>NC_087531.1:5070048-5686122 GCF_963921805.1 Phalacrocorax carbo
ATATATTGGTCATGGTGTCACATGGTATGGAATGAACCTGCCATTGGCCAGTCGGGGTCAGCCGCCCCCACCATGGCCCTGCCCCTCCCAGCCCCCCTTCCCCGCCACGTGGCAGAGTGGGGGAAGCTGGAAAGGTAGCCGACCCCCACAGTGAGGAGAATTAACCCCTTCTCAGCCAAAACCAGCACAGCAGGACAGACATCGAGATGGGTATTTAAATAAATGGCACCATCTTTGCCACCCCCCCACCCCCCCCATTCCTAATAACTATTAGGAAACCAACAGTATTTTTATGAACTGCTCTTGGCTCAAAGCAGACACACCTCTGACATATTGACTGTACAGTAACATGGAAGTAGGAAGAAAATGCCATTAGTCTAGGAGGTTCACTGTTGAAAAGCCGTATACACACACACACCCCACACACCCCAAAATGATTGCTTTATGTGGAGGAAAAAATTTATTACCCCTTAACCTGACCCAAGTTTATCTAGCACCAACTGTAAGGTACTATCCCCATCACCAATCTCAGGAAGCTACTGAGCTATGGCAAATAAAGGTGGAAATCAATGCTGTTTGATGCACGTGGGGGAATGGTGTGGTGCTCCAACCAGGTGAGGGCAGGGTGCGCCTGGCATAACATAGATGGGCACAGCAGAAGTGGAGGGAGCTGATAGGCACAGACACAAATGATCTTGGAATATGCTTTGCAGTTAGCAGAGGCCGAAAGCACTGCTTAAAGGTACATCATCATCAAGGGATGGACTGGCAAGATCCATGTTACCTCATCAAAGGATAAGTGGATAACACCTAATGTCTTTGAGATACTGAACAATAGGCCTGGCAAGGGTTTGGCCCTGAGGGATACAGTAAAAAGCCATTCCTCACAGCTGTGCCTTTCACCAGAATTTTCTCTAGTACTTCCCTCCAGAGCTCCTGGCCCAAAACTGAGCCATCAATATAATGCCAAATGCACAAAGCCAATTAGCTCCCACTTAAAAGGCCAGTTCCCCTGCCTTGCTTGAATGGAGGTACCAGGGATCATACACAGCTTAAGACTGATCAAGGGAGTGATAAAAAAGTCAGTTTAAGAAGTAATCACCAGAAGCATTTTGTGGTAGCCCTGTAACAGAGAGGTAAAACATATAGAAAGCCTTGTAATTCTAGCAATTGCCAGAGTTCAATGCCGAGGACAAATTCTGAAACTATTAATGGGAGATCAGCAGCTCAGAATGCCTTCTCTAGAGATGCTTTTCTGTCCCAGGAAGGCCAACAGGCTTTACAGTTTGGATCAGAGCGGAAAAAATGGAAATAGAGGTTTTAGGAGAGACTGATCCTGACGACTGTGGAAGGTTCGGCATAAAAATTAAAGAGGTGCAAATGGGGAAACCATCCAATATTTTCTCAAAGTTGGTATCCTTGGACTGTAAGACTGTTGCTGCATTCAGAATGTTACCCCAAAAAGCGTAGTAGCTACCTGTTGGAAGGAAAACGCAGAGCTGGATACACGGTGGTAACAAATACCAAGAGAAGCAGTTTTGGGCCCAAGATGCAAACTATAGCGGATATTGTAGTGAAAAAAATGTACTGTCTGTTGTGCTAATAACCCAAATTTCACCCAAAATCAAATCCCCTTGAGGCACACATCGGATTTCTCTATCCTCCCGCATCACCCACCAAGTGCACCCAGGTCCTCGAGCAAAAGCAATCCCATGAACGGATTTGCCTTTGCCTGAGGCAGGAAGAACCCAGACTGTTTTCCCCAACATAATTTTCACGTGCAATACAGGGACTCTATCCCCTTCCACAGTACGTAAGGGTTCTGATTGGGCAGGGCCAGCTCGGTTGGCAGATCCCCTCGTGTTGACTAACCACATGGCTTTTGCTAAACGTGTATCCCAGTGTTGAAATGTTCCACCCCCCATTGCTCTCAGTGTAGTCTTTAAAAGTCCATTGTATCTTTAAATTTTCCCAGAGGCTGGTGCGTGATAGGGGATGTGATACACCCACTCAATGCCATGCTCTTTGGCCCTGGTGTCTATGAGGTGGTTTCAGAAATGAGTCCCGTTGTCTGACTCAATTCTCTCTGGGGTGCCATGTCAGCACAGGACTTGTTTTTCAAGACCCAGGATAGTGTTCCGGGCAGTGGCGTGGGGCACGGTATATGTTTCCACCGGGATGGTGGTTGCTTCTACCATTGTAAGCACATGGCGCTTGCCTTGGCGGGTCTGTGGGAGTGTGATATAGTCAATTTGCCAGGCTTCCCCATGTTTATATTTCAGCCATCGTCCCCCATACCACAGAGGCTTTACCCGCTTGATTGCAGCGCATGTTTCACATTCATGGACAGTCTGTACAATAGCGTCCACGGTCAAGTCCACCCCTCGATTTTGAGCCCACCTGTATGTTGCATCTCTCCCTTGATGGCCTGAGGTATCATGGGCCCACCGAGCTAGAAATAGTTCACCCTTATGTTGCCAGTCCAGATCCACCTCAGCCACTTCAATCTTGGCAGCCTGATCTACCTGCTGGTTGTTTCGATGTTCTTCAGTGGCCCAACTCTTGGGGACGTGAGCATCCAAATGATGTACTTTCACATCCAAGTTCTCTACCCGGGCATCAATATCTTGCCACAATGTGGCAGCCCAGATCAGTTTGCCTCTGCGCTGCCGGTTGCTCTGCTTCCACTGCTGTAACCAGCCCCACAGGGCATTCGCCACCATCCAGGAGTCAGTATAGAGCACTGGCCACTTTTCCTGTTCAGCAATGTCCAAGGCCAGCTGGATGGCCTTTACCTCTGCAAACTGGCTCGATTCACCTTCTCCTTCAGCAGTTTCTGCTACTTGTCTTGTAGGACTCCATACAGCAGCCTTCCATCTCCGGTGCTTTCCCACAAGGCGACAGGACCCATCAGTGAACAGGACACGCTGCTTCTCATTTTCTGGCAGCTTGTTATACTGTGGGGCTTCTTCAGCACGTGTCACCTCCTCCTCTGGTGATAATCCAAAGTTTTTGCCTTCTGGCCAGTCCATGATCACTTCCAAGATTCCTGGGCGACTGGGGTTTCCTACTCGAGCCCGCTGGGTGATCAGTGCAACCCACTTACTCTATGTAGCATCAGTTGCATGGTGTGTAGAGGGGACGTTTCCTTTGAACATCCAGCCTAGCACTGGCAGTCAGGGTGGCAGGAGCAGCTGTGCTTCAGTACCAACCACTTCTGAAGCAGCTCGAACCCCTTCATATGCTGCCAATATCTCTTTTTCAGTTGGAGTATAGCGGGCTTCAGACCCTCTGTATCCCCGACTCCAAAACCCTAGGGGTCGACCCCGGGTCTCCCCATGTGCTTTCTGCCAGAGGCTCCAGGTTGGGCAATTTTCCCTGGCTGCAGTGTAGAGCACATTCTTTACATCGTGTCCTGCCCGGACTGGCCCAAGAGCTACTGCATGAACTATTTCTCGTTTAATCTGTTCAAAGGCTTGTTGTTGCTCAGGGCCCCATTTGAAATCGTTCTTTTTCCGGGTCGCTTGATAGAGAGGGCTTACGATCAGACTGTCATTTGGAATATGCATTCTCCAAAAATCCACAACGCCCAAGAAAGCTTGTGTTTCCTTTATGCTAGTTGGTGGAGAAATGGCTGTTATTTTGTTGATCACATCCATTGGAATCTGACAACGTTCATCTTGCCATTTGATTACTAAGAGCTGGATCTCTTGTGCAGGTCCCTTGACCTTACTTTGTTTTATGGCTGTTTTGTTTATGGGACTGTTAAAGGGTGAGCAGGTCTTACTGATGACTCCTTGGCTCTCCAGTCAACGAATGAGCCCATGGATGTGAATCAGGGAGTCTTGGTTGGTGCAATATTGCTGCCGGTGCACTGTTGTGGTGGCGATCGGCACCTGTTGTTCTTTGACCTTCAGCAACCCCACCACAGAAGGGTCCTTCGAGAGGCTGGGCAAGGTACACAGCATTTTAATTTCGTCCATCTCCAAGGCAGCTACGCCAAAAGCCCACCTGTACCCTTTTGGGTCCTTGAAATACCCTCTCCTGAGGTAGTCTATGCCAAGGATGCACGGAGCCTCTGGGCCAGTCACAATGGGGTGCTTTTGCCACTCATTCCCAGTTAGGCTCACTTCAGCCTCCAATACAGTTAGCTCTTGGGATCCCCCTGTCACTCCAGCAATGCTGATGGGTTCTGCCCCTATATACTTTGATGGCATTAAGGTGCACTGTGTCCACTAAAGCTTTATACTCCTGTGGGTCAGATGTGCCAGGCCATCAGCTCCACACAGTCCTGTAAACCCGGTTATCCCTTTCCTCCACCTGGCTGGAGGCAGGGCCCCTCTATTCCTGATTATAGTATTCGTCACTCACTTCCTGTAAATACCAATCACAAGTGACTCTATTACACTAAGAAATAAAATCAGCGCTTCTACTCCTCTGTCTGGAAATTGGAGCAGCAGCTTTCCTGGAGGCTTCATCTGAATCTTTGGATGACACTTGAGCGTCTAGGGCACTATAAATCACCTCAAGCATGGCTAGTTCCCTCAGGTACTAGATACCTTTCTCCATGGTCATCCATTTTCCTAGGCGAAATACAATATCTTCTTCGAAGGGGTACCTTTCTCTCACACCTGACAGGATTTGCCTCCAGAGGCTGAAGGCTTGTGTTCCTTTTCCAATTGCTTTGTCAATGCCCCTTCCCTAGGGAGGGATCCCAGTTGTTTGGCTTCCTTCCCCTCTAATTACAGACTACTTGCCCTATTATCCCAGCATCGGAGCAACCGGGTGATAATGAGCTCACCTGAACGATGGCCAAAATCTTTTTGTATATCCCGCAACTCACTCACGGATAGGGATCGGGTAGTTTCTGTTTCTTGTACACGGTCTTCCTCTTCCTCCTCCTCTTCTTGTGATGGCCCTGCTTCTTCATCATCTCTTTCTAAATGAGTTGACCTTCTTGTGCTGGTTTTGGCTGAGAAGGGGTTAATTCTCCTCACTGTGGGGGTCGGCTACCTTTCCAGCTTCCTGAGCTCTGCCGCATTGCGGGGGGCTGGGAGGGGCAGGGCCATGGTGGGGGCGGCTGACCCCGACTGGCCAATGGCAGGTTCATTCCATACCATGTGACACCATGACCAGTATATTAAGGGGGGGCAGTTTGCGGCTCCGGAGCGTCACGGCATCAGGTCGGCGGGCGGTGAGCAGCTGTGTCACGTGCAGTTTGTTTCGGAGGTTCGTTCCCCCTCCCTTCCCCCCTCCCCCGGGGCTTTGCGCCTCTCATTGTTCTCCTTTACATTGCATTTCTGTTGTTGTTTCTTTTAATTTTAATTATTAAACTGTTCTAATCCCAGCCCACGAGCGTTACCCTTCTGATTCTCTCCCCCATCTACCGGTGGGGGAGTGAGCTGAGCGACTGTGTGGGGCTGAGCTGCTGGCTAAACCACGACACTTCTCTTCCAAGATTTCTTCTGAGTATAGTGGCGACTGATACTGGCACGGGTTGGTCCTTGGATTTAGCTGCAACGCTTGTCACTGGGGTTGGAGTAGCTGCAGTGTCTGTCATGGAGGTTTGAGTGGCCGCAGTGCTTGTTGCTTTCCTTATCTTTGTCTTTTTAGATCCAGAGGCCTTCTTTTCACCTTTGGGGTACTGAATAGTGTTAAATAGGGCTGGATAGGCATAAGCCAGACCCCAGCACATTGCAGTGATTTGTATCTCTCTGGAATTGCCAGGGTGACAACATACTTCCTCCAAATGTTCTACTAATTTTTCAGGATTCTGCACTTGTTCAGGGGTGAAGTCGCACACCACGGGGGGTGCCCACCATCTTAGGCATTTGCCCATACTTTCCCACATACCCTGCCACGCATAGCTATCGAGCCTTGGGACAGATCTCTGGATTATATTCTTAACTTGCTTACTAACCTTAGACAGAACTGACACCATCTGCCAAAGCAATACCAGCAGATATATCTTAACTACCAAAGGATGTTCAAGATACTGAAAAGTTGTTGTAATGAACGGAGACATTATATAAGATGGTAGCTAAGGTGCCATTCTGTATTTCCTCCATAAAAAACCTCTCAGAGGAGGAAGTATAATTGCCAATTGCCTCCATGAGGTGGTACCTGAAGTACAGTAATGGCTTCCATGCAAGACCTAAATAACTGATAATGCTCAAGGACAGTGTTTTAATAACAAGTCTCCTAGGCAAAACATCTCTAATCACTGCAGAGCACAGCAAACTACAAAAACTAACAGTAATTTTTAACATGTACTTTACAATCAGCATGGTATAGACTGGACAAACTAATACTGAGAACAGATGAATCAATGCTGTGACCAGCAACTGTTATTATCTCAAACCCTTCGTGCCCCACGTTGGGCGCCAAAATGGACTGTTGTGATTCAGCCTCAGTTGGCAACTGAACACCACGCAGCTGCTCGCTCACCCCCCCGCCCCTGTGGGATGGGGAAGAGAATCGGACGAGCAAAAGAACTTGTGGGTTGAGATAAGCACAGTTTAATAATTACAATAAAAATAATAATTATAATGATTATGATAATAATAACAATAATGATAATATAATAAAATGGGGGGAAAAAAAGGAAAAAAAAACCCCAAACCCACAAACGATACAACTGCTCACCACCTGCCGACCAATGCTGCCAGTCCCCGAACCGCAATTGCTGCCTCCCTCCCCCGGCCAGCCCCTCCCAGTTAACATACTGGGCATGACGTTACATGATAGGGAATATCCCTTTGGCCAGTTTGAATCCGCTCTCTTAGATGTGCCCCCTCCCCTCCCGGCTTCTTGGGCACCTGGCAGAGCATGGGGAAGCTAGAAAAGTCCTTGACTAGTACAAGCACTACCCAGCAACAAGCAAAACATCCTTGTGTTATCAACACTGTTTTCGTATTACATCCAAAGCACAGCACTATGCCAGCTGCAGTGAAGAAAATTAACTCTATCGCAGCTAAAACTATGACCGGCAGGCTCTCCATCCGACTTCCTCATGTCCTCCCCCTGGTCACACAGGAAAAACCAGATGGTGTCATGCAGCATGCACATGGGGAGGGAGAGAGAGTCTCTTTGAAACACCAGAGCTGGCGGGCTGATCTCTCCACAATTGGTATCTCGAGGTCTGGCCAGCCCATCATTGCTATGGTGTTGGCATATGACACCAGTGCATTTCGGACCAATGTCCTCCACATGGCCCACATACACTGGACATCATCTGGATCTTTGGGGACCTGGTTGTTGTCCAGGTCACTGCAGATAGCTTCCACCACCACTAATTGTCTCAGATATTAGACACTTTACTCCGGGGTAGTCCACTTCCCTCGGTAACTTACAAGAGCATCCTCGAGGGGATGCCGTGCCTTTTCTTTCAACAGGAGCCGCCTCCAGAGTCTGTGGATTGTTGCCTTGTCGGGAATAAGATTTTTTTTTACATGGTTTAGCAGCAATTTAGGATTTATTAATAGTTTTGAGATAGGTCACAAAATTAGGTTGTGTAATTCTTAACAGCACTTAAGCATCAGCCAATTTAATAGAGTGATTCAATGGAATTTGTTACAATCAAAATAGCGACTTAGTTAAAGATTCGAGAATGACAAGGGTCATCAGAAACTTACAGCAGGGTTGTACAAACAGATGTTTTAATCAAATCACACACATACACAGACAGGCAGGCAAACAGTTTAAATCAGATTGCACACACACTCCGAGGTTAACCTGTAAAAACTTGGAAACTCCCTGTACTACTTCTGCAATAAAATGAGGCCCATTGTCAGAGGAAATTTCCTCTGGAATACCAAATTTAGGAGTAATTTCTTTCAGTAAAATCCTAATCACTTCTCTAGCTTTGTTGGTGCGACAAGGGAAAGCCTCTGGCCAATCAGAGAAAGTATCTATAAAGTACCAATAGATATTTATACTGATTACATCTAGGTAACTCTGAAAAGCCTATCTGCCAGTATTCCCCAAGTGTTATTCCTTGGCTTACAAGTTCCCCCATAATCTTTTTCCCCATTTTTGCGTTATTAGCACAACAGACAGTACATTTTTTTCACTACAATATCCGCTATAGTTTGCATCTTGGGCCCAAAACTGCTTCTCTTGGTATTTGTTACCACCGTGTATCCAGCTCTGCGTTTTCCTTCCAACAGGTAGCTACTACGCTTTTTGGGGTAACATTCTGAATGCAGCAACAGTCTTACAGTCCAAGGATACCAACTTTGAGAAAATATTGGATGGTTTCCCCATTTGCACCTCTTTAATTTTTATGCCGAACCTTCCACAGTCGTCAGGATCAGTCTCTCCTAAAACCTCTATTTCCATTTTTTCCGCTCTGATCCAAACTGTAAAGCCTGTTGGCCTTCCTGGGACAGAAAAGCATCTCTAGAGAAGGCATTCTGAGCTGCTGATCTCCCATTAATAGTTTCAGAATTTGTCCTCGGCATTGAACTCTGGCAATTGCTAGAATTACAAGGCTTTCTATATGTTTTACCTCTCTGTTACAGGGCTACCACAAAATGCTTCTGGTGATTACTTCTTAAACTGACTTTTTTATCACTCCCTTGATCAGTCTTAAGCTGTGTATGATCCCTGGTACCTCCATTCAAGCAAGGCAGGGGAACTGGCCTTTTAAGTGGGAGCTAATTGGCTTTGTGCATTTGGCATTATATTGATGGCTCAGTTTTGGGCCAGGAGCTCTGGAGGGAAGTACTAGAGAAAATTCTGGTGAAAGGCACAGCTGTGAGGAATGGCTTTTTACTGTATCCCTCAGGGCCAAACCCTTGCCAGGCCTATTGTTCAGTATCTCAAAGACATTAGGTGTTATCCACTTATCCTTTGATGAGGTAACATGGATCTTGCCAGTCCATCCCTTGATGATGATGTACCTTTAAGCAGTGCTTTCGGCCTCTGCTAACTGCAAAGCATATTCCAAGATCATTTGTGTCTGTGCCTATCAGCTCCCTCCACTTCTGCTGTGCCCATCTATGTTATGCCAGGCGCACCCTGCCCTCACCTGGTTGGAGCACCACACCATTCCCCCACGTGCATCAAACAGCATTGATTTCCACCTTTATTTGCCATAGCTCAGTAGCTTCCTGAGATTGGTGATGGGGATAGTACCTTACAGTTGGTGCTAGATAAACTTGGGTCAGGTTAAGGGGTAATAAATTTTTTCCTCCACATAAAGCAATCATTTTGGGGTGTGTGGGGTGTGTGTGTGTATACGGCTTTTCAACAGTGAACCTCCTAGACTAATGGCATTTTCTTCCTACTTCCATGTTACTGTACAGTCAATATGTCAGAGGTGTGTCTGCTTTGAGCCAAGAGCAGTTCATAAAAATACTGTTGGTTTCCTAATAGTTATTAGGAATGGGGGGGGTGGGGGGGTGGCAAAGATGGTGCCATTTATTTAAATACCCATCTCGATGTCTGTCCTGCTGTGCTGGTTTTGGCTGAGAAGGGGTTAATTCTCCTCACTGTGGGGGTCGGCTACCTTTCCAGCTTCCCCCACTCTGCCACGTGGCGGGGAAGGGGGGCTGGGAGGGGCAGGGCCATGGTGGGGGCGGCTGACCCCGACTGGCCAATGGCAGGTTCATTCCATACCATGTGACACCATGACCAATATATTGAGGGGGGGCAGTGGCAGCGCGGAGGCGGCGCGGCGTCGGGTCGGCGGGCGGTAAGTGGCTGCGGCGCGTGCGGTTCGTTTCGGTGGTTCGTTCCCCCTCTCCCCTCCCTTCCCCCCTCCCCCGGGGCTTTGCGCCTCTCGTTGTTCTCCTTTACATTGCATTTCTATTGTTGTTTCTTTTAATTTTAATTATTAAACTGTTCTTATCCCAACCCAGGAGCGTTACCCTTCTGATTCTCTCCCCCATCTACCGGTGGGGCAGTGAGCGAGCGACTGTGTGGGGCTGAGCTGCCGGCTAAACCGCGACAGTCTTTTTGGCGCCCAACATGGGGCTCAAGGGTTGGAGATAACAACAGCTGCTGGTCACAGCACCATGTTGTCCTTTTTGCAGTTGGTGTTAAAAATCGGTGTTGGTTTGTTGAGTCTGCTGTGTTCTGCTGTGGTTAGTAATGTTTTGCCTACAAGATTTGTTATACAAACACTCGTTTTCAGCTATATCTGGGATTTGGGGTTTTTGCTGAAACCGTTACTGTACTTCGGATACCACCTTGTTGAGACAATTAGCAATTATACCTCCTCCTCTGAGAGATTTTATATGGAGGAAATACAGAATAGTACCTTTGCAACTTTGTTCTATGATGTCTGTGCCTTTGTTACAACAACGTTTTTGTATCTTGAACATCCTTGGGTGGTTAAGGTGCACTTATTGTTAGTTTTTGGGCATGTTGTTTTGGTTTTGACTAAGCAACTTAAGAATATCACCCAGAAATCTGCCCCGAGGCTTGATAGTTACGAGTGGCAGGGCATGTGGGATAGCATGGGCAAATACCTAGGGCAGTGGGCACCCCCAGTGTTTTGGAATTTCACCCCCAAACAAGTGCAGAATCCTAAAAAACTAGTAGAATATTTGGAGAAAGTATGTTGTTACGCTGGGAACTCCAGAGAGACACAGATAACTGCAACATGCTGGGGTCTGGCCCATGCATACGGAGCCCTGCTCAACAGTATTCAGTGCCCCCAGGGGGAAGAGAATGTCTCTGGACTGAAATGCAAAGTGACTGGCACTGTAGACAATCCAGCCCTGAGGACAGGCACTGCAGCCACTCAAACCACCACAAGTACTGGAGCTAGCTCAGAAAATAAACCCGTACCAGTATCAGTTGCCCCCATACACAAGACGAAATATTGGAAGCGGACATCAACTCGTTTAGAACGGGATGATGAAGAACCAGGGCCATCGCGGGGAGAGGAGGGAGAAATAATAAATGAAATAGAGACCACCCGATCCCTGTCCTTAAGCGAGTTGCGAGATATGCGAAAAGATTATAGCCCTCGTTCAGGTGAGCACATTGCCACCTGGCTGCTCTGATGCTGGGATAATGGGGCCAGTAGCCTGGAACTAGAGGGAAAAGAAGCCAAACAATTGGGATCCCTTTCTGGGGAAGGGGGCGTTGACAAAGCAATTGGGGAAAAAACCACAAGCCCTCAGCCTCTGGAGGCGACGCCTGTCTGGAGTGAAGGAAAGGTATCCCTTTAAAGAAGATGTTACATATCGCCCAGGAAAATGGACAACTATGGAGAAAGGCATCTAGTATCTAAGGGAATTAGCTGTGTTTGAGGCGATTTATGGTGACCTGGATGATCAACGGTCATCCAAAGATCCAGATGAAGCCGAGTGCACACGACCCATGTGGCGGAAGTTTGTACGGAGCGTGCCATCTTTGCATGCAAACTCATTGGCAGTGATGTCCTGGAAAGATGACGAGACACCAACGGTGGCAGAGGTGATTGATAGACTCCGGGATTATGAAACAAATATCTCTTCCTCGCTCGTCTCTGCTGTGGAGAAACTATCCCAAGAGGTCCAGCAACTCAAAGAAGATATGTCCTACTTCCCACCTCAACAGAGCAGTGTCTCAGGTGTTAGGAATAAGTGTCCTTTGGCTCAAAGAAGGGGATACACACCACAGGCCACCCTATGGTTCTACCTGCGTGACCACGGAGAGGACATGATGAGGTGGGATGGCAAGCCTACTTCGACCCTACAGGCACGAGTACATGAACTGCAAGGAAGAACAGTCACTCAGGGAGGCTCTTCCAGGAAAGCTGCTGCTCCAGTTTCCAGCGAGCAAGTCCCCAGACAGAGGAGTAGAAGCGCAGATTTTATTTCTAAGTGTAATAGAGGACTCCTGATTCACATTTACAGGAAGTGAGTTGTGACTGCCATGATCAGGACTAGAGGGGCCCTGCCTCCAGCCAGGTGGAGGAAAGGGATAACCGGGCTTACTGGACTGTGTGGATCCAATGGCCTGGCACGTCCGACCCACAGGAGTATAAAGCTTTAGTGGACACCGGCGCACAGTGCACCTTAATGCCATCAAAGTATATAGGGGCAGAACCCATCAGCATTGCTGGAGTGACAGGGGGATCCCAAGAGCTAACTGTATTGGAGGCCGAAGTGAGCCTCACTGGGAATGAGTGGCAGAAGCACCCCATTGTAACTGGCCCAGAGGCTCCGTGCATCCTTGGCATAGACTACCTCAGGAGAGGGTATTTCAAGGACCCAAAAGGTTACAAGTGGGCTTTTGGTGTAGCCACCTTGGAGACGTCGGAAATTAAACAGCTGTCTACCTTGCCCGGTCTCTCGAAGGACCCTTCTGTTGTGGGGTTGTTGAAGGTCGAGGAACAACAGGTGCCATTCGCCACCACAACAGTGCACCGGCGGCAATATCGCACCAACAGAGACTCTCTGATCCCCATCCATGGGCTCATTCACCAACTGAGGAGCCAAGGAGTCATCAGTAAGACCCACTCACCCTTTAACAGTCCCATATGGCCAGTGCGGAAGTCTAATGGAGAGTGGAGACTAACAGTAGACTATCGTGGCCTGAACGAAGTCACTCCACCGTTGAGTGCTGCTGTGCCATTCATGCTAGAACTTCAATACGAACTGGAGTCCAAGGCAGCCAAGTGGTATGCCACAATTGATATCGCTAATGCATTCTTCTCAATCCCTCTGGCAGCAGAGTGCAGGCCACAGTTTGCTTTCACATGGAGGGGCATCCAGTACACCTGGAATCGACTGCCCCAGGGGTGGAAACACAGCCCTACCATTTGCCATGGACTGATTCAGACTGTACTGGAAGAGGGAGAAGCTCCAGAACACCTTCAATACATTGATGACATCATTGTGTGGGGCAACACAGCAGAAGAAGTTGTTGAGAAAGGAGAGAAAATAGTCCAAATCCTTCTGAAGGCTGGTTTTGCCATAAAACAAAGTAAGGTGAAGGGACTAGCACGAGAAATCCAGTTCTTAAGAATCAAATGGCAAGATGGACGTTGTCAGATTCCAATGGATGTGATCAACAAAATAGCAGCCATGTCTCCACCAACTAGCAAAAAGGAAACACAAGCTTTCTTGGGCGTTGCGGGTTTTTGGAGAATGCATATTCCAAATGACAGTCTGATGGTAAGCCCTCTCTATCAAGTGACCTGGAAAAAGAATGATTTCAAATGGGGCCCTGAGCAACAACAAGCCTTTGAACAGATTAAACGAGAAATAGTTCATGCAGTAGGCCTTGGGCCAGTCCGGGCAGGACAAGATGTAAAAAATGTGCTCTACACTGCAGCCGGGGAGAATGGCCCTACCTGGAGCCTCTGTCAGAAAGCACATGGGGAGACCCGGGGTCGACCCCTAGGGTTTTGGAGTCGGGGATACAGAGGGTCCGAAGCCCGCTATACTCCAACTGAAAAAGAGATATTGGCAGCATATGAAGGGGTCCGAGCTGCTTCAGAAGTGGTTGGTACTGAGGCACAGTTGCTCCTGGCACCCCGACTGCCAGTGCTGGGCTGGATGTTCAAAGGAAACGTCCCCTCTACACACCATGCAACTGATGCTATTTGGAGTAAATGGGTTGCACTGATCACCCAGCAGGCTCGAGTAGGAAACCCCAGTCGCCCAGGAATCTTGGAAGTGATTATGGACTGGCCAGAAGGCAAAGACTTTGGAATATCATCAGAGGAGGAGGTGACACGTGCTGAAGAAGCCCCACTCTATAACAAACTGCCAGAAGATGAAAAGCAATATGCCCTGTTCACTGATGGGTCCTGTCGCCTTGTGGGAAAGCACCGGAGATGGAAGGCTGCTGTATGGAGTCCTACACGACAAGTCGCAGAAACTGCTGAAGGAGAAGGTGAATCGAGCCAGTTTGCAGAGGTAAAGGCCATCCAGCTGGCCTTAGACATTGCGGAACGGGAAAAGTGGCCAGTACTCTATCTTTATACTGACTCCTGGATGGTGGCAAATGCCTTGTAGGGCTGGCTGCAGCAGTGGAAGCAAAGCAACTGGCAGCGCAGAGGCAAACCCACCTGGGCTGCCACATTGTGGCAAGATATTGCTGCCCGAGTAGAGAACCTGGTTGTAAAGGTACGTCATGTGGATGCTCACGTCCCCAAGAGTCGGGCCACTGAAGAACATTGGAACAACCAGCAGGTAGATCAGGCTACCAAGATTGAAGTGGCTGAGGTGGATCTGGACAGGGAGCATAAGGGTGAACTATTTCTAGCTCGATGGGCCCATGACACCTCAGGCCATCAAGGGAGAGATGCAATATACAGGTGGGCTCGTGATCGAGGGGTGGACTTGACCATGGACGTTATTGCACAGGTTATCCACGAATGTGACACATGCGCTGCAATCAAGCAAGCAAAGCGGGTAAAGCCTCTGTGGTATGGGGGACGATGGCTGAAATCTAAATATGGGGAGGCCTGGCAAATTGACTATATCACACTCCCACAGACCTGCCAAGGCAAGCACCATGTGCTTACAATGGTAGAAAAAATAACAGGCTGGCTGGAAACATATCCTGTCCCCCACGCCACTGCCCAGAACACTATCCTGGGTCTTGAAAAACAAGTCCTGTGCTGACATGGCACCCCAGAGAGAATTGAGTCAGACAACGGGACTCATTTCTGAAACCACCTCATAGACACCAGGGCCAAAGAGCATGGCATTGAGTGGGTGTATCACATCCCCTATCATGCACTAGCATCTGGGAAAATCGAAATATACAATGGACTGTTAAAAAGTACACTGAGAGCAATGGGGGGGGGTGGGACATTCAAGCACTGGGATACACGTTTAGCAAAAGCCACGTGGTTAGTCAACACGAGGGGATCTGCCAACCGAGCTGGCCCTGCCCAATCAGAACCCTTACGTACTGTGGAAGGGGATAGAGTCCCTGTATTGCACGTGAAAAATATGTTGGGGAAAACAGTCTGGGTTCTTCCTGCCTCAGGCAAAGGCAAACCCACTCGTGGGACTGCGTTTGCTCGAGGACCTGGGTGCACTTGGTGGGTGATGCGGGAGGATGGAGAAATCCGATGTGTGCCTCAAGGGGATTTGATTTTGGGTGAAAACAGCCAATGAACTGAATGGTATGCTGTTAATTGCTATATAATGTTGTATGTCATCACTACTATGGTTGCTATATGCCTTATCATTGGTATCATGGTGGGTATCTCCCAAATTAATTTAAAAAATGAACTTTCATTGAACCAAGCAAAGTTTAGCAGTGATAGAACAAGGACTAAGAGTGCAGCAGTGAAGGAACGTGGACTGACTTCAGTGTGCAACAATCCAACACTACACACCCCACCTCTCTGAAAGAATCCATGACACTGCCTCAAAGCTAGAAGCCCACATACATGAACTGTGGGAGAAGATAGCTGCTAAGAAGGGGCCATCCAAGACGACTGTTGCTCCCCTTGCTGTCAATCCCACAAATGAAGAAGAATGGCTGAGAAAACCTCTCCTCTTGATTTTGGTGAAGGGACTTCTGGTCTGATGCTGCAGGGGTCAGATAGTGAGTACTCCAGCCAGGAACAGAGGGGCCGTGCCTCCAGCCAGGTGGAGGAAAGGGATGACCGGGTGTTGTGGTTCAGCCTCAGTCGGCAACTAAACACCACGCAGCCCCTCACTCACTTCCCCCCACCCCTGTGGGATGGGGGAGAGAATCGGAAGAGCAAAAGAACTTGTGGGTTGAGATAAGCACAGTTTAATAATTACAATAAAAATAATAATTATAATAATAATGATTATGATAATAACGACAATAATGATAATATAATAAAATGGAAAAGGAAAAAACCAGAAACACAAATGATACAACCGCTCACCACCCGCCGCTGCCGGTCCCCGAGCCGCAATTGCTTCCCCCCCTCCCCCGGCCAGCCCCTCCCAGTTAACATACTGGGCATGACGTTACATGATAGGGAATATCCCTTTGGCCAGTTTGAATCCGCTCTCTTAGCTGTGCCCCCTCCCCTCCCAGCTACTTGTGCACCCGGCAGAGCATGGGAAGCTAGAAAAGTCCTTGACTAGTACAAGCACTACCCAGCAACAATCAAAACACCTGTGTGTTAACATTGTTTTCATGCTAAGTTCAAAGCAGAGCACTATGCCAGCTGCAGTGAAGAAAATTAACTCTATCCCAGCTAAAACCATGACACCGGATTTACTGGACTGTGTGGATTCGATGGCCTGGCACATCAGGCCCAAAGGAGTATAAGGCTTTGGTGGACACCTTACCTTACCAGCTAACAAAAAATAAACACAAGCTGTACTAGTCATTGTAGGTTTCTGGAGAATGCATATTCCAGGTTATAGTCAGTTTATGAGCCCTCTCTATTGAGTGATCCAAAAGAAGAACTAATTTGAGTGGAGCCCTGAGCAACGACAAGTCCTTGAACAGATCAAACAGGAGACAGTTCATGCAGTAGCCCTTGGGTCCATCCGTACAGGACCAGCTGTGAGAAACATGCTCTACACCGGAGCCAGGGAGCATGGCCTCACCTGGAGCCTCTGGCAGAAAGCACGCAGAGAATCCCAAGGTTGACCTCTAGGGGTTTTGAGCCGGGGGTATAACCAGGGTGATGTAATTAACCAACTAGGGATGTTGCTATACTCCTTGTACAGCCCTGTCCAACTGGACATTAAGTCTGGGGACATGGAGTATACAAATCAGTGTACTTGTTGATCTGTATTTTAGTCTCTAGGTAATCATGAATGTGAATGAAACAATAGACAATGTGTTTCTGTCAGAAGAGGATGACAAAATGTGGTTTCGTGTAGCGGACTGAGAAAACTGGCCAGGACTGCCAAGATTAAGAACCAAGTAGGTAAAAGGTAATTCCGGCAGGGGGAGATCGTGACCACCGACTCATGGACCACCTACCCAAGCAATACCACCTACCCAAAAGAGAACAATGGGAAAGGACAACTGAGTCTGCGCAATAATTTACATGTGAAGCGAGCAAGTTTTTGCCCATCACCAAAGCGATACTAGCAGCATATGAGAGTGCTTGAGCCACTTCACAAGTAGTTGGTACAGAAGCACAGCTCCTATTGGCACTGCTGTGGGAAAATAATGGAAGATTGGCAAGGATAATTGTAAACACGCCCAAGTGACTTGCAGCTGGGGTGTTGAAAAACACATATATCATACAAATTGTTGTTTGGCCGTGTGTGTTTGTAACAGGTTTGTAGGACTCCTATGCACAAAGTTCACCCAACACACGATATTTAAAAAGCACAACAGTATTTATTGCTCTATTATAGCCTGGCAGAAGCAGTTACTAGCGTATTGTTTTCCCTTTGTGAGTCTTACCAACCTGACTACGCCCGAGACACCGCTGAGCAGGAGGGTGACCGTTAGCGGGGTCATCACGGAGAAGGGAGGTAGGCGCGGCACCTTCAGGGCATCCCCTGTGGTTCATAGAGAGTGCTCTGTCTTCTCTCCTCTCTCCACTTTGAGCAGCGCTTTTTTATACCCTCAGCAGATTCAGTGGAAAAGTACTGACTAGGCGTTGCCGCACGCGTGGCCAGCGCATGCAACAAGGCCTGCCAGGTGCGTGCTCTGCCCGCTAACAGCAGCTCCCGGATTGCAACAACATATTGTTCAATAACAATCCTCCCAGTTCCCTTCTTCAAGGTCACGTTCTCACAGCTGTGTTCAGCTTGTAATTTTTCCGTCATGGCCCTACACAGACCATCATCTAAAATCCCTCACACAGTGTTGGACAAGAACATCTGTGTTTAGATAACACAGGCCTGTGATAGACTTGGAGGCACCCTATTGAACATGCTTGAGATTTCTGCCATGCTGTGGGAAAGAGCAAAGCACAGCGGTAAGCTATGCCTGCGTGAATCCTTATAAACAGGCAAAAAGAGCAGTTTCGTTGATCCTCTAGCATGGACTAAGCTCCACAGTGCCTGCATCCCCGGTTGTGTGCTGTCCCGGTTTTGTCTAGGATAGAGTTAATTTTCTTCACTGTAACTGGTATAGTGCTGTGTTTTGGATTTAGGATGAGAATACTATCAATAACACACTGATGTTTTAGCTGTTGCTAAGTAGTGCTTACGCTAGTCAAGGACTTTTCCAGCCTCCCATGCTCTGCCAGGTGCACAAGCTGGGAGGGGGCACAGCCAGGGCAGCTGACCCAAACTGGCCAAAGGGGTATTCTATACCATATGGCATCATGCTCAGTATATTAACTGTGGGGAGTTGGCCAGGAGGTCAGCGATCACGGCTTGCGGACTGGCGGGGCGTCAGTCAGCAGGTGGTGAGTGGTTGCATCGCTTTAAAAAAGTGATGGGTTTTGCTTCTCTCTCTCATTTCCTTTTTCATTATTTGTGTTCAATAGGCTGCCCTTAAATCTATCCAAGGCTTATGTTACCTAAATAAAGATGTTTTACTTGTCCAACCGGTACCGGGGAGGGGCAGAGCGGAGGCCACCGTCGGCAGCGCGCCAAAAAGACACTAGCCAAAATGTACCACTAGCTGCTTTCCAGTCCCAACCTTCTTGTTGGAATCCGGGCTTCTGCCACATGCTGTGTGTTTCCTCTGGTGGATTGCATGGACTCAGATGTTGAAAGACTGATGGAGGACTTAATTCTGATGTGGCACACTGTATTTCAAAGCTAGGCATTAGGATCTGGGGGTACAGAAAGACTGCCGAGTGTTCAGATAAAGTTTGTAAGGTGCAATTGAACGCTTAGGCCCCCCACTCCTTTTTGCAAGCCTTACATAGAATGTAAGGCCACACATGCGACAACGTCTAGTCAGTACTTTTCTACTGAAGCTGCTGAGGGCATAAGAAAGCGCAGCTCAAAGCGGAGGGAGGAGAGAGGACACAGAGCACGCTCTACAAACCACAGGGGACGCCCTGAAGGTGCCGCGCCTACCTCCCTTCTCCGTGATGACCCCGCTAACGGTCACCCTCCTGCTCAGCGGTGTCTCGGGCGTAGTCAGGTTGGTAAGACTCACAAAGGGAAAACAATATGCTAGTAACTGCTTCTGCCAGGCTATAATAGAGCAATAAATACTGTTGTGCTTTTTAAATATTGCGTGTTGGGTGAACTTTTTGCATAGGAATCCTGCGAACCTGTTACAGGAGGGGCCGCTTGCAGTCCCACAGCCTCTTCCATGTCCTGTGTCACCAGGTCCCCCCGCTTCATTCAGCAGAGGGCCCCCATTTTCCATAGCCTGCCTTTTGTCACCTATATACTTATAGAAGCCCTTCTTCTTCTCTTTGACATCCCGTGCCAGATTCAGTTCCAGTTGGGAATTCCAGTTTTCCTAACCTCAGCCCTGCATGCTCGGACAATGTCTCCGTATTCCTCCCAGGTTACCCATCCTTGCTTCCACCCTCTGCAGGCTTCCTTTCTGTGCTTGAGTTTGGCCAGGAGCTCCTTGCTCAGCCACGCAGGCCTCCTGGCACTTTTGCCCAACTTCCTGCCCGTTGGGATGGACCGCTCTTGAGCTTGGAGGAGGTGACCCTCCAATATTAACCAGCTGTTGTGTTAATAGTAGGAGTCTGAGGAGTGGCCTGGGGGAGATCCTACCATTGCGTACCGTTACGTTTCATCATAATCCAAAGTTTAACATACAAGGTAACTGTTAAAATACAACACGATATGGTAAGTATTAGTAAAACTACGACAGGGTGAAGCATCTTGTTGAAGATTCCTGTTGCGGTCGGTGACCATCCAAATAAAGTGTCCCACCAGTGGTGTTCTCCATCCTTCTTCACTCTTTCTAAGACACGGTGTATCTCCTCTGCATCGTGATGGACAGTAATTAGAGTTCCTTTTCTGTTGTTCCAAATTCTTTCCAGCAACTGGTTCAGATCATCATGTTGCAACAGTTTTCTCACCAATGTGAGATTCATTCCAATGGGGGTAGGTAGCAAGCCTTGATATGATACGTAGCTAGATTGTAGCAATTGGTAGGATGTGACAGGAGCCGAATAATTACAGTCACATCCCATTATGTTAGTAAAGTTACAAACACAAATATTAGAGTGATTATAAGTATTTACAGTGGTGCTGTCTACAAGTATAAAATTACAAAGGGGGTCTCGTGCAAGCGCATCCTTTCCCAATATGTACAAGTACCGTTTCAGGAGTTTCATTGGGATGTATTTCAAAACGACAAACATTTTGTTCAGTGTCGAGACAAATGTCTTGGGCTTTGATGGTGTTGCTCTCACAAATAAATCCTTGTTGCTCCCACACAACACATGCGGCAACATCAAGGGTTTCCCATTTGTCCTCTCTTCGTAGGGCCCATGCTCAATGTTCCAATGGATAGAGTACGGCCCCATTGTGATTTAATCCCAGCGCAATGATTGGGTATATGGTATATACCTAAGCATTGTGTATTGTCAACACAAAAGCTGTGGCTTTGCCATCAGTAGGGTTGTAGGTGAAATTAACTGGATACCACCAGGACTGGAATTCTTTCTCAAATTTAGTTGCATTATCCCAAATTATCTTTCGAATTTCAGCGGGCAGGGTGCCTCCCTCACCTTCTTGTACAACTGCAGCAACTATAGATTGTACCCACAGTTGAGCTTGGATGCAACTAAGAGCTAGAGAAGCATTATTTTGGGCGGCACCAAGTGCATCTGTAATCAACTGGTGGTCTTCCTCATTTACCTTTCCCCACTGAGGCAATATATCTGACAAAAGCCATTGGTTGTTTCCCAGAGCTGAAAGAGAAGATTGTAAAGGGTGTTTTAATGCATTTAAGTCACTGGTTACTGTTGCTAATTTATTAGCAAGTACTTCAGCATCCATGCTGTTTAAGATTCCCAATCCGGTTCCTAAGGCACCAGTCACATCTCTGATCGTTTTTGAGAGGTGAGGGTCTGGCCGTGCAACCGTGCTGACCATCCTGTATAGGATGTATCCAGGAATGGTGAACAGGTAGGTTTAATTGCAGAGATATTGACCTGCATTGTCAATTCCACTCGTTTGAGGGACCAGGACGAATTGAAGAGTACTCGCTGTTGCACTATGCTTTTAATTACGTAGGGACCAATGTTACTCATGTGAGGAGACAATTCAATAGGAGGTCAGGTGTGTGGATATTGTCAATTTTGAAGTGAAAACCCAAGCTAGAGAAAAAGCACATATGCTTCAACCCATGGCCACCCCGTCACACATGGATTCCACATGTTATGCTCAGTAATCATAAAGTCAAATAATAATTCTATGCCACGTTTGCCCCAGAGACAGATTTCAGAGGGTTTGCCATGGGTAGACTCATTGATTGTTCAACACCCTATCTGTATTTCTTCTCCTGGTGTGGCCTGCAGGGACAAAATTTGGTGACCACCGTGTTTGTTGTGGGATATTTTGATTCCATGGGTTTGCAATGTCTCCCATCTCCATTCATCTTTCAGGTATGCCTCATTCTCATGCATGATCAGAATAGCGAGATTGAGGCCTGCCTGATTTTTTAGTGATCCGACACTTTCACTATAATTTAGAAGTGCATGGTCCCAAAGACTGTGTGTCTGGACCAGAAGGAATGTACTAATTTCAATTAGAAGGAAACCGGTCCCAGTGGAGTCTTTCCCAGACAGGTTATGCCATAACAAAGGGTGATTCCTGTAAATATAAAAAGAAAGGAAGCATGCTCGGTTGAGTATACAACTGACAGGGTTATTATTATCTTGTTTTCCAGTGTAAAATCCTGTAGGATATTCTCTCGGCTCAGTGCGAACCTTTGGGGTGATGATATTAGCAGATACACAAGAGGCTTTCATTTTGGGGCAGCCATCTCCAAGGCTGGGCAGCTCCCTGTAGCAGTGTCACAATCTTGGCAATGTTTGGAACTGCGGCAGTTAAAGGTGCGGTATTAGCATTTAACTGTCGGTAATCCACTGTGAAATGCCATTGCCCAGTTGGTTTCTTTACTGGCCACACTGGTGAATTATGAGATGAATGAGTCCTTTTGATGATGTCTCTTTCCTCTAGTTTTGTTACCACCCCGTCAGTCCCCGTAATTGCTGCTGCTGGTAACGGGTATTGCCGGACATTGGTGGTACGAGAGGCGGGTAAGGGTACAGATGTTGCTAACAGACTCAATTTCGCTATGCCTGATTCCTCATTTCTTACAAAACTCCACACAGTTCTATCTGTGAGTTTCCACATCCGCCAATGCAGTATCTCAAATCCTAGAATGTTAGTGAGCGCTGCACCAACTAGTATCGTTGCCTTGGTTAGTCTTTGTTCTCCTGGCAGCCAGAGTAAAACTTTCCCGGTAGCACATTCCTTTTCCACACCATCGATTCCAGTGAACGTAACCCTGCGCTGGCCAGGTTGTATGCGATCTTGGGTGTTTGCTGCAAATGGTTTGAGACTATCAGGAAGACCGCGAATAAGAGGGGTCAATCGTGCCAGGTCGATGGGAGCTAGCATCAGGGATTACCTGAACTTGCCTCTTTTGTACATTGCCTGTATGCAGGCTGCTTTCTGTACTGATGCAGCCAGATTGAAGAAGCCAGTAGTTTTAACCTCCAGCAGTTCTCTTCTCTCCTGAGGATCTATACCACCTGCCCAGTATGCAACCCATGCAGTTAAGGAATAGCTATGATTTCCTGGCGTGGAGGTTAAGAATACTCCTGGCCCCCAATAGCATCCTGCTTCTTCCTCATCTAACATAATTCGGTCTCCCCTTGTCAGAGAAACTCGCCGCATGTTCTCAACTTCAGATTTGCCTACCCACCTTGAATATTTCTCCTGGATGCTTGCCAATTCTGCAGGAAACCAGGGAACTGTGCACACAGTAGTGCAGATCTCCTCACTGTCATCGACAGCTGTCTCAGTTTTAACCAAGGGTCATAAAGGAACTGGTTCTGGTTCCGGATCGGGGGTTTCTGCAATCTCATAATCGCTATCAAGCAAAATATCCCCGTCTCAAGGTCTGTACAGGGCATTAATCTGCGAATCTGCTTAATTGGGGTGGAAGGTTGCACTTTATCTATCAGCCAATTCAACCTTTTCAAATGTTGTTTAAGATAATTATTTTCGCTCGCAAGTTGATTATTTTCACTCACAAGTATATCAATTCGGGTGCCTGTCTCCCTCTCAAAGGTCAATGATAATTTTAATACTCCATTTTCTGATTTTAAAGCTGTATATTCCGCATTTGAAATTTGTTGGGGAGCAGGGGATTTCTCCGCTTCTTGCTGAGCACAAGGCAAACAGGCTCCTAACACTGCACAAATTACACCTTTACTGTTTGCTCTCAGCCTTTGCGCAGCCTGACACTGCTCAATGCGTTCTACCACTTTCTCGTCATCCTTCCAAAATTTTTGAGCCCAGTCCTTCCCAGCCTGGGAAGGGGCACATTTGTGTTTTTGCAGCAATTTATCCATGGTAAACCTGCCGACTACGACAATTTTCTGTTGCGTTAATAGTAGGAGTCTGAGGAGTAGCTAGGGGGAGACCCTACCATTGAGTCATGAGATTCAGACAGGACCCCCTTGCTTTCTAAACTCCTTCTCTGAGAGGAGTCTAGGTGCAGCTAAGCCCAGTCTTCGTCTCAGACTTGGTCAACGGTTTATTTTCTAAGGGTTGTAGAAGTAACCACTCAGCAGAGTATTTGTTGTTAGTAACTAATTTGGCAGATGCCCAGGCCGGTCACGTTCAATGAGAACGATCACGGCTACATTAACAAATAGTGCAATTTATTAAAGCAACAGATACATAGGTTCTTCGGATTACCGGTGATAAGATTGCTGGTTACAAGACATACATAAATACCAAAGATATGAGTACACTGCTGGGCTACAAGTATGCTAAAGTAATATGAGGCAACTCTATGCAATGGAGATTTACGCGGCGACTCCAATGCCTTAGAGATTTATGCAAAACGAATATGGAGCGACTCTAATACGTTAGAGATTTAAAGTGACTCTATAGAGGTTTCCATTCTTACCCAAAGGCGTCCCAGTGGGGGGAAGAGAGGCTCAGCCTGTCGACTGGTCCCAGAAGTCAGAGTGGTACATGATGGTATCTTCCCTAACACCCTCTTTCTCTTCACACATTTTATACTACTTTTTATCTTTCAGGTGGAGCTTGAGTGACTCTAGTCATACATACCTTTATTATGATTGGTGTAAAATTTCCTTGCTTTGCTTCTAAAGGTGTAGACTAGAAAAATTCAAAGCGCATACCCAGTGAGGGGTGGTCACACCTTAGAGGCGGGTAACTTTTGGGATGGAGGTGTGTTTTGGTATTATAATGATATTATAATGAGCCAAGTTCACCAAAAGGACAGCATTTTGTCAAAAGTATGACGGACTGTTGGCCCAGGGTAGCAAATAGGCAGCGTACCAGCTCCATGGTGCCTCGAGTTCCCATTTATCACAGAGCCCGGCCGCGATGCCTCCACACCGCTCCACCCTCCAGACAACTCCTCTTAGAGACAGTACATGAAGTTCTCCTGGCATTGCCAACATCTAAGGTTACTAGGGAACTTCCATGGAATGGATTCCTCACATATCAGCTGCACTCCACCCTGACAGCTTCTTCAGTGCTGTACCTTTTCTAAAAATATAAGTTTAATTTCTAAATCACCTCTAGTGATTATTCCACACCAGCTTTCTTTGGCCCCTCTTCCCTCCAGGGCCTTATCCCACGGGACGCTTCCAAGCAGATCCCTGAAGAGGCCAGAGTCGGCTCTCCTCAAGTCCAGGGTTGTGAGCTTGCTTTTTACCCTCTTGCTTTTTACCCTTTTTACCAGGGTCCCATGGTCATAGAACCCAAAACCCTGTCGCCAGCACCAGCTCCACAGCCAATTATTGACCCGCATTATCAGTGCCCCCCTCCTCCCACCCTTTCCCCTCACCGGCAGGACTGAGGAGAACACCATCCGGACCCCCATGCCCTTGACCACCATCCTCAGGGCTCTGGAGTCATCACTAGGGGAAACCTGGTGTGATGGATGCACTCCTCCTGTTTGAACTAACTGAACTTGGGTCCAGGCAGATGCTCAACAAGTAGGCCTAACCAAAGTTAAACCTATTGTGTGACGCTATCAGCCAGAACCCAGCACCAAAGCGAACAAACCAGTTTGGCTAGAGACTGGGCTCATAAGCAGCCAAAACTGCATGAACACAGCGGAAAATCTGACTACGAGTCAACCGCTTTACACTCTACATATATGCAGCCATCAGGGTCCGTTGAGCTCTCCCTCCATAGCAGCTGGCTGCACGGCGGTGACCTCCCCTTGAGCAGGGATGCCTCTCAAGGTTACCCCTCGAGGCCAAGAGATCCCTTACCTGACACCAGGCATCGGTGGGTTGGTAAGTGACTTTTTTTTTTTTTTTTGCACGCATGTAACATTTAAGATACGTATAGTAAGCTTACGCGATAATCTTTGTCTCCCATACTAACTTGTAGTGTAGTAAATAGCAGAGTTTTGACTGCCAACCCATCTGCACTTATTAAATATTTTACATACCTAAATTTACTGATTAGAACTCAGTAAACTAACTACTAGACCACATCTGAGTGATCTCTGACTCTCCTCCTGCGACACCTGGACAGTATCAAAAGCATCATCGGTGCCCAATTCTCAACTTTGGGTCTCCTTTGCTACTGAAATTTCAGAGAAGACGGATTGGTACCTGCACTTCAGGCAAATCAACATTCAGCCCTAACCCTTCCCGACAAAAGGGTCAGGAACTACATCTCCAGCCTTACTTATTGTCCTTTTACCCTTCACATCCTCAAGGCATCGCCTTCTCTAAGGCTCTGTTTTAATCAGGTTTAGCAAGACCAAGTTAACCAAGCTCGCATCTACGCCATGACCTCTTTATAGCTGTTCCTCGGTTTCCAATACATGCACAAAGCGCATCCAACAGGCTCCATACATTTTCATCCCTTTGCATGCAGGAGTTACAGTTCTTTGTCACTTCTATTGCCAAGTGGGAAAAAAATTGGAGTCTAGATCCTTTTTCTCACAATAACCTTTTATTGCTCAGAAAGAAGGCTTTTTCTCTTGAAATTTCCCCCCCTCAGAGTGACTGGATCCCCAGATATATCCTGACTTTCCTATCTCCAAAACATCTTGTTCCTACCCCAGTAACTATCAGTCTTGAAACGACCACCCCCCTTCAGCTTCTACATGGAGGAATCTGCCTTTTAGGCTTTGTGATGGGTTGACCTTGGCCAGCTGCCAGGGGTCCACCCAGCTGCTCTCTCACTGCCCCTCCTCAACAGGACAGAGGGAGAAAACGGGATGAAGAAGTTCTTCCAGGAACTACCCACCTGCTGGATCCATGGGCAGCAGGGAAATACCTGCCCCACACAGGGTTTTGCCCTTTCTTAAATATGTTTTCACAGGGGCGCCACCAGCTGGAGAACCTGCCCTATGAGGAAAGACCGAAGGAGTTGGATCTTTTCTACCTTGGAGAAGAGAAGGCTCAGGGGGAACCTCATCACAGTATCCCAGTACTTAAAGGGTGGCTACAAAGAGGACAGAGGCTCCCTCTTCACAAGGGGCCACATGAAGAAGACAAGGGGCAATGGGTGCAAGTTACACCAGGAGAGAGGTTTCATCTTGATACAAGACAGACTGGGGTATTTCTGGGTTGGGTTTTTTTTTGTATTTTGTTTGTTTGTTTGTGTTTTGGTTTGGTTTTTTGGGGTTTTTGTTCCCCCCCCCCGCAGTAAGAACAATCATCCACTGGAAACAGCCTCCCCAAGGATGTGGTAGAGTCCCCATCGCTGGAGGTTTCCAAGATGCGATTGGACAGGGTGCTAGATGATCTCATCTAGGCTCCCTTTCCCACAAAATGTTGGACCAGACGATCTTTCGAGGTCCCTTCCCACCTGGGCTGCTCTAGGATTCTACGATTCTTCAGTGGGTCACTGTTTAATAACCCTTTGCTCTCTCTGGTTTGGAGGAAAGCATCGGCAAGACGTAAATTCCACCGGGTGTCACAGACTTCCAAAACCTATGGTAATCGCCCAGTCTCTCTGAACGCATAAGCCATACCTAGCTGCTTCAAAATTCCCCCACCCCCAGAAGCGGGAACACCTTCTAGATCCCTTAGGGAGTTTACACAGACAGAACAATAGATGTTGCCTAGCTCAATCATTCAGTACGCAAACACTGTACCAGCGTAGTTTCAAGGAAACATCATAGGTCAGTTTCCACCTGCTTGGTGGTAGCTATTGCAACACTCTCACGCTTTCTCTCTTTTTCCCTTTCTCACTTTTTCTCTCTTTCTCTGCTTTTGCTTTTTACTTTTTTCTCTGGTGTTGATAACACACCAGCGCTTTAGCTACCGCTGAGCAGTGCTCCCACAGCACGGAGGCTGTCTCTCCAACCACCCCACCCCAAAAGTCCAGTAAGCTGCGGGTGGGCAAGAGGCTGGGAGGGGACAGAGCCAGGACAGCTGACCCCCAAAAAAAGAGAGATCTTCCACCGTGCTATGGAAGCACCACAGCTGCCATTCAGACCAATTGTTTGCTCCTGCCATAGCCCTCCTCGCCAGAAAAGGGATATCAACAGGGCCTTATCACACGGCCATTGATAAAGTGCTCCAGCAGGAGTTGGACGCCCCCAATACATTGCACTGTGCCAAAACCACCCCTGTATGGCATGCCTGTAGCGTCACATACAGTATTTTCTAAAGTTTTCGCAGCAGCCCACACTGGCTTTATGTACATTTGCGTACCACTTCCAAAAAGCTAAGAGTTTGCTTCCTACTGATGCCGTGAAAAGCCAAAATCAGGGCTCAGTAGTCTGAACGACTATTAAGCAAGTATTCTTTATTGCAGCGCTGGACGCACAGAAGATCGCTCCTCCTACTGTGCGTGCCCGCGCAGGGTTAGTTGCATAACTTGTACAAGCTTTACATACATATTCATTAGTTTTCCAATAAAATATGTATATATTCATTAATTCCCGAGAGCTCATTATCATATGCAAATGTACTTTGCGCATGCCCGTTGGTGTCTCCGGGTGGTCGTCAGGGGTCTCTGGATGAAGGATATACTCCTCCTCACTGCGTCCACTAGCTAACTTTTGCTTTTGTGCAAACTCAGTTCTGAGATCACATATATACAGTCCTCGAGGGATAGTCTGTCCTGGTTTAGTGTTTCCTCTGCAGTTCCTTATATTTATGGTTATCTACATCTGCTTTTCTAAGGTCAAATGTCGTCATCGTAAATTTGTTTAGGAGCTTCTTGTCTTGAAGCCTTTCTGGCTCCCCCAAAGCAACAAGTTTTAGTCACAACAGTTCTAACTTTATCTATCCCTCCTTTTCTTTTTGAGGACTTGTAGCTTACCTGCTACAGTTCTCAATGTAAGAATTTACTAAGTCTCAAACGGAGACTATTATAGAAGCGTTTTATGTTTGTTTGTAAATTTCATAATAATTCATCCTTCTCAAGGGCCCGAGTAAAATATTTCCCGGTTTCCACTTGGTGTCCATTCTTGTTTCTTTTCCAATCACCCTATGTCTCAGCTGAATTTGGACAACACCAAAGAAAGCACCCGAGACACACAAACAAACATTCCTAAAACCGTTAGCGTAACCAATCCAACGAATAATTGTTTTAACCATCTTAGATGAGGAAGCCAAGATGTCAATTTATCTCACAAATCTCAAAACCCTAAAGAAGTGTCATCTAGAGATACGTCATGGAATATTTGTGGGTTTTTTCCAAAGTGCATTCAGATCTGCTTATCTTTATTAATATGTGCACAGCAGCTGGTATTCATGATCATGCATACGCCCCCTTCTTTGGCAGTCAATAAACGTAATGCCATTCGATTTTGCAACACAACTTTACTAAGGGATGACACCTTGTAAGGGACTAGAAACTTGTCTCAACATTGTTGGCAGGCAAGTTTCACTACGGAAGCCTGATCACCACGGCAACTGAGTGGGACAGTTTAATCACCAAGGCAGCCCATTGAGTTCTACCGGACAGGAATGCGTGTCCTGTTGTCTCGGAGTACACGTCCTCTGCCCATGCGCCCGGGCCCAGGGTCGACTGACAACATATGGGGGGGCTCAGACCCTCTAGAACTTTCAAGCACCTTCCAGCGATGGTACTGGGCATGTGCCCCGCCGCCAAGTGGGAGGCGTGGGTATGCAAAATAGTATGTGTTGCTGTACGCTTCTATGGGAGAACTTATCTTGGGCCGCATATCTCCGGGACACAGGGCTCTACCCACCCTGGGGACAGTGATGCACAGACATCAATATGATGGATACAAAATGTCCGTTTATTTAACTGTGTCACACACTTATATAGCTCTTGTGCTTCCTGTTCCTGCCACTCCTATGGGGAGGAGTCTATCTTTCTGTCACAGCCCGTGATCTTCCGGTCACCGATCCCTGTCTATTTCCCTACATCTCCCCCTCCCCATGCTGCTAAAAGTTCTACAAAGCTACTTGCGTAAGCAGATACATATTGCGGTCAGGTCTATATTCATGTAACTCTTGCAGGTGCTCCCTGATTTGTCTTATAACACAGCATAACAATGGCAGCCCACAAGTAACCATGATTACTACGCACAACAAGATCCCCCCAATTATTACTATCCAATCCCAGTTCATATTTCTCTTTTGTCGCCCTTTCCCAGTGTCGCTCTCATTGCAATATTGCTTGCGATCTTGTCAAGGAGCTCATTTCTTTTCCCAATGGCACGGCTAGCATGAGGATCCATGTCAGCAGACCCTGCAAAGAGACAACTCAGAAAGGGATTATTCATTGTACATCCTTGCACAGTTCTGCTTTCACACACTTTGCAGGCACCCATTCTATGCGCCCTTCATTCTCAACCGCGGCGTAGCCCCTCCCCAGGCATCTCAGTTTCCATCCTCTCTCCCATTGCTCACTGCCTGGGAACCTTACTCGTACCTGCGGATAGCACTCGCCTGCTTGAGCTTTGCCAAAGTGCTTCTCCACTGCTGTAACTTGCTCCTGCCCGCATATAAAATGATTAAGCGAATATAGTGCACGCATTAAAATAGTTTGCTGAGCTGCTACGGGTATAGCTCCCTTATACCCCTCCCCCTCCCCAAGCTGTATTATCTTTGCTTTCAAGGTGCGATGAGCGCGTTCAACTATTGCCTGCTCCGTGCTATTGTAAGCAATGCCGTGTTTTAATACAATATTCCAAGCTTTACACCATTCTTTGGTACTTCAAGCCCGAAAGCATGGTCCATTGCCTGTTTTTATCTCGGTGGGCTTTCCAAGCCACGCCATCACCGTGGTCCAATGCGCAGTCAACTGCATTGCGGTCTGTTTCCGATGTTGAGTAGCCATGATGACTCCACTATATGTATCAATTGTAATTGCCAGGTGCCGTCCGGGGGCCAACTGTGGGCATTCAGTAAAGTCAGTCTGCCAGATAGCATTTGCTTCCAGTCCTCGAGGGTTGACTCCTGCCTCCCACAATGGCGAGTGCTGACAGTAAGGACAGGTGGCTACTACTTCTCTTGCTGCTCTTATTGAGATGCCACACTCCTTTGCCAAGGCTTTAGCACCCAGGTGCAGTTGTTCATGCAGTTGCTTTGCCTCCGCCAATGTCCAGACTCCCGCGGCTGCCTCATCAGCCATGCGATTCCCCTCAATCAGTGGTCCAGGCCCCGTCTGATGACTGCGAATGTGAATTACTGTCACAGTTGCTCCTCGCTGCGATAAAGCAACCTCTAGCATCAAGGCAATTTCCGTGTGTGGTACACCCTCTCGTTTCATGGACGTGACTAATTTATACACGTTATAAAGAGTCCGTGCACACATTTATATGCCGATCTATATCCTTTCGCAGGGCCATCTCTAGCGCTTTCGCTTCTAGCCACTGCACACTTTTACCCTGCTCCTCATACGTCTGGCGCATCCAACTATTCTCTTCTTTCCACACTACCGCCGCTCTGTTCGTCTTCGAGGAAGCGTCTGTGAAATATGTTGGTCCTGGGTGAGGGGTATCCAAAACTCTACTATCCACACTGTCATGGTTTTAGCTGGGATAGAGTTAATTTTCTTCACTCTAGCTGGTATAGTGCTGTGCTTTGAAATTAGCATGGAAAAAAAAACAACCTGTTGAGATAACACACAGATGTTTAGGCTGTTGCTGGGTGTAGCTGTACGCTTCTACGGGAGAACTTATCTTGGGCCGCATACCTCCGGGACACAGGGCTCTACCCACCCTGGGGACAGTGATGCACAGACATCAATATGATGGATGCAAAATGTCCGTCTATTTAGCTGCGTCACACGCTTATATAGCTCTTGCGCTTCCTGTTCCTGCCACTCCTATGGGGAGGAGTCTATCTTTCCGTCACATCCCGTAATCTTCCGGTCGCCGATCCCTGTCTATTCCCCTACATCTCCCCCTCCCCATGCTACTAAAATTCTACAAAGCTACTTGCGTAAGCGAATACATATTGCAGTCAGGTCTATATTCATGTAACTCTCGCAGGCGCTCTTTGATTTGTCTTATAACACAGCATAACAATGGTAGCCCACAAGTAACCATGATTACTACACACAACAAGATCCCCCCAATTATTACTATCCAGTTCCAGTTTATATCTCTCTTTTGCCGCCCTTTCCCAGCGTCGCTCTCGTTGCAATATTGCTTGTGATCTTGTCAAGGAGCTCATTTCTTTTCCCAATGGTACGGCTAGCATGAGGATCCATGTCAGCAGACCCTGCAAAGAGACAACTCAGAAAGGGATTATTCATTGTACATCCTTGCACAGTTCTGCTTTCACACACTTTGCAGGCACCCATTCTATGCGCCCTTCATTCTCAACCGCAGCGTAGCCCCTCCCCAGGCATCTCAGTTTCCATCCTCTCCCATTGCTCACTGCCTGGGAACCTTACTCGTACCTGCGGATAGCACTTGCCTGCTTGAGCTTTGCCAAAGTGCTTCTCCACTGCTGTAACTTGCTCCTGCCCGCGTATAAAATGATTAAGCGAATATAATGCACGCATTAAAATAGTTTGCTGAGCTGCTACGGGTATAGTTCCCTTATACCCCTCCCCCTCCCCAAGCTGTATTATTTTTGCTTTCAAGGTGCAATGAGCGCGTTCCTCTACTGCCTGCCCTGTGCTATTGTAAGCAATGCCGTGTTTTAATACAATATTCCAAGCTTTACGCCATTCTTGGGTACTTCGAGCCCCTTTTCTCTAATTTCTCGCCATAAACTTCGCACTAGCTTGGCATCTATCGGCGTCCACTCCACTCCTCCTCCTGGAGCTAATCGGACAGGGAAGATCCCGGGCATCTCTATCCTTACTCCATCGAGGCTACAATCTCTAGCTATCAGCCGCCAGTTAGGTAACTCAGCTGACTGTCGCTGGGGTGCACCCTTCGTTAAAAGTCCTGTCTGCTGCCGAGTTACTTCCCCTAGTGCGCGCATAACCTGCTGCAGCTGCCGCAGCACTTCCTCCGGAGACCCCTCCGGAGCTGCAGCGCCCTGGACCTCCCCTTTTGACGGTCCCTTTCCTCCCTCCTTCTGATTGGTCCTCCGAGTCTCTGCTGTTTTGTGCCTCTTTTTTGCGCGGCGCAGGCAAGCTGCTCTCTCTTCCCACATATGGGCATCGGTTTCTCCCCCAATTTCTGATTCGCTGCTACTCGAAGTTGTTCTATACTCCCCCTGTCCTCCCCTCCAGGCACCCCAATCCCCCTCCTCGTCCGACTCCCATCTCAGGGGTTGCCCCGGGAGCCAGTCTCGAGGGTCGGGCAGAGGGCTGTGCCGCTGCCGGCGCTGCTTCCGGCGCTGGTCATCTTTCTCCTTCGGCTCCGTCACTCCCGCTGCGTCCGCTGCCACGTCACTCTCCCCGCGCGCAGGTACCCGCGCCTGTGCCAAATCATCCCAGGGGTATGCGGGGGGGGCACTCTAAAGGTCCTGCTGGCTCAACAGGGAACACCGCCGCTTCCCGATCCACCTCTTTGGGAGCCTCAGACTGAGTCGCTGGCCAGGCTACTCCGTCCGAACTCTCCCCTTCTTTCCCATCCCCCGCGATGCTTGCCCCTGTCTGCGTCCCCACTGCCCCTCCTGGGTCTATTTCCGGGCTACTGTCGCCTGTAGCACCGTGCAGGCACCGCCGCGCCTGCCGCCATGTCTCCTGATCATCCTGAGCTTTCAATAGTAATCGGTGTATCTTTCCCCAGAGCTATATGTACTGGGTTTTTCCCATCATAGCCCTTTCGGCTAACTCCTCTTTAATCCTCACCCACTTATCCTTATTAAATATGTCTGCGGGACTTCGTATGAGCCCCTGCGTAATCATCCATCGGATGGCCTTTGAGGTAGGCGTCTTCGATATCGAAGTAACATATTCCTTCCCCAATCCCTTCAGTACCTTTACGACTGAATCCATGGCGCGCCCGCCGACCTGCGGCTCCCCGTCCCGCCCCTGCCTGCCCCAAGCTCTCTTTTCCCGCCGGCGAACCTGCCAAGCCTCCCCGCTAATCACGTCGGGGTCACCACTTGTAGCTGTACGCTTCTACGGGAGAACTTATCTTGGGCCGCATACCTCCGGGACACAGGGCTCTACCCACCCTGGGGACAGTGATGCACAGACATCAATATGATGGATGCAAAATGTCCGTCTATTTAGCTGCGTCACACGCTTATATAGCTCTTGCGCTTCCTGTTCCTGCCACTCCTATGGGGAGGAGTCTATCTTTCCGTCACATCCCGTAATCTTCCGGTCGCCGATCCCTGTCTATTCCCCTACAGCTGGGTAGCGCTTACACTAGTCAAGGACATGTCTAGCCTCTCATGCTCTGCTGAGTGCACAAGAAGCTGGGAGGGGAGGGGGCACAGCTAAGAGAGCAGATTCAAACTGACCAAAGGGATATTCCATATCATGTAACGTCATGCCCAGTATGTTACCTGGGAGGGGCTGGCCGGGGGAGAGGGGAGCAATCGCGGCTCGGGGACGGGCAGCATCGGTCGGCGGGTGGTGAGCAGTTATATCGTTTGTGTTTCCATGTTTTTTTCCTTTTTTTTCCCTTTCCCTTCCTTTTCCCTTTTATTATATTAACATTATTGTCATTATTATCATAATCATTTACCATTATCATTTTATTGTAATCATTAAACTGTGCTTATCTCAACCCACAAGTTCTTTTGCTCGTCCGATTCTCTTCCCCATCCCACAGGGGTGGGGGGGTGAGCGAGCGGCTGCGTGGTGTTCAGTTGCCAGCTGAGGCTGAACCATGACACACACTTAAATCCACCACTTTGGCTGTCTTGGCCCACCTCTGTACCGTGCCTGTGATGATTTTTCCTGGGTACGAGTATACCGCCAATTGTATATCCTCTTCACTCTCTACCACCTTCCGCCATTTCTCCCCATTCCACGGCACTGTCAGCTTATCTGGCTCCTTCCCAAAGACTCCCTTGCTTTCCCGTCGCAGACGCCAAATCATTCCCCCGGCTACCTTGACTTTTGTGGAGAATGCATCCTTGGGAGCCTTCTGATATACCCATCGCAGTGGTTTTTCTTCCCCCGCCCGTATTTGATATAGCAATCCTAATCCTCCACCGGCGGTCAGAATCCAACCTGCGATTAATTCCTCCTGAGGGCCCCACTGCCATACTCCTTCCTTTTGCATTCGACGTTCTATCATCTGCAACTGCTCGACTGCCCCGGCATCTAAACTCCTGGGCTCCCATGGGTCGGTCCCTTTCAGCAACGCATAGAAAGGTTGCATCTCCTCACCGGTGACGCGCACGAACGTCCGCAACCACTGCAGTGCTCTTACCAGCTTCTGTACATCATGCAAATTTTTAACCTTAGGTGTAAGTTTAATAGGCTGAGCTTGTGTGCAATCCCCTTCTATTCTAGCACCCAGAAATCCACACACTGGTCCTCGCTGTACCTTTGCCTCAGCTACCTTGAGGCCCTGTCCCTCAAGGCCCCTTTGGGTGTCTGAAAAGACTTGTTCACATAACGCCTGGGTGGGCGCAGCTATGAGGATGTCATCCATGTAGTGGATCATGTAGATTCTCTCCTGATACTGTTGCCTTACTCGCTGCAATGCAGAAGCCACATACCTCTGGCAGATCGCTGGAGAATTTTTCATCCCCTGCGGAAGTACTGTCCACTGCCATCTACTACCTGGTTCTGCGCGGTTCACTGCGGGCAGAGTAAAGGCAAATCTCTTTCTATCATCTGGATGTAGCGGAATACTGAAGAAGCAGTCTTTGATATCTAAAACAATGACTCGCCATCCTTTCGGGACAGCACTCAGATCTGGTAGGCCGGGTTGGAGAGGCCCCATGTCCTCCATTTGCTGATTTACTGCTCTAAGGTCATGCAGCATCCTCCATTGGTTTTTATCTTTCTTTTTTATAGCAAATACAGGGGTGTTCCAGGGGCTCATCGAGGGCTCTAGGTGCCCCGCTTCGTGCTCTCATTTTACTATAGCTCTTACAGCCTCTGTTTTCTCTGTTGTCAGGGGCCACTGCTCCACCCAGACGGGCTGTTCGGTTTTCCACACCAACTTGTGCTGACGAAGCCCCTCTGAGGCAGTGGCCCTTATGCTAAATTTTTCAACCCAAACCCCATATGGGCAAGGGCATCCCACCCCAGCAAGGGGCTTGCTACCGCATCTGCTACTAGTATGGTCACTACGGCCGTGAGGAGCTTCCCTGCCTCCTCGTCCATGTCTTCGAGTTTCACAGGGCAAGTACTAGTCCTCGTCTGTTGTTCTCCTCCTACCCCTATTATACGTTTTCCCATGGCGAGGGGCCAAGTTGGTGGCCACCGTTCGAGTGGCATCACTGTGACATCCGCCCCGGTATCCACTAACATTCCCAGGCATATCCGTACCGGGCAACTCGGCTCTTGTGGGGTAATCATCACCGCCGCCATGGGTCTCTTGTTACAGCCTATGACCAAGGCCACGCGGGGGCCGTAATCTGCAAATCTTGCTGGTTCTGCTCCCCTGCCTGAAGGTTCACTCCCCCTTGGCCCGCTACGGTGGGCCAAGCTCCTGGCGCTGGCACCATGATGGGGGTCATTTGACTCACAGGAGGCACGAATCCCCCTCGCTTCACCCTCCTTTGGCCGTTTCCCGGCTTTGTGGCTGGACAATCTCTTGCCAGGTGTCCTGGCTTCCCACACACCCAGCACCTCCCTACTGGGCGCGCTCCTCCTCCATTACGTCCTCCCCTTTCCCCTAGCGGGCACCCAGCTTTAAAGTGCCCTAGCCGTCCACACAAATGACATCTCAGCCCCGCCCCGGCCGCTTGCACCATCACCCTTTCTTCGCTTCCACAGTCAGGGTTCTGGCAGATGTGCGCTCCCACACCTCCATGCTGATTCAACGCCTCCTGGCGCAAGACATGCCTGATGGTTTGACCCAATGATGCCCCTGCCGCCAGGGTGCGGAGGACATCATCTTGTGTTTGCGGATTTGCTTGACTTCGGAGGCAATCCATAAGGACTGCATCCTTGGCCGCCGCCGGCAATTCTGATTCTATAATAGCCTTCTGCAACCTGTCACAAAACGTAAATGGCTCTGCTAGTCCTTGCTGTATCTTTTGCCAAGGTTCCACTTTTTTTTTTTTTTTTTTTTTTTTTTTTAATACCTGCCCACTTCGCTATACACTCTACGGGAACTCTCCATCACCACTTGCAGCTCCCTGCCCCTCCTCCAGGAGCTATCCGGACAGGGAATATCCCAGGCATCTCTACCCTTACTCCATCGAGGCTACAATCTCTGGCTATCAGCCGCCAGTTAGGTAACTCGACTGACTGTCGCTGGGGCGCACCCTTCGTTGAGAGTCCTGTCTGCCTCCGAGTTACTTCCCCTAGTGCGCGCATAACCTGCTGCAGCTGCCGCAGCACGTCCTCCACGGACCCCTCCGGAGCTGCAGTGCTCCGGACCTCCCCTTTTGGCAGTCCCTCTCTTCCCTCCCTCTGATTGGTCCTCCGAGTCCCTACTGCCTTATGCCTCTTTTTTGCGCGCTGCAGGCAATCTGCCCCATCTTCCCACATGTGGACATCTGTTTCTCCTCCAGCGTCTGATTCGCTGCTACTCGAGCTTGATCTATACCCACCCTGTCCTCCCCTCCAGGCACCCCAATCCCCCTCCTCGTCCGACTCCCATCTCAAGGGTTGCCCCGGGAGCCAGTCTCAAGGGTCGGGCAGAGGGCTGTGCCGCTGCCGGCGCCACTCATCCTTCTCCTTCCGCTCCGTCACTCCCGCTGCGTCCGCCGCCACGTCCCCCTCCCTGCGCGCAAGTACCCACGCCTGCGCCAAATCGTCCCGGGGTATGCAGGGGGGCATTCCAAAGGTCCTGCTGGCTCAACAGGGAACACCGCCGCTTCCCGATCCGCCTCTTTGGGAGCCTCAGACTGAGTAGTTGGCCAGGCTACTCCGTCCGAACTCTCCGCTTCTTCCCCATCCCCCGTGATGCTTGCCCCTGTCTGCGTCCCCACTGCCCATCCTGGGTCTATTTCTGGGCTACTGTTGACTGTGGCACCGTGCAGGCACAGCCACGCCTGCTACCCCATCTGATCATCCCGAGCTTTCAATAGTAATCGGTGTATCTTTCCCCAGAGCTGTATATACTGGGGTTTTCTCATCATAGCCCTTTCGGCTAACTCCTCTTTAATTCTCACCCAATTATCTTTATTAAATATGTCTGCAGGACTCCGTATGAGCCCCTGCGTAATCATCCATTGGATGGCCTTTGAGGTAGGCACCTTCGAAATCGAAGTTCCATATTCCTTCCCCAATCCCTTCAGTACCTTTACGACTGATTCCATGGCGCGCCCGCCGTCCTGCAGCTCCCCGTCCCACCCCTGCGTGCCTCAAGCTATCTTTTCCTCCCGGCGAACTTGCCATGTCGCCCCCACCGATCACATCGGGGTCACCACTTGTTGCTGTATGCTTCTATGGGAGAACTTATCTTGGGCCGCATATCTCCGGGACACAGGGCTCTACCCACCCTGGGGACAGTGACGCACAGACATCAATATGATGGATACAAAATGTCCGTTTATTTAACTGCGTCACGCGCTTATATAGCTCTTGCGCTTCCTGTTCCTGCCACTCCTACGGGGATGGAAAGAGTCTATCTTTCCATCACAGCCCGTGATCTTCCGGTCGCCGATCCCTGTCTATTCCCCTACAAGTATGGACTATGCAAGAGGACAACCCTATAAAAAGCGGAAACCAGCAGACAGCACGAAGAGCGTTCTGGAACATTCACCCTCCATCAGATTCGAAGATATATCGGACGGATCGACCGCCGCAGATCTGTGGTGGCAGCTATTGCAACACTCTCGCTCTCTCATGCTCTCTCTTTCCCTTTCTCGCTTTTTCTCTTTCTCTGCTTTTCTCTCGTGTATTTGTTGTTGGCCAAATAAAGTGACTTGGCACTTGACTCCGTTCTGAGTCTTAATTCTGTTTCCGAGAACGTAAAAGGAACTTAGTCACGATGAAACATTGCAGTTAATCAGAAGTTAAGCCCAGCCGCCCCCAACCTCCCAGAATTATCTGAGGTCAGTTGGAAAGCAAGGGGGTTTAACCTCTGCCAAATTGTTCAACCCAACAGTGGATCGTGACTGTCGTGGTTCAGCCTCAGCTGGCAACTGAACACCACGCAGCCGCTCGCTCACACCCCCCCCCCCCACCCCTGTGGGATGGGGAAGAGAATCGGACGAGCAAAAGAACTTGTGGGTTGAGATAAGCACAGTTTAATAACTACAATAGAATGATGATGATAAATGATTATGATAATAATGACAGTAATGTTAATATAATAAAAGGGGGAAGGAAGGAAAGGGAAAACAGGGAACAAAAACGCAGAAACACGAACGATACAACCGCTCACCACCCGCCGACCGACGCTGCCCGTCCCCGAGCCGCGATTGCTCCCTCCCTCTCCCGGCCAGCCCCTCCCAGGTAACATACTGGGCATGACGTTACATGATATGGAATATCCCTTTGGTCAGTTTGAATCCACTCTCTTAGCTGTGCCCCCTCCCCTCCCGGCTTCTTGTGCACCCAGCAGAGCATGGGAGGCTAGACATGTCCTTGACTAGTATCAGCGCTGCCCAGCAACAGCCTAAACATCTGTGTGTTATCTCAACAGGTTTTTTTCCATGCTAATTTCAAAGCATAGCACTATACCAGCTAGAGTGAAGAAAATTAACTCTATCCCAGCTGAAACCATGACAGTATCCACCCCTTATTCCATATCATTGACATCATGCTCAGGTCCCATACTATTCAGTACAACTTCAATAATCCTTATCCATCTTCTTATCCTTTAACAATATATATATATATAGATATAGATACAGATTTTAATTTATCATTCCACTAGTTTATGGAACACCCCTGTAGAATGCCTGTGAAATGTCCATTGAGTTCATTTAGTCCATGACTTTGGATTTCATCACTTGTAAGGGTCCTTCGGTGCGGCGGTGTGCGTGGGGTCAGGTTGTTGCATGTCAGTCCTTGTTCCATCACCGCTGCACTGGTAGTTCGTGTTCTCTCACTGCTGCACTTTGCTCGGTTCCATTGAAAGTTCATTTGCTATTATCATTAATTGGGAGATTCCCACCATGATAACATTCCACTGATGCAACCATAGTAGTGATGACATACAACATCATATTACAATTAACAGCATATTATTCAGTTCATTGGCTGTTTTCACCCAAAATTAAATCCCCCTGGGGTACACACCGAACTCCTCCATCCTCCCGCATCACCCACCAAGTGCACCCAGGTCCTCGAGCAAACGCAATCCCAAGAGTGGGTTTGCCTCTGCTGGAAGCAGGAATAACCCAGACTGTCTTGCCCAGCATATTTTTTATGTGCACTACAGGGACTCTATCCCCTTCCACAGTACGTAAGGATCCTGACTGGGCAGGGCCAGCTCGCCTGGCAGATCCTCTTGTGTTGACTAACCACATGGCTTTTGCTAAATGTGTATCCCAGTGTTTAAATGTTCCACCCCCCATTGCTCTCAGTGTCATCTTTAATAGTCCATTGTATCTTTAAATTTTCCCAGAGGCTGGTGCATGATAGGGGATGTGATACACCCACTCAATGCCATGCTCTTTGGCCCAGGTGTCTATAAGGTTATTTCGGAAATGAGTCCCATTATCTGACTCAATTCTCTCTGGGGTGCCATGCCGCCACAGGACTTGTTTTTCGAGACCCAGGATAGTGTTCCGGGCAGTGGCGTGGGGGACAGGATATGTTTCCAGCCAGCCGGTGGTTGCTTCTACCATGGTGAGAACATGGCGCTTGCCTTGGCGGGTCTGTGGGAGTGTGATATAGTCAATTTGCCAGGCCTCCCCATATTTAGATTTCAGCCATCGTCCCCCATACCACAGAGGCTTTACCCGCTTCGCTTGCTTGATTGCGGCACATGTTTCACATTCGTGGATAACCTGCGCAATAACATCCATGGTCAAGTCCACCCCTCGATCACGAGCCCACCTGTATGTTGCATCTCTCCCTTGATGGCCTGAGGTGTCATGGGCCCACCGAGCTAGAAATAGTTCACCCTTATGTTGCCAGTCCAGATCCACCTCAGCCACTTCAATCTTGGCAGCCTGATCTACCTGCTGGTTGTTTCGATGTTCTTCAGTGGCCCGACTCTTAGGGACGTGAGCATCCACATGCCGTACCTTTACAACCAGGTTCTCTACCCGGGCAGCAATATCTTGCCACAATGTGGCAGCCCAGATGGGTTTGCCTCTGCGCTGCCAGTTGCTTTGCTTCCACTGCTGCAGCCAGCCCCACAAGGCATTTGCCACCATCCAGGAGTCAGTATAGAGATAGAGCACTGGCCACTTTTCCCGTTCAGCGATGTCTAAGGCCAGCTGGATGGCCTTTACTTCTGCAAACTGGCTCGATTCACCTTCTCCTTCAGCAGTTTCTGCTACTTGTCGTGTAGGACTCCATACAGCAGCCTTCCATCTCCGGTGCTTTCCCACAAGGCGACAGGACCCATCAGTAAACAGGGCATATTGCTTCTCATCTTCTGGCAGTGTGTTATACAGTGGGGCTTCTTCAGCACGTGTCACCTCCTCCTCTGGTGATAATCCAAAGTCTTTGCCTTCTGGCCAGTCCATAATCACTTCCAAGATTCCTGGGCGACTGGGGTTTCCTACTCGAGCCCGCTGGGTGATCAGTGCAACCCATTTACTCCACGTAGCATCAGTTGCATGGTGTGTAGAGGGGATGTTTCCTTTGAACATCCAGCCCAGCACTGGCAGTCGGGGTGCCAGGAGCAACTGTGCTTCAGTACCAACCACTTCTGAAGCAGCTCGGACCCCTTCATATGCTGCCAATATCTCTTTTTCAGTTGGAGTATAGCGGGCTTCGGACCCTCTGTATCCCCGACTCCAAAACCCTAGGGGTCGACCTCGGGTCTCCCCTGGTGCCTTCTGCCAGAGGCTCCAGGTAGGGCCATTCTCCCCAGCTGCGGTGTAGAGCACATTTTTAATATCTTGTCCTGCCCGGACTGGCCCAAGAGCTACTGCATGAACTATTTCCCGTTTAATCTGTTCAAAGGCTTGTCGTTGCTCAGGGCCCCATTTGAAATCATTCTTTTTCCGGGTCACTTGATGGAGGGGGCTTACGATCAGGCTGTAGTGTGGAATATGCATTCTCCAAAAACCCACAACGCCCAAGAAAGCTTGTGTTTCCTTTTTGCTGGTTGGTGGAGACATGGCTGTTATTTTGTTGATCACATCCATGGGGATCTGACGACGACCATCTTGCCATTTTATTCCCAAGAACTGGATTTCTCGTGCAGGTCCCTTAACTTTACTTTGTTTTATGGCGAAACCAGCTTTCAGGAGGATTTGAACTATTTCCTTCCCTTTCTCAAAAACTTCTTCTGCTGTATTGCCCCACACGATGATGTCATCAATGTATTGTAGGTGTTCGGGAGCTCCACCTTGTTCCAAAGCATTATGGATCAGTCCATGGCAAATGGTAGGGCTGTGTTTCCACCCCTGGGGCAGTCGATTCCAGGTGTACTGGACCCCCCTCCAAGTAAAAGCAAACTGTGGCCTGCACTCTGCTGCCAGAGGGACTGAGAAGAATGCATTAGCAGTATCAATTGTGGCATACCACTTGGCTGCCTTGGACTCCAGTTCATATTGAAGTTCTAGCATGTCTGGCACAGCAGCACTCAACGGTGGAGTGACTTCATTCAGGCCACAATAGTCTACCGTTAGCCTCCACTCTCCATTAGACTTCCGGACTGGCCATATGGGACTGTTAAAGGGTGAGTGGGTTTTACTGATGACTCCTTGGCTCTCCAGTCGACGAATGAGCCCGTGGATAGGGATCAGAGAGTCTCTGTTAGTGCGATATTGCCGTCGGTGCACTGTTGTGGTGGCGATCGGCACCTGTTGTTCTTTGACCTTCAGCAACCCCACAACAGAAGGGTCCTTCGAGAGGCCAGGCAAAGTAGCCAGCTGTTTAATTTCCGCCGTCTCCAAGGCGGCTACACCAAAAGCCCACTTGTAACCTTTTGGGTCCTTGAAATACCCTCTCCTGAGATAGTCTATGCCAAGGATGCACGGAGCCTCGGGGCCAGTCACAATGGGGTGCTTCTGCCACTCATTGCCAGTTAGGCTCACTTCAGCCTCCAATACAGTTAGCTCTTGGGATCCCCCCGTCACTCCAGCAATGCTGATGGGTTCTGCCCCTATATAGTTTGATGGCATTAAGGTACACTGTGCACCGGTGTCCACTAAAGCTCTATATTCCTGTGGGTCGGACGTGCCAGGCCATCGGATCCACACAGTCCAGTAAACCCGGTTATCCCTTTCCTCCACCTGGCTGGAGGCAGGGCCCCCCTAGTCCTGATCGTAGTATTCATCACTCACTTCCGGTAGATATGAATCACGGGTGTCTCTGTTAAGATCAGTCAGGCCATCAGCACTTCTGCTCCTCTGTCTGGAGAATTGCTTACGGGAAACTGGGGCAGCAGCTCTCCTGGAGAAACTTCCCTGAGTAATTGTTCTCCCTTGCAGCTCACGTACCCGCGCCTCTAAGGCTGAGGTAGGTTTTCCATCCCACTTCTTCATGTCCTCTCCGTGATCACGCAGGTAAAACCATAGGGTGCCCCGTCGTGTGTATCCCTTCTCTTGAGCCAAGGGACGATTACTCCTAATGGCTGAGATACTGGTCCGTACTGGTGGGGAGTAGGACATATCTTCTTTGAGTTGCTGGAACTCTCGGGACAGTTTCTCAACAGCAGAGACGAGCGAGGAAGAGAGATTCGCTTCATATTCCCGGAGTCTATCAATCAACTCAGCCACCGTTGGTGTCTCGTCATCTTTCCAGGACATCACTGCCAATGAGTTTGCATACGAGGATGGTGCGCTCCGTACAAACTTCCGCCACATGGGTCGTGTGCACTCAGCTTCATCTGGATCTTTGGAGGACCGTTGATCGTCCAGGTCACCATAAACCACCTCAAGCACGGCTAATTCCCTTAGATGCTGAACGCCTTTCTCCATGGTCGTCCATTTTCCTAGGCGAAATACAATATCTTCTTTGAAGGGATACCTCTCTCTCACCGCGGCCAGGAGCCGCCTCCAGAGGCTGAGGGCTTGTGTTCCTTTTCCAATTGCTTTATCAATGCCCCCTTCCCTAGAGAGGGATCCCAGTTGTTTGGCTTCCTTCCCCTCTAATTCCAAACTACTGGCCCCATTATCCCAGCATCGGAGCAGCCAGGTGATAACGTGCTCACCTGAATGACGCCCGAAATCTTTCCGTATATCCCGCAACTCACTCAAGGATAGAGATCGGGTAGTTTCCGTTTCTTGTACACATGGTTCCTCCTCCTCCTCCTCTTCTCGTGATGGCCCTGGTTCATCGTAATCTCTTTCTAAACGAGTTGACTTTCTCTTCCATGATTTCTTCTTGCGTATAGGGGCGACTGATACTGGCACAGGTTGGTCCTCTGGTTCAGCTGCAACGCTTGGCACTGGGGTTTGAGTAGCTGCAGTGCCTGTCGTGGGGGTTTGAGTGGCCGCCGTGCTCATCACCGGGGTTGGAGCAGCTGCAGTATCTGTCGCAACGGGTTGGGTGGCCGCAGTGCTTGTCACCGGGGTTGGAGTAGCTGCAGTCTCTGTCGCGGCGGGTTGGGTGGCCGCAGTGTTTGTCACCGGGGTTGGAGTAGCTGCAGTATCTGTCGCGGCGGGTTGGGTGGCCGCAGTGTTTGTCACCGGGGTTGGAGTAGCTGCAGTGTCTGTCGCGGCGGGTTGGGTGGCCGCAGTGTTTGTCACCGGGGTTGGAGTAACTGCAGTCTCTGTCGCGGCGGGTTGGGTGGCCGCAGTGCTCATCACCGGGGTTGGAGTAGCTGCAGTCTCTGTCACGGCGGTTTGGGTGGCCGCAGTGCTTGTCGCTGGGGTTGGAGTAGTTCCCTTCTCTTTCCCTTGGGGGTACTGAATAGTGTTAAATAGGGCTCGATAGGCATAAGCCAGACCCCAGCACATGGCAGTGATCTGTATGTCTCTGGAATTGCCAGGGTGACAACATATTTCCTCCAAATGTTCTACTAATTTTTCAGGATTCTGCACTTGTTCAGGGGTGAAGTCCCACACCACAGGGGGTGCCCACCGTCTTAGGCATTTGCCCATACTTTCCCACATACCCTGCCACGCATAGCTATCAAGCCTTGGGACAGATCTCTGGATTATATTCTTAACTTGCTTACTAACCTTAGACAGATCTGATACCACTTGCCAAAGCAATATCAACAGATGTATCTTAACTACACAAGGATGTTCAAGATACTGAAAAGTTGTTGTAATGAGGGAGGAGACATTACATAAGATATTAGCTACGGTGCCATTCTGTATTTCCTCCATAAAAAACTCCTCAGAGGAGGAGGTATAATTGCTAATTGCCTCCATGAGGTGGTAGCTGTAGTACAGTAACGGCTTCCATGCAAAACCTAAATAACTGATAACAGTCAAGGCCAGTGTTTTAATAACAAGTCTCCTAGGCAAAATATCTCTAATCACTGCAGAGCACAGCCAGCTGACAGAACCAACAGCAAGTTTTAACATGTACTTTACAATCAGCATGGTAAAGACTGGAGAAGCTAATACTGCAAGCAGATTAATCAATGCTGTGACCAGCAACTGTTATTATCTCAAACCCTTCTCGCCCCACGTTGGGCGCCAAAAATAGACTGTCGTGGTTCAGCCTCAGCTGGCAACTGAACACCACGCAGCCGCTCGCTCACACACCCCCCCCCCACCCCTGTGGGATGGGGAAGAGAATCGGACGAGCAAAAGAACTTGTGGGTTGAGATAAGCACAGTTTAATAACTACAACAGAATGATGATGATAAATGATTATGATAATAATGACAGTAATGTTAATATAATAAAAGGGGGAAGGAAGGAAAGGGAAAACAGGGAACAAAAACGCAGAAACACGAACGATACAACCGCTCACCACCCGCCGACCGACGCTGCCCGTCCCCGAGCCGCGATTGCTCCCTCCCTCTCCCGGCCAGCCCCTCCCAGGTAACATACTGGGCATGACGTTACATGATATGGAATATCCCTTTGGTCAGTTTGAATCCACTCTCTTAGCTGTGCCCCCTCCCCTCCCGGCTTCTTGTGCACCCAGCAGAGCATGGGAGGCTAGACATGTCCTTGACTAGTATCAGCGCTGCCCAGCAACAGCCTAAACATCTGTGTGTTATCTCAACAGGTTTTTTTCCATGCTAATTTCAAAGCATAGCACTATACCAGCTAGAGTGAAGAAAATTAACTCTATCCCAGCTGAAACCATGACAGTGACACACCTCCGTTTGTGAATTCTTTATAGTCTTGAATCTTGACTGCAGTGAAGGTGGTCAGCAACACCTGGTAAGGTCCATTCCGCTTCTCTCCCAGTGGATTACCTTGTCGGACAAAGCTGCTTCTGTCCGTGAACCAGGAATCTTGTGCATCTTCCAGAGGTGGTTCTTTCAAATCTGGTCTGTCATTCCCAAAAAGGTCCTGAGTTCTTTTACCGTCTGAGGGAGGGGGTTCTGCAGATGGCTTCTTTTCGTTCTGTTCCTAATTCCCGTTGTCCCTCAGATATTTCATATACAAGGTAGGTTACTTGTTGCCGCACCATCTGAGCTTTCTGTTGAGAGACTCGATACCCATTTAGTCCCAAAAAGTTCAACAAACTGATAGTCCGTTGTATACAATCAGGTTTTGTTTCAGTTGCTATTAATAAGTCATCCACATACTGTAAAAGGACTCTCTCCAGGGAGGGAGGATCCCACATTTCAAGCTCTCGTGCTAATTGTTTTCCAAAGATTGTTGGACTATTTTTTAAAACCTTGGGGTAACACTGTCCAGGTAAGCTGGGTTTTCCTACCAGTGGTAGGACTTTCCCATTCAAATGCAAATAAATTTTTCCTTTCTTTGGCTAAAGGCAAACAGAAGAATGCGTCTTTTAAATCTAATACTGTAAACCATACTTGATTATCCCGTAATTTAGTAATTAAGGTATAAGGATTAGCTACCATAGGGTGTAGGTCCTTAATAATTTTGTTCACTTCTCTTAAATCTTGTACTACCGGGTAAGTTCCATCTGGCTTTTTTTTACTGGTAATATAGGGGTATTATATTCTGATTCACATTCTATTAATAGCCAGTGCTGTAAAAAATTAATAATTGGTCCTTCTATTCCCTTCCGGTCTTCTAACTTCTTTTTTCCAATGTCCTTCCTCCTGACAATACACACACTCATTCTTTCCCAGTCCCCCTCTATTTCCAAAGGGCCTTCCCCTTCCTCGTCCTCCAAATCCTCCTCTGTTTACCGTTCCTCTCTGTTCCAAGGCTGCCACCGTAGCTGTTGCCGTCGCTTTCGTCAATTTTCCTCTCTCCACATTCTCCCAATCCCTCTAAACTTTCCATGTTCCCTTTTATTATTTATCTGCTCCTTCTCTAATGCCAACACCAAAGGATCCCACGGGGGAATATTTAAACCACACTCCTTCTGCCACTCAGGGTGGTCTCTTAATTCAAAGAGCATGTCTGCATACATTACCTCATCCCATTTTCCCCCCTCTCCTTAAAAATAACATTAACTGTAACAAGGTGTTATAATTTAAAGTTCTGTTAAAAGGCCACTTTTCCTCATCATCCAATTTATACAGTGGCCACCACTGACTGCAATATTTTATTAAAGTTTTCCTGTTCACGACCCCTCCTGGGGGGTCCCCCCATCTCTTTCCAACGTGCTAGGATACATCCTAGGGGGCTTTTCTTTGGAATTTCACTGCTCTGATTCTCCCCCATTCAGTTTTCTTTTTTACGAGGCACACAAGATTTCAATGTGTACATAGATAGCACAATATTGGTCCATAATAAATTTAACAATCACCTCGTTCCGGTCATACCCCTCACGGGATAGCGGAGCCAAGGGTCAGAACTCCACGCTCGCTTTGCAGCTATGCTGCGTCTCAGTCACTCATTCATTCACCAGGCACACCAGAGTTAACTCGGCTCATTCATACTTAGTTAGAAACGTCACAATGTCTGACGGGTATATCCAAATTCGATGTCAACAAGCCAGTATCCAAGTTCAGCATCAATAAATCCGTACCACCAGAAGTACAAAACTTATGCAGGTTACATAAGCGTACCAATACCAGAAAGCACTTTACTGCAAAAGTACGAAGCCTAACCCACGCCCGTACCCACGTACTAAATATATCACCAGGCACTGACTTACCACCGGGTCAGTACAGCTTTTGGGGCTCAAGCTTACTTCTGGGCTCACCTACCCCGAGGCACGTAGGCACTAGTAACCCTGTACTGCCGCCCCGCGTGAGATGTCTCTACATGATTTACGGGTCTTTACCCTTGGCTAGCCTTACCCTGTAAAAAATGTTTCGATACCACCTTTCCAGAAGATGGTCCTTGTCTGTTCCCACAGTGATTCGGATGAAGCAAGGAGTCCCTCCGGAAAGATCCCGGGGGTACCCTAAGGAGTCCCCTTTCTCAGCAGATCCTGCAACCAAGCAGAGGGTCCCATCTGGGTCGCCAAATTGATGCAGGTACTCTTTATTGCAGCGCTGGATGCACAGAGGATCACTCCTCCTAATGTGCGTGCCCGCGCAGGGTTAGTTGCGTAACTTATACAAGCTTTACATACATATCAATTAGTTTTCCAAGAAGGTATACATATTCATTAATATCCCAATAACTCATTATCATATACAAATGTATATCCTTCCTCCGGAGACACCATCAGGCATGTGCAAAGTACTCCTCCTCACCGTGTCTGCTAGCTAACTTCTGCTTTTGCGCAAACTCAGTTCTGAGATCACGTATATACTGTCCTTGAGGGATAGTCTGTCCTGGTTTAGTGTTTCCTCTGCAGTTCCTTATATATATGGTTCTCTACATCTGCTTTTTTCTAAGGTCAAATGTCGTCATCGTAAATTTGTTTAGGTGCTTCTTGTCTTGAAGCCTTTCTGACTCCCCCAAAGCAACAAGTTTTAGTCACAACAGTTCTAACTCTATCACTACAAGACGCAGGAGACTGCTAAGCGGTTCCAGCATCACGCTTCATGTGACTGGGCAAATCACTGTCTGCCTATAGAACACTGTTAACAGACTGAAACATTCCACATACATACACTCCGGCGAGACGCCATTTTAACTTGCAGAACTGTTTCCCTCAGTAAGACGCACAAGACAGAGGTGATATCCCCATGCTAAATCTTTATTGTGCAACTGCTGCTCAAAGCTTCCGTTATCTTCCACAGACACACGTCACAAAAAATTAGACATCAACAGACATCAGTGGCGATTTGAACACACGCAGCAACTCTTGTGGTGCAAAAATCTTAGCCAGGCGGCCAGCCCAACTGACAGCCACCCAGAATACGTAGATGTACGTGACAGACAGACCGCCCACCCTCACGCCCTTCATCCACAACTGTCCGGAATCCGTTGGTCAGGCCCAGGTGAGCAGCACGCTTCTTGCCAACAATCATTAAATGCCCAAGGCGCTGGAGAAGGAAGCACAAAACCATAAATAAACAAAATAAAAAGCCACACACAAAGAGGGGAGAGGGCAGTTAGGGAAGGAATGAGAGCAGAGAACCACCACCCAGAGAAACCAGTCAGCCAATTCCTAGCAATTCGACCACTGCGCTTCAAGTTACTGTCTGTCTGCCTGCAACCAACATTTTCCAAGCAAAGCTACAAAGACCAATTATGCATGCTATAAGGGGGGGGGGGGGGGAGGGAATAAAACAAACAAAAAAAAACCACCCCAGCTATGCAATTTTTTTCAAGCTAGACAGTAACAGACTACAAAACAGCCACAAAAGCCAAGTTTGTTTCCGGGTTAAAGCCCCCATTATATCTTCAGGCAACATAAGCCATCCTGGTGGAAAATAAGCTTTAGCCTGCCTTTTGCGTGGGTTTACAAAGTCTTTGAACTTGACTTTTATAGCTAAAAGTGAACCACCCAGCACCTCTTAAACAGCTTTGCCCCTCCTCACCCCTGACCTGCCAAAATCCCCAAGCCCTCTTTCTCTGTATTAGAAGAAGTACTACTACCCTTACTCTAAACCACAACAGTAGGCATCAGACTGCGCTCCAAAACAACACTGTGTTTTGCACCAGAAGTACATACCCAGGGACGAGCATTGCTTTAGATCACTACTTTCAGTCAAAAGGCTCAATTCCATTACAAGCTAGAGGCAAAGGATTATAGCACCAGAAAAGCCAAAGTAGCCTACTGTGCCCTATCAAGCGGAAAAGAGGGGATGGGAAAGACTACTAGACTAGGAACTAATTACAGGTACGGTTTAGCGCACAGCAAGCTTCCACGGTACTTACAGATTCACCAGAATCTTCTACTTCAGATAACATGACGATTGGCTCCTTAGGCACGACTAGGAAAAGCGTTGTAGCGTGGGGTGAAAGATCATGGAACGCAAGGCACTGGAGGAAGAGTAGACAGTTAAAACGTAATTGGCTTCAGAGAAAGGTACCTTCAGAGAAACCTACCTTCAAAAGCAGAAGACATCCCTAGCTGTTACTCTCCAGCATTTTAATAAAAACATTATACGGGATACTAACTTCAAGTTAACGTCGCACAGGCAACGGCTGCATTTTTCCCCACGGTCCAAGGAGCTCGACCTAGTTCTTAGCACGTTGTGCTGTACCAGCATCCGTGAACCTTGCAAGCATGCTGTTATCACAGTCCCACGTCACCACAGAAACAAGGCCTGGGAAGCTTCTCCAGCCTGCAGGGGGACCAGTCTCTAGACGTACCTTGGGGTTTGTTTTGGTTTTGGTTTTGGGTGGTTTTTTTAAGAAACATAAAGGGACCTGTAACTCCTTGCTTTCATAATCCAGTGTGGGGGCTCAGAACTAAAGCCTAGCACAGCAGAGGTGTGAAAGCGCTAAAATGCTATTACAAGGCACATCGAGACCTGCATTTCTCCTATGCAGAACTAACTCATTACGGTCACTACTCAGACGTTCACTCTTTACATACACACACAGAGACAGATCTGGAATCCCCGAGGAGACCGACTGCGTGTGCTTAATCTAAGGCTTCCAGACCGCCATCCTACACGAGGTAGGATCACTCCCATCCCTCGGCAGCAAACTTTGCACGACTTGCAGTGCCAAAGGGATATGACGCGGCAAACGCCTGCGCCTGCCGCCAAGTGCGTCACCGCCAGAGGCCCCCCTCTACGCGCGCGCGCACGACACGGTAGGGCTGCGAACCGAGGCGAGCCGGAAAGCACCAGGAACCCAGCGCGGGCCGCGGCAGCCGAGGGGCATGGGGGTGGGGCACCGAAGAAGCGCGATGTTTTAGGGGTGGTGCAGTAGAGAGCGCCACAACCCACAGAGGCCCCGTCCGTCCCCGCTCCCCCACCCACCCGCAGCAACGCCGCCACCCGCCCTGCCGCGCTCACGGGCACCGCGCAACGGGTCCTCGGCTCAGGGTGCCTGCGAGCGCGGGGGGAAAGGGAGGGGAGCGGGGGAAGGGAAGGGAAGAGGAACCGCGCACAGAGCAAAGCCGCGGCTACCTCCTCGTCCTCGTAGATGACGTTGGCGGGGAAGCGCCTTGCCGACGACCTTTCCGAAGACAGTAGTGGCGCCACCAGGCCGGGCAGCCCGCGCCCCAAACGATCTCGTCGGCCACGACAACGCCCGTTGTCGCCCCCGCTCTTCCTCCACTCGGCCAGGCCCTCCCTCCGCGGCGCCCATTGGGCCGCCGGATCGCCGCCGGCCGATCCCGCGTCTCGATTGGCTGTCTCGTCTGTCGATTTCACTTGTCCCCGCCCCCTTGGCGAGTCCGCCCTCGTCGACCTGGTGCTTACCGGGGCTCAGGGAGTTTGCGTGCCCTCGGGGCGCGGAGGGATCCGACCTGGGGGTGAAGGGAGAAGGCGCTGGGCGAGTCCGCGGAGGGGTCTGTGTCGTGTGGTGCTCTGACCCTGTGGGCGGGCAACGAGGTCTCAGAAGAGGCTGTCGTAGCCAGAAGCGCTATTTATTGTTATTTATTACCGCATCAAGTCCACCCCAAACGTGCTTGTGGCTTTTTGGTGCTGCTCCCTCCAGTCAACACTCCCACAAACCCGCCAAGGCAAGCGCCATGTGCTTACAATGTCAAAAACTACTATTGGCTGGCTGGAAACATATCCTGTCCCCCACGCCACTGCCCGGAACACTATCCTGGGCTTGGAAAAACAAGTCCTGTGGCGACATGGCACCCCAGAGAAAATTGAGTCAGACTACGGGATTCATTTCTGAAATAACCTCATAGACACCTGGGCCAAAGATCTCAGCATTGAGTGGGTGTATCACATCCCCTATCATGCACTAGCATCTGGGAAAATCGAAATATACAATGGACTCTTAAAAACTACACTGAGAGCAATGGGGGGGTGGAACATTTCAACATTGGGACACACATTTAGCAAAAGCCACGTGGTTAGTCAACACGAGGGGATCTGCCAATCGAGCTGGCCCTGCCCAATCAGAACCCTTACGTACTGTGGAAGGGGATAGAGTCCCTGTACTGCATGTGAAAAATATGTTGGGGAAAAGAGTCTGGGTTATTCCTGCCTCAGGCAAAAGCAAACCCATTCATAGGATTGCTTTTGCTTGAGGACCTGGGTGCACTTGGTGGGTTATGTGGGAAGATGAAGGTGTCCAGCGTGTACCTCAAGGAGATTTGATTTTGGGTGAAAACAGCCAATGAACAAAATGGACATTACACAGACATTTTACAGGGGCAGTCCATAGACTAGGGGAATGATGAATGACATCTTTATATTCTATTAAAGGATGAGAAGGTGGGTAGCGATTATTGAAATTGTATTGAATAGTATGGGACCTGAGCATGACGTAAATGGTATGGAATAATGGGTGGATACTGTAATGGTTCTAGCTGCGATAGAGTTAATTTTCTTCACTGCAGCTGGCATAGTGGTATGTTTTGGACTTAGTATGAAAACAATGTTGATAACACACCGATGTTTTACTTGTTGGTAGGTAGTGTTTTCACTAGTGAAGGAGTTTTCTAGCTTCCCATGCTCTGCCAGGTGCCCAAGAAGCCAGGAGGGGAGGGGGCACAGCTAAGAGAGCAGATTCAAACTGGCCAAAGGGATATTCCCTATCATGTAATGTCATGCCCAGTATGTTAACTGGGAGGAGCTGGCTGGGGGAGGGAGGCAGCTATCACGGCTTGGGAACCGGCAGCATCAGACAGCGGGTGGTGAGTGGTTGTATCATTTGTGGTTTTGGTTTTTATCTTTTCCCCTTTCTTATTTATTATATTGTCATTATTATTTTTATCATAATAATCATTATTGTCATTATTATTTTAATTTAGTTATTAAACTCTTCTTCTCTCAACCCACAAGTTTGGGTTTTTTTTGCTTTTGCTCTTCCGATTCTCTCCCCTGTCCCACAGGGGTAGGGGGAAGTGAGCAAGTGGTTGTGTGGTGCTTAGTTGCTGACTGGGGCTGAACCACGACAGCAATACACACAGCTAAGTTGGCAGTACATGATATTTAGAGAGCTCCAAAAAGCCTAACAAAACTTTGGTCATCTGCCTAACTTTATTTTTACTGCAGAAGATGGTGATTTAACACTGGTTTTCTGTCTGTTATTTCTTCCTTCCTTCCTGATCATTTTATCCTCTACATTCAGTTCCTTCCCTACATTCATTCTTCAGAAAAGTAAGAAATAATGAAGACAACATTTCTGCAAATAACATGGTCACATAATTAGAAATCAATAGCTTATTCACCTGCACGTATGCCAACCAGAAAATATTTGCATATCGTTTATTTTTATCTTAATAGAACTGACAGTTCACATAAAATATCATTTGGAGCATTCATACAGTGTATGAATATATGAATGCTTCAAGTATCTCTCTGTGAGGCGTTTGAAGTGCTATTACTTATTTGTCTTCTGATATTTAGAACAATAGAATTTCTAACATTATTCAGAAAGACTTCTAAACTTGCTATCATCATTTACTAATCTCAAGAGAAATACTTCAAGGTCTACAAGTGACAACCATTCTTAGAAAGCAGGCATGATTTTGTATTTAGCAAACTACAGAAAAAGCTTTTAATATTGCACAATTTTGTAGATATAAAAATGCATGTATGCATTTAATATAGCACACTGCATTCAATTAAGTATGTTGCACATTAAATCAAGTGGAACAAATTGCTAGTACAGTAATTTTATATTAAATATAAATCATTTCTAGTTATAATTTTTAGAAAATCTTGACTACATTTTTCATTTCATTTAGAAAATATTGACTACATTTTCTATACATTATAATCAAGAAAACCAAAGTATGTACATTTTTTGTAAAAACAGATTTGGAATGTATGCTCTCTAACGAAATAAAGAAATTCCTCTGGTAATTGAAAATTATAAAGCAGTGTTGTGGTTTAGCCCCAGTCAGCAACCAAGCACCACGCAGCCACTCGCCCACTCCCCCCTGGTGGGACGGGGGAGAGAATCGGAAGAGTAAAAGTGAGGCAACTCATGGTTTGAGATAAAGACAGTTTAATAGGCAAAGCAAAAGCTGCGCACGGAAGCAAAGCAAAACAGGGAATTAATTCACTACTTCCCATGGGCAGGCAGGTGTTCAGCCATCTCCAGGAAAGCAGGGCTCCATCATGTGTAATGGTTACTTGGGAAGACAAACACCATCACTCCCACTGTCCCCCCTTCCTTCTTCTTCCCCCAGCTTTATATACTGAGCATGACGTCATATGGCATGGAATATCTCGTTGATCAGTTTGGGTCAGCTGTCTTGGCTGTGTCCCCTCCCAGCTTCTTGTGCACCCAGCAGAGCACGGGGACCTGAAAAAAGTCCTTGACTAGTGTAAGCACTACTTAGCAACAACTAAAACATCTCCACATTATCACCACTGTTTCCAGCACAAATGCAAAACATACAGGCTATTATGAAGAAAATGAACTCTACCCCAGCTGAAACCAGGACAAGCAAATATAGGCATAAAGCATAATGCCAGAGGTATTGACAATTATAAAGATGAGGTGTCATGTGACTGCGAGGCATGTTAGTGGAATTGTAAAACCAACGAGGAAGGTATCAATTTTATCAGTTGTATCAATTTTAAGTTCTCCACAGCAGAGGCAATCTTTTTCTTGTTGTGGTGGGTTGATCCTGGCTGGACACCAGCTGTCCACCAAAGCCACTCTATCACTCCCCCTCCTCAACTCTACAGGGGAGAGAAAATAAAACAAAAGTGTCATGGGATGAGATAAGGATGGGGAGAGATCATTCACTGATTACCATCATGGGAAAAAAACAGACTCGACTTGGGGAAATTAGCTTAATTTATTAACAATCAAATCAGAGTAGGGGTATGGGAAATAAAACCAAATCTTAAAACACTCTTTCCCCCCACCCCTCCCTTCTTCCCGGGCTTAACTTTACTCCCAATTTTCTCTACCACCTCCCCGAGTGGCACAGGGGGACAGGGAACAGGGGTTGCAGTCAGTTCAGTACACATTATCTATGCCACTCCTTCCTCCTCAGGGGGAGGGACTCCTCACACTCTTCCCCTGCTCCAGTGCTGGGTCCCTCCCATGGGAGACAGTCCTCCACGAACTGCTCCAGCATGGGTCCTTTCCATGGAGTTCAGTCCTTCAGGAACAGACTGCTTCAGCGTGAATCCCTGTGGGGTCACAAGTCCTGCCAGCAAACCTGCTCCAGTGTGGGCTTCCCATGGGGTCAGATTCCTTCAGGCACATCCACCTGTTCTGGAGTGGGGTCCTCCATGGCAGGTGGATATCTGCTCCACCAATAACCTCCATGGGCTGCAGGAGGACAACCTGCCTCACCACGGTCTTCACCACAGGCTGCAGGGGAATCTGTGCCCCAGCACCTGGAGCACCTCCTTCTGCTCCTTCACTGACCTTAGCATCTGCATAGTTGTTCCTCTCATATATCCTTACTCTAATCTCCAGCTGCAATTGCGCAGGTTTCTTTTGTTTCCCCCTTCTCAAATATGTTATCACAGAGGCACCACCAACATTGGCTCAGCCTTGGCCAGTGGCGGGTCCATCTTGGAGCTGGCTGGTACTGGCTTTACCAGACACAGGGGAAGCTTCTAGGAGCTTCTCACAGAATCCACCCCTGTAGCTCCCCCCACTACCAAAACCTTGCCACGCAAACCCAATACACTTGTTTTACATAGGACCCCTCAAAATGCCATTTTTTTAAAACACATATCTTTCATATGCTAGTAAGTTACAGATCCACAGAAACGTAGAGTTTGGAAGGGACCTCTGAAGATCATCTTGTCCAACCACCCCGCTTGAGCAGGTACACCTGGCATGGCCAGGCCCCATCATGTTGCAGTTATCTGTGTCTGTCTGCAGTTCCCAGCATAACAACATACTTTCTCCAAATATTCTACTAGTTTTTCAGGACTCTGCACTTGTTCAGGGGTGAAACTCCAAAACACTGGGGTGCCCACTGCCCTAGCTGTAGCTGTACGCTTCTACGGGAGAACTTATCTTGGGCCGCATATCTCCGGGACACAGGGCTCTACCCACCCTGGGGACAGTGATGCACAGACATCAATATGATGGATACAAAATGTCCGTTTATTTAGCTGCGTCACACGCTTATATAGCTCTTGCGCTTCCTGTTCCTGCCAATCCTATGGGAGGAGTCTATCTTTCCGTCACATCCCGTAATCTTCTGGTCGCCGATCCCTGTCTATTCCCCTACACCTAGGTATTTGCCCATGCTATCCCACATGCCCTGCCACTCGTAACTATCAAGCCTTGGGGCAGATCTCAGTTGCATGGTGTGTAGAGGGGACCTTTCCTTTGAACATCCAGCCCAGCACTGGCAGTCGGGGTGCCAGGAGCAACTGTGCCTCAGTACCAACCACTTCTGAAGCAGCTCGGACCCCTTCATATGCTGCCAATATCTCTTTTTCAGTTGGAGTAGAGCGGGCTTCGGACCCTCTGTACCCCCGACTCCAAAACCCTAGGGGTCGACCCCGGGTCTCTCCTGGTGCTTTCTGCCAGAGGCTCCACGTAGGAGCATTCTCCCCGGCTGTAGTGTAGAGCATATTTTTTATATCTTGTCCTGCCTGGACTGGCCCAAGAGCTACTGCATGAGCTATCTCCTGTTTAATCTGTTCAAAGGCTTGTCGTTGCTCAGGGCCCCATTTGAAATCATTCTTTTTCCAGGTCACTTGATAGAGAGGGCTTACGATCAGACTGTAATTTGGAATATGCATTCTCCAAATATCCACAACGCCCAAGAGAGCTTGTGTTTCTTTTTTGCTAGTTGGTGGATACATGGCTGCTATTTTGTTGATCACATCCATTGGGATCTGACGACGTCCATCTTGCCATTTGATTCCCAAGAACTGGATCTCTTGTGCGGGTCCCTTCACCTTACTTTGTTTTATGGCAAAACCAGCCTTCAGAAAGGATTGGGACTATTTTCTCTCCTTTCTAAAAAACTTCTTCTGCTGTGTTGCCCCACACAATGATGTCATCAATGTATTGAAGGTGTTCTGGAGCTTCTCCCTCTTCCAGTACAGTCTGAATCAGTCCATGGCAAATGGTAGGACTGTGTTTCCACCCCTGGGGCAGTTGATTCCAGGTGTACTGGACGCTCCTCCATGTGAAAGCAAACTGTGGCCTGCACTCTGCTGCCAGAGGGACTGAGAAGAATGCATTAGCAGTATCAGTTGTGGCATACCACTTGGCTGCCTTTGACTCCAGTTCGTATTGAAGTTCTAGCATGAATGGCACAGCAGCACTCAACGGTGGAGTGACTTCATTCAGGCCACAATAGTCTACTGTTAGCCTCCACTCTCCATTAGACTTCCAGACTGGCCATATGGGACTGTTAAAGGGTGAGTGGGTCTTACTGATGACTCCTTGGCTCCTCAGTTGGTGAATGAGCTCATGGATGGGGATCAGAGAGTCTTGGTAGGTGCGATATTGCCGCCGGTGCACTGTTGTGGTGGCGATTGGCACCTGTTGTTCCTCGACCTTCAACAACCCCACAACAGAAGGGTCCTTCGAGAGACCGGGCAAGGTAGACAGCTGTTCAGTTTCCTCCGTCTCCAAGGCAGCTACGCCAAAAGCCCACCTGTACCCTTTTGGGTCCTTGAAATACTCTCACCTGAGGTAGTCTATGCCAAGGATGCACGGAGCCTCTGGGCCAGTCACAATGGGGTGCTTCTGCCACTCATTCCCAGTTAGGCTCACTTCGGCCTCCAATACAGTTAGCTCTTGGGATCCCCCTGTCACTCCAGCAATGCTGATGGGTTCTGCCCCTATATACTTTGATGGCATTAAGGTGCACTGTGCGCCGGTGTCCACTAAAGCTTTATACTCCTGTGGGTCGGACGTGCCAGGCCATCGGATCCACACAGTCCAGTAAGCCCGGTTATCCCTTTCCTCCACCCGGCTGGAGGCAGGGCCCCTCTAGTCCTGATCATGGCAGTCACAACTCACTTCCTGTAAATGTGAATCAGGAGTCCCTCTAGTAAACGTAGAAATAAAATCAGCGCTTCTACTCCTCTGTCTGGGGGCTTGCTCACTGGAAACTGGAGCAGCAGCTTTCCTGGAAGAGCCTCCCTGAGTGACTGTTCTTCCTTGCAGTTCATGTACTTGTGCCTGTAGGGTCGAAGTAGGCTTGCCATCCCACCTCATCATGTCCTCTCTGTGGTCACGCAGGTAGAACCATAGGGTGGCCCGTGGTGCGTATCCTCTCCTTTGAGCCAATCGACGCTTATTCCTAACAGCTGAGACACTACTCTGTCGAGGTGGGGAGTAGGACATATCTTCTTTGAGTTGCTGGACCTCTTGGGATAGTTTCTCAACAGCAGAGACAAGCGAGGAAGAGATATTTGTTTCATAATCCCGGAGTCTATCAATCACCTCCACCACCATTGGTGTTTCATCATCTTTCCAGGACATTACTGCCAATGACTTTGCATGCGAAGATGGTGTGCTCCGTACAAACTTCCACCACATGGGTCGTGTGCACTCGGCTTCATCTGGATCTTTGGATGACCGTTGATCGTCCAGGTCACCATAAATCACCTCAAGCACAGCTAATTCCCTTAGATACTGGATGCCTTTCTCCATGGTTGTCCATTTTCCTGGGCAATATGTAACATCTTCTTTTAAGGGATACCTTCGTTCACTCCAGACAGTAGTCGCCTCCAGAGGCTGAGGGCTTGTGTTCTTTTTCCAATTGCTTTGTCAACGCCCCCTTCCCCAGAAAGGGATCCCAGTTGTTTGGCTTCTTTTCCCTCTAGTTCCAGGCTACTGGCTCGATTATCCCAGCATCAGAGCATCCAGATGACAATGTGCTCACCTGAATGACGGCTGAAATCTTTCTGCATATCTTGCAACTCGCTCAAGGACAGGGATCAGGTGGTCTCTATTTCATTTATGACTTCTTCCTCCTCTCCCCGTGACGGCCCTGCTTTTTCATCATCCCGTTCTACATGAGTTGACATCCGCTTCCAATATTTTGTCTTGTGTATCGGGGCGACTGATACTTGCATGGTTTGATTCTCTGAGTCAGCTCCAGTACTTGTCATGGGGGTTTGAGTAGTCACAATGCTTGTCCTGGGGGTTTGAGTGGCCACAGTGCCTGTCACTTTGCCTTTCAATCCAGAGACCTTCTCTTCCCCTTGAGAGCACTAAATACTGTTGAGCAGGGCTCGGTATGCATGGGCCAGGCCCCATCATATAGTTATCTGTGTCTGTCTGCGGTTCCCAGCGTAGCAACATACTTTCTCCAAATATTCTACTAGTTTTTCAAGACTCTGCACTTCTTCAGGGGTGAAACTCCAAAACACTGGGGGTGCCCACTGCCCTAGGTATTTGCCCATGCTATCCCAAATGCCCTGCCACTCGTAACTATCAAGCCTTGGGGCAGATCTCTGGGTGATATTCTTAAATTGCTTAGTCAAAACCAAAACAACATGCCCAGAAACTAACAATAAGTGCACCTTAACCACCCACGGATGTTCAAGATACAGAAAGGTTGTTGTAATAGAGGCTGAGACATCACAGAACAAAGTTGCAAAGATACCATTCTGTATTTCCTCCATATAAAATCTCTCAGAGGAGGAGGTATAATTGCTAATTGCCTCAACAAGGTGGTATCCAAAGTACAGTTAAGGTTTCAGCAAAAACCCCAAATACCTGATAAAGCTGAAAAGCAGTGTTTGCATAACAAATCCCATAGGCAAAACGTTACTAATCACAGCAGAACACAGCAGACTAAACAAACCAACACCAATCTTTAACACCAACTGCAAAAAGGACAACATGGTGCTGTGACCAGCAGCTGTTATTATCTCTAACCCTTGAGCCCCACATTGGGCGCCAAAAAGACTGTCGTGGTTTAGCCGGCAGCTCAGCCCCACACAGTCGCTCGCTCTCTCCCCCACTGGTGGGATGGGGGAGAGAATCAGAAGGGTAACGCTCGTGGGTTGGGATAAGAACAGTTTAATAATTAAAATTAAAAAAAAAACAACAACAAAAATGCAATGGAAAGGAAAGCAACGAGAGGCGCAAAACCTGGGGGGGGGGGGAGGGGAATGAACCGTGGAAACAAACCGCACGCGACGCAGCTGCTCACCGCCCGCCAACCCGATGCTGCACCTCCCCCAGCCACAAACTGCCCCCCTTAATATACTGGTCATGGTGTCACATGGTATGGAATGAACATCCCATTGGCCAGTCGGGGTCAGCTGCCCTGGCCGTGGCCCTGCCCCTCCCAGCCTCCCGCCTGACCTGGCAGAGCGGGGGAAGCTGGAAAGGGCCCCAACCACCACAGTGAAGAGAATTAACCCCTTCACAGCCAAAACCAGCACACTACTTCCTGAGGTCTTTCTGTTGTGGATGTGGAGAGCCACATGACTTTTTGGCCCGAAGAGTTCTTCCAGCACAAGCCATTCCAAATCAATATGCGTGTGTGTGTGCGCGTGTGGAACCCACATCACAAAGAAAAATCAACCAACTTTTCCCCTTATTTTTCACTGCCTTTGGTGATTTTGCATTTCTGTTAAGGACCTGGGGTGGTGGTAGTGGTGGTGGGAGAGATTATGGTTGTTTTTTTTTTTCTCCCCTCCACCCCTTTTTTTAACTCGCTACCTGTAGTCCTACTTCCCTTCTTTCTTTTAAAGGCACAGTAACCAACAACACCACTGTAAAGCACAAGTAAACAATGGGCAACCAGAAACAGGCAAATAATGCAAGTCAACTCTTGGCTACATGCTGGTGCCGATGTGAGGGTTTTGGCTTTTATGACGAGAAGGACTTTCCCCAGCAACCATAGTTTCCTAGGGAGGGGTAGAATCTACCTGTTGAGAAGGGGCAAGGGAATCTTTGGCAGCAGGCTAGCCAACTTGGTGAGGCGGGCTTCAAACTGAAGGATTGGGGGGCGGGGTCCACAGTGGCAATGCTAATGCCATCACATCCAACAGGGAATAAGCCAGGCCAACCAGAGCAGTAACAAAGGTGTGCATGGCTATAGTGGACCCCTGTGCACCCCTCCAGGGAAACCTGCGTGCTCAAGTACCTTTCTGAAACGCCTGTACACCAATGCATCACCATGCATGCAGCATGGGGAATAAACAGGAGGAAAGAGAGGTCTGTGTGTGGTTGCAGGGCCATGATCTGATTGCAATTACAGAGACATGGTGGGATAGCTCACATGACTGGAATGTGGTCATGGATGGCTAGAGGCTTTTCAGGAAAGACAGGCCAACAAGGTGAGGTGGGGGAGTTGCTCTTTATGTGAGGGAGCAACTGGAATGCATTGAGCTATGCCTAGGAGTGGAGGAAGAACAAGTCGAGAGCTTGTAAAAATTAAGGAGCAGACAAATATGGGCAACACTGTTGTAGGTGTTTACTACAGGCTACCAGATAAGGAAGAGGAAGTCGACAAGGCCTTCTACAGACAGCTGGAAGTAGCCTCACAATCAAGGGGGACTTCAACCACCCTGATATTTGCTAGAAAAGCAACACAGCAAGGCATGCACGATCCAGGAGGTTCCTGCAGAGCATCGAGGATAACTTTTTGATGCAGGTGGTGGAGGAGCCAATGAGGCAAGATGTGCTGCTGGACCTTACACTAACAAACAAGGAAGGGCTGGTTGAGGATGTGAGAGCTGGGGGTAGCCTTGGCTGCAGTGACCATGAGATGGTGGAGTTCAGAAACCTGCGTGGTAGAAGCAGGGCAACAAGTAGGATTACAACCCTGGACTTCAAGAGAGCCAACTTTGGCCTCTTCAAAGAACTGCTTGGAGGAATCCCCTGGGCTAGGGCTCTAGAAGGCAGGGGGGTCCAAGAGAGCAGGTCAATATTCAAGGACCACTTCCTCCGAGCTCAAGATCGGTACATCCCTAGGAGGAAGAAGTCAAGCTAAGGAGCCAGGAGACCTGCATGGAGGAGCAAAGAGCTTCTAGAGAAATTAAAATGGAAGAGGGAGGTTCACAGTATGTGGGAAAAGGGACTGGCCACTTGGGAGGAATATAGGAATGTTGTCGGGGTATGCAGAGATGCAATGAGGAAGGCCAAGGCCCACTCGGAACTAAATCTGGCAAGGAACGTCAAGGATAACAAGAAGGGCTTCTTTAACTACATCAGCAGTAAAAGGAAGACTGGGGAAACTGTGGGCCCACTGCTGAACAAGGAAGGGGCCCTGGTAACGCAGGATGCAGAGAAGGCAGAGTTACTGAATGCCATCTTTGCTTCAGTCTTTACTGCTAAAGCTGGCCCTCAGGCATCTCAGCCCCTGAGGTGAGAGAGGAAATCTGGAGAAAGGAGGACTTTACCTTGGTTGAGGAGGATTGGGTTAGAGATCACCTAGTCAATCTGGATCCTCGCAAATCCATGGGCCCCAATGGGATGCACCCATGAGTGCTGAGGGAGCTGGCAGCTGCTGTCACTAAGCCACTCTCCATCATCTTTGAAAGATCATGGAGGACAGGAGAGGTGCCCAAGGACTGGAGGGTAGCCAATGTCACTCCAGTCTTCAAAAAGGGCAAGAAGGAGGACCCAGGAAACTATAGGCCAGTCAGTCTCACCTCCATCCCCAGAAAGGTGATGGCGCAGTTCGTCCTGGAGGTCATCTCCAGACATGTAGAGGAAAAGAAGGTTGTCAGAAGTAGTCAACATGGATTCACCAAGAGAAAATCATGCTTGACCAACTTGATAGCCTTCTATGATGGCATGACTGGCTGGGTAGATGAAGGGAGAGCAGTGGATGTTGTTTATCTCAACTTCAGTAAGGCATTTGACGCTGTCTCCCATAACATCCTCATAGACAAGCTAAGGAAGTGTGAGTTAGATGAGTGGACACTGAGGTGGATAGAGAACTGGCTGAACAACAGAGCTCAGAGGGTTGCGATGAAAAGGGAAGAGTCTGGTTGGTGGCCTGTAACTAGCAGTGTTCCCCAGGGGTCTGTGCTGGCTCCAGTCATGTTCAACATATTCATCAATGACCTGGACAAAGGGATAGAGTGTAACCTCAGCAAGTTTGCTGACGATACCAAGCTGGGAGGAGTGGTTGATACACCGGAAGGCTGTGCTGCCATCCAACAAGATCTGGACAGGCTGGGCCAAGAGGAACCTGATGAAATTCAACAAGAGCAAGTGTAAGGTCCTGCACCTGGGGAGGAAAAACCCCATATACCAGTAGAGGTTGGGGGTTGACCTACTGGAAAGCAGCTCCACTGAGAAGGACCCTGGAGTGCTGGTGGACAACAAGCTGACCATGAGCCAACAATGTGCCCTTGTGGCCAAGGCGGCCAACAATATCCTGGGCTGCATTAAAAGGAGTGTGGCCAGCAGGGCGAGGGAGGTTATCCTCCCCCTCTACTCTGCCCTAGTGAGGCCACATTTGGAGTACTGCCTCCCAGTTCTGGGCCCCCCAGTTCAGGAAAGACAGGGATCTGCTTGAGCAAGTCCAGCGGAGAGCTACCAAGACGATCAGGGGACTGGAGCATCTCTCTTATGAGGAAAGGCTGAGAGACCTGGGTTTGTTCAGCCTGGAGAACAGAAGACTGAGGGGGGATTCCATCAATGCCTATAAATATCTAAAGGGAGGGTGTCAAGAGGATTGGGCTAGATTCTTTTCAGTGGTGCCCAACGACAGGACAAGGGGCAATGTGCAGAAGTTGGAACACAGGAAGTTCCACCTGAATATGAGAAAAAAACTTCTTTACTGTGAGGGTGACAGAGCAGTGGAACAGGCTGCCCAGAGAGTTTGCAGAGTCTCCTTCTCTGGAAATATTCAAAACCCACCTGGATGCAGTACTGTGCACCTGCTCAGGCAGCGGTTAAGATAAGAACAGATTAATAATTATAATAATAAAAACAACAACAATAATAATTTGTGATGAAAAGGAAAACTATGAGAGAGAGAGAGAAAAACAAACCCCAGGAAAAACAAGTGATGCAAGCGCTCACCACCTGCTAACTGACACCTAGCCAGTTCCTGAGCAGCAATCGCTGCCCCCGGCGAACTCACCACAGTTGGTGAGCATGATGTCATATGGTATGGAATATCCCTTTGGCCAGTTTGGGTCAGCTGTCCTGTCTGTGCCCCCTCCCCTCCCAGCTTCTTGTGCACCCAGCAGAGCATGGGAAGCTGGAAAAGTCCTTGACTGGTGTAAGCACTACTTAGCAACAAGTAAAACATCCATGTGTTATCACCATTATTCTCATACTAAATCCAAAATACAGCACTATACCAGCTACTAGGACGAAAATTAACTCTATCCCAGCTGAAACCAGGACACTCACTGAGGCAATCTGCTCCAGTGCCAATTCGGTCCACAGCAGTGCAGCTGATCGCAGCATACAGAGCAGGTTCCTCAGCCAGGGAAATGCCAGGTGAGTGGAACGACCAGCCAACAGCTGCCAGCTCTCGAGAGCAAGGCTGAGGAGACCTGGGCGGGGACAGAGCAACCGCAGCCAACCCCCACAGTATAAAAGACAGCCCTAGGGAGGAGCACTGCGATCAGGGTGTACAAAAAGGGCATAGCAGTTCATGCAGGGAGGGACACCCTCTCTTTCTGTTATTGGTCAGCTCCATCTGCCCCTCTTAGTTTTCAGGCAGGACCTGTGACCCACTGGAGCAGTCCCTTCCTGAAGAATTGCACCCCGTGGAAAAGACACACGCTGGAGAAGTTTGTGAAGGACTGTATCCTGTGGGAGGAAACCCACACTGGAGCAGGGGAAGAGTATGAGGAAGAAGGAGCAGCAGCAATGAAGAGTATTCCCCGTCCCCCTCCGCTGCTCACGGGGAGGAGATAGAGAATTCAGGAGTGAAATTGAGCCTGGGAAGAAGGGAGGGATGGGGTGAAGGCGTTTGTAGCTTTGTTCTCATTTCTCATTATCCTACTCTGTTATTAATTGACAATAAATTAAATTAATCTTCCCCAGGTTGAGTCTTTTTTGCCCATGATAATTGCCAAGTGATCTTCCTTTCTCCTGATGCTCTCCTCAAGCTCCAGAATAAAAACTCTTATATGCAACTGAAAACCAGAAGTCTACTGCTTTGTTAACCTGTAGAAAATCTTCCACTGTTTCCCATTTCTAACAGGGAAAACATCCTAAAATTAGGATGATATAAACACAAAGTATATGTAAACTATTTGAATTGATCAGAATTTTCTAAACATTGTTACAACTATAATACAGAAGTTAAAATTAAAATACCATCATTTAAAACTAGCATAGCATCTTATTTACATATTCTAATTCAGAAAACTTGCATCAGGTCACAGTAATAACAATATTTTACCAAAAGATCAGAGTTAAGAGATCACAGAATGGTGTTATGTTTTCAGCTATCAAGTTTTAAAAAAAAGTCTCTCGGTTTCCTAGTGTCAGGACTTTTCCCCCATAATATCCAGAATTTTCATCTCCAAAAGCATTTCACCCATCACCCAATCTCATAAATACATAGAGACGCTGCCAGATGCTACTCTAGTAGCATATCAAAGAACTATGCACTCAGATGTAAAATGGACTCTACATCAAACAAGCATACATGGAGGAAAGCTGATAATGAAAATAACCAAGAACAAATATTTTCAAGTGACCAAGCTTCCCTAATGTACTGCACTTTTCCAAAACACTTTAGCATGCACAGAGTGTGTTTGTACTCTCCACATATCAGCTCTGGTAGAAAAAGGGAAATAGCAAGAAAAATAATTCAGAATGTGAGGCTGATAACCTCCACTATGAATTTTGTTCCTTCTGATGCACCTTCATTTTAATAAGATTCCACATCTGCACTTCCAGATATTCTATAGTCTTTGACTCCTCAAATGCCTTCTTATGTCCACTTATCTTTCCAACCCTAATTTCTCTCTAAAGGGGCAGGGTGGGGGTGTGGGGTGGGGGGTGTAGGTGGAAATTGACAAAATAGATGACAAAGGCATGGCCTTCCTCCTCTTCACAGGTGCAGAAGTTCCTTATTTCATCTGCATTATTCATCTGTTTACCCCAATTCCATTCCATGTTCCATGCATCTTCTCAGTCTCTTCCTTGGGTTTTTTCCCTTAACCTCTGACTTCTCAGTTTTCTTCTCACACCCAAAACACATGCACTCCACTGATCTTTCTAACCCCTGTTCCATCTTCTTTTCATCCTTAGGTGAACTGAATGTGCCATTTAATAGTTTCCATCTAGATTCCTATCCTCTTAAAACTCCCTGTCATCTTTGCAGTCACCTAAAACTATTTTAGCCAAAGCTTATGATGTCTTCTTCAAAACAGAACTCAGAACCACCAGTTCTCATTTACAGGCATCCATCTCCCACCAGTCAGCTTTAATACATTATTTCACAGCTACTGAAGTGGCAGACTGATCTAAATTTGCCTTTCTTTTCTGAAGTTCAGACATGGAATGCCTCTAACATTTTTGCAGGTGACCTTATATTCCTTTCTGCTCTCCTAGAAGGATATATATATACACACACATCTCAAAACATACTTGAAAATAAAATAGACAACTGGAAGAAGCCACATGATCACAGGCCCTGGTACTTGCAGGGTATTTTAAATACAGCAATATCTGTTGGAGGGGCAATATGGCCGGGCAAAAGCAATCCAAGAAATTTCCTGATGTAGTTAGTCAAAAAGCCAACTAGGACAGACTCTCTGCTGGACCTGTTTCTCACAAGAAAGAATTGGCTCGGGACACAAAGGCCGAAAGCAGTCTTGGCTGCAATGACTACGATATGGAGTAATGTTTAAAATCCTGAGAGAAGTAAGCAAGACAAATGGTCAAATTACAGTCATGGTCTTCAGGAGAGCAAACTTTGGCTTCTTTGAAGCTCTGTTTGGCAGGTTTCCATGGGAAACTGCCCTACAGAGCAAAGGGACCCTGAAAAGACAGTTGATCAACAACAACCACCAAGTTGAGCAAGCATGGCAGAAGGCCAGCATGGGTGAACAAGGAACTCCTGGATGAAATCAAATACAAGGACACAGGAGGTAGATGCAGGACAGGCTACTCCAGAGGAATACCAGTACATTGACCAAGTGTACAACAATGAAGTTAGGAAAGCCAAAGCTCAGTTGGAATTAAAACTAGTGAGGGATGTGAAGAATAATAAAATGGGCTTAAGTACACTTGCAGCAAAGGAGTAAGGAAATAAGTCTAGCAGAGAGTCACCACGATAACTAGAGGGCTGGAACACAGAGACTAAAAGAAGAGGTTTAGAGAACGGGTTTGTTCAACCTTTAAGAAGAAAAGGCCATGAGGAGATCTTTTTCCTGTCTTTAATAACCTAACAGGAGTGTGTTCTTCCTGGAGGTACATGATAGGATGAGAGGCAACAGACAAATTGCAACATGGGAAAATCTGATTAGAATTAGAAGTTTTCATAAGGGTAGTCATACACTAGAACAGAAACCCAGAGACTGCTGAATCTACATTCAAGAGATTTGAAACTCAACTCAAAAAGGCCCTGCACAATCTGATCTACCCAGACCTGCTTTGAGCAGAGGGTTGAACTACATTACTGTATTGGGTCTGGCTGGGATGGAGTTAACTTTCCCCATAGCAGCCCATATATTGCTATGCTTTGTAGTTAGAAAGGTGTTGATAACACACCAATGTTTTGGCTACTGCGCACAGCATCAAGGCTGTCTCTCCAACATTCCCCCCTCTCACCCCCAAAGGCCAGTAGGCTGGGGACAGACAAGCTGGGACATAGTTGGGACAGCTGACCCAAACTGACCAAAAGGATATTCCATACCATATGATGCTGTGCTCAGCAATAAATCTAAGAGAAAGGGGGGCATTCATTACTAAGGTGTTTGTCATCTGAAGCAACCATTACACCCCGCTTCCAGCCTTTGCTTTTCTTCATTAAATTGCCTTTATCTCGACCCACAAGATTTTAATCTTATTTTCTCCCCCCATCCTGCTAAGGAGGAAGAATGAGAGAGTGGCTTGGTGGGCACCTGGTGACCAGCCAAGGTCAACCCACCACAATGACCTCCACAGGTATCTTCTGTAGTGATCCTGACAGGAAGACCATTATACATTTTGGAGTTAGAGATCCACATAACAGGCCCAAGCCTGTGCTGCACATATAGCTTAAGCCTTCAGGCCTGTGTTGTGCTGCATAAATCCTTTGATTGCAGGATAAAATCAGCCAGTTCATTGTAACAGAGGTGTAACTTGGTGATTAGCCACCCATGTAGCCTTGCCTTTATCTAGAAGCGCAGCAAGAAGTTCTCATGAGAACATAATTTCTGTTTGACAGTAAAAATTATGAATAGAGTTGTTTCCATGTAAGAAAAATCCTCTAATAGCTTGAATGGCTGAAATGGGAGAACCTCTTCTATGGATGAGGTCTTCCCAGAGTCCTACATGTGGATCAGAGGCCCACTGGATGCCATACCACCTGGGGCTCCCACCATCTAAAGCAATGTAAGATTATTTATATTATTCTCTTCTTATCATGTTAGGTCTAATAAACAGCATTTTGAATGATACCTTACACAGTCTGAGTGCCTTTCTTACTGGGATCATAATGGACCAGCACCTCCTGGTGCAAAACATCTTCCAAACCAATTTATTCTACAAGTCTGAAAACTCACAAAAAAGATGACTCGGGTATCTTAAAACCTTTTACATGTCACTTACTCCTGGAAGAGAACATAGAGCTTTGTTTATAAACAGTTCATTATTTTAAAAAATGCAAGGACAAACAATGCACATACCATTTATTCTTTAAGATCTCAGCTCTCTTATTAAAGGGAAAAAAATTAAAATCAAGCCAAGCCTCATTTTGCTAGGTGCTACATACATGGCAAGAAAGTAGCTACCCCGAGACCTTGCAATCCAATTAAACTTAAAGATACCACAGATAAAGAGTGCTTAGAAGGGTTTGGCATGTATCAGCCAAATTTTTTTTCCCTAATAAACCCTACCATATCTGAAATATTACTATTGCTAGTTGAAGGATACACAAAGATTTTAATAAGAATAAAGACTTAAAATTAACACAATTAAATTGTGCAATTAAAAATAAAATGTAATTCTAGACACGGTTAGTCAAAATCCCATGGCAAAGTTCACACTTGAGTTTGAGGTTAGCCTTGAGTTCATATGTTATTACTGTGAACAGCTGTTGTTGGTTGACTCAAATGAAAAAAAAAAAAAAAAGTAATTTCCTTTGAAGTGCAGGCTTCTGTTAGAAGGAACTATGTTTTGGCCTGGTATGCTTTCTAGATTATTGGTGCTTAAATTACTATGTTTTACTACAGGCAACAATGCTTTATTTTTATGCTTATATTTATGCACTTTACATCTATGGTTTGATTTTTTCCTTACCCCCACTGCTCATCAGAGATGAGTTACATTAAAAAGACCAACATATTTTTAAAACTCATAGGTTAACACTAGATTATCAGGCACATTCCTTTGTACATACAACCTCTTCCCTGCTTCATGTATATTTAAAAAATACAGTTCTAAAAGTTAATTGTCATGATTTAACCCCAGCCAGCAATTAAACATCACACAGCTGCTCACTCACTCTCCCACAGTGGGATGGGGGGAGAACTGGAAGGGCAAAAGTGAGAAAACTCATGGATTGAGATAAAGACAGTTTAATAATAATAATAAATTGTAAGAAAAAAAAAACAAAGAGAGAAGAAAATAAAACTCAAGAAAAACAAATGATGCAAAAGAAAACAGTTACTCATCACCAACCGACCCAGCCCAGCCAGTCCTCAAGCAACAGCAGCCACCACCAACCTCCACCCCCTGTTTTATTGCTGAGCATTACATCATACAGTCTGGAATATCCCTTGGGGTGGGGTGAGAAGCAGAAAAGGCCTCTACTCTGTGTAAGCACTGCTCAGCAATAACAAAAACATCCCTGTAGTATCAACACTATTTTCAGCACAACTCCAAAACATAGCCCCATAAAAGCTACTATTATGAAAGTTAACTCTATCCCAGCCAAAATGAGCACAAGACTCCCCCAGCCCCCACCCCACTTGCCCCTGTGGCCTGTGTTGCAGGGGTACCCCTCACTACTCTCATTTTCCCCCAACCCACCCCAGAGAAAAGCACATGAAAGAAGCCCCAACTCTAACCCCAGCTCTCCTTACCTCTGCTGCTTCCCAGTTCCTAGTGTGCTTAACCCCAGTGCAGGGGAAAGTGGCAGGCTGAGGAAGCACAGGTGCTACTGAGCCACTGTTGAGCACCACCCCCCCAGGAATACAGTACGCCTAAGAAATGTTCTGCTGGGCCACTGCTTATCCCCACCCCACCTAGGCCAACAATTTAACAGCCAAAGGACATGACAGAATAACCTCTCCACAACAGCTAATATGGATATGAGATGCCTGCAGCTGACATGAGTGTGGGGCTGCTGTGAGGTAGTATGTGGGGTATTAGCAGACTGCACCTGATCTGGCTTGGCAGAGTGCTGTCAGGGGCTCTTTGAGGTGGGGGTGGTAATTAAAAAAAATTAAATTCAACAAACCCTTGACAATGTAAATTGATAATAATAATCTTCATCCAGTTTCCATTTTTTTTAGCTTGGAAAGTATATGTGAAGGGAAATAAATTATTTGTGAATTAAGCTAATGGAACTAATACTGGCTTCAAAAGAACATACGGCCCCTTCTAATTGAAGCAATGTAGCTAAGTTTGGAATACTTTACAAATAAGAGAGTCTTAGAACTTGCTATATGTGATTAGCTAGAAGGGAGTCTGGAGAGACTGTATCCTTGAGTAGAATAAATAAAGGAAATGTACTAGAATAAGCTAGTTTAGTATCAGTAAGAATTGTGTAACCAAGCCAAAAATGCACTGAGCATGCCCAGAGACTAAGTTCAACCAGCGGACATGGTGAGGAAGACTATCGACGACCACCAGAGGCCCCTAGAAGACCACCAATGAACATGAATGCACATGTGTTAAGGACATTTGCATAAATTAATGAGTTCCAAGAATAGTATGAATATGATAATAATTTCCTAGAAATCTAATGAATATGTATATTTTGATTGCATATAACCCCTGTAGAAGAGCAACTCGGTGCACACACTAGGTGGAACAATCCCCTGTGTGCCCAGCACTGCAATAAAGAATGCCTGCTTTCTAAAACTATAAGTTGAAGTTTAGAGGGTTCTTATATTTTCCAACTTACAGTATCAGAACTGTATGACTATTTAGATCAACAGGTTCTCTAGCAAATATAAGGATCTAGAAAAAAACATTACATACCTCTTCCTATCCCTTTACACACTAAAACCAGATAAGAGCCAAAGACACAGAAATTTGCAGTGTGCTTTTAACAAGTATTCCATTTCCATTAGCCTCCAAATCTCACTTTGTCAAATCCTAAATTTAAATACATGGAAACACTTATTTGAGAAGTATTTATTAAGGACATAGATGAGTTCTAAAGTTATCAGGGATTAATTTTCAAATAAAAATTCTCTCATCCAGCCATACTAGGAAACACCAAAATTGATATAAGAAGTTCTCAAGTGATTTCAAGTATCATTTTATACGAGAAGACAACTTGCCATTTCTTAAATGCTTCAACTAGTTAAGGAAGGAAGTTAAGGCTGAATTTGCCTTGCTTACTAGCGGCTTTGACATCGAAGGTCTGAAATTTATTTTCCCAATATATTTCCTTGTATCCCAATGGGCTACAAGCTTGAGGGGAAGAGGTGTTAGTCAGTCCTTCAGTAAGAGGCAAACAAATTACATATCTATCTAAAGAATGCAGTTTACCAACAACCTGACTAGTGTCTATTGTACCGTGTAAAATATTTTTATCTTGAATCATAATGATTTGAAGCTATACTGTGCCACGCAATGACTAATTGCTTTGTTCTTCAAAAGGAACTGTTACATTTCAGTTTGATCTTGGATTTAGCATAAAAATGTACCTTTTCTGTGCATGCTTAAATGAAAGTCACTGAAGCACTGTTAAACTGATCCAGTAACACGTCCAATACTAATATCAAATGGCTGTGAAATTTTTTTAGGCAATACTTTTTATCCAAAATGTGAATTTAAAAAACATTTCACATTATTAATCTTCATATAAAGGCTCAAGTGAAATTTTTTGTATAGGTGTTCATAGTAGACTAAATTATCAGGTTGCCCAGAGAGGTGCTAGATGCCCCATCCCTGGAAACTTTCAAGGTTAGGTTGCATGGGGCTCTGAGCAACCTGATCTAGTTGAAGATGTCCAGAGGGGTTGGAATAGATGACCTTTAAAGGTCCCTTCCAACCCAAACTATTCTATGAAGGTGTCAAAACATACAATGAAAAGACACAAAATTGGCAGTTTCTTTATTAAACATAGAAAACCTATAAAGTAGGATGTAGGGAATAAATCTAAATTGCTAGATAATCAAATCTGAGTATTATTTAATTAGACTAAATATATTTTTTGACAACTGGATGAACTGACCTAAAACCACCAAAAGTAGTTAATGTTATCCATGTATCTCAAACTAATGGCAAAGTAGTACACAATGTCAAATTTTTGAAAAGGATCCTCTCAGCTAGTACAATTAGTTTTATTTTAACTGTTACAAAATTTAGTAGTACAAAGTCTTGACAATAACATCAGGCATATGTCTTACTCCAACTGACCTGCCCCAGTTCTCACCTTTATTTTAAATCTAATGGATAACTAAAAAAAAAAAGCCCACAAACTTTCTGAACAATAGAAAACATACAGTACTAAGAACTAATAGCTCAACAGAAGACTGAAAAGCAGCATTCATTTTTATTGTAATATAGAAGATACTAGAAACTAAAGGAAGTCTGATCTAAACTTAGTTGAAGGCAGATTTTGACATTCTATAAAAAATTAAAATAGAATATATGGATGAGATTTGGTTAATTTCAGAAGGCACCTCAAGGCTAAAAGGCTTTCATAAATTTATAATCCTTTAAAAAATAAATCCGTTTTATTGCTGCTATTCAAATCACAAAGAAAAAGCTTGTTTTGTTCCTCAGTCTAACAAGGCATCCTCCCCCATTAAGCAAGATTAATTTAGAGAAAATATAGAATAAAACTGAAGATGTCACAACTTTATAAATACAGTGGCTTTCCTTGTGTGGTTTCAAACCAGTGAAATAGTGAAAGCGTCACTTTTTGCCTCTGTGATGTTAATAATCTACAGACCATCTCAGTCACTTTCCTCTGGGTACTGAAGTAGCTCTCCCATGTGCAGTACTCTTAAGAATAGAAGGTAAGAACACTCTGATGATTCCCACGAACAAGGAGAATTGGTGGTAGATCTTCAGAAAGAGCTTCTAACCAGGCCATGTATAGTGCACTGGAAACTGCACCTTTTCTTGCAACTGGCAAACTCCTACAAGTCACAAGAAAGAAGAAGAAGAAGAAAAAAGCAATGAACAGTTAGAAAAAACTTGTGGAGTACAAGTCATATCCTATAAAAATGAAAATATAATTCTGCAGAGAGATATTAAGTCCAATTTCCTATACTTTTCAGGTTCAACTCAGTTAAATTCTGAGAAAAAGTAAAGAGTTCATATTTTAAGTACCACAGGTCTTTTATCACCATTTTATATTCAGGCAGCTTCACAATGAGTTCTCCTCAGCTGGAGAAAGTTTCTTTAAAGACTCTTCAAGTCTTTAAAATAGAACTTTTACTTATGGTGCTAAGTCTATTTTTCTTTCCAGAATTCTTCCAAAACACACCATATTGTTGTCTTTTGAAAAACTACTGGAAGTCTACTTGCACTGCTCAAACTCCATTTGTGGTACTACTTCATGGAGCTCTGAAGCAGGCTACTAAAGAAAAACATGGTGAAGAAACTACAATCTGCATTCTGATTGTTTACAACAAAAGTAATGCCATGGAAATGCATCAGCAAATAACGTTAATCAAAAGTACCTTTATCTAGAGAGATTTCCCAGAAAAAAAAAAAGAGTTGAAAAGAAGAATGCGAAAGAGAAGGGAATAGTTGGCATGCAAGAGGGGAATGAATGCGAGAATCTCAAGATGCACTGCAGATGTGGAGGTAGTCATCTGAAGTAACATATCAAAAGCATGAAACTACATAGGCCATTTTTTTATGCATCAGTAATTACTTCCAGTACTGAAACTTGCTTGAGTATTTCTATGCTTTAATGTCAAGGCAGTCTTCTTCCTAACCTGTATTTATATATATTTATAGTTCAAATTACAGTAGTATATCAATTAGAATAACCATAAAAATTATTTACTCACATAACAATTATGTTAGCTGCACTTGAATGTTCTTTCAGCAACTCATTTAGCCTAATCTGACGATAAGTCTGTATTTAAAATGAAATTTGTTAGGAAGATCTTTTATTTTTATATATAAACTAGAAAAAAATTTAATCAAAAAACAAAGCCCAGTTGTGATCAATTGGTATGTATCATTTATAGAAAGCATATACTTCCCCCTCAGTTTGGTAACTTGTTCATTTGTCTGAGATACCTATTGTTCCAAGGCCACGAGAGAAAAATATTGGTAAGCTTAGAAACATGCAAATAAGCCAAGTACTGCAAAAGCTAATATTAAGATAGTCCCTCTACTAATGATATCATCCTTCACAGCTGCTGGAAGCAAGAGCCCCCTAAACTCTCTCCAAGGTTTGTTTAACTATTTCCTGTAAGCTACTAGTGAGCCAGTGTTACAGAAGCCCCACCTTTGTTTGGCAAGCCTCTCTCCATAATGGACCTCCTTTTTATACTACTGTATCCTTGCTTAGCATCTTAAGCAGCTCCCCACCATTCTACTACTGATGACTTCTTTCTTAAATTTGTATTCATACAGTCATTTTCAGTTTTCTCTTTCACATCAGCTATAGTGCTTGTTGCAGCAAACATTTGGAGTTAGCCATTTCTTATAGTTCTGTTCTCAGCTGAAGTCTAGTGTCTACAGAAACAAGCTATCAGCAGACAAGAGAATGAATTACTGCAAGTATCTCACTGAAAAGTTTTGGGGTTGTTTGTGAACATCGGTAACAGCGAGGAATTAACTAGTTCATTAACTAGATTATTAAGATGCTGCTTTCCACCAATTATTCATAAAAGCATCTATGGAAGAGAATAACAAGAATCAGCTCATTAATTATATCCACAAATGCCAGTAGAAGGAGGGGGGGAAAATTAACAACATTTAACATAACTGTTTAAAGAATACAGCACCTTTGTTCTGCAAAGCTCAAGTTCATTATCTGTTATCCTCCAAGGTTCACTTTCCTTCATTTTATCTGCAACTTCTTGTTCTTTGTCATCTTCATGAAGTCTGAATGGCTCTATCATTTCTTCAAAAGCTGCAATACTGGAACAATTAAGAGAAGAGCCATATTAAAACAGATATGGTACTAGTCTGTACATCAGCAATGACTTTCATGCTATAGGAGAGAGGAGTGAGAATATGCGAGAGAAACAACTCTGCGGACACCAAGGTCAGCAAAGGAGGAGAGGGAGGAGGTGCTCCAGGTGCCAGAGCAGATTCCCCTGCAGCCCATTGTGAAGACCATGGTATTGCAGGTTGCCTCCCTGCAGCCCATGGAGGACCCCACACCAGAGCCGGTAGATGTGCCCTGAAGGAAGCTGCAGCCCATGGAGAACCCACACTGGAACAGTCTGTTCCTGAAGGACCTCACCCAGTGGAAAGAACTGCAGCCCATAGGTGGGACCCCATGCTGGAGCAGGGGAAGAGCATGAGGAGGAAGGAGCAGCAGAGACAAAATATTATGAACTGACTGCAACCCCCATTCCCCAGTGCCACTTGGGGGGAGGAGGTAGAAGAGTCAGGAGTGAAGTTGAGCCTGGGAAGAAGGTAGGAGTGGGGGGAAGGTGTTTGTAGATTTGTTCTCATTTCTCGCTATTCTACTCTGTTATTAATTGGAAATAAATTAATCTTCCCCAAGTTGAGTCTGGTTTGCCTATGATGATAACTGGTGAGTGATCTCCCTGTCCTTATCTCAACTCATGAGCATTTCGTTGTATTTTCTCCCCCTAAGAAAGGAGGGGGAGTGATAGAGCAGCTTAGTGGGCACCTGGAGGACAGACAATACCAACCCACCACACTTGAAAGTTGAAGAGTACTAGCTTAGAAAGTATATAGCAACTAACAATGATTTATTCAGAATTAAGTTTGAAAGAGAAGTTTAACATGCCACATAAAAAACCAAAACCAAACCCTCCACCAAAAAACTAGCTATCAAGGACTCATGTTAGTGCTGTTAAGATTTTGGCTTTGATATATTTTTTTTCTTTTTAATTTTTCCAGTACAGTCTAAGAAACATGTTCAAATCCAAATAGCTAGAGCCATCTTGTCTACAGTCTTCCTGTTGCATTCTTTAGGATGTCAAGTGTATTCTCAAGTTACTTGAATGTTACAGCAATGACTTTGAAAGAAAAAATAGAAGGATAAAGAGGCATTAATTTATCTTTCTAAGAAAAACTGATCTCATGCTAATTTTTCAATCCATGTTATGATATTCAAATAGCAAATAAAGGCTGCCATGGATTAGGAAAGGTAACTTGTCTTTGAATTGCCCCAATATGCAAGACATGTGAGAGGTGAAAAAGTAATCAATGTTAAGATTGTAGTGGAACAGACTGAAATTTCCAATGAAATAATTAGATTTTGATGGCATTTAAATATTTTTATAAAGAATGCAAAGTATTGCCAATCTTTTGTGGTTTCAAATTACACGCTATGGAAGGTTTTGTGTTTTTTTAAAAAAGTAAATCATCTTACTGTAAATTGCAATATCAGTATATGTAACATGTTACCTTCCACGTAGTTAAACTCTTCCCCCGTGCCCATTTTCAAACTGAGGCATTCTTGTTCCTCTAGGAAACCTCCACATTATATAAAGAATATGCTTTTATTTCCCCTACCCTTAGCCTTAACAGTGTTTTTTACTGAAGTTAGTTGATACAATGAATTCATTTTCATCAAGAGTGAAAAATACCAAATGTAATCTGTTGCTGTTTTTTGACAGAAGAAAAAGAAGTGTTAACAATAGTCTATTATACAGCAAAGCATCTACCTAATCTTATCCACCTAATTTACAGCTATTGCTAACTCTAACTAGATTTCTTAAAAAGGTTTTGGATACATTTTGGAGAATTATGCCACAGAGATTGTAAAAAATGTTCAGAAGAAATAACTCATTGATCACTTCAATTAAATGTGACCCATGTAATTCTACAATCTCAACTTTTTAATGCATGCAAATGAGCGCTACCTATGATTTTAGGTATTTTACAGTAGCAGTCCCCTATCACAGGAGCAAAGGCATCCAAAAAGTACCAGAGTGTCAGAAGTACTCTACCATTTTAGTTACTTGATATATTCTGGATGTTTAAGAAAAGGTGAGTAAAAAGTAGGATGTAAAAGAATACATATTGCATTTATATAAGTTGTAAACAGGTATTTCATAATTTGCATGACAATTCAAAGTATTCAGATCAATATTTTCACTTCAACACACTAAAGATGACCCGAAGGAGAAAGGTGATCTTTAGGCATCTCTTGATATTTTTAAATCTTATAGACACATTCTACTATGAAAAAAAAAACCCCAACCAGTACTGAAAGCTGTCTACGATTACTATTGTTTAAACTTGAAAAAAAAATAACCCAGAAATATCACCTGTATGACAATTCCCACACATCTTAAAAGTTGCAACTTAAAAGTCCAAGCTAATTTAAAAAGCAAAAAAAACCCCTCACAAGAACAACACCCCGCACAGTACAACAGGCTACTTAAAGACAAAACTTCATTACCTTAAGCTAAACATCCAAGTAAGATTAAGACCACTTAAAACTATTGTGAGCATTCCTCTTCTTTACAGAGAAGATTGCTCCAGACAAATTGCATTTTTCTAACTGGATGTTTTCTAAATCTAACATTTGGGTCTGGATAGGATGGAGTTAACTTACTTCATAGCAGCCTGTATGGTGCTGTGCTCTGCATTTGTGACCAAAACTGTTGATAGCACACCAATGTTTTGGCAACAGCTGAAAGTGCTTCCAGTGTCAAGCCCCCCACAAAATCCAGTAGCCTGAATAGCCTGGGGGGTGGGCAGGAGGTTTTGGGAGGGGACATACCCAGGGCAGCTGACTAAAACTGACCAAAGGGATATGCTATACCACATGACATCACACTCAGCAATAAAAGCTCGAGGAAAGGAGGAGGGGGATGCTCATGATTATGGTGCTTGTCTTCCCAAGCAATGGTTATGTATGTTGAGGTCCTGCATTGGCTGGACGTTTGCCTGCCAATGGGAAGTAGTGAATGAATTCCTCTTTTTGCTTTGCTTGCACATGCAGCCTTTGTTTTCCTTATTAAACTGTCATTATCTTGATCCATGACTCTCTTACCCTTCTATTTACTCCTTGTGTCATGGTTTTGGCTGGGATGGAGTTAGTTTTCTTCACTGTAGCTGGTGTGGTATGTTTTAGATTTAGTGTGGGAATGGCGTTGATGGCACACTGATGTTTTAATTGTTGCTACGTAGGCACTAAGCATTGCTAGGTGGTGCTTATACTGGTCAAGGACTTTTCCAGCTTCCCATGCTCTGCCAGGGACATGGGGAGGGGAGGAGGCATGGCAGGGACAGCTGATCTGGGCTGGCCAGGGGGGGATAATCCATATCATATGACATCATGCTTTGTATATTAATTGGGGGGAGTTGGCCAGGGGAAGGAGCAATCATGGCTTGGGGACTGGTGGCATCAGTAGGCAGGTGGTGAGCACTTGCATCACTTGTTTTTTTTTGTTTTATTCTCTTCCTCCACTGGTTGTGGTGTTTTCCTTTTCATGATATTATTATAGTTGTTTGTATTATTAATAATTACTGGTTTATTTTAATTATTAAACTGTTCTTAACCCACAAGTTTTCTTACTTTTGCTCTTCTGATTCTCTCCCCTATCCCACTAGGGTGGGGAGAGTGAGCGAGCAGCTATGTGGTGCTTAGTTGCTGACTGAGGCTAAACCACAACACCTTGTTTCACAAAAGAGGGGAGTGAGTGACAGGCAAGGTGGGTGTTTGGCCACTGGTTGGGGTCTACCCACCAGTCCTTTCTTGGCACCCAAGATGGGGACTCTAGGAATTCTAGATAACCACAGTAATTGGGAGAGGTAACAGGAAAAACTTGGACTAGACATTGCCAGGGAATCAAAAAACTGTGGGGAATTTTTTGTTGGTGAAAAGTGGCAAAGGGATGAGAGGTGGAGTTTTATTGTGTGTATAAATTATCCACCTTTATCAGTGTTATGAAGATATTACTTTGATTTTGGTATGGGGAATTGTTTTTTGTTGATGTAAGCAAAGTTTGTGAAGAGTATATTATGAATGTATATTTTAATGAAAATTCTAAAGTATATGTTACATTCCACCCCTTGCCTCTATGAATTGGGTGCACATAGCAAGGTTTTGGTACTGGAGGGAGGGGTGAAGGGGTGGCCCCTGTGAAAAGAGGCCAGAGGTTGCCCTGTGCTGGACACACCCAGTTCCAGCCAGCTCCACAATGGACCCACCACTCTGGCAAAAGTTGAACCAGTCAGAAAACATGGTGGCATCTCTGTGATAACATATTTAAGAAAAGGGCAAACACCACATAACAGTGTGAGGGGGAAAAAAAGTGAAAAAAAAACAAGCCTGTGAACACCAAGGTCAGAGAAGGAAGGGGAGGAGGTGAGGTGCTTCAGGCACCAGATATTTCCCTGCAGCCCATGGAAGAGACCACAGTGGAGCAGGTATTCCCTGCAGCCCATGGAGAGGACCAAGCCAGAGCAGATGTCCACGCTGCAGCCTGTGGAGGATCCTATGCAGGAGTAAGTGGCTATTTCCTGCAGGAATTGCAGGCCCCTGCAAAGTCCATGTAGGAGTAGGTTCTCCTGACAGGAACTGCAGCCTGTGGAGGACCTACTCTGAAGCAGGGGAAAAGTGGGAAGAGGAAGGAACATCAGAGAGGAACTGTTATGGATTGACCCTAATTCCCCTTTCACCATTTCTCCTGCACCTTCAGGGGAGGAGGGGAGGGGGCATGGGGGTATAGAGGAGTTGGGAGTGAAGGTGAGCCTGGGGAAAAAAGGGGATGGGGAACGTGGTGTTTTAGTTTTTGCTTTTGTTTCTCACTATCCAAATCTCTTCTAATTGTCAGTAACTTAAATCCATTTTCCCCAAGTCTGTTTTTGCCTGTGACAGTAATTGGTAAATGATCTTCCTGTCCTTATATCAACCCATGGGCTTTTTCATCTTACTTTCTCCCTCTGTCCTGTTGAGAAGGGGGAGTGAGAGTGCAGCTTGGTGAGGGTTTGGCTGCAGTCCAAAGTTAACCCACCACATAGTCTAAGGACCAGAGGTTAATACATAGGCTCTGTATGTTATAGGACCTAATTCATAAAAATTCTTAAGAACAAAATACTCTAAATTAATAAAAGAAATTAAGACTTTACCTAACAACCAGGTGGGTTTTTTTGGGAGGGTGCGTGTGTGTCTGTAGGGGGGTGTGTGTGTAGGGGTAGGGGTGGGGGTGTGTAGGGGTGGGTGTGTGTTGAGACTTACTTTTCTACCTTTGGCTTAGTATTAATATCTCCAAGGACCATGATGTCTGAGAAATCTATCCGAAATCTGCTGAGCAAAGTAGCCATCCTGCATCAGAAAAAAACAAGCCTTTATACAGTGAGCGCATCTTTTATAATTTACAGGGTAAATAGTCAGGAACTTGGTACTAAAAACACTAGTTCGAAAACAAAAGCAAACATGTCCGCCCTCCAAGTGTGATAGGGGTAGAGGGGAAAAAAAATCCCTGTTTGAACAGAACTATTATACAAAACTGGCATACTGCTATAGATCAATATACTTTGGCAAATACATTTTAAAAAGCATAAAATAAGACCCCTCCCTTAAAGCCAACCCCAGAAAATACTTGAGGAACAGAGAAAACATTACAGAAAAATTAGTGTAACCTGAGGTATCTCATTCAACATAATTTGGGGGAATGGAACGATGCCTAACAAATTTGGTTTCCTTCTATGACAAGGTCACCCACCGAGTTGACCAAGGAAATGCAGTCAACATGATCTTTTTGGATTTCAGTAAAGCTTTCAATACTGTCACTCACAGTAGCCTCCCAGACAAAATGTCCAGCATATAGCTGGATAAACACATAATGCAGTGGGGGAGCAATTGGCTGATGGGTCAGGCTCAAAGGGTCATAGTAAATGGGGTTACATCAGGCTGGTGGCCAGTCACTAGTGGGGTTCTGCAGGGATCCATCTTGGGGCCGGTACTCTTTAATGTCTTCATAAATTACTTGGATGCAGGACTGGAAGGAACATTAATTATGTTTGCTGATGACACAAAATTGGGAGGAGCTGTTGACACTCTTGAGGGCAGAGAGGCCCTGCAGAGGGATCTGGACGGACTGGAGAGTTGGGCAGTCACCAACCATATGAAGTTTAACAAGGGCAAGTGCCAGATTTTACACCTGGGGCACGGCAACCCTGGATGTACGTACAGACTGGGGAATGAGAGGCTGGAGAGCAGCTCTGCAGAGAGGGACCTGGGGGTTCTCATTGATGGCAAGTTGAACATGAGCCAACAGTGTGCCCTGGCAGCCAAGAGGCCTAACCATGCCCTGGGGTGCATCAAGCACTGTATTGCTAGCCGGTCAAGGGAGGTGATTGTTCTGCTCTGTCCTGGTGCGGCCTCACCTCGAGTACTGTGTGCAGTTTTGGGTGCCACAGTACATTAAGGATATAAAGCTACTAGTGAGTGTCCAGAGGAGGGCTATGAATTTAGTGAAGGATTTAGAGGGGAAGCCGTATGAGGAGCAGCTAAAGTCACTTGGTTTATTCAGCCTGGAGAAGAAGAGACTGAGGGGAGACTTTATTGAGGTCTACAGCTTCCTGACAAGGGGGGGAGGAGGAGGGGCAGGTGCTGACCTCTTCTCTGTGGTGACCAATGACAGGACCAAAGGGAATGTCAGGAAGGTGTGCCAGAGGAGGTTTAAGTTGAATATTAGGAAAAGGTTCTTCACCCAGAGGGTGGTGGAGCACTGGAACAGGCTCCCCGGGGAGGTAGTCACGGCACCAAGCCTGACAATATTCAAGAAGCACTTGGACAACGCCCTCAGAGATATGGTGTAAATTTGGGTTTGTCCTGTGCAGGGACAGAAGTTGGACTTGATGATCCTTGCGGGTCCCTTCCAACTCAGGACATTCTATGATTCTATCATTCTGTTCTGGTGGAGGGAGAACAGAGTATGATTAAACCTCTGCTAAAGAACAACTGAAAGAAGGCTACTAGGAAGAGAAAGTGATCTACTGTATACCATTTTCCATTAGCATTTGAAATGAAATTTTTAAAGCTAAACTTACGCTCTTCTGTCATGATCAATCCTGTTTATTTTTCCACCAGTGAACACTCTGATCTTACAGTCTTTCCACTTTTTCTTGGTTGTAAGAAGATAAGGAATCAACAGTGTCAACCCTGTATTTTGACCAGAGTTCAGGAACATATCAGAAAACATGGCATCTTCCAAGAAAAGGTTTTAATAGTAAAACTTTATAATCTATATATGAACTGACTGAAAGATATCTGTCAACAACTAATTCAAAATCACTTCAATATTGTTTTCCAAATACTTGCTGATAAAGTACAAATTATATTACCTCCATCATCAAAGAGCCACCAGACATCAATATTGCTTTTGCCTTGCTTCTTCAGAAACTGGGTACTAGCATCAAGAAGTCTTTGGTCAGCCAAATTTAAAGGAGAAAATGGGCCTTTTGAGTCTGGAAAAAATATATAATGGCAGATTATTTTTGAACTGTTTTGCTTAATAACCCCCAAATCCAAATGCAATATCTTAATATAAATGTTTTGTGATAGCTGTAAGTTGAAATAGAAGTAGTTTTGAAATTATCTTTTTCTAGACTCCAAATTTTGATTTAATAGATATATACTAAGCTATATTTAGGGAGTTCGCAAACTCACACGTTTAGCAGCTACAGATTTAAACCTCCAAGTCATCTAGCAGATGTTTGACAAATAAATGATTTGTTAGATCTTTACATAGTCACTTGCCTGAACAATTGAACTAATATCACATACATACTTCAGAGCATTAGATCATGTGCTGTTGCTACCTCTTGCATGACAAAAATCTTACTCCCCTGAAAAACATGTAGACTCTAATTTATAAGTAAGAACTGCCTCTTAAGCACTGTTCTTCATTCCTTAAATCCATTTTTCTTTAAGCATGTGGTCAGAAGAAAAGCTAGCTCTAGCTGTTAGAATTCTATCTTTTTGTAGAAAGTAGTGTTTTGCATGTGCAAGGCTCTGAAGCACAATATAGACTAGCTTTATGTAACCAAGACAGCTACTGCATCTACTGTATAGATACTTATTAGAACAAGACTACAATGGCGTCGTCAATTGGTTTAATACATACAAATATATAAAAGTACTATAGGAAAAAACCTAACTCATTTCCCTTAGCTTAAATCTGAATTTGAACAAGAAACAAGAGTTTGATATTCATCTCAGTCCTTACCTTATTAGGAATTTTTAAATTCAGAGTACATCTGTGACTGATTTAAATTACTACACTACTATACTGCATACTAGAATTTCTTCCAAACTTCAAGCTGAAATCTCACTTTCCATTATTAAAAAATAACAACTTCTAGCTCTTAAAACTATGAAGTAAATGTCAAAAGAGTTGGATGTATTTTAGTTGAGGCAAAAGTATTTGCTTAACTCTCAAAAAAGCCTAAAATAAACCAAGAACTGCTTAATTAATCTCTATCCATACTATTTGACTACTTCACCTTATTTCAGCCATTAATCTCACTGATTGGCTATAAGCTCTGTAAGCTGTTTAACAGTTCCAAATACTATAGCAACAACTATGACTTCAGAAGATCTATTGAATAGTGTGATACAACACTTGAGAGTATACCACTGGATAATCCTTCCCTTACTGCTAAATCAAGTAGTAATCCAATAAAATATCTGAGACCCAGAAACTAAGCAAGCTCCTGAATACATTTCAATATCAATTATAAAGAACAAAGTTAAAAACCCAAACACCTAAAAAACAAACAAGTGAAAAACCCAAACCCACCCCACATTCACATTTTGGATGCATACAGAATCCTTTCTCGGTAACAACCTGTTCTGGGAACTTGCACAAACTTTCATTTTACCACAACCTAATCCTTGAAGATAAACCAACCATATTCCAACTCAAGTATAAAGAAGCAAATTAACATTGTATGGTTGATATTTTCTCTCTCTGGTACATGCATACACAAAAAGGAGTGTGAAAGGAAAATCGAAATTAACAATGTGAAAGAATTATTTAACACAAAATGGTGAAAAATGCCTGCCTTTTTTTCAACAGTGATTGCATTGGAGTCTCTCCATCCTCCTCTGGAATATGTTTAAACATAGAAAAGGAAGAGGTTCATTTCCTTTGTGATGTTAAAACACAACTATTTTATATTAAAAAAAACATAGAAAATAAAGGTGTAGAATGAAATAGTTTTTCATATGAAAAGAGTGTCCTAATAATGACTTAAAGAGAGACAAACCCAAAACCCAAATCCAAACATTTCTCACTTAACTATGAAGTCACTTTAATCTTTTTCCTTAAAAAGATGAAAGTCAGTTAATGTCAAAGTATCCTGAATTATTTGTGCCTGTTAATATGCATGCAATAAAATATTCTAGTCTGAGGTAAGGAACCCTTCATAAATTTAGCAGCACTTTCAATATATAGCTTTGTGGCCTGCTTCTCACTCAATCTCATTAACTACTTAAAACAAACAAAAAAAAAATCTATTGTAGTTTGTAGTCTACCAACTATTTTATTTAGAGGCCTAAGGCTCAAAGATTTATTTTATGTACTGGTAAATTCTAGAACAAGATACTTAAATGATTAGACATCAATGGCTAGAAAAGCACGAGATACTTCTGTTCCCCAGACAAAAAAAACCCCAACCCTATCTAGTTCCTTGGGAGAAGGTGGAGGAGGGAATGAAAACAGAACCAGAGAGAGAAACAGTAGGAATTCAAGTTTCATTGCTAACTAGAAAGTTAGCTTTATGTAGAACAGTATTTTTACTAGATGATGGAACAAAACCTATAGAAAAAGCATCTGTCTCAGCCTTCTTGCTATAACCCACTTTTACTATGACATCCTTGTAACATAGAGATTTTTCTTGCAATGACAGTATCTCTTCTTTGAAGAAGCAAAGAAACACATTATAAACCACTTATATTTGTGCCAAATGGTATCAGAGAGAGATACATAACTATACCGGCAATGTTCACAGTAGTTTAAACTATACTACAACTATCATGCTATAGAAAAGAACAAAAATTTATATCAACTGATTCAAAGTACAAAGAAGCTCCTTTGAAAAAAGCTTTAAATTCCTGCTACTTCCTTCCCAGACTTTTGGGGTCTATTGCATTACTATAGGCTAAATATAAAACAGAGCTAGCTACTACTGAGAAAGTACAAACTTCATGTCTTCGTGTTTGTATTATGTGCATCTTCTAAAAATGTAAAAATATAAAAACACAGTACCTCTAGCATTTGAAGAAATTAAGAACTAAACAGAAACATTGGCTAGAAATGTTTCTCATGTTAGCAGAAATTCCCTCCTTTGATCAAAAGGAAAAGCCTCTGAAGAAAAAAAAATTATTTTAATAGAAGAAACACTAAGTACAAAAAAGAACTACTAATACCAAAATAATGTTAACTAAGCATCTGTATAGAGAAAAAAATTTTTCAGGTGTTGCTGTCATGATTTACCCAGCAACTCAGCCCCACACAGCCACTCGCTCACTCCCCCACCTGCAAGATGGGGGAGTGAATCAGAAGGGTAAAGCTTGTGAGTTGACATAAAACAGTTTAATAATTAAAACAAAACAATAACAACAATTATGCAATGAAAAGGAAAATAACAAGAGAGGCACAAACCCCAGGACAAAAGGGGAATGACCAACCAAAACAGAAAACACCTGACATAACCACCCACCACATACCAACTCCCCTGGTTAATACCACATAGTATGGAATGAATATCCCATTGGCCAGTTTGGGTTAGCTGTCTTGGCTATGACCCCGCCCCTCCTGGCCTCTTGCCCATGTGGCAGAGCATGGGAAGCTGGAAAGGTCCCTGACCACCACAGGTGCTACAGTGAAGAGAATTAACTCTATCCCAGCCAAAATCAGCACATTCTCCACCCCTTATTCCATACCATTTGTACCATGCCCAGGTCTCATACCATCCAATACAACCATATCAACCACCACCCCTCCCCTTCCCATCCTTTAACACAATACACAGACATCATTCCCTTAGTTTATGGACCTTCCCCGTAAAATATCCATAAAAATGTCCATTGAGTTCACCCAGTCCATGACTCCGGGCTGCATCTATCGTATCTGGCATATCAGTGTTTCAGGGTGGGAGAGATGGTGTGTGTGGTGTTGGGTTGCTGCATACCAAGTCAGTCATCGTTCCATCACTGCTGCACTTTGCTTGTTTCATCAAAGTTCATCATCCATGAATTGGGAGATTTGTACTATGATATCATTGATATGGCATATAGCAACCACAGAAGAGATGAAATACAATATTATATAGAAGTTCAAATTGTGCCATCCAGTTCATTGGTTGTTTAAGCCCAAAATCAAATCCCCTTGAGGCACACATCGGAATTCTCCATCCTCCCGCATCACCCACCAAGTGCACCCAGGTCCTCGAGCAAAAGCAATCCCACGAATGGGTTTGCCTTTGCCTGAAGCAGGAAGAACCCAGACTGTTTTGCCCCGAATACTTTTTGTGTGCACTACAGGGACTCTATCCCCTTCCACAGTACACAAAAGCTCCAATTGGGCAGGGCCAGCATGATTGGCAGATCCCCTTTTTTTGACTAGCCAGGTGGCTTTTGCTAAATGTGTATCCCAGTGCTTAAATGTTCCACCCCCCATTGCTCTCAGTGTAGTTTTTAACAGTCCATTGTACCGTTCAGTTTTCCCAGAGGCTGGTGTGTGATAGGGGATGTGATACACCCACTCAATGGCCCATGTGTCTATGTGTCTATGAGGTTATTTCGGAAATGAGTCCTGTTGTCTGACACAATTCTCTCTGGGGTGCCATGTCGCCACAGGACTTGTTTTTCGAGACCCAGGTTAGTGTTCCGGTCAGTGGTGTGGGAGACAGGATATGTTTTCAGCTAGCCGGTAGTTGCTTCCACCATTGTAAGCACATTGCGCTTGCCGTGGCGAGTTTGTGGGAGTGTGATATAGTCAATTTCTCAATTCAGCCTTATGTTACCAGTCCATATCTACCTGAGCCACTTCAATCTCAGCAGCCTGATCCACCTGCTGGTTGTTCCGATGTTCTTCAGTGGCCCGACTCTTGGGGACGTGAGCAGCCACATGACGTACCTTTACAACCAGGTTCTCTACCCGGGCAGCAATATCTTGCCACAATGCAGCATCCCAGACGGGTTTTCCTCTGCGCTGCCAGTTGCTCTGCTTCCACTGCTGTAGCCAGCCCCACAGGGCATTTGCCACCATCCAGGAGTCAGTATAGAGATAGAGCACTGGCCACTTTTCCCATTCAGCAATGTCTAAGGCCAGCTGGATGGCCTTTACCTCTGCAAACTGGCTCGATTCACCTTCTCCTTCAGCAGTTTCTGCTACTTGTCGTGTAGGACTCCATACAGCAGCCTTCCATCTCCGGTGCTTTCCCACAAGGCGACAGGACCCATCAGTGAACAGGGCATACTGCTTCTCATCTTCTGGCAGTTTGTTATAGATTCGGGCTTCTTCAGCACGTGTCACCTCCTCCTCTGGTGATAATCCAAAATCTTTGCCTTCTGGCCAGTCCATGATCACTTCCAAGATTCCTGAGCGACTGGGGTTTCCTACTCGAGGCTGCTGGGTGATCAGTGCAACCCATTTACTCCAAATAGCATCAGTTGCATGGTGTGTAGAGGGGACCTTTCCTTTGAACATCCAGCCCAGCACTGGCAGTCGGGGTGCCAGGAGCAACTGTGCTTCAGTACCAACCACTTCTGAAGCAGCTCGCACCACTTCATACGCTGCCAATATCTCTTTTTCAGTTGGAGTAGAGCGAGCTTCGGACCCACTGCATCCCCGACTCCAAAACCCTAGGGGTCGACCTCGAGTCTCCCCTGGTGCTTTCTGCCAGAGGCTCCAGGTAGGGCCATTCTCCCCAGCTGCAGTGTAGAGCACATTTTTTACATCTTATCCTGCCCAGACTGGCCCAAGTCCTACTGCATGAACTATCTCCTGTTTAATCTCTTCAAAGGCTTGTCGTTGCTCAGGGCCCCATTTGAAATCATTCTTCTTCCGGGTCACTTGATAGAGAGGGCTTACGATCAGACTGTAATGTGGAATATGCATTCTCCAAAAACCCACAATGCCCAAGAAAGCTTGTGTTTCCTTTTTGCTAGTTGGTGGAGACATGGCTGCTATTTTGTTGATCACATCCATTGGGATCGGACGACATCCATCTTGCCATTTGATTCCTAAGAACTGGATCTCTTGTGCGGGTCCCTTCACCTTACTTTGTTTTATGGCAAAACCAGCCTTCAGAAAGGATTGGGACTATTTTCTCTCCTTTCTCAAAAACTTCTCCCGCTGTGTTGCCCCACACAATGATGTCATCAATGTATTGAAGGTGTTCTGGAGCTTCTCCCTGTTCCAGTACAGTCTGAATCAGTCCATGGCAAATGGTAGGACTGTGTTTCCACCCCTGGGGCAGTCGATTCCAGGTGTACTGGACGCCCCTCCATGTGAAAGCAAACTGTGGCCTGCACTCTGCTGCCAGAGGGATTGAGAAGAATGCATTAGCGATATCAATTGTGGCATACTGCTTGGCTGCCTTTGACTCCAGTTCATACTGAAGTTCTACAATGTCCGGCACGGCTGCACTAAACAGTGCAGTAACTTCATTCAGGCCACGATAGTCTACTGTTAGCCTCCACTCTCCATTAGACTTCTGCACTGGCCATATGGGACTGTTTGATGGCATTAGGGTGCACTGTGCACCAGTGTCCACTAAAGCTTTATACTCCTGTGGGTCGGACGTGCCAGGCCATCGGATCCACACAGTCCAGTAAGCCTGGTTATCCCTTTCCTCCACCTGGCTGGAGGAAGGGCCCCTCTAGTCCTGATCCTAGTATTCGTCACTCACTTCTTATAAAGATGAATCACAAGTGTCTCTATTAGGCTCAGAAATAAAATCAGCACTTCTACTCCTCTGTCTGGGTACTTGCTCACTGGAAACTGGAGCAGCAGCTTTCCTGGAAAATCCTCCCTGAGTGATTGTTCTTCCTTGCAGCTCACGTACTCGTGCCTGTAGGGTCGAGGTAGGCTTGCCATCCCACCTCATCATGTCCTCTCTGTGGTCATGCAGGTAGAACCATAGGGTGGCCCGTGGTGTGTATCCCCTGCTTTGAGCCAAAGGACACTTATTCCTAACAGCTGAGACACTACTCTGTAGAGGTAGGGAGCAGGACATATCTTCTTTGAGTTGCTGGACCTCTTGAGATAGTTTCTCCACAGCAGAGACGAGCGAGGAGGAGATATTTGTTTCGTAATCCCGGATTCTATCAATCACCTCTGCCACCGTTGGTTTCTCGTCATCTTTCCAGGACATCACTACCAATGAGATTGCATGCGAAGATGGTGTGCTCCGTACAAACTTCCACCACATGGGTCGTGTGCACTCGGCTTCATCTGGGTCTTTGGATGACCGTTGATCATCCAGGTCTCCATAAATCACTTCAAGCACAGCTAATTCCCTTAGATACTGGATGCCTTTCTCCATAGTTGTCCATTTTCCTGGGCGATATGTAACATCTTCTTTAAAGGGATACCTTCCTTCACTCCGGACAGGAGTCGCCTCCAGAGGCTGAGGGCTTGTTTCCCTTTTCCAATTGCTTTGTTAATGCCTCCTTCCCCAGAAAGGGATCCCACTTGTTTGGCTTCCTTACCCTCTAATTCCAGGCTACTGGCCCCATTATGCCAGCATCGGAGCAGGCAGGTGGCAATTTGCTCCCCTAGACCACGGCTGAAATCTTTTCGCATATCTCACAACTCACTCACGGACAGGGATCAGGTAGTCTCCATTTCATTTATAACTTCTTCCTCCTCCTCTCCTTGTGATGGCCCTGCGTCTTCATCATCCCTTTCTAAACGAGTTGACTTCTGCTTTCAGGTTTTCTTCTTCTGTATGGGGGCGACTGATTCTAGCATGGGTGATTCTCTGGTTCAGCTGCAACGCTTGTCACTGAGTTTGGAGTAGCCGCAGTGCTTGTCGCCGAGGTTGGAGTAGCTGCAGTGCTTGTCACGGGGGTTTGAGAGACCTTCTCTTCCCCTTGGGAGCACTGAATACTGTTGAGCAGGGCTCGGTATGCATGGGCCAGGCCCCAGCATGTTGCAGTGATCTGTGTCTCTCTGGAGTTCTGAGGGTAACAACATCCTCCAAATATTCTACTAGTTTTTCAGGACTCTGCACTTGTTCAGGGGTGAAACTCCAAAACACTGGGGATGCCCACTGCCCTAGGTATTTGCCCATGCTATCCCACATGCCCTGCCACTCGTAACTATCAAGCCTTGGGACAGATCTCTGGGTGATATTCTTAAGTTGCTTTCTAACCTTAGCCAAAACCAAAACAATATGCCCAAAAACTAACAATAAGTATATCTTAACTACCTAAGGATTTTCAAGATACAAAAAGGTTGTTGCAATAAAGGAGGAGACATCATAGAACAAAGTTGCAAAGATACTATTCTGTATTTCCTCCATATAAAAACTCTCAGAGGAGGAGGTATAATTGCTAATTTCGTCAGTGAGGTGGGATCCAAAGTACAGTAAAGGCTCCAGCACAAATCTCAAATACCAGATAAAGCTGAAAACCAGTGCTTGCATAACAAATCTCATAGGCAAAACATCATTAATCACAGCAGACTAAACAAACCAACACCAATCTTTAACACGTACTGCAAAACGAGAACACGGTGCTGTGACTAGCAGCTGTTATTTTCTCAAACCCTCTGAGCCCCACGTTGGGCACCAAAAGAAACCATTGTGGTTTAGCCTGCAACTCAGCCCCACACAGCCGCTCGCTCACTCCCCCACCAGCAGGATGGGGCAGAGAATCAGAAGGGTAAAGCTTGTGGGTTGAGATAAAACACTTTAATAATTAAAATATAAGAATAACAACAACAACAATGATAATGCAATGAAAAGGAGAATAACGAGAGAGGCACAAAACCCGCAGCAGGGTGGAAGGGTTAATGAACAACCAAAACAGCACATGACACAGCCATCTGCCAAGCCGCCGCCACCAGTCCCCAAGCCACCACCACCTCCCCTGCATGCCAACTGCCCCAGTTAATATACTGGTCATGGCATCACATGGTATGGAATGAATACCCTATTAGCCGGTTTGGGTCAGCTGCTTGGCTGTGGCCCCGCCCCTCCTGGCCTCTTGCCCACATGGCAGAGCTTGGGAAGCTGGAAAGGTCCCTGACTACTACAGGCGCTACAGTGACGAGAATTAAGTCTATCCCAGCCAAAACCAGCACAGTTGCTAATGGAACCCTACTGCTGACAAGATGCTTTAAGTATTAAATGTATGGTAAAGGTTTCACATTCTCTGCTATTATATTAACAGAGTCACAGTACTAATTCTATCTGACATTAAGACCCTGTTTTTTGTTTAAAAATATCTGGTGGGTTGGATTGGTGCAACATTTTCCATGCAAAAGGAGAAAAAATATAAACCTTAAACCCAAGTGGAAGATGATCCTTAGACAAGGCCCCAGCCATGGCCCAGACCACCAAGTTTTATTCCAGGCTTGGCCTCAGTTGGACTACTTGATGGTTGAGTTGAAGCAAACTCAACACAGACCTCAGTGGATACTATTAAGACTTTCCTGACACCTTGGAGTTATGCTTTCCCAGTCTTCTCAGCAGTGTCCTGTGTGAACAACAGGCCACACCTTGCTGGTTTTCTCATACTGCTTTGACCTCTTGCACACAGCAACAAGTTCTCTGCCTCCCTCTATTTCATAACACCCTTGTATATTTCCAGTAAAGGAAGAGCCATCTCCTCTTTCCACCTACAAAGCATGAGTTGCATGTCACAATCAGTCTTCCTCATTGTAGCCACAGTGCATGGAGCAGGCTACAAACAAATTAGACATTATCAATTCAGTAGACAGTTGCCAACAAAGTTCACAGGCTTCCTTCATGATTCTGCTCAAAATTAACCTAAAATTATGGTAGTTGGCTTAAGACAACTACCTAGAAAGTAAAAACAAATCTTCTCCGTTGAAAATACAAACTCTTTCCAAATTTACGACAGACTGCTGTTGAGGTCTCTAAGCTGCTGAGGTGAGGGGGGAAAATACATAACAGAGAATCACAGAATCATAGAATGTCCTGAGTTGGAAGGGACCCACAAGGATCATCAAGTCCAACTTCTGTCCCTGCACAGGACAAACCCAAATTTACACCATATCTCTGAGGGCATTGTCCAAGTGCTTCTTGAATATTGTCAGGCTTGGTGCCGTGACTACCTCCCCGGGGAGCCTGTTCCAGTGCTCCACCACCCTCTGGGTGAAGAACCTTTTCCTAATGTTCAACTTAAACCTCCTCTGGCACACCTTCCTGACATTCCCTTTGGTCCTGTCATTGGTCACCACAGAGAAGAGGTCAGCACCTGCCCCTCCTCCTCCCCCCCTTGTCAGGAAGCTGTAGACCTCAGTAAAGTCTCCCCTCAGTCTCCTCTTCTCCAGGCTGAATAAACCAAGTGACTTTAGCTGCTCCTCATACGGCTTCCCCTCTAAATCCTTCACTAAATTCATAGCCCTCCTCTGGACACTCACTAGTAGCTTTATATCCTTAATGTACTGTGGCACCCAAAACTGCACACAGTACTCGAGGTGAGGCCGCACCAGGACAGAGCAGAACAATCACCTCCCTTGACCGGCTAGCAATACAGTGCTTGATGCACCCCAGGGCATGGTTAGGCCTCTTGGCTGCCAGGGCACACTGTTGGCTCATGTTCAACTTGCCATCAATGAGAACCCCCAGGTCCCTCTCTGCAGAGCTGCTCTCCAGCCTCTCATTCCCCAGTCTGTACGTACATCCAGGGTTGCCGTGCCCCAGGTGTAAAATCTGGCACTTGCCCTTGTTAAACTTCATATGGTTGGTGACTGCCCAACTCTCCAGTCCGTCCAGATCCCTCTGCAGGGCCTCTCTGCCCTCAAGAGTGTCAACAGCTCCTCCCAATTTTGTGTCATCGGCACACTTACTTAATGTTCCTTCCAGTCCTGCATCCAAGTAATTTATGAAGACATTAAAGAGTACCAGCCCCAAGATGGATCCCTGCGGAACCCCACTAGTGACTGGCCACCAGCCCGATGTAACCCCATTTACTATGACCCTTTGAGTTCGACCCATCAGCCAATTGCTCCCCCACTGCATTATGTGTTTATCCAGCTGTATGCTGGACATTTTGTCTGGGAGGCTACTGTGAGTGACAGTATTGAAAGCTTTACTGAAATCCAAAAAGATCATGTTGACTGCATTTCCTTGGTCAACTCAGTGGGTGACCTTGTCATAGAAGGGAATTAAGTTTGTGAAACAGAGCTTTCCCCTCATGAACGCATAATGGCTGGGACTAATCACTGCGTTGTCTTTCAGGTGTTTTTCAATAACTCCCAGAATAATCTTCTCCATAATTTTGCCAGGCACAGAAGTGAGACTGACAGGCCTGTAGTTACCGGGGTGTGCTGGTTTTGGCTGAGAAGGGGTTAATTCTCCTCACTGTGGGGGTCGGCTACCTTTCCAGCTTCCCACGCTCTGCCGCGTGGCGGGAGGGGGGCTGGGAGGGGCAGGGCCATGGTGGGGGCGGCTGACCCCGACTGGCCAATGGCAGGTTCATTCCATACCATGTCACACCATGACCAGTATATTGAGGGGGGGCAGTGGCAGCTCGGGAGCGCGCATCGTTGGGTCGGCGGGCGGCGGGCAGCTGCGGTGCATGCGGTTCGTTTCGGCAGTTCGTTCCCCCTCTCCCCTCCCTTCCCCCCTCCCCCGGGGCTTTGCGCCTCTCATTGTTCTCCTTTACATTGCATTTCTGTTGTTGTTTCTTTTAATTTTAATTATTAAACTGTTCTTATCCCAACCCACGAGCGTTACCCTTCTGATTCTCTCCCCCATCTACCGGTGGGGGAGTGAGCGAGTGACTGTGTGGGGTTGAGCTGCCAGCTAAACCATGACACAGGGTCATCCTTTTTGCCCTTCTTGAAGACTGGGACTATGTTTGCCAGCTTCCAGTCAGCTGGGACCTCTCCAGATTCCCAAAAGCATTGAAAAATCATTAAGACAGGTCTCACTATGATGTCAGCCAGCTCTTTAAGTACCCTCAGATGAATCCCATCAGGCCCCATTGACTTATAGGGATCTAGCTGGAGCAGCAAGTCCTGCACTAGTTCAGGGTTGGTTGGGAGTTTATCATTCCCATAGTCATGGTTCTCTAGCCCAGGGCTCTGGGACCCCCAGAGCCCACCATCGGTGTTGAAGACTAAGGCAAAGAAAACATTAAACACCTCTGCCTTGTCTATGTCCCTGATTGTGAGGTGACCATGCTTATCAAGTAACAGGCCAATGTTATTTCTGGACTGCCTTTTGCCACTAACATATTTTAAAAAGCCCTTCTTATTGTCCTTCACAGTACTGGCCAGCTTCAACTCTAACTGAGCTTTGGACGCATGTATTTTCTCCCTGCAGTGGGGAACAGCATCTCTGTAGTCCTCCCATGTCACCTGACGTTGCTTCCACTGGCCATATACTTTCTTTTTTCACCTTATTTCTAGAAGGTCCCTGCTCAGCCAAGCTGGCCTTCTTCCTCGCCTGCTTGACTTCCTACATTTTGGAATTGCCTGCTCCTGCGCTCTTAGGAGGTGGTACTTAAATAGTGACCAGCACTGATGGACCCTAGCACCTTCAAAAGCTTTTTCCCAGGGGACCTTACCAAGCAATTCCCTGAGCAACCTGAAGCCTATTCTCCTCATATCCACAGTTGAGGTCTTGCTGGCAGTTTTCCTCCTGTTACCATAGATTTTAAACTTGACTGCTTCATGGTTGCTGTGGCCAAGGCAGCCACCAATCGGCACTTCCCCCGCAAGACCCTCTCTGTTAATAAGCAACAAGTCGAGGAAGGCACCTTTCCTGGTCGGTTCCTTTTAGTACCTGTACCAAGAAGTTATTGTCCAGATGGTTTAGGAATCTTCTGGACCTGTTTGTACCAGCTGTGTGGTATTCCCAGTTGACATCTGGCAAGTTGAAGTCCCCCATAAGGAGAAGGGCAGATGACTTAGAGGCATCCCTTAGTTCCTTAAAGAATAACTCATTGGTGTCATCCTCCTGGCTGGGTGGCCTATAGTAGACTCCCATGACAACATCCACTTTATTTGTCTGTCCCTTAATCCTTACCCAGAGGCTCTCAACTGTGCCATTGCCAACTGCAAGCTCTGCATTCCAGCTCCCCCACTACATACAGTGCCACACCCTCCCCCCACCTTACCTGCCCTGCCTATCCCTCCTGAAGAGCCTGTAACCATTCATCGTGGCACACCAGTCACAGGACTCATCCCACCAGGATTCACTTATGCCAATGATGTCATATCTCTGGGACTGGGCCAAGGCTTCTAGCGCCTCTTGCTTGTTCCTCATGCTGCGTGCATTTGTGTAGAAACACTTCAAGTGTGGTTCATTGTGCCCATCGCCACGTGGAGCAGTCTGAAGAATCTCACTAGCACGCAGCTCCTCGAACTTTGGCGTGCCATCCTGCTGCTCATCACTGACTAGCCTGGTATTGTCCCTTTCCCCCTTCCAATCTAGTTTAAAGCTCTGTCAGTCAGCCCTGCTAACTCCTGAGCAAGAACCCTTTTTCCCTTCTGAAAAAGGTGCGTCCCATCGGATGTCAGTAGACTTGGTGATGAATAGACCATCCCATGATCAAAAAACCCAAAGTTCTGCCGATGACACCAGCCTTGGAGCCACGTGTTGATCAGCTGGGTCTGCCTGTTCCATTCAATATTCTTCCCTGCTACTGAAAGGATCGAAGAAAATACTACCTGAGTGCCTGAACCTGCAACCAACCACCCCAAGGCTCTGAAATCCCTTTTGATTACCTTTGGACTTCTCTTTGCTACCTCTTCTCTGCCGACATGAAGAACCAATAGTGGGTAATAGTGTGAGGACCATACCAGACTAGGGAGTTTTCTAGTGACATCTCTTACCCTGGCCCCCAGGGAGGCAGCAGACTTCCCTGTGGGTTGGGTCCGGTCAGCATATCGGACCCTCCGTTCCCCTCAGAAAGGAGTCACCTATGACAACTATCCTTTTTTTCTTAACATGAGTGGTTGTGATGCAGGGGGTAGGCTGCCTAGATGACCCTTCCATCCCAGAAGGACCTTTGTCCACATCATCAGTTGCCTGCCCACCCAATTCCAGGGCCTCATACCTGTTGTGTACGGGCACCTGGGAAAGTGAGGCAGGCTGAGAGTGGATTTGCCTGCTGCCCCGAGCAGTAACCTGCTTCCATTCTCCCCTGTCTCCTGGGTCTCCTCCTTCTGCCTGGTGGTGAGGGGGTAGGGGCTCCTTTGTCTCTTGTGCCATGGTTGGCTGGTGCATCTTTCTCAGGGATGGTAGAGTACCATTCTACCAGCCAGTCTCCTCTGACTCCCTGATACTCCTCAGCCTGGACACCTCTTCCTGAAGCTCTGTCATCAGGCTGAGCAACTCCTATATTGGGGTGCAACTCCCACAGGTGAGTTCACTGCTGCCATCAGATACTGACCTGAAACTCAGGCATGCCCTGCAGCCCAGGACCTGGATGGCTGCATGTTCCCTTGAAAGCTCTGTTTGGGTGGCTGCATCAGTTCTTGCAGTTGGAGGGGCCGCGAGGGATACTGAGGGCACAGCTTTTTGCTGGGTGGATACCATGGCTCCTGCTGTTCTCAGCTCCTAACATAGTGTTATTGGATCATGCAACTTTTGCTAAATTTTTTTTTTTAATTTATAGACTTGGGTCTTAAGTACTTGATATCAATTTGGTAGCCTCTTTACTTTGTTTCAGTAACATATTAAGTCTTTGAAAGCAAGTACATACAGCTTACAAATACAGATAGTTGTATATATATAAAACCAAGTTCTGTTGCTGAACATCATAGGGTATACGTCTTATGGATGTCAGGCTGTATTGTGTTTCTGTGGCAAGGTTTTTGGTAGCAGGGAGGCTGCAATGGTGGCTTCTGATAGAAGACACCAGAAGCTGCCCCCATGTCAGACAGAGCCAGTTCCAGCCAGCTCCAAGTCGGACCAGCCAATGGCCGAAGCTGAGCCAGTCAGAGATGGTGGTAGAGCCTCTGTGATAACATATTTAAGAAAGGGTAAAAAATGCTGTGAAAAAGCAGCTGAGGGAGAGAAATAAGAATATGTGAGAGACACAACTATGCAGACACCAAGGTCAGTGAAGAAGGAGGAGGAGGAGGAGGTCCAGGCACCAGAGCAGAGATTTTCCTGCAGCCTGTGGTGAAGACCATGGTGGAGCAGGCTGTCCCCCTGCAGTCCATGGAGGTTAATGGTGGAGCAGGTGTCCACCTGCAGCCTGTGGAGGACCCCACACCAGAGCAGGTGGATGTGCTCTGAAGGAAGCTGCAGCCTGTGGAGAGCCCATGCTGGAGCAGGCTCCTAGCAGGAACTGCAGCCTGTGGAAAGGAGCCCATGCAGGAGCACACTTTCAGGCAGGGCCTGTGGCCCCATGGGGGACCCACGCTGGAGCAGTCCATTCCTGAAGGACTGCACCCTGCGGAAAGGACCCATGCTGCATCAGTTTGTGAAGAACTGCAGCTCATGGGAAGGACGTACATTGGAGTAGTTCATGAAGGACTGTATCCCATGGGAGGGACCCCACGCTGGAGCAGGGGAAGAGTATGAGGAAGAAGGAGCGTCAGTTGCAAAGAGTTAGGAACTGACTGCAACCCCCATTCCCCATCCCCCATGTGCCCCTTGGGGGAAGGAGGTAGAAGATTTGGGAGTGAAGTTGAGCCTGGGAAGAAGGTAGGAGCGGGGGGAAGGTGTTCGTAGATTTGTTCTCATTTAATGTTATCCTACTCTGTTATTACTTGGTAATAAATTAAATTAATCTTCCCCAAGTCGAGTCTGTTTTGCCCATGACAATAATTGCTGAGTGAGCTACCTGTCTTTATCTCAGCCCACAAGCTTTTCTTTGTATTTTCTCCCCCTGTCCTGTTGAGGAGGGAGAGTTAAAGAGCACCTTGTTGGGCACCTGGCAGCTAGCCAAGGTCAACCCACCACACAGGCTTATTAATTTCATTGATTTTTTTCCTATGAAAAGAGTGGTTTTGGGTTTTTGTTAGAATCATAGAATCATTAAGGTTGGAAAAGACCTCTAGGATCATCAAGTCCAATCGTCAACCTAACACTACCATGTCACCTAAACCATGCCCTGAATTGCCACGTCTATGTGTCTTTTAAATACCTCCAGGGATGGCGACTCTACCATCTCTCTGGGCAGCTTGTTCCAGTGTCTGACCAGTCTCTCAGTAAAGAAATTAATCTTAATACCCAGTCTAAACCTCCCCTGATGAAGCTTGAAGCCATTTCATTTAACATCTTCAGAAAGTGGTGTTTAAAGAACAGCTATTTGCCAGAGGAAGCAAAATAGATCTTACCTTGTCCCTGAAGGTGAGATATGTCTAAGCCCTCTTTTAGGCGGATGACAACTACACCATACTGGATGTCAAAGGCATCACTACATGAAAGAAACAGAAATAAAACACTTTAATAACCTTTTCTTTCCCCAGAAGCCTATTTTATGCACCCTTCGAACAAATTTGAGAGACTAAACTCCGTTTAAAACTTCCAAGTCATAAGTTTGTGTTACAACTTGTTTCAGTTCCAAACTATAAGCTGCATTAGTGAACTGAACACCATGTCCTAAAAAGCAACATACATAAAGGTTATCTGTTCCCTTTTCTCTCTCTCCTATATAAAATGGTGATTAAACAAAAGAAACATGAACAAGTCAGTCGAGTTCTGCAGAGATGATGACAAGATACACTGGGAAATCTAAATTTTGATTCCTCCCATCAGAAATGGGATTTATTTCAAGTACATATCATTGACCTGCAGACTACAAATTTCTTAAGTGTTCCAAAACATTCAGGGATTAAAAATAGATATGAAATCTTAGTTCAGAATACAATTTGATAAAAGTTTAATGTGCTTATTTCCATTATATCTGATGGAGGAAGGAACTCACTCCTTTAAAAAAAGAAATTAAGAGAAAGTTCATTATTGTAGAAACAAGCAATAAGCCTGCATAAATGACTGAGTAAAAGTCTGAGTAAATGAAGGACAGAAACCTCAGGATTTAAAAGAGAAAAATAAGAACTTAATCATATCATACAGTTTGCATTAACCATTAATCATCAACACTTTAAAGATACATACCTCATTACAAACAACTATAATTCAGAGAAATCCCATGTCCCCAGACAGAAATCCCACAAGATTTCACTCATTAAATGCTTCTCTTTAAAAGTAGTAAGACTTGATGAGAAATGTTCAAAATATCAACATAGTCTATAATGAATGCAATAAAAATTGAGTATGGTGTAAGAAAAAAATGTTTTGCCCATTGGTGGACATTTTCCATACATTATTTAATTTGTTAAACCTCTACAGATGAGATGTGCTTCTATTGTGCACTTCAGAAATTTTCAAAAATTCAAACTTCAAAAATATGCTTGACCTACAGTTACTACCGGTCGTGGTTTAGCCAGCAACTCAGCCCTACACAGTCACTCACTCACTCCCCTACTGGTGGGATGGGGAGAGAATCAGAAGGGTAAAACTCATGGGTTGAGATAAGAACAGTTTAATAATTAAAATAAAGAAATAAAAAACAACAAAAATGCAATGGAAAGTAGAACAACGACAGGCGCGAAAAACGGGGGGGGGGGAGGGGGGAGGGGGACGAACCACCGAAACAAACTGCACACAACACAGCCGCTCACCACCCACTGACCCGATGTTGCACCTCCCCAAGCCACAAACTGCCCCCCTTAATATACTAGTCATGGTGTCACATGGTATGGAATGGCCATCCCATTGGCCAGTCGGGGTCAGCTGCCCCCACCATGGCCCCGCCCCTCCCAGCTTCCCGCCCGACGTGGCACGCCCGTAAAGCTGGAAAGGGCCTCAACCCCCACAGGCACCACAGTGAGGAGAATTAACCCCTTCTCAGCCAAAACCAGCACATTCTCCACCCCTTAATCCATACCATTTACACCATGCCCAGGTCACATATGATGCAATACAACCGTACCAACCACCACCCCTCCCCTTCCCATCATTTAACATAATACACAGACATCGTTCCCTTAGTACATGGACCTTCCTCGTAAAATGTCCATTAAAATGTCCATTGAGTTCACCCAGTCCATGGCTCTGGGCTCCATCTGTCGCATCAGTCTTTCAGGGTGGGAGAGATGGTGTGTGTGGCGTTGGGTTGCTGCATACCGAGTCAGTCATCGTTCCATCACTGCTGCACCTTGCTTGTTTCACAGTCGATCGTCCATGGGTTGGGAGGCTCGTACTCTGATATCATTGATACAACACAGAGGTGACACACAATGTTATATAGCAGTTCTCATTGTGCCATTCAGTTCATTGACTGTTTTCGCCCAAAATCAAATCCCCTTGAGGCACACATCGGATTTCTCCATCCTCCCGCATCACCCACCAAGTGCACCCAGGTCCTCGAGCAAAAGCAATCCCATGAATGGGTTTGCCTTTGCCTGAGGCAGGAAGAACCCAGACTGTTTTGCCCAGCATACTTTTTGTGTGCACTACAGGGACTCTATCCCCTTCCACAGTATGTAGGATTTCTGACTGGGCAGGGCCAGCTCGATTAGCAGATCCCCTCGTGTTGACTAACCACGTGGCTTTTGCTAAATGTGTATCCCAGTGCCTGAATGTCCCACCCCCCATTGTTAACAGTCCATTGTACCGTTCAATTTTCCCAGAGGCTGGTGCCTGATAGGGGATGTGATACACCCACTCAATGCCATGCTCTTTGGCCCAGCTGTCTATGAGGTTATTTCGGAAATGAGTCCCGTTGTCTGACTCAATTCTCTCTGGGGTGCCATGTTGCCACAGAACTTGTTTTTTGAGACCCAGGATAGTGTTCTGGGCAGTGGCATGGGGCAAAGGATATGTTTCCAGCGAGCCAGTCGTTGTTTCTACCATTGTAATCACATGGTACTTGCCTTGACAGGTTTATGGGAGTGTGATATAGTCAATTTGCCAGGCCTCCCCATATTTATCTTTCAGCCATCGTCCCCCATACCACAGAGGCTTTACTCGCATCACTTGCTTGATTGCAGCACACATTTCTCATTCGTGGATAGCCTGTGCACTAGCGTCCATGGTCAAGTCCACCCCTCGATCACAAGCCCACCTGTATGTTGCATCTCTTCCTTGATGGCCTGAGGTGTCATGGGCCCATCGAGCTAGAAATAGTTCACCCTTATGCTGCCAGTCCAGATCCACCTCAGCCACTTCAATCTCAGCAGCCTGATCCACCTGCTGGTTGTTCCGATGTTCTTCAGTGGCCCGACTCTTGGGGACGTGAGCAGCCACATGATGTACTTTCACAACCAGTTTCTCTACCTGGGCAGCAATATCTTGCCACAATGTGACAGCCCAGATGGGTTTGCCTCTGCATTGCCAGTTGCTTTGCTTCCACTGCTGCAGCCAGCCCCACAGGGCATTTGCCACCATCCAGGAGTCAGTATAGAGATAGAGCACTGGCCACTTTTCCCATTCAGCAATGTCTAAGGCCAGCTGGATGGCCTTTACCTCTGCAAACTGGCTCGATTCACCTTCTCCTTCAGCAGTTTCTGCTACTTGTCGTGTAGGACTCCATACAGCAGCCTTCCATCTCCGGTGCTTTCCCACAAGGCGACAGGACCCATCAGTGAACAGGGCATACTGCTTTTCATCTTCTGGCAGTTTGTTATAAAGTGGGGCTTCTTCAGCACGTGTCACCTCCTCCTCTGGTGATAATCCAAAATCTTTGCCTTCTGGCCAGTCCATAATCACTTCCAAGATTCCTGGGCGACTGGGGTTTCCTACTCGAGGCCGCTGGGTGATCAGTGCAACCCATTTACTCCAAATAGCATCAGTTGCATGGTGTGTAGAGGGGACCTTTCCTTTGAACATCCAGCCCAGCACTGGCAGTCGGGGTGCCAGGAGCAACTGTGCCTCAGTACCAACCACTTCTGAAGCAGCTCGGACCCCTTCATATGCTGCCAATATCTCTTTTTCAGTTGGAGTAGAGCGGGCTTCGGACCCTCTGTACCCCCGACTCCAAAACCCTAGGGGTCGACCCCGGGTCTCCCCTGGTGCTTTCTGCCAGAGGCTCCACGTAGGAGCATTCTCCCCGGCTGTAGTGTAGAGCATATTTTTTATATCTTGTCCTGCCTGGACTGGCCCAAGAGCTACTGCATGAACTATCTCCTGTTTAATCTGTTCAAAGGCTTGTCGTTGCTCAGGGCCCCATTTGAAATCATTCTTTTTCCAGGTCACTTGATAGAGAGGGCTTACGATCAGACTGTAATTTGGAATATGCATTCTCCAAATATCCACAACGCCCAAGAGAGCTTGTGTTTCTTTTTTGCTAGTTGGTGGATACATGGCTGCTATTTTGTTGATCACATCCATTGGGATCTGACGACGTCCATCTTGCCATTTGATTCCCAAGAACTGGATCTCTTGTGCGGGTCCCTTCACCTTACTTTGTTTTATGGCAAAACCAGCCTTCAGAAAGGATTGGGACTATTTTCTCTCCTTTCTAAAAAACTTCTTCTGCTGTGTTGCCCCACACAATGATGTCATCAATGTATTGAAGGTGTTCTGGAGCTTCTCCCTGTTCTAGTACAGTCTGAATCAGTCCATGGCAAATGGTAGGACTGTGTTTCCACCCCTGGGGCAGTTGATTCCAGGTGTACTGGACGCTCCTCCATGTGAAAGCAAACTGTGGCCTGCACTCTGCTGCCAGAGGGACTGAGAAGAATGCATTAGCAGTATCAGTTGTGGCATACCACTTGGCTGCCTTTGACTCCAGTTCGTATTGAAGTTCTAGCATGAATGGCACAGCAGCACTCAACGGTGGAGTGACTTCATTCAGGCCACAATAGTCTACTGTTAGCCTCCACTCTCCATTAGACTTCCAGACTGGCCATATGGGACTGTTAAAGGGTGAGTGGGTCTTACTGATGACTCCTTGGCTCCTCAGTTGGTGAATGAGCTCATGGATGGGGATCAGAGAGTCTTGGTAGGTGCGATATTGCCGCCGGTGCACTGTTGTGGTGGCGATTGGCACCTGTTGTTCCTCGACCTTCAACAACCCCACAACAGAAGGGTCCTTCGAGAGACCGGGCAAGGTAGACAGCTGTTCAGTTTCCTCCGTCTCCAAGGCAGCTACGCCAAAAGCCCACCTGTACCCTTTTGGGTCCTTGAAATACTCTCACCTGAGGTAGTCTATGCCAAGGATGCACGGAGCCTCTGGGCCAGTCACAATGGGGTGCTTCTGCCACTCATTCCCAGTTAGGCTCACTTCGGCCTCCAATACAGTTAGCTCTTGGGATCCCCCTGTCACTCCAGCAATGCTGATGGGTTCTGCCCCTATATACTTTGATGGCATTAAGGTGCACTGTGCGCCGGTGTCCACTAAAGCTTTATACTCCTGTGGGTCGGACGTGCCAGGCCATCGGATCCACACAGTCCAGTAAGCCCGGTTATCCCTTTCCTCCACCCGGCTGGAGGCAGGGCCCCTCTAGTCCTGATCATGGCAGTCACAACTCACTTCCTGTAAATGTGAATCAGGAGTCCCTCTAGTAAACGTAGAAATAAAATCAGCGCTTCTACTCCTCTGTCTGGGGGCTTGCTCACTGGAAACTGGAGCAGCAGCTTTCCTGGAAGAGCCTCCCTGAGTGACTGTTCTTCCTTGCAGTTCATGTACTTGTGCCTGTAGGGTCGAAGTAGGCTTGCCATCCCACCTCATCATGTCCTCTCTGTGGTCACGCAGGTAGAACCATAGGGTGGCCCGTGGTGCGTATCCTCTCCTTTGAGCCAATCGACGCTTATTCCTAACAGCTGAGATACTACTCTGTCGAGGTGGGGAGTAGGACATATCTTCTTTGAGTTGCTGGACCTCTTGGGATAGTTTCTCAACAGCAGAGACAAGCGAGGAAGAGATATTTGTTTCATAATCCCGGAGTCTATCAATCACCTCCACCACCATTGGTGTTTCATCATCTTTCCAGGACATTACTGCCAATGACTTTGCATGCGAAGATGGTGTGCTCCGTACAAACTTCCACCACATGGGTCGTGTGCACTCGGCTTCATCTGGATCTTTGGATGACCGTTGATCGTCCAGGTCACCATAAATCACCTCAAGCACAGCTAATTCCCTTAGATACTGGATGCCTTTCTCCATGGTTGTCCATTTTCCTGGGCGATATGTAACATCTTCTTTTAAGGGATACCTTCGTTCACTCCAGACAGTAGTCGCCTCCAGAGGCTGAGGGCTTGTGTTCTTTTTCCAATTGCTTTGTCAACGCCCCCTTCCCCAGAAAGGGATCCCAGTTGTTTGGCTTCTTTTCCCTCTAGTTCCAGGCTACTGGCCCGATTATCCCAGCATCAGAGCATCCAGATGACAATGTGCTCACCTGAATGACGGCTGAAATCTTTCTGCATATCTTGCAACTCGCTCAAGGACAGGGATCAGGTGGTCTCTATTTCATTTATGACTTCTTCCTCCTCTCCCCGTGACGGCCCTGCTTTTTCATCATCCCGTTCTACATGAGTTGACATCCGCTTCCAATATTTTGTCTTGTGTATCGGGGCGACTGATACTTGCATGGTTTGATTCTCTGAGTCAGCTCCAGTACTTGTCATGGGGGTTTGAGTAGTCACAATGCTTGTCCTGGGGGTTTGAGTGGCCACAGTGCCTGTCACTTTGCCTTTCAATCCAGAGACCTTCTCTTCCCCTTGAGAGCACTAAATACTGTTGAGCAGGGCTCGGTATGCATGGGCCAGGCCCCATCATATAGTTATCTGTGTCTGTCTGCGGTTCCCAGCGTAGCAACATACTTTCTCCAAATATTCTACTAGTTTTTCAAGACTCTGCACTTCTTCAGGGGTGAAACTCCAAAACACTGGGGGTGCCCACTGCCCTAGGTATTTGCCCATGCTATCCCAAATGCCCTGCCACTCGTAACTATCAAGCCTTGGGGCAGATCTCTGGGTGATATTCTTAAATTGCTTAGTCAAAACCAAAACAACATGCCCAGAAACTAACAATAAGTGCACCTTAACCACCCACGGATGTTCAAGATACAGAAAGGTTGTTGTAATAGAGGCTGAGACATCACAGAACAAAGTTGCAAAGATACCATTCTGTATTTCCTCCATATAAAATCTCTCAGAGGAGGAGGTATAATTGCTAATTGCCTCAACAAGGTGGTATCCAAAGTACAGTTAAGGTTTCAGCAAAAACCCCAAATACCTGATAAAGCTGAAAAGCAGTGTTTGCATAACAAATCCCATAGGCAAAACGTTACTAATCACAGCAGAACACAGCAGACTAAACAAACCAACACCAATCTTTAACACCAACTGCAAAAAGGACAACATGGTGCTGTGACCAGCAGCTGTTATTATCTCTAACCCTTGAGCCCCACATTGGGCGCCAAAAAGACTGTCGTGGTTTAGCCGGCAGCTCAGCCCCACACAGTCGCTCGCTCTCTCCCCCACTGGTGGGATGGGGGAGAGAATCAGAAGGGTAACGCTCGTGGGTTGGGATAAGAACAGTTTAATAATTAAAATTAAAAAAAAAACAACAACAAAAATGCAATGGAAAGGAAAGCAACGAGAGGCGCAAAACCTGGGGGGGGGGGGAGGGGAATGAACCGTGGAAACAAACCGCACGCGACGCAGCTGCTCACCGCCCGCCAACCCGATGCTGCACCTCCCCCAGCCACAAACTGCCCCCCTTAATATACTGGTCATGGTGTCACATGGTATGGAATGAACATCCCATTGGCCAGTCGGGGTCAGCTGCCCTGGCCGTGGCCCTGCCCCTCCCAGCCTCCCGCCTGACCTGGCAGAGCGGGGGAAGCTGGAAAGGGCCCCAACCACCACAGTGAAGAGAATTAACCCCTTCACAGCCAAAACCAGCACACTACTTCCTGAGGTCTTTCTGTTGTGGATGTGGAGAGCCACATGACTTTTTGGCCCGAAGAGTTCTTCCAGCACAAGCCATTCCAAATCAATATGCGTGTGTGTGTGCGCATGTGGAACCCACATCACAAAGAAAAATCAACCAACTTTTCCCCTTATTTTTCACTGCCTTTGGTGATTTTGCATTTCTGTTAAGGACCTGGGGTGGTGGTAGTGGTGGTGGGAGAGATTATGGTTGTTTTTTTTTTTCTCCCCTCCACCCCTTTTTTTAACTCGCTACCTGTAGTCCTACTTCCCTTCTTTCTTTTAAAGGCACAGTAACCAACAACACCACTGTAAAGCACAAGTAAACAATGGGCAACCAGAAACAGGCAAATAATGCAAGTCAACTCTTGGCTACATGCTGGTGCCGATGTGAGGGTTTTGGCTTTTATGACGAGAAGGACTTTCCCCAGCAACCATAGTTTCCTAGGGAGGGGTAGAATCTACCTGTTGAGAAGGGGCAAGGGAATCTTTGGCAGCAGGCTAGCCAACTTGGTGAGGCGGGCTTCAAACTGAAGGATTGGGGGGCGGGGTCCACAGTGGCAATGCTAATGCCATCACATCCAACAGGGAATAAGCCAGGCCAACCAGAGCAGTAACAAAGGTGTGCATGGCTATAGTGGACCCCTGTGCACCCCTCCAGGGAAACCTGCGTGCTCAAGTACCTTTCTGAAACGCCTGTACACCAATGCATCACCATGCATGCAGCATGGGGAATAAACAGGAGGAAAGAGAGGTCTGTGTGTGGTTGCAGGGCCATGATCTGATTGCAATTACAGAGACATGGTGGGATAGCTCACATGACTGGAATGTGGTCATGGATGGCTAGAGGCTTTTCAGGAAAGACAGGCCAACAAGGTGAGGTGGGGGAGTTGCTCTTTATGTGAGGGAGCAACTGGAATGCATTGAGCTATGCCTAGGAGTGGAGGAAGAACAAGTCGAGAGCTTGTAAAAATTAAGGAGCAGACAAATATGGGCAACACTGTTGTAGGTGTTTACTACAGGCTACCAGATAAGGAAGAGGAAGTCGACAAGGCCTTCTACAGACAGCTGGAAGTAGCCTCACAATCAAGGGGGACTTCAACCACCCTGATATTTGCTAGAAAAGCAACACAGCAAGGCATGCACGATCCAGGAGGTTCCTGCAGAGCATCGAGGATAACTTTTTGATGCAGGTGGTGGAGGAGCCAATGAGGCAAGATGTGCTGCTGGACCTTACACTAACAAACAAGGAAGGGCTGGTTGAGGATGTGAGAGCTGGGGGTAGCCTTGGCTGCAGTGACCATGAGATGGTGGAGTTCAGAAACCTGCGTGGTAGAAGCAGGGCAACAAGTAGGATTACAACCCTGGACTTCAAGAGAGCCAACTTTGGCCTCTTCAAAGAACTGCTTGGAGGAATCCCCTGGGCTAGGGCTCTAGAAGGCAGGGGGGTCCAAGAGAGCAGGTCAATATTCAAGGACCACTTCCTCCGAGCTCAAGATCGGTACATCCCTAGGAGGAAGAAGTCAAGCTAAGGAGCCAGGAGACCTGCATGGAGGAGCAAAGAGCTTCTAGAGAAATTAAAATGGAAGAGGGAGGTTCACAGTATGTGGGAAAAGGGACTGGCCACTTGGGAGGAATATAGGAATGTTGTCGGGGTATGCAGAGATGCAATGAGGAAGGCCAAGGCCCACTCGGAACTAAATCTGGCAAGGAACGTCAAGGATAACAAGAAGGGCTTCTTTAACTACATCAGCAGTAAAAGGAAGACTGGGGAAACTGTGGGCCCACTGCTGAACAAGGAAGGGGCCCTGGTAACGCAGGATGCAGAGAAGGCAGAGTTACTGAATGCCATCTTTGCTTCAGTCTTTACTGCTAAAGCTGGCCCTCAGGCATCTCAGCCCCTGAGGTGAGAGAGGAAATCTGGAGAAAGGAGGACTTTACCTTGGTTGAGGAGGATTGGGTTAGAGATCACCTAGTCAATCTGGATCCTCGCAAATCCATGGGCCCCAATGGGATGCACCCATGAGTGCTGAGGGAGCTGGCAGCTGCTGTCACTAAGCCACTCTCCATCATCTTTGAAAGATCATGGAGGACAGGAGAGGTGCCCAAGGACTGGAGGGTAGCCAATGTCACTCCAGTCTTCAAAAAGGGCAAGAAGGAGGACCCAGGAAACTATAGGCCAGTCAGTCTCACCTCCATCCCCAGAAAGGTGATGGCGCAGTTCGTCCTGGAGGTCATCTCCAGACATGTAGAGGAAAAGAAGGTTGTCAGAAGTAGTCAACATGGATTCACCAAGAGAAAATCATGCTTGACCAACTTGATAGCCTTCTATGATGGCATGACTGGCTGGGTAGATGAAGGGAGAGCAGTGGATGTTGTTTATCTCGACTTCAGTAAGGCATTTGACGCTGTCTCCCATAACATCCTCATAGACAAGCTAAGGAAGTGTGAGTTAGATGAGTGGACACTGAGGTGGATAGAGAACTGGCTGAACAACAGAGCTCAGAGGGTTGCGATGAAAAGGGAAGAGTCTGGTTGGTGGCCTGTAACTAGCAGTGTTCCCCAGGGGTCTGTGCTGGCTCCAGTCATGTTCAACATATTCATCAATGACCTGGACAAAGGGATAGAGTGTAACCTCAGCAAGTTTGCTGACGATACCAAGCTGGGAGGAGTGGTTGATACACCGGAAGGCTGTGCTGCCATCCAACAAGATCTGGACAGGCTGGGCCAAGAGGAACCTGATGAAATTCAACAAGAGCAAGTGTAAGGTCCTGCACCTGGGGAGGAAAAACCCCATATACCAGTAGAGGTTGGGGGTTGACCTACTGGAAAGCAGCTCCACTGAGAAGGACCCTGGAGTGCTGGTGGACAACAAGCTGACCATGAGCCAACAATGTGCCCTTGTGGCCAAGGCGGCCAACAATATCCTGGGCTGCATTAAAAGGAGTGTGGCCAGCAGGGCGAGGGAGGTTATCCTCCCCCTCTACTCTGCCCTAGTGAGGCCACATTTGGAGTACTGCCTCCCAGTTCTGGGCCCCCCAGTTCAGGAAAGACAGGGATCTGCTTGAGCAAGTCCAGCGGAGAGCTACCAAGACGATCAGGGGACTGGAGCATCTCTCTTATGAGGAAAGGCTGAGAGACCTGGGTTTGTTCAGCCTGGAGAACAGAAGACTGAGGGGGGATTCCATCAATGCCTATAAATATCTAAAGGGAGGGTGTCAAGAGGATTGGGCCAGATTCTTTTCAGTGGTGCCCAACGACAGGACAAGGGGCAATGTGCAGAAGTTGGAACACAGGAAGTTCCACTTAAATATGAGAAAAAACTTCTTTACTGTGAGGGTGACAGAGCAGTGGAACAGGCTGCCCAGGGAGGTTGTGGAGTCTCCTTCCCTGGAGACATTAAAAACCTGCCAGGACACGTTCCTGTGCCCCCTGCTCTAGGTGTACCTGCTCAAGCAGGAGGGTTGAACAAGATGATCTCCAGAGGTCCCTTCCAACCCCTACCATTCTGTGATTCTGTGAAAACAGATTAAGTAGCATATAACAACAATAACAACAAAATCTCTGTATAATCGCAAGTGTGAGAAGCAAGTTTCTTTTTTCTTAAATATGTTAGTAGTAAAAGTTATTCTGTTTTTTTTTTTTTCAGCCAGAACTGGTTGCACCTTCACAGCTGGCAAATGACAGTGGAAATTCCTTTTCCATCTGCTTGTTGTCTACTATATTACTTTAGGTGTCCAGTGCTGTGTATCTTTTATAATAAATATTTTACTTATTATAGCAGAAGCTTTAACTGGAATATGAATATTTAGCATAAGAGTTGATTCATTTTTCTAGACTTAATCTCCAAAGACTGCAACTCTTAAATCTCAGACCACTGCCACAATACTCTCTAGATGCAGAAAGGGTTATTAAATAGAAATTTAATCTGTTCAAACTGTAAAACAGCTGCTTATTAATTTCCATATCAGAAAAAAATACTATATTGAAGATTGTTGGATCAGCAGTGTGGAAAATTGGAAAGCATCTGAAAGCACTTAGAAGAAAGCCTGTGTAACAAATCTTCTTAAGGTAAAAATTCTTTGGCTTGTGTTTCATTTCAGTTCATTTGGTAGTAAGAGTTATCCACATTTCTGCATTTTCTACTTACTGGAGTAAATTTATATAGGTCTCAACATCACTAATGTCAGCTTGTCTCCAGTTTCTCTTAAATCCAAGAACAAGGGTGTTAGGTCTCATTCTACCCAGACCAGCAGCCTAAGGAGAAGAGAAATTATTTTGTAAAACTAAGTTACTGAAATAGCTAAAGGGTTTTCCTTTTTTTTTTTTTTTTAAGCATACAAGTATTTTTCAAAGTTTTTAGATAACTTTGCATAATGAAAATACTTCAACGCGCAAAGTATAAAAGCTTAATTTTTTAATGTTCATCCTCACCACTTCCGTTAAAAAAACAAAATAGAGGAGACAGGTGTACCTGCATTAAATACTGTCCTCCATCCCTCAAGTCTTCTGCATGCACTGGTGCATAGAAGGCCTTCATCTTGTTTTTAATAAGCCATCGCTGATATTTGGCCAGATCAGTTAACCGTTCCTTCACTGCTTGCCTCTGAGAACCCTTTCAAAAGAAGGAAATTAAGGGGAAGAGGGAACAAGAAATATGAGTATCAGCAGTAATAAAGCACAATTTTTTTTTCACTGCTAGAATCCAAATCATACTTGAAGAACCTCAAAACATGCTTCTCCACTATCAAAAAAACCCCCAAACCAACGAAATATCACTATCAATAGCAGTAAAGAGTGGACCACATTCTCATTTTTAGGATGAGGATTCCTCAACCTTAAACATTCTTGTTCCTGCAGAGTACAACCACTTAACCAGCTTGTGGCATAAGCTTGTCCACCAAAGCATAACATAATTTTAAAAGAAAAGGGCTCTGTAACAAAGCATTCATGGATATAAGATGACTTAATATTAGGTTTTATGGGACTATTTGTCTCGAGCTGTACTAAAATTGAGTTTGCCTACATTTATACATAATCCTACTACTGTTCCCTCCTACTGCTATTTCAGAAAGCCTTCATCACAGTAGTATCTGGAGTTCTATGAAAACTGTTTCTTGTAAAATTCAGTACAACATATAGCAAGTTCACTGATGATACCAAGCTGGGAGGAGTGGTTGATACACCGGAAGGCTGTGCTGCCATCCAACAAGATCTGGACAGGCTGGGCCAAGAGGAACCTGATGAAATTCAACAAGAGCAAGTGTAAGGTCCTGCACCTGGGGAGGAAAAACCCCATATACCAGTAGAGGTTGGGGGTTGACCTACTGGAAAGCAGCTCCACTGAGAAGGACCCTGGAGTGCTGGTGGACAACAAGCTGACCATGAGCCAACAATGTGCCCTTGTGGCCAAGGCGGCCAACAATATCCTGGGCTGCATTAAAAGGAGTGTGGCCAGCAGGGCGAGGGAGGTTATCCTCCCCCTCTACTCTGCCCTAGTGAGGCCACATTTGGAGTACTGCCTCCCAGTTCTGGGCCCCCCAGTTCAGGAAAGACAGGGATCTGCTTGAGCAAGTCCAGCGGAGAGCTACCAAGACGATCAGGGGACTGGAGCATCTCTCTTATGAGGAAAGGCTGAGAGACCTGGGTTTGTTCAGCCTGGAGAACAGAAGACTGAGGGGGGATTCCATCAATGCCTATAAATATCTAAAGGGAGGGTGTCAAGAGGATTGGGCCAGATTCTTTTCAGTGGTGCCCAACGACAGGACAAGGGGCAATGTGCAGAAGTTGGAACACAGGAAGTTCCACTTAAATATGAGAAAAAACTTCTTTACTGTGAGGGTGACAGAGCAGTGGAACAGGCTGCCCAGGGAGGTTGTGGAGTCTCCTTCCCTGGAGACATTAAAAACCTGCCAGGACACGTTCCTGTGTCCCCTGCTCTAGGTGTACCTGCTCAAGCAGGAGGGTTGAACAAGATGATCTCCAGAGGTCCCTTCCAACCCCTACCATTCTGTGATTCTGTGATTCTGTGATATAGAAGCACAACATGACATCTGCATTGCTATTCCAAGATCAGACTATGGAAGCGAGTCAGAGGAACAAAAAGCAACAACTGCCCGAGACATTAAGACTACCATTGTGTTCTATTTACCATCAAGGGAGATTCAGAACTGTCTCAGTCTCTTATGTTTCTTACAAAACTGGTAATTTGACTTAGTTACCTACATGTCTTTCCTGGACTGCTAGCTTCCAGACAGCTTTCAAACCCCCTGAAATTACCAAGATTTTAAATTGCATTACCACTTTATATTACTATTTATTTTTACAGTGTTTTACCATTTTCTGATTTGGGAAAATATCTAGATGAGATATATCGAGATCTGCAGCTTGATTAAGACCAGTCCCAAATATTTCTGCTTCTAGTCTGTTTCATATTCTAGTTTCAACCATTCTGTGTCTCCATGTATTGCCATGAGTCTTACAGCTTTGGAGAAAGCTACCTTTAAGATTTGACTCGTATTTAAATTGAAGGAAAAAAGCCACAATTTAGAAGTTTCTGCTGTGATTTTTGAGAGTCCAACTTTCCTCATTCATACAAAGCTAATCAAGTCTCCATATATTCGCTTATGACAAATCCCAGCTTTTGTGGTAACTTGTCTGAGACAGGAATGCAATTCCATCTACTGCAGAAAGAAAAATGTGTTTTCTTTCAGAGAAGACAGCACTAACTTAGACAGCTAGCTGTATACTGCTGTCATTTTGACTGACTGCTCTGTCCAAAGTATGAGAGAGAAGACCGAATGACACAAGGACAGAGAAAAGCCCAGACTATATTCCAGTATTCACTTTACTCCTACAAATCTTCCAAAGCATTTAAGTATCAAATGATCAAAGATACTAATTTTGCTAAGTTTCCTCCTATCCCATACATATCATGCATATACTAAAAACACAACTCCTATTGCAAGGCTTTCCTTTAAAAGTGGATAAAAAGTGATGCAAAGCACAATATCCTGATGTTTATGTTAACTGCCATATTAGCTTCCCTAAAGTTGTAGCATACCTAACTGCAAAGGTGGTGACACCTACATGAGTGGATCCCACCAGTAGATCTCAATTTTTACACTTCTCAGGAAACATCTTTCACTTGAAGAAAACGACAGTTTTGTAAAAAAGTCAAGGTAACTTTAAAGTAAAAAGAGCGAATACACTTACCATATGTACATGGCCACAGATCATCAAGCCCACATTTTTAGTGAAAGCATGGACAAGGTGAAGCAAAGCTGGACGTGAGTTTGGAGCACCTGTCATAATTAAGCACTGAGGTCTAGAATTGTGGAGAGGATGAAAAAGGGTTAGAAGTAATTTCCTCTGGAGTTTTGTTTACTTACTTTTTACAAAGAGAGGTCTCTCCAAAATATTGGCCATGAGACCGTAATGCTCATAGGAGAGATAATATCCTAATCTGCTTTTAGAAGATTATGTTAAATTAGGAAAAGAACATTCTTTCACAATTGTCAGCATACTTATTATTAATTAATTGGTTCCAAACTCAATAATCTCACTAAGTCTGAATATTTACACATTTTAAAATATCAGAAACAGAATTTAGACAAGACTAAATCAGAGGGATAAATTTCTTCCCCCATCTTTTAAGTCACATCCTTTTACATGTTCTGGCTTAGATTCTTGTCTGTCCAACAGAAGAATTTGAATCATAAGCTTTTATCACTATCATTCAAAAGGCACAGCCAAACAATTGTAAGTGAAATAAGTTATTAATTAATTATTCATCCATTAATGAATGTTAAGTGATCTTTATAATAAATTTTAAATGTTGAAGTTTCATTCATTTCAGAAGATTTTTACTTTTTTTGAAACCATAAGAATCACTAAATGTCATTTGTCCATCTGTCTCAATCCCTATAATATATGGGGCTATGTTTTGGATTTGTGCTGAAAAGAGTGTTGATAATACAGGGATGTTTCCATTATAGCTGAGCAGTGTTTACACAGAGCCAAGTCTGCTTGATTATAGAATCATTAATGTTGGAAAAGACCTCTAGGATCATCGAGTCCAACAGTCAACCCAACAATACCATGTCTCCTAAACCATGCCCTCAAGTGCCATGTCTTCACGTCTTTTAAATACCTCCAGGGATGGCGACTCTACCACCTCTCTGGGCAGCCTGTTCCAATGCCTGACCACTCTCTCAGTAAAGAAATTTTTCCTAATATCCAATCTAAACATCCCCTGATGCAGCTTGAAGCCATTTCCTCTCGTTCTAGCACTAGCGACCTGGGAGAAGAGACCAACACCCACCTCACTACAACCTCCTTTCAGGTAGTTGTAGAGAGCAATAAGGTCTCCCCTCAGTCTCCTCTTCTCCAGGCTAAACAACCCCAGTTCCCTCAACTTTTCCTCATAAGACCTGCTCTCTAGTCCCTTCACCAGCTTCGTTGCCCTTCTTTGGCCACACTCCAGCAACTCGATGTCCTTCTTGTAGTGAGGGGCCCAAAACTGAACACAATATTCAAGGTGTGGCCTCACCAGGGCGGAGTACAGGGGCATGATTACTCCCCTCCTACTGCTGGCCACACTGTTCCTGATACAAGCCAGGATGCTGTTGGCCTTCTTGGCCACCTGGGCACATTGCTGGGTCGTATTCAGCCGGCTGTCAACCAACACCCCCAGGTCCTTCTCCACCAGGCAGCTTTCCAGCCACTCTTCCCCAAGCCTGTAGCATTGCATGGGGTTGTTGTGACCAAAGTGCAAGACCTGGCACTTGGCCTTATTAAACCTCATACAATTGGCCTCAGCCCTTCAATCCAGCCTGTCCAGGTCCCTCTGTAGACCCTTCCTACTCTCAAGCAGATCAACACTCCCACCCAACTTGGTGTCGTCTGCGAACATACTGAGGGTGCCTTCAATCCCCTCATCCAGATCATTGACAAAGATATTAAACAAGACTGGCCCCAATACTGAGCCCTGGGGAACCCCACTCGTGACCAGCCCCCAACTGGATTTAGCTCCGCTCACCACAACTCTCTGGGCTTGTCCATCCAGCCAGCTTTTACCCAGCAAAGCGTACACCCATCCAAGCCATGAGCCGCCAGCTTCTCTAGGAGGATGCTGTGGGAGACAGTGTAAAAGGCTTTACTGAAGTCAGGCTGGGCCCGATCCCCTGGTTGTCCTGCACCTGCCTAGTGAGCTCACTCAAGATGTATCGCTCCATAATCTTCCCTGGTACTGAGGTCAGGCTGACAGGCCTGTAGTTCCCCGGATCCTCCTTCTGGGCCTTCTTGTAGATGGGCGCCACATTGGCAAGCCTCCAGTCATACGTGACCTCCCCTGTTAACCAGGACTGCTGATAAATGATGGAGAGTGAGTTGGTGAACTCCTCTGCCAGCTCCCTCAGTACTCTCGGGTGAACTTTGCCACACAAGATGAGAAGACTGAGGTACTTAATGCTTTCTTTGCCTCAGTCTTTAATAGTCAGACTGGTCATCCTCAGGGTTGTCAGGCCCCTGTGCTGGGAGATGGAGATAGTATGCAGAATGAAGTCCCAGTTGTTGAAGAGGTGGCAGTCACCGACCCGCTCCTTCACCTGGATGTTCACAAGTCCATGGGGCCAGATGGGATCCACCCAAGGATACTGTGGGAGCTGGCAGAGGAGCTCGCCAAGCCACTCTCCATCATTTATCAGCAGTCCTGGTCAACCGGGGAGGTCCCAGATGACTGGAAGCTAGTGAATGTGACACCGCTCTACAAGAAGGGTCGGAAGGAGGATCCGGGGAACTACAGGCCTGTCAGACTGACCTCGGTGCCAGGAAAGGTCATGGAGCAGATCATCTTGAATGCCATTACGCAGCGCATGCGGGACAACCAGGGGATCAGGCTCAGCCAGCATGGGTTTATGAAAGGGAGGTCCTGCCTCACTAACCTGGTCTCCTTCTATGATAAGGTGACCTGCTTAGTGGATGAGGGGAAGGCTGTGGACGTTGTCTACTTGGACTTTAGTAAGGCCTTTGACACTGTCTCCCACAGCATTCTCCTAGAGAAGCTGGTGGCTCATGGCTTGGACGAGTGCACTCTGCACTGGGTAAAAATCTCGCTGGATGGCTGAGCCCAGAGAGTGGTGGTGAATGGAGTCAAATCCAGTTGGCGGCCAGTCACGAGCAGTGTTCCCCAGGGCTCAGTGTTGAAGCCGGACCTGTTCAATATCTTCATTGATGATCTGGATGAGGGGATTGAGTGCACCCTCAGTAAGTTTGCAGGTGACACCAAGCTGGGTGGAAGTGTTGATCTGCTGGAGGGTAGGAAGGCCCTACAGAGGGACCTGGACAGGCTGGAGCAGGGAGGTGATCGTGCCCCTGTACTCGGCACTGGTGAGGCTGCACCTCGAGTACTGTGTGCAGTTATGGGGCCCTCACTACAAGAAGGAGATCGAGGTGCTGGAGCATGTCCAAAGAAGGGCAACAAAGCTGGTGAAGGGTCTAGAGAACAAGTCTTATGAGGAGCGGCTGAGGGAGCTGGGGTTGTTTAGACTGGAGAAGATGAGGCTGAGGGGAGACCTTATTGCTCTCTACAACTACCTGGAAGGAGGTTGTAGCAAGGCAGGGGTCGGTCTCTTCTCCCTAGTAGCAAGTGATAGGACAAGAGGAAATGGCCTCAAGCTGTGCCAGGGGAAGTTTAGGTTGGACATCAGAAAAAACTTCTTCACCGAAAGGGTTGTCAAGCATTGGAACAGGCTGCCCAGGGAAGTGGCTGAATCTCCATCCCCGGAGGTATTTAAAAGAAGGGTATATGTGGTACTTGAGGATATGGTTTAGTGGTGGACTTGGCAGTAATAGGCTATCGGTTGGACTTGATGATCTTAAGGGTCTTTTCCAACCTTAACGATTCTATGATTCTATGAATCGCATCTGGCCGCATAGATTTGTGAGTCTCCAAGTGGCTCAGCAGGACGTAAACGGCTTCCTCCTGGATTGTGGGGGGTTTGTTCCGCTCCCCAACCCTGCCTTCCAGCTCAGAGGGCTGAATACCATGGGGATAACTGGTCTTGTGGTTTAAGACTGAGGCAAAGAAAGCATTTAGTACCTCAGCCTTTTCCTCATCCTTGGTGGCAATGTTCCCCTCTGCATCCAATAGAGGATGGAGATTTTCTTTGGTTCTCTTTTTGTTGTTAATGTATTTGTAAAAACATTGTTTGTTATCACTTACAGCAGTGGCCAGGTTGAGTTCTAGCTGGGGTTTTGCTTGCCTAATTTTCTCTCTGCAAGACCTAATGACGTCTCTGTACTCTTCTTGAGTCACCTGCCCCTTCTTCCAAAAGCGGTAGACTCTCCTTTTTTCCTGAATGACAGCAGAAGCTCCCTGTTCAGCCAGGCTGGTCGTCTTCCCTGCTGGTTCATCTTGCGGCACTTGGGGATGGCCTGCTCTTGTGCCTGCAAGACTTCCTTCTTGAAGAATGCTTAGCCTTCCAGGACTCCTCTGCCCTTCAGGACTGCCTCCCAAGGGACTCTCCCAAACAGTGCCCTCAACAGGCCAAAGTCTGCCCTCCAGAAGTCCATGGTAGTGGTTCTGCTGACCCCCCTTCTTACTTCACCAAGAACTGAAAACTCAATCATAGCATGGTCGCTAATCCCCAGATGGTCTCTGACCACCAGATCTCCCACCTGTCTTTCTCTGTCTTTGAACAGCAGGTCAAGCGAGGCACCTCCCCTCATAGGCTCACTTACCAGCTGTGTGAGGAAGTTATCTTCCACACACTCCAGGAACCTCCTAGACTGTTTCTTCTCTGCTGTGTTGTATTTCCAGCAGACATCTGGTAAATTGAAGTCCCCCACTAGAACAAGGGCGCCCAACTGTGATACTTCTGCCACCTGCTTGTAGAACACTTCATCTACCTCCTCATCCTGGTTGGGTGGTCTATAACAGACTCCCAGCAGGATATCTGCCTTGTTGGCCTTCCCCCTCATCCTTAACCCATAAGCACTTGACCTTATCAGCACAATCACTAAGCTCTATACAATCAAAACACTCCCTAACATATAGTCACCACACCACCTCTCCTTCCTTGCCTATCCCTTCTGAAGAGCTTATAGCCATCCAGTGCAGCACTCCAGTCATGAAGGTCATCCCACCATGTCTCTGTGATGGCGACTAAGTCATAGCTATCCCTCTGCCCAATGGCTTCGAGCTCCTCCTGTTTGTTGCCCATGCTGCACGCATTGGTGTAGATGCACTTGAGCTGGGCTATTGGTTTCACCCCCAGCCCTGGCACGCCACCCCTAGGCTCCTCTCTAGTGGGCCTGGTTATATTCCTTTCCCCCTTCGAACCTAGTTTAAAGCCCTCTCGATGAGCCCCGCCAACTCATGTGCAAGAATCCTTTTCCCGCTTTGATAGAGGTGAACTCCATCTGCCGCCAGCAGGCCTGGTGCTGTGTAAATTTCCCCATGATCAAAAAAACCCAAAATTCCACCAATGGCACCAGCCTCTGAGCCATGTGTTAATCAGGTGAATTTTCCTGTTCCTTTCAGTATTCTTCTTCCCTGCCACTGATGGGATTGAGGAAAACACTACTTGTATTCCCAATCCTTCGACCAGTTGCCTCAGTGCCCTAAAATCCCTTTTGATTGCTCTTGGGCTTTTCTCCACAACCTCATCACTGCCCATCTGCACGACCAATAGCAGGTAATAATCAGAGGGCTGTACCAGACCAAGGAGTTTCCTAGTAACATCTCTGACCTGAGCCCCAGGGATGCAGCAGACTTCCCTATGGGATGGGTCTGGTCGGCATATTGGGCCCTCTGTCCCCCTCAGAAGGAAATCACCTACAACAATTACCCTCCTTTTCTTCTTAACAGAGGCATTCATATTGTGTGGGGCTGACCGACTCTCCCTAGGCAACCCTCCGGATGGACCTTCACCTACATCCTTATTTGCCTGGCCCTCAAGTTCCAGTGCCCCATATCTGTTGTGTAAGGGCAGCTGGGAAGGTGAGGGAGGCCGGGAGGGAATTCACCTGCTGCCCCAAGCAGGGACCTGTTCCCATTCGTCCCATCTCTTAGGCTCTCTCCTGCTAGGTGGCAAGAGGGTAGGGGATTCTCTGGTTCTTGTGGAGCTTCTTGTGGAGCCTCCATCCGCTGCCTTGGCCCTGGGGATGATAGGGTGCGGCTCCACCAATCAGTCTCCCTCTCACACTCCCTGATGCTCCTTAACCTTTCCACTTCCTCCTTCAGCTCTGCTACAATTACTTTGATTTAATTTGATTGATTTACACAGGAGTAAGTCTGCTTCTCTCACCACCCCACCAGTGAGTAGGCTGGGGGTGCACAAGAATTTGGGAGGGGACACAGCTGGGACAGCTGACCCCCAACTGACCAAAGGGATAGTCCATACAATATGACATCATGCTCAGCAACATAAAGCTGGGGAAGAAGGAGGAAGGAGGGGCACGTTCGGAGCAATGGCATTTTGTCTTCCCAAGTAACTATTACACATGATGGAGCCCTGCTTTTTCTTGGAGATGGCTGAACACCTGCCTGCCCATGGGAAGCAGTGAATTAATTCCTTGTTTTGCTTTGTGTGCATGTGTGGCTTTTGCTTTACCTAAACCGTCTTTATCTCAACCCATGAGTTTTCTCACTTTTTCTCTTCTGATTCTCTTCCACATCCCACCGGCAGTGAGTGAACAAGCGGCTGTGTGGTGCTTAGTTGCCAGCTGGGGTTAAACCATGACAAAACTGAAGTGCAGTAAACAAGCATCATCAACAGACTTGCTTCTGAAGTGCACTCCTGATCAGAAATAAAATGCTAATGTAGATATGCCCAGAGGCTAAGATAGTGCAATTCAAAGTTATTACAATCCATAGGAGGTGAACAAGCAATCTAATGGAAACGATGGTAGGAAACATCACAACCATACCCTACTGGCTACATAGCAGAATTCATTTCCTATGTCCTTAATACTATCATTAACTGTCACCTGAAGTTTTTCACATGATCTTCCACTCCTGAGAGACGAATAGAATGTTGTAGTGCATTCAAATAAGTCAAAGCTTGCGTTGAGGATCCCCAGTTCACATCTGTGGGAAGATTTGAAGTATCAATATTTTATTTAAAGTAGTTCAACATAAGACTACGTGATCGCAAAATAAATGTTGAACAGCAACTGGCTAAAAGACCCTACAACTAAATAGGCAATTCTATTTAAAGTTATTTTGCTAATTACCATTAATTTATCATGTAAGTACTTTATAATCTTCACAGCACAGGATTTTGCTTTTTCTTCATTGTCAACTTCAGGAACACTTTTTGGCTCAATCCTGCTCCATGTTGCACTTATAATCATATAGTGTTCTTAAAGGGAATGAAGAAAGTGTATAAATTGTTGTTCATAGCTACAGGAATGGTTTACTGGAAAAACCAGAAACATGACACAAATCCCTTTCCAATTCAGAAGGCTACAGGAACATCCCCTTTCATTTCCTGTCAAAATATGCTTTTCTGGTGTCTTCAGCACTGCAACCCAAGCTTTTCTCATATGCACCTTTCCCTCTAACTTTCATTCAGATGTTTATGTCTAAAGGCAAACATGTTTGATTTGAATGGATCTTGATATACTCGGGGCGTGGGGGAAGACAACAGCAATGATTATACAGGCATAATTACATTTCATTACAACTGGAAAGTCTGAAACAGAAGTGTGAACTAGCCATCCAAATAGAGTTAAGTTTTCATTTTTCTCTAAACAACATGACCTTTTCCTTCCTCTACCTCCCTCTTCCCTACACCAAACCCAGAAGAAATCCCTATGCATACCTGGTTTCTTGTAAGTGACATAAACATAGAGTCCAAGGACTATGACATATGTTAGAAGTGCTGCCCACCAATTAATGACAAACATCACAATGCAGCACAGAATAGCTCCAACAAGAGAAATCCACATATTGTAGTATTTGAAAGCAGGACGCCAACCTAGTCAAAATAGGATAGGGGAGGGAAGGGGGAAGACTATTTAATCACTGCTCCAAGGGAAAGTAAGAGCTGTTCATCTTTCTTCTTCAGTGCTCTGCATCACATGTCATAATAATGTGCATCAGTTTCAGTAATGTACAAAATAAGGACTTTGACATGTTTATGCTTTTAATTTTCCAACACATTTGAAATTAAATTGCACCTTTTTTAAACAGAGGGCAAAATTAGGAACATTTCCATGTCTAAAAGCATGTCTTGAGGAGAATTTGAAGATGCTTGTGCCAGTATATCTATTAAAACAGGCTACTAGAACCTTTGGCAATAGCTTTTACACAATTGATTTTTTTCTTTTGAAGGTAGTATAACAGGAATTATCATCAAGTGTCTCTATCACATACTAACTGGTTCTAATTGTATATTTCTAACATTTCCACATGACCAGAAATTTTCACATTAAAAGAAACAGAACAGACATATCCTAGCAGAATGCAAATATGTCAAAGTACTGGATTGCCACCATTTTACATCCTTATTTGTCATAAGTTTATCCAAGATCAGGTAAATACACAACCCCAAGACCACCCCCCCCAACATACACAAGATTAACAATTGTATTAGACATATACACCTGTTATGTAGACACTGAGTTATGCAAATGCTCTGAAAAAATAATTATATTTACCAGTTCAGTAGATAAGAACGTTTCAGTGACATTATTTCATCATGAACCAATAGAGGATTGAGCATGAGATCCATTGGTTCTACAAGTATTGTCATTTGGCTTCTTCCTTTATTCTAACTAGCCTCCCATGCCAAACAAAGGCTATAAAAATATGGCAATACTACCTTGCAATTCCAGTTTCTTCTGCACTGGAAGGCTAAACATATTAAGAAATAAATCCAGAGAAGAGAAAAGGGCGGGTCTTGAACTCCAGGTACTGGACTAGCAAGAAAGCATTCTTCAAGTGATAGTCCTTAAAGGAACTTAATCACAGAAAGGAGATACAACAATGGCAGATATCAGAGATCCATTTGAGAGTTTCTGAATAAACAGTGAATAATCTTGTGTTCTCTCAGCAAAGATGACCAAAAGCAGTAGCTCCCAAGCTTTATTGGGCATGGATCACTTAGTCCTCAAAATTTCAGAAGTCCCAAGCATACACCATATTAAGGCTGTAATTCAGATGCACCATGAAATTCAAATAGACATTTAATAACTAAATTAAACTAGACATTTAACTTACTGCCTTATAAAATGTATTTCTGCATCTAGAAATTGCAGATCAAACTTTCACCCCAAAAATATGGTTCCTACCTGGAGATTTTGCTAAAGAAGCATGGAATACAGAGAAGTTAATCAAGGCATATGAAGCCAAGAAGAAATTAGAGATAATTGGAGCAATGGTGTTCAGTTCAGCTGTAAAACCAAAAACAAAGCAAGCTGTTATGAAATATACCATCAAATGGCTTCATAGATTCCAGAGTAAAAAATATGCTACAGACAACCTTATTTTATTATGATCTTTACGGAGTAGTAGTTTGTCCTTTCTGTTCAACAGAGCTATTAATAGCCTCTTATTTACTGACTGTGAGTTACCTTCTAATAGACAGGAAGTGTAACTTTTAGTTTTAAAAAATATATGTTTTTCCATGCTATCAACTGTTTTGAAGTGCTACAAACTTTCTCAAAATAATTAATTCAGGAGATTTCTTTCCCTGTGTGGCTTGATCAAATAGTGCACAACATACTGAGTTCTGAAGAACCTCAGAAGCAGTGGACAGAGCATTAATATATATGCAGTATGTCTCTAGCTAAAGTCTCAATTCTCAAACAGCACAGAATAAGAGACTAATAAGATTAAGAGACAATCAAGTATGGTGAATGGTAACAGCAGACAAAGTTTGTGTGAGCAATTTGTCTAACACCTTCATCCATTTTTATTTTAAATGAAGAGTTGAATCAACAGTACTAATGTTAACATACTGTTATAGACCACTACTCCCTCTTTAGTGAGAGATGAAAGAGCTTGATGCTCTCTTTCCTTGAGACAGTATGGTACGAAATATTTGTTTTTGTACTCCCACCATCACAAAGAACAGTGACCAAATTGCAGAATGTGCCATGTTAGTCTACAAATTTCTATTTCTTATAACCAAGCTTCCAATCAGCATGTTGCAGTAGAGACAGCACAGCTATACCTATCTTAAACAGAGATAGGAGAAGGATGAATGAGCAAATAGGGCAAAAGAAGTTTAATAGCACTAGCATAAGGACACATGGGTGAACACAACACAAATATTTTGCCATCTATTCAAAAGACCTGTACTCCTATCTAGACTAGCCTTTGGCAACAGCGACATCAACTGTCATCTCTATTGTTCATAGCTTAACAGAACACCATACTTTTAAAAATCCTGTTCATGCAAGTTTGCCATTTAGCAGAGTTATGTTTATAATTATTAAAAATCTGAAATAAACTTTCACATTTACATCGTATAATATTTCTCTACCTCAAGCTAAAGCTATATTTTCATTGATTGACAGTATCTAAGACCAGATATCTGAGATGATTAAGTAAAATGCAGTATTACTACAGTTCAGATTTATTCTAATTCTAGATAGAGTTCTATCTAGAAGACAGGAGAAAGGAGTCCTCAAATGAAACAGGTTTAGAATGTGGGCTTAAAATCAAACTGAGCATTAAACTTCGAGGACATTGTTATCAACTCATGAGATGAAATAGTATGCTTCATAAGGACAAAAGGATATTGAGATTTATTATAATTTAAAACTGACCAATTAATATGAATCCAAGAGCAATTAAGAATGTTAGAAGATATCCTCTCAGGGGTTCGTTGTTCTTCCCATAGCCTTTAGCAAACATCAGAAATCCTGGATAAATGTTGTCCTTGCACAAAGCCTAAGAAAAAAATAGATTTAAAAGTTAACATGCATTTTGTTCAAAAATGTATCCTTATTAATGCTTACTAACGTGGTCTTTCACTACATACATTATCTTCTAAAAAGAAGAAGGTTTATAGCCAACACGTTCTATTTGCAATTGTCTTTGCATTTTGCATTTCTTACATTCTATCCTTCAGTAATTTCTACCTATATGGACAAGCTTCACTTTTTTGCAAGTGGTAGACTATCATACTTTACTGGCATCTTACAATAACAAACAATCTTTAGAGACAAAACAGTGTCTCCTCCGAAATTGGAAAGTTTGCCCAATGTAAAATTAATTCTCTGCTTCAACACTTGCGTTTATATTCTGCAACAAAACCCCTTCCATGTTTGACTCCTTACTGAACTTTTGGGGAAGAAGATTGTTAGAGGATACTAAAGTTTTACTGAATGAAGGAGAACTCATAAACCAAAATGAAATTAAAGGGTTAAAAAGAAGGTAAACCAAAATACTTTCAGGGACACCAGCAAAATCAATGTAAAGTGACTTATACAAGAACTGGTACAGAGTTATACTGAGTTATTTTCATAATGTATTATCTGATGATTAAGATTCAACAGCTACAAGTTTTACTTAATGCTGTTTCCTTCTATGATTACTTCTAGAAAAGAACTAATGTGATATATAATCTTTGTATGTGTTCCATTGACATTAAATTTAAACATTTCTTAGTGCTGAGAGAAAACAATTATCTGAATATCTAGAGACTATATTTTCCTTGCTCTTCAGAGTAGAAACAAGGACAGCAGCAGAGATGGACTACTACATATAAATGTCCCAGGACATATGGCCAATAGGACAAAAGTAACCACCATTTCAGCTAATTCGATCCTTGGTCTCAGTTCTAACAAAAGCCATCTAAAGGAGTTTGTAGACTCCTGTAACATTAGTTATGCCACAAATTACCTCTAACAAACTAACTGAAAACACAAGATTTGGGATGAACTATATTCTAGCTATATTTAAAAACAGTAACACACTACTTTCCAATTCTAAGCAACAGGTAAATATTAGATCAATTTACTGGTCTAGACTGGTACAAATCAAGATAGCAGTATACCAGAGTTCTCTTCCAAAATTCTGATTCAAAACTTAATTAGAATTATTCTTTAAAAGATTATGATTTTGCTTCCATACTTACTTGGAATATGTTAGGTGCACTCACAAGAGATGCCAATGCAGAAGAAAGGGTGGCTGAAAAAATACCTGCAGAAATCAATGGTGCAAATCCTGATACCATGCTCATCACCTGAAAGCAAGACATAAATTTTTTTAAAAGCACATGACAAAGTATACTATACAGATGGATGTCAACATTAACTACACAAACAGAAAAATAAAATACTGTGTACCCTCCAGCTAAAAGCTGTTTGAATATCATGCATTCATATCAGTACCTCTTCCAATACAAGAACAAAGTGGCAAATGAGGTGAGATAAGCAGATCCAAGTTTCAGAACAAGAGAAGGTGGCTTTTCACACAATGCATAGCCCAACCATGTAATTCTCCAGTCACGTGAATCTATGGCATTAGTCTCCATAGGCTCATAAAAGGATTGGAAAAGAAGTTATGGAAGAAAAATGCATTGGAAGCTGTTACATATTTTGGCTAACCTACCGCTGAATAACATGGTCTCAGGAAACCCAAGTGACAAAGACGCTGAAGTCAGGGAACATCTTGGGAAAGTTTGTCTTGTCTATGGATCTGTTTCTCAATATCTCTATCACTGGAAATTAAAATTGTTTTCTATTCAAAATCACAAGGACAGGATAAGTTTGCTTCTTATGTCCCCAGGGTCACATCCTAGGATGTCTTTGTAACTCCAGTGAGTGAAATATAATATGCAACTTTTGGTAAACTAGATGACTAACAAAGTGACAAATGCTCAGTAGGCTTAGTGTAAAGGAACAATGTTGATAAGACAAAAACCCCAAAATAAAAAAAAACCACAAAACAGCTTCCATCTGAAGACCTTATTCTACCATTATACTGCTCTGCTCCCTTACCATAGCTGCATACAGCTTTGCATGTGTCAAGTGAATTAAGATATGGAACTGTGTATTTAAGAACAGCCATGGTTCAATACTTAGATTAATTTTCTTTATGGAAGAAAAAGCCTAGGCTGTTTGAAGACAGTGTTAAATAATTTCTAAAAACTTGAAAAGCTGATATTTTTAGTCAGTGGACCAAACCCAGCATGATGCCTGCCTTTCAAGCAGAATATAAATGTCAGAATGAGGTTCTGCATCATTTGTGCTGAATATATACATCTTTCATCCTAGAAACTTCATCTAGGATAGCAGAATGGGGACTGAAGGAAAGGGAGAAGAAGAATGTAGAAGGGTCTAGTTTTTAAGTTACTGCCACTTGAAATTGTAAAATCCAGCTGTTCCAAGCAATCTTATCAAGTAGGGCATGCTCCCAAAAACAATATACAGATGGCTGAGGAAATTCTATTTGTATTCCTAGGGCTAAACTAATGGCAAAATTTGGCATTTTTCTCCAGGTCAGACAGTCAAGACTGCTGGGCCTCTCAGATAGGAAACTGAATCTCTAGGTTACATTATGTTTCACTGGGCAGTTGAACTGCAGTTTAGCATTCCTTGCCTAAAAAGAAATGAAAGATCTGTGGATGCATAAGATGAGAGTGATGAAGTAGTTATTATAGTTAGTAGCTTAAGAAATGAAGTACAGGGTTTCCTGGAGTATATTTTAATTTCACTAAAAAAGGTTATGGTAGGACAGGCATTTATTTATACAAATGAGACATGCTCATTAGTTAAAGATACCACGAATGTTTTCATGCTACTAACACTTCATTAACCTTTCCCCTCGTATTATCTCAGTGCTTTGAATACTTTCATACTTGGTTAGATATAGATTCATACTCTACAGAAAGTGTTACAGCTGTAAATGCCAGACTCAATTTCATATATTTCTGGAAGAGAAATTAAGGATATAAATGTTCCCCAAAAGAGCTATGCTTTAAGAACATAATAAACAAACATAGAACAACCTTAGTAGAAACAGTATGAAAATATTTTTTCTGTGAAAATGGCTTGATCAAGAAGGACTTCTTATGGACAGAATCTGTTTAGAAATCTATTCCCTTGCTTTTCTTCCTATCCAATTTAAAACACCGATATTTCAAGGCCCATACTATACTGCATCTGCATTGACTCCTTGCAATTTAGTTCTTATAATCTACTCAGATGTTACGTTCTCTTTACAGGTTCTGTTCATTGCTCCATTTATTTATACTATTAATTTTTTATATTAAATTTGTTTTTATAAATTTGAGAAAAAACTCTAAGATGTATGCAGACAGCATTTGTTCATTATAAAAGCTAGTAAGTTACAACTCAAGTTACTGCTGTAAAAGGCATTAGGAAGCTTCTTCCAAAGCGGGGGGTGGGGGGGGGGGGGGGAAGGAACACAGCCAGCCAGCCAGCGAGCGAGCGACAAACACGCAGACACACAGGCAGAGGCAGGGAGGGGGGCTGAGGCAGAGAGAGGCAGGCAGAGATGGAGGATGACAGAGGCAGGGAGACAGACAGACACACAGACACCACCACACCCCGCCCCCAGGCAATGACACCTGACCACACAGACACCCAGAAAGAGAGAGAGACACCCAGAGAGTAACCCAGGCAGAGAGACACCCACCAACGCACCCAGAGACCACCAGAGAGACACACCCACACAGAGAAACCCAGAGCAACAGACAGCCAGTGGCACTGACAGCCACACCCAGAGACACACGCAGAGCAAGACAGATACCTGCAGAGAAAGACAGTGACACACACACACAGAAACAAAAACACACAGCCAGAGTCAAAACGAAAGAGACACAAATGCAGAGTCAGATAAACACTACCAGAGAGACACACAGCCAGAGAGAGGCATACACACACAGACAGCCAGAGACACCACCAGAGAGAAACATGGGACCAGACCATGACTGCCAGAGCACACCACCTGTAGAAACACACGTACTTGGAAACACACACATACCTGGAAACAAACACAGAGGTGGAAAGAGACACCCACAGAGCACATGTGCTGGTTTTGGCTGAGAAGGAGTTAATTCTCCTCACTGTGGGGGTCGGCTACCTTTCTAGCTTCCCGAGCTCTGCCGCAGGGCCGGGGGGGGGGGGGGGGGGGGGCTGGGAGGGGCGGGGCCATGGTGGGGGCGGCTGACCCCGACTGGCCAATGGCATGTTCATGTCATACCATGTGACACCATGACCAGTATATTAAGGGGGGCAGTTTGTGGCTTGGCTTGGGAGTGCTGTGGGTGAGTGACTTTTTGGGTGGTTTATTCCCTTTCCCTCCACCCTTCCCTCGGGGCTTTGTGCCTCTCATTGTTCTTCTTTATGTTGCATTGCTGTTGTTGTTTCTTTTAATTTTAATTATTAAACTGCTCTTATCCCAACCCATGAGCGTTACCCTTCTGATTCTCTCCCCCATCTACCGGTGGGGCAGTGAGCGAGCAACTGTGTGGGGCTGAGCTGCCGGCTAAATCATGACAGTCTTTTTGGCACCCAATGTGGGGCTCCAGGGTTGGAGATAATAACAGCTGCTGGTCACAGCACCATGTTGTCCTTTTTGCAGTTGGTGTTAAGGATTGCTGTTGGTTTAGTCTGCTGTGATTAGTAATGCTTTGCCTACAAGATTTGTTATACAAACACTTGTTTTCAGCTTTATCTAGTATTTGGGGTTTTTGCTGAAACCCTTACTGTACTTTGGATACCACCTTGTTGAGGCAATTAGCAATTATACCTCCTCCTCTGAGAGATTTTATATGGAGGAAATACAGAATAGTACCTTTGCAACTTTGTTCTATGATGTCTGTGCCTTTGTTACAACAACCTTTCTGTATCTTGAGCATCCTTGGGTGGTTAAGGTGCACTTATTGTTAGTTTTTGGGCATGTTGTTTTGGTTTTGACTAAGCAACTTAAGAATATTACACTGAAACCTGCCCCAAGGCTTGATAGTTACGAGTGGCAGGGCATGTGGGATAGCATGGGCAAATACCTAGGGCAGTGGGCACCCCCAGTGTTTTGGAGTTTCACCCCCGAAAAAGTGCAGAATCCTAAAAAACTAGTAGAATATTTGGAGAAAGTATAATGTTACGCTGGGAACCGCAGACAGACACAGATAACAGCAACGTGCTAGCGCCTGGCCCAAGCATACCAAGCCCTGCTCAACAGTATTTAGTGCTCCCAAGGGGAAGAGAAGGTCTCTGGATTGAAATGCAAAGTGACTGGCACCGTAGTCACTCCAGCCCTGAGGACAGGCACTGCAGCCACTCAAACCCCCATGACAAGTACTGGAGCTGGCTCAGAGAATGAACCCGTACCACTATCAGTCGCCCCCATACACAAGATGAAATATTGGAAGCGGATGTCAACGTGTGTAGAATGGGATGATGAAAAAGCAGGGCTGTCATGGGGAGAGGAGGAAGAAGTCATAAATGAAATAGAGACCACCCGATCCCTGTCCTTGAGCGAGTTTTGAGCGAGTTGTGAGATATGCGAAAAGATTATAGCCCTCGTTCAGGTGAGCACATTGTCACCTGGCTGCTCCGATGCTGGGATAATGGGGCCAGTAGCCTGGAACTAGAGGGAAAAGAAGCCAAACAAGTGGGATCCCTTTCTGGGGAAGGGGTCGTTGACTAAAGTATCTAAGGGAATTAGCTGTGCTTGAGGTGATTTATGGTGACCTGGACGATCAACGGTCATCCAAACATCCAGATGAAGCCGAGTGCACACGACCCATGTGGTGGAAGTTTGTACGGAGCGCACCATCTTCGCATGCAAAGTCATTGGCAGTAATGTCCTGGAAAGATGATGAAACACCAATGGTGGCGGAGGTGATTGATAGACTCCGGGATTATGAAACAAATATCTCTTCCTCGCTCGTCTCTGCTGTGGAGAAACTATCCCAAGAGGTCCAGCAACTCAAAGAAGATATGTCCTACTCCCCACCTCGACAGAGCAGTGTCTCAGCTGTTAGGAATAAGCGTCCTTTTGCTCAAATGAGAGGATATACACCACGGGCCACCCTATGGTTCTACCTGTGTGACCACAGAGAGGACATGAGGAGGTGGGATGGCAAGCCTACCTCGACCCTACAGGCACAAGTACATGAACTGCAAGGAAGAACAGTCACTCAGGGAGGCTCTTCCAGGAAAGCTGCTGCTCCAGTTTCCAGTGAGCAGGTCCCCAGACAGAGGAGTAGTAGCGCTGATTTTATTTCTAAGTGTAATAGAGGGACTCCTGATTCACATTTACAGGAAGTGAGTTGTGACTGCCATGATCAGGACTAGAGGGGCCCTGTGTCCAGCCAGGTGGAGGAAAGGGATAACCAGGCTTACTGGACTGTGTGGATCCGATGGCCTGGCATGTCCGACCCACAGGAGTATAAAGCTTTAGTGGACACCGGCGCACAGTGCACCTTAATGCCATCAAACTATATAGGGGCAGAACCCATCAGCATTGCTGGAGTGACAGGGGGATCCCAAGAGCTAACTGTATTGGAGGCCAAAGTGAGCCTAACCGGCAATGAGCGGCAAAAGCACCCCATTGTGACTGGCCCAGAGGCTCCGTGCATCCTTGGCATAGACTACCTCAGGTGAGGGTATTTCAAGGACCCAAAAGGTTACAAGTGGGCTTTTGGTGTAGCTGCCTTGGAGACGGAGGAAACTGAACAGCTGTCTACCTTGCCTGGCCTCTCGAAGGTCCCTTCTGTTGTGGGGTTGCTGAAGGTCAAAGAACAACAGGTGCCAATCGCCACCACAACAGTGCACCGGCGGCAATATTGCACCAACAGAGACTCTCTGATCCCCATCCATGGGCTCATTCACCAACTGAGGAGCCAAGGAGCCATCAGTAAGACCCACTCACCCTTTAACAGTCCCATATGGCCAGTGCGGAAGTCTAATGGAGAGTGGAGGCTAACAGTAGACTATTGTGGCCTGAATGAAGTCACTCCACCGTTGAGTGCTGCTGTGCCATTCATGCTAGAACTTCAATACGAACTGGAGCCCAAGGCAGCCAAGTGGTATGCCACAACTGATATCGCTAATGCATTCTTCTCAATCCCTCTGGCAGCAGAGTGCAGGCCACAGTTTGCTTTTACTTGGAGGGGGGTCCAGTACACCTGGAATCGACTGCCCCAGGGGTGGAAACACAGTCCTACCATTTGCCATGGACTGATTCAGACTGTACTGGAAGAGGGAGAAGCTCCAGAACACCTTCAATACATTGATGACATCATCGTGTGGGGCAACACAGCAGAAGAAGTTTTTTAGAAAGGAGAGAAAATAGTCCAAATCCTTCTGAAAGCTGGTTTTGCCATAAAACCAAGTAAGGTGAAGGGACCTGCACGAGAAATCCAGTTCTTAGGAATCAAATGGCAAGATGGTCGTCGTCATATCCCAATGGATGTGATCAACAAAATAGCAGCCATGTATCCACCAACTAGCAAAAAGGAAACACAAGCTTTCTTGGGCGTTGTGGGTTTTTGGAGAATGCATATTCCAAATTACAGTCTGATCGTAAGCCCTCTCTATCAAGTGACCCGGAAGAAGAATGATTTCAAATGGGGCCCTGAGCAAAGACAAGCCTTTGAACAGATTAAACAGGAGATAGTTCATGCAGTAGCTCTTGGGCCAGTCCGGGCAGGACAAGATGTAAAACATGTGCTCTACACTGCAGCCGGGGAGAATGGCCCTACCTGGAGCCTCTGGCAGAAAGCACATGGGGAGACCCGGGGTCGACCCCTAGGGTTTTGGAGTCGGGGATACAGAGGGTCCGAAGCCCGCTATACTCCAACTGAAAAAGAGATATTGGCAGCATATGAAGGGGTTCGAGCTGCTTCAGAAGTGGTTGGTACTGAGGCACAGTTGCTCCTGGCACCCCGACTGCCAGTGCTGGGCTGGATGTTCAAAGGAAAGGTCCCCTCTACACACCATGCAACTGATGCTATTTGGAGTAAATGGGTTGCACTGATCACCCAGCGGGCTCAAGTAGGAAACCCCAGTCGCCCAGGAATCTTGGAAGTGATTATGGACTGGCCAGAAGGCAAAGATTTTGGATTATCACCAGAGGAGGAGGTGACACGTGCTGAAGAAGCCCCACTCTATAACAAACTGTCAGAAGATGAGAAGCAGTATGCCCTGTTCACTGATGGGTCCTGTCGCCTTGTGGGAAAGCACCGGAGATGGAAGGCTGCTGTATGGAGTCCTACAAGACAAGTAGCAGAAACTGCTGAAGGAGAAGGTGAATCGAGCCAGTTTGCAGAGGTAAAGGCCATCCAGCTGGCCTTAGACATTGCTGAATGGGAAAAGTGGCCAGTGCTCTATCTCTATACTGACTCCTGGATGGTGGCAAATGCCCTGTGGGGCTGGCTGCAGCAGTGGAAGCAAAGCAACTGGCAGCGCAGAGGCAAATCCATCTGGGCTGCCACACTGTGGCAAGATATTGCTGCCCGGGTAGAGAACCTGGTTGTAAAGGTACGTCATGTGGCTGCTCACGTCCCCAAGAGTCGGGCCACTGAAGAACATTGGAACAACCAGCAGGTAGATCAGGCTGCCAAGATTGAAGTGGCTGAGGTGGATCTGGACTGGCAGCATAAGGGTGAACTATTTCTAGCTCGGTGGGCCCATGACACCTCAGGCCATCAAGGGAGAGATGCAACATACAGGTGGGCTTGTGATCGAGGGGTGGACTTGACCATGGACGTTATTGCGCAGGCTATCCACGAATGTGACACATGCGCTGCAATCAAGCAAGCGAAGTGGGTAAAGCCTCTGTGGTATGGGGGACGATGGCTGAAATATAAATATGGGGAGGCCTGGCAAATTGACTATATCACACTCCCACAGACCCGCCAAGGCAAGCGCCATGTGCTTACAATGGTAGAAACGACTGGCTGGCTGGAAACATATCCTTTGCCCCATGCCACTGCCCAGAACACTATTCTGGGTCTTGAGAAACAAGTCCTGTGGCAACATGGCACCCCAGAGAGGACTGAGTCAGACAACGGGATTCATTTCTGAAATAACCTCATAGACACCTGGGCCAAAGAGCATGGCATTGAGTGGGGTGTATCACATCCCCTATCAGGCACCAGCCTCTGGGAAAATTGAACGGTGCAATGGACTGTTAAAAACTACAGTGAGAGCAATGGGGGGTGGAACATTCAAGCACTGGGATACACATTTAGCAAAAGCCACGTGGTTAGTCAACACAAGGGGATCTGCCAACCGAGCTGGCCCTGCCCAGTCAGAAATCCTACGTACTGTGGAAGGGGATAGAGTCCCTGTAGTGCACACAAAAAGTATGCTGGGCAAAACAGTCTGGGTTCTTCCTGCCTCAGGCAAAGGCAAACCCATTCGTGGGATTGCTTTTGCTCGAGGACCTGGTTGCACTTGGTGGGTGATGCGGGAGGATGGAGAAATCCCATGTGTGCCTCAAGGGGATTTGATTTTGGGCGAAAACAACCAATGAACTGAATGGCACAATGTGAACTGCTATATAATGTTGTGTGTCACCTCTGTGTTGTATCAATGATATCAGAGTACGAGCCTCCCAACCCATGGACGATCGACTGTGAAACAAGCAAGGTGCAGCAGTGATGGAATGATGACTGACTCGGTATGCAGCAACCCAACACCACACGCACCATCTCTCCCACCCTGAAAGACTGATGCGACAGATGGAGCCCAGAGTCATGGACTGGGTGAACTCAATGGACATTTTAATGGACGTTTTACAGGGAAGGTCCATAGACTAAGGGAACGATGTCTGTGTATTGTGTTAATGGATGGGAAGGGGAGGGGTGGTGGTTGGTAAGGTTGTATTGGATGGTATGGGACCTGGGCATGGTGTAAATGGTATGGATTAAGGGGTGGAGAATGTGCTGGTTTTGGCTGAGAAGGGGTTAATTCTCCTCACTGTGGTGCCTGTGGGGGTTGGGGCCCTTTCCAGCTTTACGGGCGTGCCGCGTCGGGCGGGAAGCTGGGAGGGGCGGGGCCACAGCCGGGGCAGCTGACCCCGACTGGCCAATGGGATGTTCATTCCATACCATGTGACACCATGACCAGTATATTGAGGGGGGACAGTTTGTGGCTCGGGAGCATCGCAGTGTCGGGTCGGTGGGTGGTGAGCGGCTGCAGCATGTGCAGTTTGTTCCTGCGGTTTGTTCCCCTCCCCCCTCCCTTCCCCCCTCTTCTGGGGTTTTGTGCCTCTCATTGTTCTCCTTCACATTGCATTTCTGTTGTTGTTTCTTTTAATTTTAATTATTAAACTGTTCTTATCCCAACCCACGAGCGTTACCCTTCTGATTCTCTCCCCCATCTACTGGTGGGGGAGTGAGCGAGTTACTGTGTGGGGCTGAGCTGTTGGCTAAACCACGACAGCATGACACCCATAGAGAGAGGAATCCACAGAGAGAGACACCCACAAACACACCAACAGAGAGCAAGGCATCTCCACAGGAGACACCCAGAGAGAGGGACAGCCACCCACAGAGAGAATCATAGAACAGCCCAGGTGGGAAGGGACCTGAAAGGATCATCTGGTCCAACCTTTTGTGGAAAAGGGAGCCTAGATGGCATTATCTATCACCCTGTGTAATCACATTTTGAAAATCTCTAGTGATAGGGACTTTACCAGGTCCCTGGAGAGGTTGTTCCAGTGACTGTTCAGAAACAGTGTCAAATGCTTTGCTGAAGTCCAGGTTGTGACTGACCAATAAGCCCCTACAATGGAAGAAGTCTCAAAGTAGATGGGCAAGGGTGATGTGCCCATGAAGCTCAGGGAATAATGTACGGTGTGACTGACCACAGCTATTGCAAAGAAAGCTGGCTTTATCTCAACACAAAGGGGACCAACTGAGGGTGGCCTCAATTTAGATAAACAACTATCAACAGTTGAGTGGATCAGTTGAGGTGATATAAATGTTTCTCCCCGAGTTCATTAGAAGAGGGTGAATGTCTCCCTGAGTTAGCCAAACCAGCATGGGGGGAGTGAATGCGTGGCTCAGCCCAACGTAGAGTATAATAACTAGACAACTTACAAAAGAAATTTTAAGAGAGCAATGGGCTTGAGCTGGCTTCAACCCACATATTCCTTCTCAGCAACTAGGGATGCCCAGCATCATGATGGTGAGCATATTATAGAGATTAGTAATGGGGATCACACTGGCATTGTGACTGAACTGTGTATTGCAATTGCTATATATTTTGCTAAGTGTAACTTATGTTTGTATTGTGTTATGCAATATATTATGTATCACACTGCTAAATCAGAAATCCTATGTAACAGCAACTATCTTCAAATAAGTAAATTCAATATTAAACATTACACCTGATAGAGTTAGAACTGTTGTGACTAAAACTTGTTGCTTTGGGGGAGTCAGAAAGGCTTCAAGACAAGAAGTGCCTAAACAAATTTACGATGATGAAATTTGTCCTTAGAAAAAGCAGATGTACAGAGCCATAAAGATAAGAAACTGCAGAGCAAACACTAAACCAGAACAGACTATCCCTCAAAGACAGTATATACGTGATCTCAGAACTGAGTTTGCACAAAAGCAAAAGTTAACTAGTGGACACAGTGAGGAAGAGTATATCCTTCATCCAGAGACCCCTGATGACTACCCAGAGACACCAACAGGCATGCGCAAATGACATTTGCATATGTTAATGAGCTATTGGAAAATTAATGAATATGCATATATTTTATTGGAAAACCAATGAATATGCATGTAAATCTTGTATAAGTTATGCAACTAACCCTGTGCAGGCACGCACATTAGGAGGAGTGATCCCCTGTGCGTCCAGCGCTGCACTAAAGAATACCTGCTTAATAGTTGTTCAGACTATTGAGTCCTGATTTTGGCTTTTGACAGCATCACACCCGCCACACATGGAATATCTACAAGAACCTGGTCAGAGAGTATTGGACTGATACTCTACATCCACTGGTCTCCACATGTCAACAGAAAATGTTATTTTGTTGCAGAAAGAGATCAGGTTAGTCAGGCATGATTTGTCTTTGGCAAATCCATGTTGGCTTTTCCCAATCATTTGATTTGTAATAGTTTCTAGCAGGACTCATTCCATTACTTTCCCAGGGACTGAATTAAGACTAATGAGCCTGTAGTTTCCTGGGTCCTCTTTTTGGCCCTTCTTGTAGATGAGTGTGACATTGTCCCTCTTTCAGTCATCAGGGATATCCCCTGATCTCCAGGACTTTTCAAAGGTTATAGACAGTGGCCTTACAACATCAGCCACTTCTCTTAACACCCTGGGGTGGATTCCATCTGGACCCACAGATTTATGTGGGTTGAGCCCTTGCAAGAGGTTGCAGACCAGCCCTTCCTCCCCTACCGGTGGGTCAACACATGTGTTGGCATAGCTACTTGAGCCTGTGATCTGGGGTCCAGCTACACTGGTAAAGACAGGCAAAGAAGGTATTGAGAACCTCTGCATTGTCAGCATTATTAGTGACTAGTTTCCCTGCCCTGTTTAGCAATGGGCCTATGTCTTCCCTGTGTTTCTGCTTACTACTCACGTACCTGAAGAACCCTTTCTTGTTGTTCTTGACATCTCCGGCCAATTTCAGTTCTAGCTGAGCCTTAGCCTTCCTGACTGCATCTCTGCATGCCCTAACAAGGTTCTTGTAGTCCTTGATGGGTATTTGGCCACCTTTCCATATCCAGAATGCTTCTTTTTTTTCTTTCAAGCACACACAACAGCTCATTGTTAAGTCAGGGTGGTCTCTTGTTCTGTCTTCTTCCTTTCTGTTTGTAGGGGATGGACAGTTCCTGTGCTTCCAGGAGGCTGTTCTTGAATAACTCCCAGTGCTCACAAGCTCCTTTGCCCTCCATGGATGCTTCCTATGGAATCCCTCGCAGATGGGCTCTGAGCATCTCGAAGGCGGCTCTTCTGAAGCTCAGGGTCTTTGTCCTACTACTGGTCGTCTTCAGTGTGCTCAGCAGGATCTTAAACTCCATCAGCAGTTATGTTGTCAAGTAAGTATTCTTTGTTTGTGAGCAGTAAATCTAGCAATACTCTGTTCCTAGTCAGCATGTCCAGCATCTGTAGCAGGAAGCAGTCCTCAATGCATTCCAGGAACCTGATGGACAACTTGTGCACTGCTGTGTTGTTTTCCCAACAAATGTCTGAATAACTGAAGTCACCCATGAGGACCAGGTTCTGTTGGCCTGAGACTTCCTTGAGCAGCCAAATTAAGGTTTTGTCAGCCTCGTCATCCTGATTGGGAGATCAGTAACAGGTACCTAACATAAGCTCCCCCTTGGTGACAATCCCTCTAATCTTGATCCAAAGGCATTCAACAGAACTTTCGTGGTCTCCATAGCTCCCCTCCATACACTCAAATTTCTTTTACATAAAATGCAACTTCCTCTTCTTCCCTTCCTATCTTTCTGAAAGAGAGAAGCACCCCCACTACACAGAAACCCACAGAGAAGCACACACACACAGAAACTCAGAAACACACCCAGAGGGAGAGGCACCCCCCCAAAGGCAGACACCCAGAGGGAGGGACCACATGCACACACAGAAGCCCACAGAAAGAGGCACACCACACACCCCAGACACCCAGGGCAGAGGCACCTCCCCACATAGACACCCAGGGGGAGAGAGGCACCCCCAACACACTGTGGTGGGTTGACCTTGGCTGGAAGCCAGGTACCCACCAAGCTGCTCTGTCACTACCCCTCCTCAGCTGGACAGATGGAGAGAAAAAATGAGACAAAAGGCTCATGGGCCAAGATAAGGACAGGGAGATCACTCACCAATTACCATCACAGGCAAAACAGACTCAACTTGGAAAAATTAATTAAATTTATTGCCAATCAAAATCAGAGTAGGATAATGAGATATAAAACCAAATCTTAAAATTAAAACACCTTCCCCTCACCTCTCCCTTCTTCCCAGGCTCAACTTCACTCCCAGCTTCTCTACCTCCTCCCCCTGAGCAGTACAGAGGGACGAGGGATAGGGGTTGCAGTCAGTTCATCACATGTTGTCTCTGATGCTCCTTCCTCCTCACACTCTCCCCCTGTTCCAGCATGGGGTCCCTCCCATGGGAGACAGTCCTCCACAAACTTCTCCAATGTACATCCTTCCCATGGACTGCAGTTCTTCACGAACTGCTCCAGTGTGGGTCCCCCATGGGGCCACAAGTCCTGCCTGAAAACCTGCTCCAGTGTGGGCTACTCTCTCCACGGGGTCGCAGGTCCTGCCAGGAGCCTACTCCAGTGCGGGCTCTCCACAGGGTCACAGCCTCCTTCAGGCACATCCGCCTGCTCCAATGTGGGGTCCTCCACAGGCTGCAGGTGGATATCTGCTCTGCATCTTTACCATGGGCTGCAGGGCAATCTCTGCTCTGGCGCCTGGAGCACATCCTCCCCATCCTTCACTGACCTTGGTGTCTGCAGGGTTGTTTCTCTCACATATTCTCACTCCTCTCTTCTGGCTGCTTTTGCACAGCAGTTTTTCCCCTTTTTAAACTATGTTATTGTCTTGGTTTATCCGACAACTCAGCCCCACACAGTCGCTCGCTCACTCCCCCACCGGTAGATGGGGGAGAGAATCAGAAGGGTAACGCTCATGGGTTGAGATAAGAACAGTTTAATAATTAAAAATAATTAAAAAAAAAAAAACACAACAAAAATGCAATGGAAAGGAGAACAATGAGAGGCACGAAACCCAGGAGGTGGGAGGGGAATGAAGCGCTGAAACAAACCGCATGCGATGCAGCCACCCGCCAACCCGACACCACGCCTCCCCCGAGCCGCAAATTGCCCCCCCTCAATATACTGGTCATGGTGTGACATGGTATGGAATGAACCTGCCATTGGCCAGTCGGGGTCAGCCGCCCCCACGATGGCCCTGCCCCTCCCAGCCCCCCCCCCCCCCCCCGCAGCAGAGCTCGGGAAGCTGGAAAGGTAGCCAACCCCCCACAGTGAGGAGAATTAACCCCTTCTCAGCTAAAACCAGCACAGTTATCTCACAGGTGCTACCACCAAGGCTGATGGGCTCAGCCTTGGCCAGCAGCAGGTCTGTCTTGGAGCCAGCTGGCATTGGATCTATCGGACATAGGACCTTCCCCCTTCTAGCAGCTTCTCACAGAAGCCACCCCTGTAGCCCCCCCAGTACCAAAACCTTGCCATGCAAAACCAATACAGTGGGATTTCCATAAGCCTCAGTTCCTTCAGGATATACCCAACTCCTCCGATGTGGGGTCCTCCATGGGCTGCAGGGGAATATCTACTCTGGTGCCTGGAGTATCTCCTCCCCCTCCTTCTTCACTGACCTTGGTGTTCACACTGCTGCATCTCTCTTCCCCCTCCTCCTCCGCCTGTGTGGCATTTTTACCCTTTCTTAAATATGTTTTCACAGAGGTGCCACCACGTTCGCTGGCTCAGCTTTGGCCAGCGGTGGGTCTTGGAGCTGGCTGGCACTGTCTCTATTGGACATGGGGGAAGCTTCTAGTATCTTCTCAAAGAAGCCACCCCTGTAGCCCCTCCTTGCTATGCAAACCAAATACACACACACAGGCACCCAGAGCGAGAGACACCACCCACACATGGACACCCAGAGAGACATCCATCCACCAGGATATCCAGAGAGAGGGACACACACGCGCACATGCACACACACACACAGAGGCACTCAGAGGACAAGCCACCCGCACACAAAGAACTCAGAGACAGGTACCCCCACAGAGAGGGACAGCCACCCACAGAGACATCCAGAGTGAGAGGGAGGTCATCCCCAACAGGCACCCACAGAGAGAGGAACTGACACACACAGACACACAAAACCACACACACAGAGCAACTCAGAGACAACCAGAAAGAGAAGCACCCCCACAGAAAGACACCCAGAGGGTGGGAGAGACTCATGTTGAGATACCCAGAGACACACACATGCATACGCACCCATAGAGACATCCAGCAAGAGCCATCCCAGACACAGACACCCAGAGAGAGACACACACCACACACAAAGAAACCCACAGATAGAGATACCCCCCCAGTATACACAGGCACCCAGAGAGAGAGAGAGACACTTCCCATATGCAGATACCATGAGGGAGAGACAACCCTCCACAAAGACACCCAGGGATACACCCATACACAGAAACCAAGAGACACACAACAGCACGCACAGACACCTGCAGAGCAACACACAGAGAGAGACAGTGATAGTGCAATACACACACAGAGAGCCAGAGACACCCACAGCCAAAGAAACGCTCACAAACACACCCTGAGTGACATTGACAGAGAACCAGAGCAACACCCACAGAAAAACCAACATACAGACACAGAGGGATTTGAGTTGCATGTTACAGGAATTACTATAGCAGGAACATTGCAATGTTAAACCCTAGAACGCGGCCCAAAGGGACCAGGGTGGAGATTGTAATGGATATACCTTTAAATTGTTGTAATCCATTATTTCAGTTGCATGTTATAGGAAGTACTGTAGCAGGAACCACCTGAACCAATGGAGGATGAACCTTAAAAGAAGCAGTGCAAGTGCAGCAGTGACCTGAACTGAGATGGCTTTGGTGCCCAATAACTCCACGCAGCACACCACCTCTCCTGTCCTGAGCGATGGAGCCCAAAGTCATAGATTGAAATGAACTGAGTGGACTTTTTCTGGCATTTCTGGTCATTTTAGAGGAATGGCCCATAGATTAAGGGGACGATATCTGTGTATATTTATCAAAAAAGGATGGGAAGTGGGGTGGTGGGTAATGAGAATGTATTTTGGTAGTGCAGGACCTGAGCATGACATAAATGGTATGGAATAAGGGGTGGAGAAAGAGCTGGTTTTAGATGGCATAGATATAATTTTGTTCATAGTAGCTTTTATGGGGCTATGTTTTGGATTTCTGATTAAAACAGTGTTGATAATACAGGGATGTTTTAGTTCCTGCTGAGCAGAGCTTACACAGACTCAAGGCCTTTTCTGCTCCTCACCCCACCCCAGCAGCAACTAGGATAGGGGTGCACAAGAATTTGGGAGAGGACACAGCTGGGACAGCTGAAGCAAACTGACCAAAGTGATATTCCATACCATATGACGTCATAGAATCATAGAATCATTAAGGTTGGAAAAGACCTCTAGGATCATCGAGTCCAACAGTCAACCCAACAATACCATGTCTCCTAAACCATGCCCTCAAGTGCCACGTCTACACGTCTTTTAAATACCTCCAGGGATGGCGACTCTACCACCTCTCTGGGCAGCCTGTTCCAATGTCTGACCACTCTCTCAGTAAAGAAATTTTTCCAAATATCCAATCTAAACATCCCCTGATGCAGCTTGAAGCCATTTCCTCTCGTTCTAGCACTAGCGACCTGGGAGAAGAGACCAACACCCACCTCGCTACAACCTCCTTTCAGGTAGTTGTAGAGAGCAATAAGGTCTCCCCTCAGTCTCCTCTTCTCCAGGCTAAACAACCCCAGTTCCCTCAACCTTTCCTCATAAGACCTGCTCTCTAGTCCCTTCACCAGCTTCGTTGCCCTTCTTTGGCCACACTCCAGCAACTCGATGTCCTTCTTGTAGTGAGGGGCCCAAAACTGAACACAATATTCAAGGTGTGGCCTCACCAGGGCGGAGTACAGGGGCATGATTACTCCCCTCCTACTGCTGGCCACACTATTCCTGATACAAGCCAGGATGCTTTTGGCCTTCTTGGCCACCTGGGCACACTGCTGGCTCATGTTCAGCCGGCTGTCAACCAACACCCCCAGGTCCTTCTCCACCAGGAACCTTTCCAGCCACTCTTCCCCAAGCCTGTAGCATTGCATGGGGTTGTTGTGACCAAAGTGCAAGACCTGGCACTTGGCCTTATTAAACCTCATACAATTGGCCTCAGCCCATCGGTGGTGAGTGCGAAGCAAAGGTGAGCCTCGTCCCAAGGGCGGCAGGGCAAGGGCAAGGCGAGGGCTAGCCTTGTCCCATGAGGGGTGAGGCAAGGACGAGGCAAGGGCGAGCCTTGCTTGAAGGCCTTGTCCCGTGGGTGGAGAGGCAAGGGTGAGGCGAGGGCGAGCTTCGTTGCCCCAGTCAGCAACCAAGCACCACACAGCTGCTCGCTCATTTCCCCCCTGGTGGGATGGGGAAAGAATCAGAAGAGTAAAAGTGAGGAAACTCCTGGGTTGAGATAAAGACAGTTTAATAGGTAGAGCAAAAGCCACATGCAGAAACAAATCAAAACAAGGAATTAATTCACCACTTCCCATGGGCAGGCAGGCGTTCAGCCATCTCCAGGAAAGCAGGGCTCCATCAAGCGTAATGGTTACTTGGGAAGACAAATGCCATCACTCCGAATGTCCCCCCTTCCTTCTTCTTCCCCCAGCTTTATATACTGAGCATGACATCATATGGTATGGAATATCCCTTTGGTCAGTTGGGGTCAGCTGTCCCGGCTGTGCCCCCTCCCAACTTCTTGTGCACCCGGCAGAGCATGGGAAGCTGAAAACGTCCTTGACTAGTGTAAGCGCTACTTAGCAACAACTAAAACGTCTCCACATTATCACCGCTGTTTCCAGCACAAATCCAAAACATAGCCCCATACTAGCTACTATGAAGAAAATTAACTCCATCCCAGCTGAAACCAGGACACAGGGTCACCCAGAGAAAGGCACACCCACAAAGAGGGGCAGAGAGACAAACCCAAGAACAAAGAAAGGGAAGCAGAGAAGGGAACAGGGAGGAGGAAAGCAAAGGAACCGGGTCAGAGGCAGAGGAACAGAATGTCCAGGAACAGGGACAGAGGTGTTAAGAGAAGGAGGCAGAAGAACAGGGAGGGGCATGCCCAAGCACAGAGAGAGAGACAGAGGAGGGGGAGGTCCAGGAACAGGGGGGAAGGGAGGAAAGAAGATTGAGGCAAAGAGGAGACCCAAAAAAAGAAGAGAAGGAGGCAGAGGAGAGGAAAGCCTAGAAAAGACAGGGAGGCAGAGAAGGGAAGGCTGAGAAAAAGAGGATGAGGCAAGGGAAGGGGCACACCCAGGAAATGAGAATGAGGAAGAGAACAGTCACGCCCTATATAGGAGGGAAAGTTGAGGCAGAAGAGGAGCATGCTCACAAAAAGAGGACAGGGCAGAGGGAGGGCACACTCAAAAAATGAGGATGAGGCCTAGGAAAGAAAGAGAAGCAAAGGAATGTGAGGCAGAGAAAAGAAAGGCCCAGAAAAAGAGAGGAAGGCAGAGGAGGGGCAAGGCCCAGGAACAGGATGGGGAGGCACATAAGGGCAAGACTCAGAAAAAGAAATCGAGGCAGAGGAGGGAGCATGCCCAAGAAATGAGGATTAGGAAGAGAAGAGGCATGCCCAGGAAAAGAGAATAAGGCAGATGAGGGGGAAGCCCAGGAAAAGAGGGTGAGGTAGAGGAGGGACGAGACGGGTGGGGCTGGGTAAAGAGAGCAAGACAGAGGAGGAGGAGACCAAGGCAAAGAGGGTGAAGATGAGGAGGGCGAGGCCCAGGCAACAAAGATGCAGCCCCCACAAAAAAGACGAAGGCAAAGAGTGGGAAAGTGAGGCAGAAGAGGACGAAGCCCAGGAGAAGAGGAAGAGGCAGAAGAGGAAGAGGCCCAGGTAAGGAGAGAGAGTTAGAGGAGAAGGGGCCCAGGCAAAGAGGGCGAAGCAGAGGAGGCAAAGGCCCAGAGAAAGAGGCAGAGGAGGGGGAGACCCTAGAAAAGAGAGGGGAGCAGAGGAGAGGGAGGCCCAGGAAGAGAAGGCAAGGCAGAGAAGGGGCATGCCCAAGAAAATAAGGGGAGGCAAAGAAGGGGCATACCCAGGAAAAGAGGCCCAGGAAAGGAGGGGCAAGGCCCAGGAGAGGAGGAGGGCAAGGTATGTGAAAAGAGGGCGAGACAGAGGAGAACCTCAGGAAAGGAGGCCAAGACGGGGAAGAGAAGGGCGAGGTGAGGCCCAAGAAAGGAGGGCGAGGCCAAGGCGAGGCAAAGCTCAAGGAAAGGAAGGCGAGGTGGGGTAGAGGCAAGGCCCAAGGACCTGTGAGCAGGGCAAGCTGAGGCCTGAGAGGCTTAGGGCGTGCTGGGAGAGGAGCAAGGCCTGAGGACCTCTAGGGCATGCTGGCGAGGCCTAAAGAGCCAGGGGCAAGGAGCCAGGGGAGGCGAAGCCAAAGCAGCCGGGGGTCAGGCGAAGGCCCAGAGAGCGCGAGATGACAGTGAAGGAACAGGGGAAAAGGTGAGGGTGAGGGCCAAGGAGACTGGGGCAAGGACCAAGCTGGGCAGGGGCCAAGTAAAGGAGGATGATGATGAGGTGAGGCCACAGGAACAAGGGGAAAGGCAAGGCCCAAAGAGTGCAGGACAAGGGCCAAGGAACCGGGTATGGGGTTAGGAGAGAGCCAAGGAGACAGGAGTGGGGAGAGGTGGGGCAAGGAAAGAGCAAGGCACGGCCCAAGGAGCCGGGGGCAAGGCTAGAGTCAGGCAAGGGCACATGAGCTAAGCTAGGGGCATGGCAAGGGCCACGGAGAAGAGGCAGAGGGTGAGGCGAGGCCAGGCCCAAAAGGCCTGGGGGTAAGGTGAGGGCAAGGTGAGGCAAGGGTGAGTCAAGGATGAGCCTTGTCCTGAGGGCGGCGCAGCAAGGAGAGAATGAGGTGAGGAGAGGGCAGGGAGGTGAGAGTGAGGTGAGGGCAACCCTTGGATGGAGGGCAGCGAGGGGAAGGCAAGAAGAGGGCGAGACAAGGGCAAGCCTTGTCCCGTGGGCAGCGGGACGAGGGCGAGCCTTGACCCATGGGCATTGGGGCGAGGGCGAGGCAGGGTGAGCTTCGTTCCATGGGTGGCGGGGCGAGGGCGCGGCAAAGGCGTGCCTCGCCCAAGGGCAGTGGGGCGAGGTGAGGGCAAGCCTCGTCCCGCAGGGGGCGGGGCAAGGGCGAGGTGAGGTCAAGCCCCATCCTGCGGGTGGCAGGGTGAGGGCAAGGCGAGGGCGAGCATCATCCCGCAGGCGGCGAGGAGAGGGTGAGGCAAGGGCGAGCCTCGACCCATGGGCATTGGGGTGAGGGCGAGGCAGGGGCGAGCTTCATTCCACGGATGGCAGGGCAAGGGCGAGGCAAAGGCGAGCCTCGCCCGAGGGCGGCGGGTTGAGGGCGAGCCTCGTCCTGCAGGGGGTGGGGCAAGGGCGAGGTGAGGTCAAGCCCCCTCCTGCGGGCGGCGAGGCGAGGGCAAGCCCCCCTCCCACGGGCAGCATGGCGAGGGCAAGGCGAGGGTGAGCATCATCCCGCGGGCAGTGAGGCGAGGGCGAGGCGAGGGCGAGGCAAGGGTGAGCCTCGTCCCGAGGGCAGCGGGTTGAGGGCGAGGCGAGGGCGAGCCTCGTCCCGAGGGCGGCAGGGTGAGGGTGAGCCTCGTCCCGTGGGGGGCGAGCCTGGGGCGAGCCTTGGACCGCGGGTGGCGAAGCAAGAGCAAAGCAAGATGGGCAAGGCTGGAGGCCCAAGGAGAGGCAGAACAGGCAAGGCCAAACGGAGATGGGCAAGGGAAGTCCCATGGCCAAAGCAAGGGCAAAGGGCAGACAGGCGAGGTGGCAGGCAAGGCAAGGCCTGAGGTGAGGCCCAGGGGGAGGCCCAAGGCCAAAGTGAGGTGAGACAGGCAAGCCAGTGGGCAAGGCAAGATGGGCATGGCTCGAGGACAGGCAAGGTCTAAGTTGAGGAGGCCGGGGAGAGGCCACTCAATTTATACACCATAATCCAGAACTCGTAACCACAAGACCTAGAAGCCCACTTATGCAGGTAGCTCTAGTGGAGAAAATTTACATCCTTGCAAGTGCACACATAATATGAAGGGACGATAGCCAGCAAGAGTTTCAGTTATTTGGTCTAGCCATTGTAGAGAAAAAGTAAAGCTGCATGAAAACAAACAGTGGCTTCTCTGTCTTAGGGGTTTTTTTTCCTTTGTGGTTTTGTTTTCCGATTTGGGTTTTTAAAATATAATGCATATGGATAATACTGTATTCAACCCCCCCTTCCGTTTTCCAATGTTTTATAGCCTATATCCTTTGCAAGAGGAGTGTTTTAGTAGAACTTTTACACTGTTTCTGGAATTTAGTTTCATGCCACCTCTGACTGTCATCCAAAATTAGATGGTTTCATAAAAAACCATTTTGTATACTTCAAAATAGTTATGTGACCAAATTCTGCATTTATTTTATCCAGTAGTGGAACTCAACTAGAATTAGATAAAAGCTCAGGCTACAGAGCCCAAATAATTTCCTGAAGTTACTCTTTTACCCACTCACAGCCATTGTGACACTGAACAGAGGAATGCCTGAAGCCTGCAAGGACCTGCGCTTCATTTGCAATAACTGCAACAGGAACTAAAGACGGTCTTCCCATGCAAGCCTGCTACCATCCTGCTGAGTGCAATTCTAAACCTTCCGCCCACAGCTCTTCACGTCATCTAAGCTTTCCATAGGTAAACTGTATTATGGATCATCCATTTGTTGTCCAGCAAGTGCATTCAAAACCACATCTGCCTAAGCACTAAATACAAATCAATTCTTTGCTGTAAGAACTGAATGCAACACAAAGTGTACAGGAGTGATAGAATACTACTCACTACTCTTCAATCTTTTTTAAGTATAACATCAGTTCTTATAAAAATCTCACAAAATCCTTACTGTTAAAGATGATACTGTGACCACTATGTAACACCATTTTAAAAAAGCCAATACATTTCCTAGGAAATTTCAAGTTAAAAAAAAAACAGCCAACAAACCCAAGAAAGAAGTTACTGACAGAGATCTCCTATAATTACTATGCCTCACTATTAAGAATGAATACATCTATCCCTGTCATCCCTGAATGATGACATTCAATTATCTAAACAGAGCAAGCTGCAATACCACCACTAACCTAAGCAGCTTGCTCAGGAGAAGAGTAAATATACCAGCTGCATACAAATACCCAAAGGTGTTTTGCTTTTTTTAAACATAGTTACCTTGCTGTTCTACATACTAGCTTGAGTGTACCCCTGAACTATTCCAGATTAACCTTGTATTTATGGAGATAGACATTTTTAACCAATTTTTTGTTGTTAATATGCATTTCAAAAAAAAAAAAAAAAGCACAAACCCCATTAAATTAATTTAAGAGAACATTTCATACCTGGAAATTGTTCATCAGCCCGTACTGACACCCTGTCTGGCAGGATGAGAAATCATAGTTTAATTTGCAAGCTGCAGTAGTACAGTTTGTCAGCTCAGTGACAATGGTGTTATTAACATTCCCTGTAGCATCTCGAACAACACAGGAACCTAGAGCAGACCCAATCACAAGAATAAGCATTAACAGACTGAACCTGCACTTAGGAAGGACATGTGTCTAGCTTAATTCCCTTTTTAGGTAAGCATATTCTCACAGAGCAACATTACGATAAGGCATTTATGTTTTTAATAAGTTTCAGTCTTAAGCACTTCTTCACCGTGAAGAACAAACACAAGCAAGCTAACTATCTGCTTTCTTGTTTGAGAAGAGCCTAAGTTTTAGAGAAGCCAGAGTCCAATAAATAACAAAAAGGAAAAACCTAGCACAGAGGAAAGCTACAAATCACTTGAACGGCAAAAGTTTAATAGCTCATTTTTAGTTCAATCTTTGAATCATGACTTTCCCATAGCACTTTATTTGAAGTTAGTATTAAGCACCATCACGTGATTGTTAGTGTGGGTGTTGGGCTTGATTTTTTAAAAAAAATTATTTATTTTTTTTTTTACTAATTTTTTTGTGCACTTTTCCTAGTGGAGTGCAGTTTTGTAGTGATACGTACATACGTATATAGATAGGTGTACACAATTTTGCAACTGTTTATTTTCCTAGAAGATTAAGTGTGATGATTCCACAGTAAAAAAATTTCCAGGTATAGTGACAAAAAAGGTTTGCCTGACAGATATAAATCAAGCAAGGACGTTAACGTTCCTAGATTATCTAATGAATAGTTTTCCTGGAATTTCCTCCTTTCCCTCTAATAATAGAGATATATAAAATAGAATAGCATAGAACACCATAGAACAGAATAGACTATTTCAGTTGGAAGGGACCTAAAATGATCATCCAGTCCAACTGCCTGACCAAGTCAGGGCTGACCAAAAGTTCAAGCATGTTATTAAGGGCATTGTCCAAATGCCTCTTAAACACTGACAGGCATGGGACATCGGCCACCTCTCTAGGAAGCCTGTTCCAGTGTTTGTCCACCCTCTCGGTAAAGAAGTGCTTCCTAACGTCCAGTCTAAACCTCTCCTGACGCAGCTTTGAACCATTCCCACGCGTCTTGTCACTGGATACCAGGCAGAAGAGATCAGCACCTCCCTCTCCACTTCCCCTCCTCAGGAAGCCGTAGAGAGCAATGAGGTCACCCCTCAGCCTCCTTTTCTCCAAACTGGACAAGCCCAAAGTCCTTAGCCCCGCTCCCCATAGGACATTCCTTCCAGCCCTTCCACTGGCTTTGTTGCCCTCCTCTGGACACATTCAAGGACCTTCACAGCCTTCTTAAATTGTGGGGCCCAGAACTGCACTCAATACTCAAGGTGAGGCCACACCAGCGCTGAATACAGCAGGCTCATCATCTCTTTTGACCAGCTGGTTATATTGTGTTTAATGCACCCCAGGACGCGTTCTGCCCTCTTGGCTGCCAGGGCACACTGCTGACTCCTATCGAGCCTGCTGTCGGCCAGCACCCCCAGATCCCTTTCTGCAGGGCTGCTCTCCAGCCACTCCTCTCCCAAACTATACTTGTGCCCAGTGTTACTCCATCCCAGGTGCAGGATCAGGCATTTGAACTTGTTAAATTTCATCCCATTAATCATTGCCCAATGCTCCAATACATCTAGATCCCTCTGCAAGGCCTCTTGTCCCTCGAGTGAGTCAACAGCACCTCCCAGTTTGGTATCGTCACCAAACTTGCTAATGGTGCATTCGACTCCTGCATTCAGATCGTTGATAAATATATTGAACAGGACTGGCCCTAGAACTGAACCCTGAGGAACGCCGCTGGTGACCGGTCGCCAGCCAGATGTAGCCCCATTCACTACAACCCTTTGAGCTCTGCCCTTCAGCCAGTTCTTCACCCAGCACACCGTGAACCTGCTCATCCCACAGCTGGACAACTTGTCCAGAAGGATGCTGTGAGGGACAGTATCAAAAGCCTTACTAAAATCCAGAAAAACTACATCCACTGCCTTCCCTTCATCCACTAGGTGGGTGACCTTATCATAGAAGGATATCAAATTGGTTAAACAGGACTTTCCCTTTGTGAACCCATGTTGTCTGTGCCTGAGGATCGCATTATTCTTTAAATGCCTTTTTGTAGTACCCAGTATGATCTTCTCCATAGTTTTTCCGGGTACTGAGGTTAGACTAATAGGTCTGTAGTTCCCTGGGTCTTCCCTCTCGCCCTTCTTGTAAATTGGAATAACATTGGCTAGCTTCCAGCCAGCAGGGACCTCCCCAGACTCCCAAGACCTTTGGTAGATGATCGAGAGGGGTCCTGCCATAACATCCACTAGCTGCTTCAGTACTCTGCGATGAATCCCATCAGGCCCCACAGACTTGCGAACATTCAGCTGATACAGCTCGTCCCTTACAATTTCAGAGTCCACAAATGGAAATTCACCGTTCCCACACTCGTGGTCCTCTGACTCAAGGGACCAGGCAGCCCAAGGTCTATCAGTATTATTAAAGACTGAGGCAAAAAATGCAGTGAATGCCTCCACTTTGTCTTCATCCCTATTAGTCAGGTGACCATCTTCAACAAGTATCGGTCCAATGTTTTCTTTAGATCTCTTCTTGCTATTAACATACTTAAAAAGCCCTTGTTATCTGACACAACACCGGCCAGTTTCAACTCTAGTTGAGCTTTGGCCTTTCGTGTCTTCTCCCTGCATATACGAACCACAGCTCTGTAATCTTCCTGCGAAGCCCGACCTTGCTTCCAGAGATCATACCATTTCTTTTTCCTCTTGAGCTCCATGAGGACGTCCCTGTTCAGCCAAGCTGGTCTTCTGCCCCGCTTGCTTGACTTTCGACACAGTGGACTTGCCTGCTTCTAAAAGGTGGTTCTTAAAGACTGACCAGCACTCGTGGACTCTTAAGCCCTCAAAAGCAGATTCCCAGGGGACTCTGCTAAGTAGCTCCTTGAATAGCTTAGAGTTTGCTCTCCTGAAGTCCAGGGTAGCAACTCTGCTGTCCTTTCTTCTCATTATGCTGAAAGTTTCAAACTCAACCATTTCATGATCACTGTGGCCAAGACAGCCACCTACCATCACGTTGTCCAAAAAGCAGATTCGTTGCCCGGTGTGCAATGAGTCAATAATCACACACTCAGGAGAGACATCGCTTATTTATTTCAGGGTTGCGCAAGCCTGGGTGCTCGGTGGTTTCCCACAAATCAAGCACCCCGGGTCAAAATTGCAGTAGGTATTTATACACTTAAATGTGTTAGTAACATGTAATATTCGCACCCCCCAGCTAGTCATTGGTTAGCTTCTTTCTCACTTCATCTTAAAGGTACAGCTCCTTTTAAATTTACTACGCATGCTCAGAGGGTAAGGGGCTTATTTGAGTAGGGGGCTTTCTGACCTATGGGCGTGATTTTTAGTATTATAACGAGGATAGTTCTTACCAAGTTGGCAACATACATAAAACATCCTGATTAGTTGTCCTCCTTAAGGTCTAATTGCCCTGGGATGTCCTTGGTTAAAGGATACTGACTTCGTACTTTATCACCCAGCTGAGGCGGGAGCTTTCCCTTTTATCAGTCTCTCAGTCTCTCAGTCCTTCTCCAAGGATACCGAATGTCTGTTCTTCTAATCAGAGATAATTAAGTGCCCTTTACTTATTAGCTTAACATATACGAAGAACATCTTGGCCTAATACAATGTTAGCTAAGTTTCTTCAACAATCACATCCCCCACGATTCCTTCTCTATTCACAGGTCCCTTCCAACCCCAACCATTCTGTGATTCTGCGAAATAGCAAGTCTAGGAGGGCATCTTTCCTAGTTGGCTCACTGAGTGCCTGTGACAAGAAGTTATCTCCTACAAACTTCAAGAATTTCCAAGACCCGCTCGTCACAGCAGTGTGATATTCCCAGTTGATGTCTGGGAAGTTGAAAGCTCCCATAAGGACAAGGGCTACCAATCCTGAAATTTCTCCTAATTGCCTATAGATTAACTCATCAGCGCTTACATCCTGGCTGGGCGATCGGTAGTAGACGCCCACTACAACACCTCCTTTGTTTTCCGTCCCGCTAATCCCCACCCAGAGGCTCTCAACCACATCATCCCTAACTGTAAGGGCTGTACAGTCAAATCTCTCCCTTACATATAGTGTGGCACCTCCACCTCGCCTGCCCTGTCTATCCCTCCTGAACAGCCTGTAGCCCTCCATCCCAGCACTCCAATCGTGGGGCCCATTCCACCAAGTCTCACTAATACCAATGATATCGTAGCTCTGGGAGCTTCCAGTTCATCCTGTTTGTTTCTCATACTGCGTGCGTTGGTGTACAAGCGTTTCAGATACGCTCCTGAGCCCTCTGTGCTCCCAGGAGCAGTGTAAATGCATTGCCACCCTCAGGTGATGCCATGCCAACTCTTGGCTTACCTACTGTAATCCTGTTGGCATCCCCTTCCCCCGTCGATTCTAGTTTAAAGCTCTCTCGATCAGTCCTGCCAGCTTATGCCCAGAGATGTGTTTTTCCCCATCGGAACAGGTGGATCCCGGCAGGCCCCAGCATACCTTGTGTCTCGATGGCTCTTCCATGGTTTAAAAACCCAAAGTTTTGGCGGAGGCACCAGTCCTGGAGCCAGATATTGATATCCTGCGCTCACCTGCTTCTTCCAAAGTCTCCCCCCATTACTGGGAGGACTGAGGAAAACGCTACCTGTGCTCCCGAATTTTTTAGCATTCTTCCCAGGGCTCTGAAATCTCTTTTGACTGACCTCAGACTTTTTGTTGTGACATCATTTGTACCCACGTGAAAGAGCAGGAATGGACAGTAGTCTGAAGGTTGAACTAGGCTCTTCAGTCTTGTGGTGACGTCCCTAATTCGGGCCCCAGGGAGGCAGTAAACTTCCCTGAAAAGAGGTTCTGGTCTGCAAATGGGTGCTTCCGTTCCGCACAGGAGGGAATCACCAATGACCTTAACTCGCCGTAACATAAGATGACTTATGTTATAAAGCTTCATACACATACTTCAGTTTAGAGTCTACTATTACATATTTCCTGTGTTCACAGAGAACACTTTCACAACTTTTAATCTCAAACTGTATATAAACAGCTTGTACATCTCAGTCAACATGGCTCAGTCATTTAAAAAAAAAACAAACCCAAACCCAAACCAAAAAGCAATCACAAGCAGTTTGTCATGAAAGCCCTGTTGCAAGTCAGTTTCTGACAACCCACCTCCCATGTGATTCTTTGTTGTACTGTAAAATCCCACAGACTCATCACTACTGTTACTTTTCTCCCTTGGGGGGGGGGGGGGCAGGGGGCAGGGGGCAGGGTGTTAAGTTCTATCACTTGAAAACTGCTGTCTTCAACTACTTTATGAGTAAAATTCCACTGTTCAGGAAAACTGTGAAGACAACATTTCAGCCTCTAAGTACTAAGATTACTGTCACCTGATTAAAAAGACTGCAAAAGGTTTGTGTGGGTTGTTTGGGTGGGTTTTTTTGTTGTTTGGGGCTTGTTTGTTTGTTTTTGTTTTTTAGACAAACTAGAGGAGTCTGAGTATTATTCAACATTCTATGTTTAACAATTGAGGTAGTTAAATTGTGTTTGGACACCAGCCAATGTATCGAGGAAAGGCAATTAAATGAGTGGGGAAGATAAGAGGAAAGTCTGCAGACCACTAAAGGCCAAGAGAATTCCCTTGCTCTGGTCTTTTAGGACCTTAAATGATGAGGAGGTCCTGGGAACGGAAGTATGCGACTATGGATGACTTAAATGACTTGCTTGCAAAATAAGATAAAAGGCACAGATATACTACAAGCATACAAGAATAGGTTTAATTTTCTCAAATGGCAATGCCTGCTATCTATGTAAAATAATTTGTTACTTTTTCCATTGATAAGGAGAATCCCTAAATACATATACCATATTTAGATTGCTTCCTAGCCTTTAGAACTTAAGCAACACCTGGCCCTGATAGGTGGACATTACTTAATACTTCCAATTTTCAGATTTATTTTTCAGTTGCTTACTAGGCCCAATTGGTTAAAATTCAGTAAGAGTTTCCTATACTGATCATCTCTCTTAAGGTTTTCTTCTGGGTGGGGGGGTGTGGTTTCTTGTTTGTTTCATCTTAATTGGGATTAAAAGTTCTGTATGAGGAAAAAAAAAAATATTTCTTCTCTTCCACCATGCAAGTATTTCCCCCGGCCATTGAAGTAGGATATAATGAATGTCACAATATATTTACTTACTGAACTATTTCTAGACAACATCTTGTTGGTAATATGTTGCAGTGGTAGACTCATGTAAGCTGAGAATCCCATTAAATAGCTACAGTGTGGTATCACAACCGTCTCATTCCTTGTTCCCCTGCGTGTGTGTAAGAGCTGCCAGCCAGCTGAATTTGGAGTCAAAGTACAACAGAAAGGGACAATGGCACTATGAACAAATAGTACAAGAGAATACAAAACAGAAGCCAGTTGGTCAAGCTGCATTCTCAATAGAAGATACTTATATCTAAGTAACAGTTCAGTCATTTTATTTAACCTTAATTCAGAAAGGTTTTATTTATAATAGATTCTGGCAACATTTTCCTTAATAATCACTAGGTCCTCTTTTCTGTAAAAATAGGGTTTCACCTTTTTATAGGCATTCAAAAGCATATTCCTGCCAAAGTCAAATGAAGTTTTTCCTGCGCTATAAGCCTCTGATAAGGTTAACAGACCATCTATATCAAGTTCTTTACAAGTACATACAAGCAGCAAGATCTCCAGAGATGCTACCCTGAGTGCTCCAGACTGCAACTGAGAGGGCTTCGCAACTTCTTTGGTGCTACAGTTAGCCTCTCATTAGTCTTACCTCTTTGTGTGGAGAAAGCATGCCTTAACCCTGTTGAGGAGTTTGTTTTTATTGGGGCTTTTCTTGTTTTAAAGCAACTACATTGCAGTCTAAATGTTGTGCTTTTAAATAAGTCTTTCAAGAATTTTGATACAAATGTTTCTTATACAACCTTAATCCTGCCACCCTGCACATCTGCATGAGTCCCTTGCTAAAATATGAACTGCACGCTTTCCCACCACAACTGCTATCTTTTTGAAATAGGGTGCCTAGCTCTGGCTGTATGGCTAGCAATTTTCCCTTTCTAAGCCCTCTTTACTCAGTCTCTTAAACCTCTTATTTACTACATAGCATGCAAATATTGAACTAAGCTGAGAATTTTAATTTTTTTTAAACAACTTTATCAGCACAGTACCCAAATATCTTAAATATGAAGGTATTTTGACAATATTCAGGTACATCAGGGAAAGACCAGTCATAGCTGCATGGATAATGAACCGAGATTTACAGGACCCCTCAAATTGGTGAGCACCTAGAGTTTGTTCTCATCCCCCTCAGACATCACTATTCAGTGACATTTGCTAGCCCCTTCAAAGTTTTAATGACTTGCTCATCACTTCATTAGAAGTACACAGTGGGGAATAGTTGGTGGGGGAAGGGAAAGAGTATTTGCATCTGTCCAGTTCCTGGTCCAATGCCAACAACAACAACAAGAAGCTAAATTTCACTTTGTCTTTCATTTCATAACCTATAACTTCTGATAATAGGAATTTTTAATTAACAGATTTCTAATTGTAAATTGTAAAAATGTTTAAAAGATGACTAAAGTATTCTATTAACAGATTAATATAGATGAATATTAATGAGTATGGGGGTTCAAGTTCTAAAAATATTAATATTTGGTAGCAGAGATCTATGTGGTCAATCTAATTAGAAGACAGGTTTACTGTTAGTCATTATCCTGCATAGAGCACAATCACTAGAGAGAAATTATTTGGCAGCGCTACAATATACTGTTAGCCAACGGCGGCAGACTAGCAAGATTGGTATCTTTAGAAAGGAAGTATAATTAGTGGTAAGATCAATGCAATGGTACTCTTATAAACATGAATTTCATTCAAAAGGCAGCACAACTAAGCTAAAGCAAGGTCTTTCATATAAGAAAACTGACTACTGCCAGAAACTATGTGACACACAAAAACATTTCAGATCATCTCCTCTTCCCCCCAAAAAATAAAAGCTATAGACATTTCTGAACATGACAACACTTCTGAAAGTGGGGTTAGACAGATAAAAGATGTCACTCACTCTCCTCCCTCTACTGGGAATTACTGTTCATGCCACCTTGGCAGAGAGTAGCGTGACCATCCCAAAATTTGCTTCAGGTAGAATAGCTGACTTGCACCATTTTCAATCAGCACAGGTGTTAAGTGAATATTTCCTGAAAATGCACTTTTCTAATACAGAATCCTACTGCCGAATTCTAAACATCTTAACAGAAATGCTACCACAGATTAGGAGATACTAATATGAAATCTTGTGTCATTTAATTGTTGTCTTTAGTCTGAAGCAGTCACCACTAACCTTAGAAAAATATCACTCATTTAAAAAAATTATAAAACACAGCTGAAAACTTGGATCTCCAACAATAAAAATTAGAAAGCTCTGGCTATTACTTTCCTATGCATGAGAGGCAAACTGAATTACATAAGCTATATTAAAACATACCCTCACAAAGAATGTGAAATGATAAAGTAAAAAACGTCCACTATTTACCTACAGATACTGCAATTCCTATGTAAACCAAAGTAGTAATTAAGATGGCCAACAGCATTCCCTTAGGTATGGCTGACTGTGGATCCTGAAAGAAAAATTTCAGTGGGCAGTCATGATACAGATAAACATTAACTCTACATTTGTGGTCAGAATTTGCTAATTCACTACTCACCGCAAGATCACCTGAGATATTTGCACCAGCAAGTATGCCGGTTGCAGCAGGGAAGAAAATAGCAAATACAGAAAAGAAAGTTTCCTCATTTCGGAAATCTGGTCCAAAATTCTCCGCAAATATTTCAGCTGTAGAGAAAGATTTTTTCATTTAAGTCTGCCATTATTCATATATAGCCTACAGTATTAGCCAATTCCAGCCAATATTACCCTAATGGAAAAGCTGAAGAAAAAAAAAAATCCCATGCCCACACACAGCAGCATGCCCTACCCAAGTGTAGAGCATTTTAACATAGGTAAGCCCTAATTCATCACTTCAGCTCAAAATTAAAAGTGAACACAGTAAACTTTAAAAGTCTTTAAAAACAGAACAAGTATGTATAATATGATCCAGCCTTTTTAAAGTTAGTATAATTGATATTAAGCAAGCAGGACCAGTTTTCAGCCTCAAAAATTTTAAGATTAAGGAATAAAACAACACAAGCTTGAAAGAACTGGGAAAAGCAATCTCTGTAGTTAAATAGGAAGCGACTATAAGCTATTTTAGATGTTTTAATCAATTATGACAGCACGTCTCTTCTCTGCAAAGGTGTTATTTAAGATACTAACTGTTCCAACTTACCTTTATAACCAAAGAAACCTTTAGGCTTCTTATTGTCCAAAGGAATAAATGTCCCTATGACAAAGTCTCCAATAGCAAGTATGAGGATCACCAATAAAACTATCTGTGCCTGAAATAAAATTATTACAGTCAGACAGAAGGATTTGCCATTTTGCACAGCTCTAAGTCTCAAAGCTAAGAATGTATTCTAAAATGTAAATGCATTCTAAAATTACTCCATTACAAATTCAGCTAAGTCTTATAATATTTGTTCTCTGCAAATAAGGTATGCTGGATAGAACACATACCAGGATTTAAGAGAAAAATATGAATAATTTGAAAGTTGAACATTTATTCAAAATGGAATTTATTATTACTATACCCCCCCAACTGATTTCTCTAAAGACGAAGTACCTAAAAGTTATTTTGTCCATAAGCCTTCCAGAAGGAAAGGATTTGAGTAGATGAGAGAAACTTACGGGGGGGGGGGGGGGAGCTGAATGCACACAAAAGCTAAGAGTATAGCATTATTAACTACGATTATAATACTTTGCCTTCTACTTAAGTATGTGTTTACTAAAAGTTCTACTATGTCGGAAATCAAATAGCATTTATTTGCTACTTTATACAATGGACTAGTTTATTCTGTTCAACTGCCATGCTCTCAAACATTGTTTACAAAATTAAATTGCAAAGACCACCACAAATTTCTGTTTACTTCCAGCTTTCAAACTTTTTTCAATGCAAACTAGGTTTTTAGCTGAAGTTGGACAAAACCATCACAAATACTATAGTACCAACAAAATGACGTATTTTAAACTATCCAAGACCTCAAAAGTGTGAATAATGATAAATCTAGGCATTGAGGAGGAGTCATGGCAGTCAGGTGAAATCCCCAGTGACTGGAGAAAAGGGAATATCACACCCATTTGTAAAAAGGGTAAAAAGGAGGTCCCTGGGAACGACTGACCAGTCAGCCTCACCTCTGTGCCCTGTGTAATCATGGAGCAGATCCTCCTGGAAGCTATGTCGAAGCCTAGGGAAGACAGCGAGGGGATTGCAGAAAGCCAACATGGCTTCACCAAGGGCAAATTGTGCCTGGCTACTCTAGTGGCCTTCTGCGATGGAGTGACTGCATCAGTGGACAAAGGAAGAGCAACTGATGCACTCTACCTGGACTTCTGTAAGGCCTTTGACACGGTCCCCCACAACAGTCTTGCCTCTAAATTGGAGAGAGATGGATTTGATGGCTGGACTGTTAGATGGATAAGGAATTGGCCAGATGGCTGCATCCAAAGAGTTACAGTCAACGGCTCAATGTCCAAATGGAAAGCAGTAACGAGTGGTGTCCCTCAAGGGTCCATACTGGGACCGATGCTATTTAATATCTTCACTAACGACATAGCTAGTGGGATTGAGTGCACCCTCAGCAAGAGCAAGGTTGCGGATGACACCAAGCTGAGTAGTGCAGTTGACATGCCTGAGGGAAGGGATGCCATCCAGAGGGACCTTGGCAGGCTGGAGAGGTGGGCCTGTGTGATCCTCATGCAGTTCCACAAGGCCAAGGGCAAGGTCCTGCACCTGGGTCGGGGCAGTCCCCAATATCAGTACAGACTGGGTGACGAGTGGATTGAGAGCAGTCCTGCAGAGGAGGACTTGGGGATAGTGGTGGACAAAAAACTGGACATGAGCCATCAGTGTACGCTTGCAGCCCAGAAAGCCAGTTGAATTCTGGGCCATGTAAAAAGAAGCATGGCCAGCAGGTCGAAGGAGGTGATTCTCCCCCTCTACTCCTCTCTCATGAGTACCACCTGGAGTATTGCGTCCAGCTCTGGGGTCCCCAGTACAAGAAAGACGTGGACCTGTTAGAGTGGGTCCAGAGGAGGGCCACGAAAATGGTCAGAGGGCTGGAACACTTCTATGAAGAAAGGCTGAGAGAGCTGGGGGTTTTCAGCCTGGAGTAGAGGAGGCTCCAGGGAGACCTTATTGCAGCCTTTCAATACTTAAAGGGGGCTTATAGGAAAGGTGGAGACTTTTTACCAGGACCGGTAGCAACAGAACAAGAGGTAACAGTTTTATACTGAGAGGGGGTAGGTTTAGATTGGAAATAAGGAAGAAATTATTTACAGTGAGGGTGGTAAGACACTGGAACAGGTTGCCCAGGGAAGTTGTGGATACCCCATTGCTGGAAGTGTTCGAGGTCAGGTTGGATGGGGCTTTGAGCAACTTGATCAAGTGAAAGATGTCCCTGCCCATGGCAGAGGGGGTGGACTAGATGACCTTTAAAGATCTCTTCCTACCCAAACCATTTTATGATTCTATGATCAAGATTGTTTAGGTTTTATATTTAAATGAGCAACCACACTGTCCTGTTATCTTCTGAGTTATTTTATTTCCCATAGAGGCACATGCCAAAGTCTCAGGTAAAACTATTTGTAACCTGACCTTTTCAGGCCTAGAATCAGAACTTTATATACAATAGCACTGTAGCATTGCTGATTATTACAAAATGAGCTGGAAACTTTTCGGTTTACAGAGCCTCACATGTAAAATGAGGCAGTACAGAGATAAACAGAACATGACAGCCAATAGTAGAGTTAGAAGACCACCTGAAGAAACCAGTTTGTGCATCACGTTGAGATCTCTCCTTTGCCAAACCTACAGTAGAAGAGGTGAGAGGTACAAGGATGCAGCTGGGTTCTGACAGAAGTCTTCAGTAAGTCCAAAAAGATAGAGCTCAACATGAAGTTACCACAGAACAATTGTCCCAGATAGATTTATTCAGTAATGGTCCTAGGCTTCTCCACGAGGCAAGTGTTTTCTAAATCTCTTCCTTACAGTGGAAAGTTTCAGACATTAGAAAGAATGGGCTCCTAAGACTTCAACACAGAGATGAGTGGTAAGAAAACAGAAACTCTGAAAAGTAATTTTTGAATGCTTGCACACTTCCCTGGAAAACAAATATTTACTTATAAGCTCTTAGGTCTACTTAAGAGGCATTATTATAGGTTCCCCTTGTCCGGTTTTCCAAGGCATTCTCCAGGTCTTGGGGAAGGCTTAGGAGAACATTATAGATAAAACATACTTTCCTCTTGATAATAGTTTTGCTATGCTAAACTGCATGTTAACCCACACAAAGTGCTTGTTTGACAGGTTCAGTTGTTTACTGTAGCTCCTACCTGCCTTCTTCCATGGCTTGTTGGCTAGGTTTCTGTGACTTGATGCTTACATTAAGCCAAAAAAAAGTTACAAATTTCATAATAAGGAAGAGGCTGCAGTGATACCAAAGTTCAGGTTTGATACAGAGACATTAAACAATAGGGATATTTCGATGTAAGCTATTGTTATGGAACTGTTCTTGCAAAACCAAGATATTTCTAGAGATTTTAAATTACAGTGGCCAGAGGGTCCCTAACAACTAATTCCTTCAAAGCAAAAATTAAGTGGTTAAAATTAAGGAGCACAACACTGTCCAGAGTTGGGTGCATACAGATACCATTACAAAATGAAGTTACAGACAGCAAAGGACTACCTGAGAAAGGTAAATAATTTTACAGAAGCATGCTGTTCAATTTAAAAGTATATGCCAAAGTTAATTTCTGTAGATTTTTTCCTCCTTGGTTGTAAATTCAAGTAATGCATTTATCTTCACTTCCTTTTTCTACAATCCCTATTCCTAGGGCTGTAAGCAACACCAACACCACCTCCCCCCATACAAAACCCCTTTAGTGTGAATTATGAAGATCATCATCTTGGGGCAGAAGCATAAGAAACAGTTATAATGTGTACATTAAGAAGCATCCTTCAGTTACCTCTCACTGCAGAAAGCAGCAGTTGTGACCCAAATATCAAATGGGAAGGGAGATCATGTGAGGCCCTTAACTATTTGAAAATAAAAGCAGCATGTGAACACACTACGGAAGGGTATACAGAAAAAGTCTACCAGTGAGCAAGCTAGACTGCCCAATAATAAAGAGCAGAAGACTGACATCTTCTACACTGATGTATCCTACAATCTGTATGTATTTGTTTCCACAAACAGAGTTGATCTAAGACCACGTAGCCACAGCAAGATGGGGAAAGTAGGTTCTCCTTCCTACACATCACTGCTTTCACCACCACATGTTCACAACCCTCTTCAATGCTGGGTATAGCACTGGCTGTTCCAAATGAAAGTAAAAACACAAGAGTGCAAAGAAAGGTAAGAATACTGTTTTTCAGTTAGCAGTATAGAATCATAAAATTATAGAATCATTAAAATTGGAAAAGACCTCTAAGATCATCAAGTCCAACCGTCAACCCAACACCACCATGCCTCCTAAACCATGTCCTTAAGTGCCACGTCTACATGTTTTTTGAACAGTAGCTACATAACTTCAGATTGGCTTCATCAGCAGCCATGTATTTTCCAATCACAGAGCTCATTTGAAGCTCCCAGTCAGAAAATTCCCATGTGAAAACGCTTCCCTTTATCTTCAAAGAACATAATACTGTTAACCTTCTTGACACACTACCATCCACAGTGGATTATGCTGTTTTCTAAGGGTATTAGAGACCTTAAAGCTTCCAGTGCAACAAAGCTATCTAAGACTTGTCCAGACCTACACATGCTAGTGGCTAGACAAGGAGTTATTATATAAAAATTGTCCACTACTTGACTGCTAACATACCATGTATGCAACACTGAGTGCACTAAATATAACTACATTAAAACCAGAATAGATCAGTTGGAAGGGACCTAAAATGATCATCCAGTCCAACTGCCTGACCAAGTCAGGGCTGACCAAAAGTTCAAGCATGTTATTAAGGGCATTGTCCAAATGCCTCTTAAACACTGACAGGCATGGGACATCGGCCACCTCTCTAGGAAGCCTGTTCCAGTGTTTGTCCACCCTCTCGGTAAAGAAGCGCTTCCTAACGTCCAGTCTAAAACTCCCCTGACGCAGCTTTGAACCATTCCCACGCGTCTTGTCACTGGATACCAGGGAGAAGAGATCAGCACCTCCCTCTCCACTTCCCCTCCTCAGGAAGCCGTAGAGAGCAATGAGGTCACCCCTCAGCCTCCTTTTTTCCAAACTAGACAAACCCAGAGTCCTTAGCTGCTCCTCATAGGAGTCTCCATCCCTGGAGGTATTTAAAAGAAGGGTAGACGTGATGCTTGAGGATATGGTTAAGTGGTGGACCTGGCAGTGATAGGTTAGCGGTTGGACTCGATGATCTTAAGGGTCCTTTCCAACCTTAACGATTCTATGATTCTATGCCTTCTGGCCCTTCCACCAGCTTTGTTGCTCTCCTCTGGACACATTCAAGTACCTTAACATCCTTTTTAAATTGATCATAAATCATAAATCAACCAGCTGAGGTAGAGAATACAGACAAAAAATATGAACCAGGGAATAAAAGAAAAATGATAGTTGCTTACTTTGGCTTCCCATTCCATTCCTGCAACGGAAATACCCAGCAATAGAACTACTGTGATAGCTCCTATGATTCTGATGTCATTCATTTCATCGACCATCATTGTTCCATTTTCCTAACAAATGAGTACAGTGTCATATACTTTGTCAAGTATTTATTTCCCCTGCTGCAGAATAGAATTTTATTGCCTAAAATTTGTTAACAAAGTTAAATTAAGCAAGTTTGTGGTATATAGGTTAAGTTCCCTCTATGGGTACAAATACTTCAGGTTTTGCATTGTTTTAAGTCACTAAATCATTCTAAATGGAAACGATCATTTTTCCTCATAACCCATCCTCAGAGAGGATGGCTTGTCATCTTCAACTGTCAGATAATTAAATTAATCAGCAAGGAAACAGCTACCATGATACATCTATACATATAATTTTCCTCGTTGTTCACCATTACTCTCAATTATTTTAATGCATTCCAGGCTTCTTCCCAGTCTAAGAAGAGAATGATCAAGTTCTCAGTGTTACATTTAATTTTAAAAAATTCTAGCAGACAAACAATAGTTGGTTGTGTTTATTTTAAGGAATTATTTTTAATAAGCAGAACCCCTTTGAAAAGGGCTTTAACATAAACTAGTATTACCAAAAAATAGCTCACTAGTAAGAATCTTAGCATTAAGAACTCATGATTTTACATAGTACATCTATCCTTCAACTCTCCATCTCCATTTCCAGCTTGGACTTTACCATAGATTTTTCATTTTATCTCTTCAGGGAGATGAACAGTGTAAGAAGTTTCAGTTCCATACCAGTGATAGTATGTTTTATATCAAAAATCTACTGAATTACAGCAGTAGTTCACCAATATAACAGTAGTAACTTTGTACCTTATTCCACTCCTTTAAACTATAATGCACAGTGCCATTAAATGATAGCTCACATTGGCATAAAGGACAGGGTATTCAATACAATCGATATGGTTCATTTACCTTGAGCAGCTCCACAACTGTCTCTGCAAAACCAACAACATACATTGCTACTGCAACAGCATTGGCAAATGCAAAAATTAGACCTATGGCACCACCAAATTCTGGTCCCAAACTTCTGGAAATTAAGTAATATGCTCCTCCTAATAAAAATTAAAAAAAAAAAAAGGAGGGGGAAGGGAGTTTAAGACTAGATGAAAATCTTATGAAGACTGAATAGGCATCATCAACTTAAAATTTACATGAACACGACAGTGTTTAGTCTTGCATCTTTCCTCATATTAAAAAAAAAAAGAAAAAAAAGAAAAAAGAGAGAACCCAAACCTCCAAAATTCAATATGTTAGATATAGGCATGTTGAAGTTTCAGGAATCTATTTCAAGTTTCTTAGAAAAGACACCAGTTGGAAGCAATCACCTGACTCCTGCACCACATCATATTATTCAGCTAGCCAACCAGATTCAAAGTTAAAAAACAAATTGTAAAATACAGAGAGCAGTACTACTGGCTTCTTTTATTTTCAACTATTCAAAGCAATTGTGCATAATTTTGCTGTTGCACATTTTAATTAGCTATAGTTCAATAAACTGGCAAAAGATACTGTAATAAGCCCCCTCAAGTTCCAAATCTACATGATTTGAACCTTAAAGCTCTGTTGTCAAAGGAATTTTCTACCCTGAGATGAGGCTGTCATAATAGTCATGACAGCTCTATTTTTCAGAACCTATTCTTCATATTTAGACTTGAAAAATACACCATCTCAAACCCAACATATGATAAACTGAAAACTGAGTATTTACAGCTTTAGAGAAGCTTAAATTAAAAATAAAAAATTAGCAAAGGCACATTTCCATTTAAGGCTAAGATTTCTAGAAACAAGGAAATCCTTCAGTTCCAGACTGAGATAATTGAGTGACATGTTAAAAAGAAGCAGGAAATCCTTAATTCCACTACATTACAGTTTTTGTGCAATGTTTGTAGGTACCCAACTGACATACATTGCACACAAGAATATAAACTTTTTTTTTCTTTAAAGTACGTAACAGAAAATTTTCATAGAAAGAATTGGGAATTTATTCCCCAGTTCTTCCCATTAAGCGCTTAAAAGTTTTGAATAAGGCACTACTTTGAAAAACTGATTGTAAAAACCCCAACATAATAAAAAATCCTTTATCCCACAAGAACAGGAAGATCAGAAGTGTAATCCCAATGCAATCACAAATATAGAACTATCACTTGAGATCTACTTGACATAGTACTAAGATTCATAACCGATCCTTCCTGTTGCATCTCTTAGTCTTTATTCTTCATCAAGAGCATTGGATAAGCTCAAAAAAAATTAACTGCTTCTATTTTAACCCTGCCACAATATCTACTCATAGCTGTCTTATAATGTCATGAAGCAGTTTGAGCATGTTACAGGCACTGGCCATTTACAGAAGTAGGTACAAAAATCGCTGACAACAGCACATAAACCACAAAAGCGAGTAAAAGCCAGAAAACTTGGAGATAATCAAGAGTTTGGAGAATCTCTTTTCAAAGCAGATTTTTACAAAATCTTCACAATAGAACTAGAATGTGTCTTTTTGTATATTCTCATATAGATATAGCTTGTCTTATTACAGGATGTATTCCTTAATTAGTAAGTTTTACTTCACAGGACACAAACGCATAAGAGCACACACACATGCTCTTACCCAACCAGTGCAGATGCAGGAGAATATCAAGACCCTATTCATTCCTGGACAGATCACTCTGAAAGGGTTTATATTCCAAAAATTCAAAATAGATAATGCTTCTCCCACAATGGAGAAGCAAGCCAGTAGCCAAATCAAATAAACAGAGAAACGATTGGTTTTTCATTAGTTACATTACTGTTTAGTTAAATACAGAAAATTAGGAAGAATTTGCTCCTCAGAAAACTAACTCTTCCCTACTCTTTATCCATATTGCCATTGATTTTTCTTCCCCCCATGCTAAAAGGAAACAGAAAAGAAATTAGAGGCTCCATCTGAAGTGTACATTTCAGAGCAATGACAAAATACTTTAAAAGGTTTATGAAAGCAGCTTTACCTCCTCTTACAAACCCATTTGTAGCTATTGCTGAAGTAGACAGTCCTGTAATAGCTGTCACAACAGTGGCCATTGCAATAACTACGACAGACAGACCTTTTGAAAGAGAGGAAAAAAAAGCATAAGTCCAGCAGTATTAAGACATACAAACCTTCAACTTATTTTTCTTTAAAGAAAGTCTTGCAAATTTGACACAGTTTTACTGTATGCAGCCCTGCACGTTCAAGCAAAAGGCTGCTTTGCTCCTCTTTAGTACACTAAAGTCTCCTAGATATAAAAAAAACTTAGCAGACTGGATAGGCATAATCTTTAATCAGCAAGGTAAAACCTGCATCCTAACACTTTCAACGGAACATATGCCCTTTGCAGATGAGAGATTTTTTGCAGTCCAGTGCTAAGTTACACCTTTGAAGAAAATTATTTATATACTACACAGTCTATATGCAGATTTTAATAACTGCAGATCATAAAGTTTATCTGTACAGTTTATTGAAGGCCTACATATGTCAATTTTAAATTATAGATCTTGTAGCTAAATTAAAAAGTCTAAGCAAATCCATACTGCTTAAAGTTTTTATAAGGGTGAAATATCACAGAATCGCATAGGTCGGAAAAGACATTTAAGATCATCGAGTCCAACCGTAGTCAGAAATAATTGAGTCTAGCCGTAATCAGAAACATTAAGGTCGTTTTCTGCCCCTGGCTAACAACAAGCTCAGGATCAACACCTCTTTCAGATCACATATTCAGTCCTGAAATAAAATTATAGTATTAGTACACATACCTATCCCAGCTTGTCCTACAATCCATGACAGTCTGATGAAGAGCATCACACCCCAAATATTTAACATGCATCGTACCTAAGACAATAAAACAGACGGTTTACATATCTGCAGTCATTTCCATTAATTCTCCATTTCACTTTTTAGTACTGTCTGATAATTCAGACAGTATTTCCTCATAGCTTCTCAAATCATTTCCTCAAGAACAGATTTTTTTAGTTTAAGTTTGATTAAATGTATTGTGTTTGCGTGGCAAGGTTTTGGTAGCCAGGGGAGTACAGGGGTGGCTTCTGTGAGAAGCTGCTAGAAGCTTCCCCTACATCTGATACAGCCAATGCCAGCTGGCTCCAAGATGGACCCGCTGCTGGCCAAGGCCGAGCCCATCAGCGACAGTGGTAGCACCTCTGTGATAACATATTTAAGAAGGGGGGGAAAACCTGTGCAACAACAGCAGAAATCAGAAGAGAGGCATGAGAATATGTGAGAGAAACAACTCTGCAGACACCAAGGTCAGTGAAGAAGGAGGGGAGGGGGGAGGAGGTGCTCCAGGCACCCGAGCAGAGATTCCCCTGCAACCCATGGTAAAGACCATGGTGAGGCAGGTTGTCACCCTGCAGCCCATAGAGGGCCACGGTGGAGCAGATACCCACCTGCAGCCTGTGGAGGACCCCACGCCACAGCAGGTGGATGCACCCTAAGGAGGCTGTGACCCTGTGGAGAGCCCACACTGGAGCAGGCTCCTGGCAGGAACTGTAGCCTGTGGAGGACCCATAGCAAGAGGAGTCCACGCTGGAGCAGGTTTGTTGGCAGGACTTGTGACCTCACTGGAGCAGTCTGTTCCTGAAGGACTGCACCCTGTGGAGAGAACCCGTGCTGGAGAAGTTTGTGGAGGACTGTCTCCCGTGGGAGGGACCCCATGCTGGAGCAGGGGAAGAGAGTGAGGAGGAAGGAGCATCAGAGACAACGTGTGATGAACTGACTGCAACCCCCATTCCCTGTCCCCCCGCGCCACTCGGGGGGGAGGAGGTAGAGAAATCGGCAGCAAAGTTAAAGGTGTTTTAAGATTTAGTTTTGTTTATCATTATCCTACTCTGAGTTTTGATTGGCAATAAATTAAATTCATTTCCCCAAGTCGAGTCTGGTTTTTTGCTCGTGATGTTAATTGGTGAGTGATCTCCCTGTCGTTATCTCAACCCACAAGCCTTTTGTCATATTTTTTCTCCCCCTGTCCAGTTGAGGAGGGGGAGTGAGAGAGTGGCTTGGTGGGCACTTGGCATCCAGCCAAGGTCAACTCACCACAAGAATACATCACTAAAAATAAGACTGTGAGATCTCCAACAGTCTTAGAACCCCAATTCAGATCTTCCACTATTTCTCTTCCAAGCACTAAAGCGATACCCTCCTAAATATATGTATTAAAAAATCCACAAACAAACAAAAAACCCGCCACAAATAAAACCCCCACACACAACCCACCACCCCAAAAACCCCAAACAAGAAACAAAACCCCACCCACCCCCACAAAAAAAACCCAACAAACAAACCACACAAAAATAATCCACTGCTTCCTGTTCCTGAAACTTGTGCATCTTATAATACAGCTGCATTGGGGGGGGGAGAATGTTATTTATGCTGCTTATCCTTGTAATTTAAGTTCTTAATCCTCAACAAGATAAGAGTTTGCACTGTACAAAGTTTAGACAAAAGATTAGCAGCTGGTTTCAGTATAACCTAGAGAGTATGGTATCAAACCTTGTAGTGGGTTGACCTTAGCAAGCTGCCAGACACCCGCCCAGCTGCTACTCACTCATTCCCCATCCTCAACAGGAGGCAGGGAGAAAATAAGATGGAAAAGCTCATGGGTTTAGATAGAGACAGAGATATCACTTACCAATTACTATCACAGGCAAAACAGGCTCAGCTTGGGGAAGATTAATTTAATTTATTGCCAATTAAAATAGAGTAGAATGATGTGAAACAAAGACAAAACTAAAACCACCTTCCCCCCACCCCCCTTCTTCCCAGGCCCAGCTTCACTCCATTCCTAACTCTCCTACCTCCTGCCCCCACCAAGCAGCACATGTGGGATGGGGAACTGGAGATTACAGTCAGTTTGTAACAATTCATCTCTGCCACTCCTTCCCCCTCATACTTTTTCCCTGCTCCAGCATGGGGCCTCTTCACAGGCTGCAGTCCTTTGGGAAAAATCTGCTTCAGCATGGGTCCTCCACAGGCTACAGTTCCTGTCAGGAGAACCTGGTCCTGTGTGGGGTCTCCACAGGCCACAGCTCCTTCAGGGAACATCTACCTGTTCTGGCTTGGTCCTTTCCATGGGCTGCAGGGAAATACCTGCTCTGGCACCTGGAGCACCTCCTCCCTCTCCTCTGACTTTGACATTCACATGATTATTTCTTACCCTTCCCCTCCCCCACTGTTCAGCATTTTGCCCTTTCTTAAATATGTTTTCAGAGGCACCACCAGCTTCACCGATTGCCTCAGCTTTGGCCTGCAGTGGGTCCATTGCGGAGCCAGCCAGAACTGCCTGTGTCTGGCACAGGACAGCACCTGGACTCTCCTCACAGAGGCTACCCCTGCAACCCTCCCACCAAAACCTTGCCACATAAACCCAATACAATCCTGCAAAAGCTGTAGCCAGTCATTAGGGCTAGAAGGGAGACAAGTATCTCTCCAAACGATAAAAGTGGAAAATTCAGAAGTTCAAGAAGTCTTTTTAAGCAAAACTGGACTACAAATAAAAAAAAAAAAAAAAAACCAAACCACAACCCCCCACCACACACAAAAAAAACCCCCAAACTACCCCCACACACACCCCCCGAACTGGAAATATTCACCTGGTCAGCTTATGCCTACTAAGAAGTATTAATTGCAAGTTTCAAAAGCACTGAAAAGGAAGACATCATCTTCCAAAAAACTTTTAAATACACTTCAGAAGAGAAAGGGCAGCAACATTTACCCTATGGTGTCTAGTATCAGTTTGAAGTCAAGTCTACAGCATACCTCCTATCAGTATTCCCCTCTCCCCCCACAAGCTCCTAACTTTTCAGTACTTAAATTTGTTGCTTATAAAAATGGTTTGATACTGAAATTGTTTTTTGAGTAATTCAAAGCCAGCTTTGTACCCATTTTAAAAATGAAAAATTCGGTCCTTGTTTGAGATAGATCAAGAGGAGGCCAAAATATGTTTCACAACTACCACAGACACTCTCCTCCTCATAAGGGAAAGAATATAGCTACTTCAAGACTTATGAGGAAGTTGTTAATATGTAGCGGAGCCTTGCTGAACTAAAATTGGGTAGTCTGAATGCTTGAATTCAGTATGCATTAACCAAACATTGCATTTGCAGAGTACATATTTATTTTTAGTATTTTGGCAGAGAGAAACCATAAGTTAATGCGTACTTTTAACAAAGTCCTCCATCTCAAATTTTCATTAATCCAAACGGGGACCCACTCCCAGAGGTTTTTTCCACCATGATTATATTATATTTAGTGTTAGACTTCCACAGCTTATAGGAAGAGGATTTAAAAAAAAACCCAAAACCTAAAATAACCAGCTTCAACAAGACTTGAGTACTTAATCCAAGTCAAGTTTTGCCATATGCAGGTACTCTCCTCATCACAGTATTTTTTGCTGCTCTAAAACCCCCAAGTTTTCTGTCGCTTCAGTCCAAAACTTTACCGATCCAAAGTGAATGCACAAAAGCATATTTTCTCCAGTTGCCTGCATCGCTACTTATGTTGTAAAAAAGATACAATCTTAGAGCTTTGAAGTTGCATAATTTCTAAGACACATACTATGGAACTATTTCTTCCTTAAAATTCAGTACAAGGATAAGAATGAAGTGATCCTTACTGAACTTATGGCATTTTTCCACAATTCTCATACATGTAATCTTTTCTTTATACAGAGCCAACACAGTCTTTCTCAAGAAGATAAGGCTATTAGAAAGATCATATCTTTTTAAGCAACTGAAGTACAATACATCAACTTACCAATACACCTTTTATCCAGCCAAACTTGACTGCTCCTTTGCTATCTGGTATATAAGTGGCAATTGCTTCCCCAGTTGGCATTCCTTCCTCTCTATTTGCATAGCCTTCTTCAAAGGGCTCCTAGGAAGAAGGGAAAATGTTTATTTTTTATGAGCTTAATTGAATATAGAGGGAATTTGATACTCCGATTGCAAGAAACCTTCTGCTTGTTCAAACAGAGAAGAAAAAAAAAAGGATGGCAAGGCAGAAGTTGCCACGGCTTTCCTTCATGTTCCTTGCATGAGAGACAACTCACAAATTTCAAGCAATGTGAACAAAATTTACAAGGACAACTTAGGTTTTCCACTTCAGTTAATTCAAACAGATAACAGTCAGAGTAATAAATATTTTTACGAGTCAGTCCTAAAGCCCTAACAAACATCTAGCCTTTTAAAAAAAAAGTTACAAGATTTCACATGCAGTGACTTTCAACAGTAAAGAAAGCTTTATTTTGTAATCTGAAAGCATACACTGTTGTAACACAAACTATTGATCTCAGCTACAGCATTTCCTGTAGTCCAGGCTTGGCTGTTATTTGATAATTTTTTCAGGAAATAGTGTATTCACTTCACTATAGACTACTATACTATTCATTACAAGACAATGCTGCTAGAAAGGAGGGTGGGAAAGTGGCATTTCAGGGAGAAGGAAGGAAGACAATCTCTTCCCAAAAGTTATTCCCTGTTTAGAAGGTAAGGGTGAAGGATACAGAAAACATCGGTCTCACCCAAAAAGACCAACATGTGACATTCCATTATGATTCAACTCTTAGCTTTACAATGCAGAAGTCTTGACTGTCTGACATACTTAAAAGCTCAGCAAAACAAAACTGCCTCTTGAAGAGCAAGCAAGCATGCAACGTTTCGGGTTTGGGTTTTTGGTTTTTTTTTTTGTTGGGCTGGGGTTTTATTCCCCCTTATGCATTTCCTACACTTGCTATAAGAAATCTTCAGGAAGCACTCTAGGCAAAGTACATTAGTTATCCAAGGCAACAAGTATAAAGAATGAATACACTAGAAGAGACCCTGAATACTATTTAGAGAATACTATTCAACAAACCAGCTCAAGCAGTATTTATGAAGCTGCTTGCATCCCGGGGGCTTAAAAAATAAGCTATTAGAGGCTCAACCCCAAAGAGGAATCCCAAAGAGCACAGAGTCCAGAGGAAATATTTATAGATCTATTAGTTATGGAAGGTGACATCTGTATTTCCTCACAATTAGAAGCAAATATACAAACAAATAATTTATATTTAAAAAAATCAGATCATGTCACCATTATCCAAAGGTCACTAGCGCAGATTCACATCAGTGTTTCTCACATGTACCCTGTGTTATGAAGTTGTCAAAAATATATACCTGCAACACATCTAGAGATACTGTGTGGCATAAGCTTTCCACCACCAGGCATAATCACCATCAGTTCACACATCTTTACCTTTATGAGATAACTTTCTTAAATGGTAGGTCATCTTGTATCCAGGAGGGAGAAGATGAACAGGCTATATACCTCAGAGGACCAAAAGAAACATCACTGGAAATTACCCAGTTTGCTGAACTCTAAGTCTTCTGAATAGGAGAGAACTAATGGCTGTAAAGACCAAAAGAGCTTCTAGAGAAACTCAAATGGAAGAGGGAGGTTCACAGTATGTGGGAAAAGGGACTGGCCACTTGGGAGGAATATAGGAACGTTGTCAGGGTACGCAGAGATGCAATGAGGAAGGCCAAGGCCCACTCGGAACTAAATCTGGCAAGGAATGTCAAGGATAACAAGAAGGGCTTCTTTAACTACATCAGCAGTAAAAGGAAGACTGGGGAAACTGTGGGCCCACTGCTGAACAAGGAAGGGGCCCTGGTAACGCAGGATGCAGAGAAGGCAGAGTTACTGAATGCCATCTTTGCTTCAGTCTTTACTGCTAAAGCTGGCCCTCAGGCATCTCAGCCCCTGAGGTGAGAGAGGAAATCTGGAGAAAGGAGGACTTTACCTTGGTTGAGGAGGATTGGGTTAGAGATCACCTAGTCAATCTGGATCCTCGCAAATCCATGGGCCCCAATGGGATGCACCCATGAGTGCTGAGGGAGCTGGCAGATGTGTTTGCCAAGCCACTCTCCATCATCACTGAAAGGTCACGGAGGACAGGAGAGGTGCCTGAAGAACTGGAGGAAAGCAAACGTCACTCCAGTCTTCAAAAAGGGCAAGAAGGAGGACCCAGGAAACTATAGGCCAGTCAGCCTCACCTCCATCCCCAGAAAGGTGATGGCACAGTTCGTCCTGGAGGTCATCTCCAGACATGTAGAGGACAAGAAGGTTGTCAGAAGTAGTCAACATGGATTCACCAAGGGAAAATCATGCTTGACCAACCCGATAGCCTTCTAAGATGACATGACTGGCTGGGTAGATGAAGGGAGAGCAGTGGATGTTGTTTATCTCGACTTCAGTAAGGCATTCGACACTGTCTCCCATAGCCTCCTCACAGACAAGCTAAGGAAGTGTGGGTTGGATGACTGGACAGTGAGGTGGATTGAGAACTGGCTCAATAACAGAATTCAGAGGGTCGTGATCAATGGAGCAGAGTCTGTATGGAGGCCTATAACTAGCGGTGTTCCCCAGGGGTCTGTGCTGGCTCCAGTCCTGTTCAACATATTCATCAGTGACCTGGACAAAGGGATAGAGTGTAACCTCAGCAAGTTTGCTGATGATACCAAGCTGGGAGGAGCGGCTGATACACCGGAAGGCTGTGCTGCCACCCAATGAGACCTGGACAGGCTGGAGAGCTGGGCCAAGGGGAACCTCATGAAATTCATCAAGAGGAAGGGCAAGGTCCTGCACCTGGGGAGGAACAACCATATGCACTAGTACAGGTTGGGAGTTGACCTGCTGGAAAGCAGCTCCACTGAGAAGGACCTGGGAGTGCTGACCATGAGCCAGCACTGTGCCCTTGTGGCCAAGGCGGCCAATGGTATCCTGGGGTGCATTAAAAGGAATGAGGCCAGCAGGTCGAGTGAGGTTATCCTCCCCCTCTACTCTGCCCTAGTGAGGCCACATTTGGAGTACTGTGTCCATTTTTGGGTCCCCCAGTTCAAGAAAGACAGGGAGCTATTGGAGAGAGTCCAGCGGAGAGCTACCAAGATGATCAGGGAACTGGAGCATCTCCCATATGAGGAAAGGCTGAGAGACCTGGGTTTGTTCAGCCTGGAGAAGAAAGAGGGGGGATTCCATCAATGCCTATAAATATCTAAAGGGAGGGTGTCAGAATGATGGGTCTAGACTCTTTTCAATGGTGCCCAGTGACAGGACAAGGGGCAATGGGCACAAGTTGGAACACAGGAAGTTCCACTTAAATATGAGAAAAAACTTCTTTACTGTGAGGGTGACAGAGCAGTGGAACAGGCTGCCCAGAGAGGTTGTGGAGTCTCCTTCTCTGGAGACATTCAAAACCCGCCTGGACACGTTTCTGTGCACCCTGCTCTAGGTGTACCTGCTCAAGCAGGGGGGTTGGACAAGATGATCTCCAGAGGTCCCTTCCAACCCCTACCATTCTGTGATTCTGTGATTCTGTAACTTCTTGGGCATTTTCAACAGCCTTTCACCAGCTGAATTTATTTGCTGATTATCTGCATCTAAATACCCAAACTTGACTCAAATCAAGTAAGAAATACTGTATGATCCATTTAGAGGGGCTGTCGTGGTTTAGCACCAGTTAGCAACTAAGCACCACAGAACCACTCACTCACTCCCCCAACCCCAATGAGGTGGGAAACAGAATCGGAAGAGCAAAGGTAAGAAAACTCATGAGCTGAGATAACAAAAGTTTAATAATTACAACAAAAATTAGTAATAGTAATAATATAATGAAAAGGAAAAAAAAACAAGAGAGAGAGGCGAAAGCCAGGGGGAAAAAAACCAAGTGATGCAATTGCTCACAACCTTCCGACTGACGCCACCAGTCCCTGAGCAGTGATCATTGCTCCCCGTCTCCAGCTAACTCCCCCCAGTTAATATACTGAGTATGATGTCATATGATATGGAATAAATCTTTGGCTAGTTTGGATCAGCTGTCTTGGCTTTGCCCCCTCCCCTCCTGGCTTCTTGTGCACCTAGAAGAGCATGGGAGGCTGGAAAAGTCCTTGACTAGTATAAGCACTGCTTAGCAACAACGAAAGTATCAGTGTGTTATCAACATATATTCTCAAATCCAAAATGCAGCACTATACCAGCTACAGTGAAGAAAATTAACTCTATCCCAGCCAAAACCACAACAGTGGGGAAAACAGTAAGGACCAAGAAGAGAACTGAAATGCTGCTACATTTAAGATTTTTACCCAGAATTAACTCTATCATTCATATGTCAAGAAGAAAAATTAACTAACTTTTCTTTAATATATACAGATACAAGTTGCTTGCTAGCCGAGCCTACATTGACCTGCCTAAATCAGAACTGAAGAGATTGAAAACCTCCTATTAAGGCTTCTTACCCAACTGAGACACATTTAAAGTTCATGACAGAAAAAAACGAGTCTACATATTGCCCTGCTCTGATAACCTTGATTACTCTTCCTTCAGATGGATAACCTTTCCTCCAAATGCAGGAAGATGCAACTACCAAAACTCCTTCGAAGTTTTCACAGAATCACAGAATCACAGGTTGGAAGGGACCTCAAGGATCATCTACTCCAACCTTTCTAGGAAGAGCACAGTCCAGACAAGATGGCCCAGCATCCTGTCCAGACGACTCTTGAAGGTGTCCAACGTGGCCGAGTCAACCACTTCCCTGGGGAGATTATTCCAATGGTGACTGTCCTCAGTGTGAAAAATTTCCCTCTGCTGTCCAATTGGAATCTCCCCAAGATCAACTTGTGTTCATTCCCCCTTGTCCTCTCCATGTGACTCCTTGTAAAAAGGGAGTCTCCCTCTTCTTTGTAGCTGCCCCTTAAGTACTGGTACATGGTGATAAGATTTGCTCTGAGCCTCCTTTTCTCAAGGCTGAACAAACCCAGTTCTCCCAGCCTGCCCTCATATGGTAGGCTTCCCAGTCCTCTGATCATCTTGGTGGCCCTTCTCTGGACCCCTTCCAGCCTGTCCACATCCTTTTTGTATAGAGGGGACCAGAACTGTACACAGTGCTCCAGATGTGGCCTGACAAGCGCTGAGTAGAGCGGGATGATGACTTCTTTCTCTCTGCTGGCGATGCCCTTTTTGATGCAACCCAGCATCAGTTGGCCTTCTTGGCGACAGCAGCACACTGCTGACTCATGTTGAGCTTTCTGTCCACCAGCAGCCCCAGGTCCCTTTCCACAGAGCTGCTCTCCAGCCAGGTGGATCCCACTCTGTACCGCACTCCTGGATTATGTTTTCCCAGGAGCATGATCTTATGTTTCTCCTTATTAAACTTCTGTCATGGTTTAGCCGTCAGCTCAGCCCCACACAGTCGCTCGCTCACTCTCCCACCGGTAGATGGGTGAGAGAATCAGAAGGGTCACGCTCGTGGGTTGGGATAAGAACAGTTTAATAATTAAAATTAAAAGAAACAACAACAGAAATGCAATGTAAAGGAGAACAACAAGAGGCGCAAAGCCCCGGGGGAGGGGGGAAGAGAATGAACCGCCGAAACAAACCGTATGCGATGCAGCTGCTCACCGCCCGCCGACTCGACAATGCACCTCGCCCGAGCCGCAAACTGCCTCCCCCCCAATATACTGGTCATGGTGTCACATGGTATGGAATGAACATGCCATTGGCCAGTCAGGGTCAGCCGCCCCCGCCGTGGCCCTGCCCCTCGCAGCCCCCCCCGCCACGCAGCAGAGCGCGGGAAGCTGGAAAGGTAGCCGACCCCCACAGTGAGGAGAATTAACCCCTTCTCAGCCAAAACCAGCACATTCTCCACCCTTTAATCCATACCATTTATGCCATGCCCAGGTCCCATACAATCCAATACAACCTTACCAACCACCACCCCTCCCCTTCCCATCATTTAACATAATACACAGACATCGTTCCCTTAGTACATGGACCTTCCCTATAAACGTCCATTAAAGTTTCCATTGAGTTCACCCAGTCCATGACTCTGGGCTCCATCTGCCATATAAGTCTGTCAGGGTGGGAGAAATGGTGCGTGTGGCGTTGGGTTGCTGCACACCGAGTCAGTCATCGTTCCATCCCTGCTGCACTTTGCTTGTTTCACAGTCTATCTTCCATGGGTTGGGAGGCTCGTACTCTGATATCATTGATACAACACAGAGGTGACACACAATATTATATAGCAGTTCGCATTGTGCCATTCAGTTCATTGGTTGTTTTAGCCAAAAATCAAATCCCCTTGAGGCACACATCGGAATTCTCCATCCTCCACCAAGTGCACCCAGGTCCTCGAGCAAAAGCAATCCCACGAATGGGTTTGCCTTTGCCTGAGGCAGGAAGAACCCAGACTGTTTTGCCCAGCATGCTTTTTGTGTGCACTACAGGGACTCTGTCCGCTTCCACAGTACGTAGGATTTCTGACTGGGCAGGGCCAGCTCGGTTGGCAGATCCCCTTGTGTTGACTAACCACGTGGCTTTTGCTAAATGTGTATCCCATTGTTTATATGTCCCACCTACCCGCCATGGCTCTCAGTGTAGTCTTTAACAGTCCATTGTATCTTTCGATTTTCCCAGAGGCTGGTGCCTGATAGGGGATGTGATACACCCACTCAATGCCATGCTCTTTGGCCCAGCTGTCTATGAGGTTATTTCGGAAATGAGTCCCGTTGTCTGACTCAGTCCTCTCGGGGGTGCCATGTCGCCACAGGACTTGTTTCTCAAGACCCAGAATAGTGTTCTGGGCAGTGGCGCACGGGATATGTTTCCAGCCAGCCAGTCGTTGTTTCTACCATTGTAAGCACATGGTGCTTGCCTTGATGGGTCTGTGGGAGTGTGATATAGTCAATTTGCCAGGCCTCCCCATATTTATATTTCAGCCATCGTCCCCCATACCACAGAGGCTTTACCCGCTTCGCTTGCTTGATTGCAGCACATGTGTCACATTCGTGGATAACCTGTGCAATAACGTCCATGGTCAAGTCCACCCCTCGATCACGAGCCCACCTGTATGTTGCATCTCTCCCTTGATGGCCTGAGGTGTCATGGGCCCACCGAGCTAGAAATAGTTCACCCTTATGCTGCCAGTCCAGATCCACCTCAGCCACTTCAATCTTGGCAGCCTGATCTACCTGCTGGTTGTTTCGATGTTCTTCAGTGGCCCGACTCTTGGGGACGTGAGCATCCACATGACGTACCTTTACAACCAGGTTCTCTACCCGGGCAGCAATATCTTGCCACAATGTGGCAGCCCAGATGGCTTTGCCTCTGCGCTGCCAGTTGCTTTGCTTCCACTGCTGTAACCAGCCCCACAGGGCATTTGACACCATCCAGGAGTCAGTACAGAGATAGAGCACTGGCCACTTTTCCCGTTCAGCAATGTCTAAGGCCAGCTGGATGGCCTTTACCTCTGCAAACTGGCTCGATTCACCTTCTCCTTCAGCAGTTTCTGCTACTTGTCGTGTAGGACTCCATACAGCAGCCTTCCATCTCCGGTGCTTTCCCACAAGGCGACAGGACCCATCAGTAAACAGGGCATACTGCTTCTCATCTTCTGACAGTTTGTTATAGATTCGGGCTTCTTCAGCACGTGTCACCTCCTCCTCTGGTGATAATCCAAAATCTTTGCCTTCTGGCCAGTCCATAATCACTTCCAAGATTCCTGGGCGACTGGGGTTTCCCACTCAAGCCTGCTGGGTGATCAGTGCAACCCATTTACTCCAAATAGCATCAGTTGCATGGTGTGTAGAGGGGACCTTTCCTTTGAACATCCAGCCCAGCACTGGCAGTCGGGGTGCCAGGAGCAACTGTGCCTCAGTACCAACCACTTCTGAAGCAGCTCAGACCCCTTCATATGCTGCCAATATCTCTTTTTCAGTTGGAGTAGAGCGGGCTTCGGACCCTCTGCATCCCCGACTCCAAAACCCTAGGGGTCGACCCCAGGTCTCCCCATGTGCTTTCTGCCAGAGGCTCCAGGTAGGGCCATTCTCCCCAGCTGCAGTGTAGAGCACATTTTTTACATCTTGTCCTGCCCGGACTGGCCCAAGAGCTACTGCATGAACTATCTCCTGTTTAATCTGTTCAAAGGCTTGTCTTTGCTCAGGGCCCCATTTGAAATCATTCTTCTTCCAGGTCACTTGATAGAGAGGGCTTACGATCAGACTGTCATTTGGAATATGCATTCTCCAAAAACCCACAACGCCCAAGAAAGCTTGTGTTTCCTTTTTGCTAGTTGGTGGAGACATGGCTGCTATTTTGTTGATCACATCCATTGGGATCTGACGACGTCCATCTTGCCATTTGATTCCCAAGAACTGGATCTCTTGTGCAGGTCCCTTCACCTTACTTTGTTTTATGGCAAAACCAGCTTTCAGAAGGATTTGGACTATTTTCTCTCCTTTCTCAAAAACTTCTTCCGCTGTGTTGCCCCACACAATGATGTCATCAATGTATTGAAGGTGTTCTGGAGCTTCTCCCTCTTCCAGTACAGTCTGAATCAGTCCATGGCAAATGGTAGGACTGTGTTTCCACCCCTGGGGCAGTCGATTCCAGGTGTACTGGACCCCCCTCCAAGTAAAAGCAAACTGTGGCCTGCACTCTGCTGCCAGAGGGATTGAGAAGAATGCATTAGCAATATCAGTTGTGGCATACCACTTGGCTGCCTTGGGCTCCAGTTCGTATTGAAGTTCTAGCACGTCTGGCACAGCAGCACTCAATGGTGGAGTGACTTCATTCAGGCCACGATAGTCTACTGTTAGCCTCCACTCTCCATTAGACTTCTGCGCTGGCCATATGGGACTGTTAAAGGGTGAGTGGGTCTTACTGATGACTCCTTGGCTCCTCAGTTGGTGAATGAGCCCATGGATGGGGATCAGAGAGTCTCTGTTGGTGCGATATTGCCGCCGGTGCACTGTTGTGGTGGCGATTGGCACCTGTTGTTCTTCGACCTTCAGCAACCCCACCACAGAAGGGTCCTTTGAGAGGCCAGGCAAGGTAGACAGCTGTTTAGTTTCCTCCATCTCCAAGGCAGCTACACCAAAAGCCCACCTGTACCCTTTTGGGTCCTTGAAATACTCTCACCTGAGGTAGTCTATGCCAAGGATGCACGGAGCCTCTGGGCCAGTCACAGTGGGGTGCTTTTGCCACTCATTCCCAGTTAGGCTCACTTCGGCCTCCAATACAGTTAGCTCTTGGGATGCCCCTGTCACTCCAGCAATACTGATGGGTTCTGCCCCTATATAGTTTGATGGTATTAAGGTGCACTGTGCGCCGGTGTCCACTAAAGCTTTATACTCCTGTGGGTCGGACGTGCCAGGCCATCGGATCCACACAGTCCAGTAAGCCCGGTTATCCCTTTCCTCCACCTGGCTAGAGGCAGGGCCCCTCTAGTCTTGATCATGGCAGTCACAACTCACTTCCTGTAAATGTGAATCAAGAGTCCCTCTATTACACTTAGAAATAAAATCTGCGCTTCTACTCCTCTGTCTGGGGACTTGCTCACTGGAAACTGGAGCAGCAGCTTTCCTGGAGGAGCCTCCCTGAGTGACTGTTCTTCCTTGCAGTTCATGTACTCGTGCCTGTAGGGTCGAAGTAGGCTTGCCATCCCACCTCCTCATGTCCTCTCCGTGGTCACACAGGTAGAACCATAGGGTGGCCCGTGATGTGTATCCCCTCCTTTGAGCCAAAGGACGCTTATACCTAACAGCTGAGACACTACTCTGTAGAGGTGGGGAGTAGGACATATCTTCTTTGAGTTGCTGGACCTCTTGGGATAGTTTCTCCACAGCAGAGACGAGCGAGGAAGAGATATTTGTTTCATAATCCCGGAGTCTATCAATCACCTCCGCCACCACTGGAGTCTCGTCACCTTTCCAGGACATCACTGCCAATGAGTTTGCATGCGAAGATGGTGCGCTCCGTACAAACTTCCACCACATGGGTCGTGTGCACTCAGCCTCATCTGGATCTTTGGATGACCGTTGGTCGTCCAGGTCACTATAAATCACCTCAAGCACAGCTAATTCCCTTAGATACTGGATGCCTTTCTCCATGGTTGTCCATTTTCCTGGGCGATATGTAACATCTTTAAAGGGATACCTTCGTTCACTCCGGACAGGAGTCGCCTCCAGAGGCTGAGGGCTTGTGGTTTTTTTTTCCTATTGCTTTGTCAACGCCCCCTTCCCCAGAAAGGGAACCCACTTGTTTGGCTTCTTTTCCCTCTAGTTCCAGGCTACTGTCCCCGTTATCCCAGCATCGGAGCAGCCAGGTGACAATGTGCTCACCTGAACGATGGCTGAAATCTTTTCGCATATCTCACAACTCGCTTAAGGACAGGGATCAGGTGGTCTCTATATCATTTATGACTTCTTCCTCCTCTCCTTGTGACGGCCCTGGTTCTTCATCATCCCGTTCTAAACGAGTTGACGTCCGCTTCCAATATTTCATCTTGTGTATGGGGGCGACTGATAGTGGTACGGGTTCATTCTCTGAGCCAGCTCCAGTACTTGTCCTGGGGGTTTGAGTGGCTACATTGCCAGTCACTTTGCATTTCAATCCAGAGACCTTTTCTTCCCCTTGGGAGCACTGAATACTGTTGAGCAGGGCTCGGTATGCATGGGCCAGGCCCCAGCGCGTTGTGGTTATCTGTGTCTCTCTGGAGTTCCCAGCGTAACAACATACTTTCTCCAAATATTCTACTAGTTTTTCAGGACTCTGCACTTGTTCGGGGGTGAAACTCCAAAACACTGGGGGTGCCCACTGCCCTAGATATTTGCCCATGCTATCCCACATGCCCTGCCACTCATAACTATCAAGCCTTGGGGCAGATCTCTGGGTAATATTCTTAAGTTGCTTAGTCAAAACCAAAACAACATGCCCAAAAACTAACAATAAGTGCACCTTAACCACCCACGGATGTTCAAGGTACAAAAAGGTGATTGTAATAGAGGCAGAGACATCACAGAACAAAGTTGCAAAGATACTATTCTGTATTTCCTCCGTATAAAATCTCTCAGAGGAGGAGGTATAATTGCTAATTGCCTCAACAAGGTGGTATCCAAAGTACAGCAACGGTTTCAGCAAAACCCCCAAATACCTGATAAAGCTGAAAACAAATTTTTGTATAACAAATCTCCTCGGCAAACCATTACTAATCACAGCAGACTAAACAAACCAACACCAATCTGTAACACCAACTGCAAAAAGGACAACATGGTGCTGTGACCAGCAGCTGTTATTATCTCCAACCCTTGAGCCCAACGTTGGGCACCAAATATACTGTTGTGGTTTAGCCGGCAGCTCAGCCCCACATAGTCGCTCGCTCACTCTCCCACCAGTAGATGGGGAGAGACTCAGAAGGGTAATTCTTGTGGGTTGAGATAAGAACAGCTTAATAATTAAAATTAAAAGAAACAAGAACAAAAATGCAATGTAAAGGAGAACGAGAGGCACGTAACCCGGGAGGAGGGGCGGGGAAGGGAGAGGGGAGGGGAATGAACCACCGAAACAAACCGCATGCGATGCAGTCGCTCACCGCCCGCCAACCTGACGCCATGCCGCCCCCGAGCCGCAAACTGCCCCCCCTTAATATACTGGTCATGGTGTCACATGGTATGGAATGAACATGCCATTGGCCAGTCGGGGTCAGCCGCCCCCACCGTGGCCCTGCCCCTCCCAGCCCCCCACCACGAGGCAGAGCTCGGGAAGCTGCAAAGGTAGCCGACCCCCCACGGTGAGGAGAATTAACCCCTTCTCAGCCAAAACCATCACACTTCATAAGGTTCTTCCTGGCCCATTCTTCCAGTCTATCCAGATCTCCCTGCAGAGCAGCTCTCCCTTCTGAAGTGTCTACTTCCCCACTCAACTTGGTGTCATCCGCAAACTTCATCAGGCTACACTTGATGCCGTTATCCAGATCACTTATAAAGATATTGAATAACATTGGGCCTGATAGCGATCCCTGGGGGACTCCACTAGTGACAGGTTGCCACTTGGAAAAGGAGCTATTTATCATCACCCTTTGGGTGCGGCCTGTCAGCCAGTTCCCCACCCACTGCACAGACCACTTGTCTAGGCCATAATGCATCAATTTCTCCAGGAGGAGACTGTGGGGGACCGTATCAAAGGCCTTGGAGACGTCCATGTAGACAATATCCACTGCCCGCCCCATGTCAACCAGGCAAGTCACTTTGTCATAGAAGGCCACCAGGTTTGTCAAGCACGATCTGCCTTTAGTGAAGCCATGTTGGCTTTTCCCAATCACGTGCTTCAATTGACTTATGATGGCCCCCAGGAGGATTCGTTCCATAACTTTCCCAGGGATTGAAGTAAGGCTGATGGGCCTATAGTTACCCGGATCCTCCCTCGAGCCTTTCTTGTAGATAGGGGTAACATTTGCCTTCCTCCAGTCCTCTGGGACATCCCCCGTTCTCCATGACTTCTCGAAGATTATAGAGAGTGGCCTTGCGATGATGTCAGCCATCTCTCCCAACACCCTCGGGTGGATGGCATCAGGGCCCATTGATTTGTAGGGGTCAAGCACCTGTAGTAATTCATGTACTAACTCTTCCTTCACTGATGGTGGGTCGGTGTTTGGATCAACCGGCAATTTCGTTCCCAAAGCCTGGGACCCAACAGTGTTGGTAAAGACAGAGGTGAAGAAGGTGTTGAGGACCTCTGCCTTTTCTGCATCGTTGGTGATTGACTCTCCTTTTCTGTTTAGCAGTGGGCCTATGTTTTCCTTCTTTTTCTGCTTATGGTTGACATGTCTGAAGAAACCTTTCTTGTTATTTTTGACATCTATGACCAGTTTCAATTTGAGTTGGGCTTTTGCTTTTCTAACTGCATCTCTGCACACTCTGGCAATGCCCTTGTAGCTCTCGATAGATAATCCTCCACTTCTCCATCTCTGGTGTGCTTCCCTTTTGGATTTGAGTAGACCCAGGAGGTCATGGTTGAGCCATGGGGGCCTCTTGCTCTGCTTACTTCCCTTTCCTTTGTAGGGGATAAATTGGCTTTGTGCTTCCAATAGAGAGTTCTTGAAGAATTCCCAACTCTCACTAGCTCCTATGTCTTCCATGGAAGCTTCCCATCAAATCCCTCCCAACTGAGCCCTGAGCGCACTGAGGTTTGCTCTTCTAAAATTCAGAACCCTTGTCTTAGAGCTGACCTTCAGCGCACTCAGCAGGATCCTGAACTCCACAACATTGTGGTCACTGCAGCCAAGGCTATCACTGAGATATTACAAAGCAGGCTTTCTCAGTTTGTGAATAGCAAGTCCAGCAGCGCCTCCTTCCTGGTTGGCACATCTAACATTTGTATCAGGAAACAGTCCTCTATACATTCCAGGAACTTGGTGGATGTGGATGACATGCAAGCTGCCGTATTGTTCTTCCAGCAGATGTCTGGGTAGTTCAAGTCACCCATCAGGACCAGGTTCTGTTGGCCAGAAGCTTGCTTTAGTGCCCCAAATATTGCTTCGTCGGCTTCGTCACCGTGGTTAGGAGGTCAATAGCAGAAGCCCACTGTGAGGTCCTGCTTGGAGATGACCCCTTTGACTTTAACCCAGAGACATTTGATGGAGCAGTCGCAATCACCATAGTTGACTTTGATACATTCAAGGTGTTCCTTAATGTAGAGTGCAACTCCTCCACCTCTTCTACTTTGCCTGTCCTTACAAAAGAGCCTGTAACCGTCCATTGCGATCCCCCAGTCATTTGAGTTGTCCCACCATGTTTCAGTTACTCCTATGATGTCATACCCTTTTGAGTGGGCACAGAGCTCCAATTCCTCCTGTTTGTTACCTAGACTGTGTGCATTTGTATACATACACTTGAGGTGATTACTCTTCTGTTTCACCTCTTGGGATACAGCTAAGGAACCTTTATCACCACACTGCTTGGCCTGACTTACTCCTGACTTACTTTTAATGTCTTATTAAAGGCATTATTAATACTTTATCACCTTGTCTGATGGGGGAGTGAGCAAGCGGCTGTGTGGGGCTGAGCTGCCGGCTAAACCACAACAGTCTCATTTGGCGCCCAACGTGGGGTTCAGAGAGTTTGAGTTTATAACAGCTGCTGGTCACAGCACCATGTTGTCCTTTTTGCAGTTGGTTTTTTTAGTCTGCTGTGTTCTGCTGTGATTAGTGATGTTTTGCCTAAAAGATTTGTTATGCAAACACTGCTTTTCAGCTTTATCAGGTATTTAGGGTTTTTGCTGAAACAGTTGTTAGTTTTTGGGCATGTTGTTTTGGTTTTGACTAAGGTTAGAAAGCAATTTAAGAATATCACCCAGAGATCTGCCCCGAGGCTTGATAGTTACGAGTGGCAGGGCATGTGGGATAGCATGGGCAAATACCTAGGGCAGTGGGCACCCCCAGTGTTTTGGAGTTTCACCCCCGAACAAGTGCAGAGTCCTGAAAAACTAGTAGAATATTTGGAGAAAGTATGTTGTTATGCTGGTGTGCTGGTTTTGGCTGAGAAGGGGTTAATTCTCCTCACTGTGGGGGTCGGCTACCTTTCCAGCTTCCCGCGCTCTGCCGCGTGGCGGGGGGGGGGCTGGGAGGGGCAGGGCCATGGTGGGGGCGGCTGACCCCGACTGGCCAATGGCAGGTTCATTCCATACCATGTGACACCATGACCAATATATTGAGGTGGGGGCAGTTGCAGGGAGCGCGGAGGCGGCGCGGCGTCGGGTCGGCGGGCGGCGCGCGGCTGCGGCGCGGGCAGTTTGTTCCGGCGGTTCGTTCCCCCTCTCCCCTCCCTTCCCCCTACCCCCCCCGCCCGGGGCTTTGCGCCTCTCGTTGTTCTCCTTTACATTGCATTTCTACTGTTGTTTTCCTTTAATTCTCGTTGTTCCCCTTTACATTGCATTTCTACTGTTGTTTTCTTTTAATTTTAATTATTAAACTGTTCTTATCCCAACCCACGAGCGTTACCCTCCTGATTCTCTCCCCCATCTACCGGTGGGGAGTGAGCAAGCGACTGTGTGGGGCTGAGCTGCCGCTAAACCACGACAGTCTTTTTGGCGCCCAACGTGGGGCCCAAGGGTTGGAGATAATAACAGCTGCTGGTCACAGCACCATGTTGTCCTTTTTGCAGTTGGTGTTACAGATTGGTGTTGGTTTGTTGAGTCTGCTGTGTTCTGCTGTGATTAGTAATGTTTTGCCTACAAGATTTGTTATACAAACACTCGTTTTCAGCTTTATCTGGTATTTGGGGTTTTTGCTGAAACCGTTACTGTACTTTGGATACCACCTTGTTGAGGCAATTAGCAATTATACCTCCTCCTCTGAGAGATTTTATATGGAGGAAATACAGAATAATACCTTTGCAACTTTGTTCTATGATGTCTGTGCCTTTGTTACAACAACGTCTTTGTATCTTGAACATCCTTGGGTGGTTAAGGTGCACTTATTGTTAGTTTTTGGGCAGGTTGTTTTGGTTTTGACTAAGCAACTTAAGAATATCACCCAGAAATCTGCCCCGAGGCTTGATAGTTACGAGTGGCAGGGCATGTGGGATAGCATGGGCAAATACCTAGGGCAGTGGGCACCCCCAGTGTTTTGGAGTTTCACCCCCGAACAAGTGCAGAATCCTAAAAAACTAGTAGAATATTTGGAGAAAGTATGTTGTTACGCTGGGAACTCCAGAGAGACACAGATAACTGCAACATGCTGGGGTCTGGCCCATGCATACCGAGCCCTGCTCAACAGCATTCAATGCCCCCAGGGGGAAGAGAATGTCTCTGGACTGAAATGCAAAGTGACTGGCACTGTAGACAATCCAGCCCGGACGACAGGCACTGCAGCCACTCAAACCCCCACAACAAGTACCAGAGCTAGCTCAGAAAATAAACCCGTACCAGTATCAGTTGCCCCCATACACAAGACAAAATATTGGAAGCGGACATCAACTCGTTTAGAACGGGATGATGAAGAACCAGGGCCATCGCGGGGAGAGGAGGGAGAAGTAATAAATGAAATAGAGACCACCCGATCCCTGTCCTTAAGCGAGTTGCGAGATATGCGAAAAGATTATAGCCGTCGTTCAGGTGAGCACATTGTCACCTGGCTGCTCCGATGCTGGGATAATGGGGCCAGTAGCCTGGAACTAGAGGGAAAAGAAGCCAAACAATTGGGATCCCTTTCTGGGGAAGGGGGCGTTGACAAAGCAATAGGAAAAAAGCCACAAGCCCTCAGCCTCTGGAGGCGACTCCTGTCTGGAGTGAAGGAAAGGTATCCCTTTAAAGAAGATGTTACATATCGCCCAGGAAAATGGACAACTATGGAGAAAGGCATCCAGTATCTAAGGGAATTAGCTGTGTTTGAGGTGATTTATGGTGACCTGGATGATCAACGGTCATCCAAAGATCCAGATGAAGCCGAGTGCACACGACCCATGTGGCGGAAGTTTGTACGGAGCGCACCATCTTCGCATGCAAACTCATTGGCAGTGATGTCCTGGAAAGATGACGAGACACCAACGGTGGCAGAGGTGATAGATAGACTCCGAGATTACGACACAAATATCTCTTCCTCGCTTGTCTCTGCTGTGGAGAAACTATCCCAAGAGGTCCAGCAACTCAAAGAAGATCTGTCCTACTCCCCACCTCGACAGAGCAGTGTCTCAGCTGTTAGGAATAAGCGTCCTTTGGCTCAAAGAAGGGGATACACACCACGGGCCACCCTATGGTTCTACCTGCGTGACCACGGAGAGGACATGATGAGGTGGGATGGCAAGCCTACCTCGACCCTACAGGCACGAGTGCATGAACTGCAAGGAAGAACAGTCACTCAGGGGGGCTCTTCCAGGAAAGCTGCTGCTCCAATTTCCAGTGAACAAGTCCCCAGACAGAGGAGTAGAAGCGCAGATTTTATTTCTAAGTGTAATAGAGGGACTCCTGATTCACATTTGCAGGAAGTGAGTTGTGACTGCCATGATCAGGACTAGAGGGGCCCTGCCTCCAGCCGGGTGGAGGAAAGGGATAACCGGGCTTACTGGACTGTGTGGATCCGATGGCCTGGCACGTCCGACCCACAGGAGTATAAAGCTTTAGTGGACACCGGCGCACAGTGCACCTTAATGCCATCGAACTATATAGGGGCAGAACCCATCAGCATTGCTGGAGTGACAGGGGGATCCCAAGAGCTAACTGTATTGGAGGCCGAAGTGAGCCTAACTGGCAATGAGTGGCAGAAGCACCCCATTGTGACTGGCCCAGAGGCTCCGTGCATCCTTGGCATAGACTACCTCAGGAGAGGGTATTTCAAGGACCCAAAAGGTTACAAGTGGGCTTTTGGTGTAGCTGCCTTGGAGACGGAGGAAACTGAACAGCTGTCTACCTTGCCCGGTCTCTCAAAGGACCCTTCTGTGGTGGGGTTGCTGAAGGTCAAAGAACAACAGGTGCCAATCGCCACCACAACAGTGCACCGGCGGCAATATCGCACCAACAGAGACTCTCTGATCCCCATCCATGGGCTCATTCACCAACTGAGGAGCCAAGGAGTCATCAGTAAGACCCACTCACCCTTTAACAGTCCCATATGGCCAGTCCGGAAGTCTAATGGAGAGTGGAGACTAACAGTAGACTATCGTGGCCTGAATGAAGTCACTCCACCGTTGAGTGCTGCTGTGCCAGACATGCTAGAACTTCAATACGAACTGGAGTCAAAGGCGGCCAAGTGGTATGCCACAATTGATATTGCTAATGCATTCTTCTCAATCCCTCTGGCAGCAGAGTGTAGGCCACAGTTTGCTTTCACATGGAGGGGCGTCCAGTACACCTGGAATCGACTGCCCCAGGGGTGGAAACACAGCCCTACCATTTGCCATGGACTGATTCAGACTGTACTGGAACAGGGAGAAGCTCCAGAACACCTTCAGTACATTGATGACATCATTGTGTGGGGCAGCACAGCGGAAGAAGTTTTTGAGAAAGGAGAGAAAATAGTCCAAATCCTTCTGAAAGCTGGTTTTGCCATAAAACAAAGTAAGGTGAAGGGACCTGCACGAGAAATCCAGTTCTTAGGAATCAAATGGCAAGATGGTCGTCGTCATATTCCAATGGATGTGATCAACAAAATAGCAGCCATGTCTCCACCAACTAGCAAAAAGGAAACACAAGCTTTCTTGGGCGTTGTGGGTTTTTGGAGAATGCATATTCCAAATTACAGTCTGATTGTAAGCCCTCTCTATCAAGTGACCCGGAAAAAGAATGATTTCAAATGGGGCCCTGAGCAACGACAAGCCTTTGAACAGATTAAACGAGAAATAGTCCATGCAGTAGCTCTTGGGCCAGTCCGGGCAGGACAAGATGTAAAAAATGTGCTCTACACTGCAGCCGGGGAGAATGGCCCTACCTGGAGCCTCTGGCAGAAAGCACCAGGGGAGACCCGGGGTCGACCCCTAGGGTTTTGGAGTCGGGGATACAGAGGGTCCGAAGCCCGCTATACTCCAACTGAAAAAGAGATATTGGCAGCATATGAAGGGGTTCGAGCTGCTTCAGAAGTGGTTGGTACTGAGGCACAGTTGCTCCTGGCACCCCGACTGCCAGTGCTGGGCTGGATGTTCAAAGGAAACATCCCCTCTACACACCATGCAACTGATGCTACATGGAGTAAATGGGTTGCACTGATTACCCAGCGGGCTCGAGTAGGAAACCCCAGTCGCCCAGGAATCTTGGAAGTGATTATGGACTGGCCAGAAGGCAAAGATTTTGGATTATCACCAGAGGAGGAGGTGACACGTGCTGAAGAAGCCCCACTGTATAACCAACTGCCAGAAAATGAGAAGCAATACGCCCTGTTCACTGATGGGTCCTGTCGCCTTGTGGGAAAGCACCGGAGATGGAAGGCTGCTGTATGGAGTCCTACACGACAAGTAGCAGAAACTGCTGAAGGAGAAGGTGAATCGAGCCAGTTTGCAGAGGTAAAGGCCATCCAGCTGGCCTTAGACATCGCTGAACGGGAAAAGTGGCCAGTGCTCTATCTCTATACTGACTCCTGGATGGTGGCAAATGCCTTGTGGGGCTGGCTGCAGCAATGGAAGCAAAGCAACTGGCAGCGCAGAGGCAAACCCATCTGGGCTGCCGCACTGTGGCAAGATATTGCTGCCCGGGTAGAGAACCTGGTTGTAAAGGTACGTCATGTGGATGCTCACGTTCCCAAGAGTCGGGCCACTGAAGAACATCGGAACAACCAGCAGGTAGATCAGGCTGCCAAGATTGAAGTGGCTGAGGTGGATCTGGACTGGCAGCATAAGGGTGAACTATTTCTAGCTCGGTGGGCCCATGACACCTCAGGTCATCAAGGGAGAGATGCAACATACAGGTGGGCTCGTGATCGAGGGGTGGACTTGACCATGGATATTATTGCACAGGTTATCCACGAATGTGACACATGCGCTGCAATCAAGCAAGCGAAGCGGGTAAAGCCTCTGTGGTATGGGGGACGATGGCTGAAATATAAATATGGGGAGGCCTGGCAAATTGACTATATCACACTCCCACAGACCCGCCAAGGCAAGCGCCATGTGCTTACAATGGTAGAAACAACGACTGGCTGGCTGGAAACATATCCTGTCCCCCACGCCACTGCCCGGAACACTATCCTGGGCCTTGAGAAACAAGTCCTGTGGCAACATGGCACCCCAGAGAGAATTGAGTCAGACAACGGGACTCATTTCCGAAATAGCCTCATAGACATCTGGGCCAAAGAGCATGGCATTGAGTGGGTGTATCACATCCCCTATCACGCACCAGCCTCTGGGAAAATTGAACGGTACAATGGACTGTTAAAAACTACACTGAGAGCAATGGGGGGTGGAACATTCAAGCACTGGGATACACATTTAGCAAAAGCCACGTGGTTAGTCAACACGAGGGGATCTGCCAACCGAGCTGGCCCTGCCCAGTCAGAATCCTTACGTACTGTGGAAGGGGATAGAGTCCCTGTAGTGCACACAAAAAGTATGCTGGGCAAAACAGTCTGGGTTCTTCCTGCCTCCGGCAAAGGCAAACCCATTCGTGGGATTGCTTTTGCTCGAGGACCTGGGTGCACTTGGTGGGTGATGCGGGAGGATGGAGAAATCCGATGTGTGCCTCAAGGGGATTTGATTTTGGGTGAAAACAGTCAATGAACTGAATGGCACAATGTGAACTGCTATATAATACTGTGTGTCACCTCTGTGTTGTACCAATGATATCAGAGTACGAGCCTCCCAACCTATGGAAGATCAACTATGAAACAAGCCGTGCAGCAGTGATGGAACGATGACTGACTCGGTATGCAGCGACCCAACGCCACACACCATCTCTCCCACCCGGAAAGACTGATACAACAGATGGAGCCCAGAGTCATGGACTGGATGAACTCAATGGACATTTTTAATGGACATTGTACAGGGAAGGTCCATGAACTAAGGGAATGATGTCTGTGTATTATGTTAAAGGATGGGAAGGGGAGGGGTGGTGGTTGGTATGGTTGTATTCCATCATATGGGACCTGGGCATGGTGTAAATGGTATGGAATAAGGGGTGGAGAATGTGCTGGTTTTGGCTGAGAAGGGGTTAATTCTCCTCACTGTGGGGGTCGGCTACCTTTCCAGCTTCCCGCGCTCTGCCGCGTGGCGGGGGGGGGGCTGGGAGGGGCAGGGCCATGGTGGGGGCGGCTGACCCCGACTGGCCAATGGCAGGTTCATTCCATACCATGTGACACCATGACCAATATATTGAGGTGGGGGCAGTTGCAGGGAGCGCGGAGGCGGCGCGGCGTCGGGTCGGCGGGCGGCGCGCGGCTGCGGCACGGGCAGTTTGTTCCGGCGGTTCGTTCCCCCTCTCCCCTCCCTTCCCCCTACCCCCCCCCCCGGGGCTTTGCGCCTCTCGTTGTTCTCCTTTACATTGCATTTCTACTGTTGTTTTCTTTTAATTCTCGTTGTTCCCCTTTACATTGCATTTCTACTGTTGTTTTCTTTTAATTCTCGTTGTTCCCCTTTACATTGCATTTCTACTGTTGTTTTCTTTTAATTCTCGTTGTTCCCCTTTACATTGCATTTCTACTGTTGTTTTCTTTTAATTTTAATTATTAAACTGTTCTTATCCCAACCCACGAGCGTTACCCTCCTGTTTCTCTCCCCCATCTACCGGTGGGGAGTGAGCGAGCGGCTGTGTGGGGCTGAGCTGCCGCTAAACCACGACAGCTGGGAACTCTAGAGAGACACAGATCACTGCAACGTGCTGGGGTCTGGCCCATGCGTACCGAGCCCTGCTCAACAGTATTCAGTGCTCCCAAGAGGAAAAGAAGGTCTCTGGATTGAAAGGCAAAGTGACAGGCACTGTGGTCACTCCAACCCTGACGATAGGCACTGCGGCCACTCCAACCCCTAGAACAAGCATGGTGGCTACTCAAACCCCCCAAACAGGCACTGGAACTGAATCAGAGACTCAACCCATGCCAGTATCAGTCGCCCCATACACAAGAAGAAATCTTGGAAGCAGAAGTCAACTTGTTTAGAAAGGGATGATGAAGAAGCAGGGCCATCATGAGGAGAAGAGGAGGGAGTAGTCATAAATGAAATAGAGACCACCCGATCCCTGTCCTTGAGTGAGTTGTGAGATATGCGAAAAGGTTTCAGCCATTGTTCAGGTGAGCACATTGACACCTGGCTGCTCCGATGCTGGGATAATGGGGCCAGTAGCCTAGAAGTAGAGGGAAAACTAGCCAAACAACTGGGATCCCTTGTCGGGGAAGGGGGCGTTGACAAAGCAATTGGAAAAGGGGGAATGAACAACCAAAACAAACCTCACATGACACAGCCGTTCACTGCCCACCGACCCAACACAGCCAGTCCCCAAGCCACAACCACCCCCCTGTGCGCCAACTGCCCTGGTTAATATACTGGTCATGGTGTCACATTGTATGGAATGAACATCCCATTGGCCAGTTGGGGTCAGCTGTCTCAGCTGTGGTCCTGCCCCTCCCGGCCTCTTGCCCACATGGCAGAGCATGGGAAGCTGGAAAGGTCCCTGGCTACTACAGGTGCTACAGTGACTAGAATTAACTCTTTCTCAGCCAAAACCAGCACACCTTATCAGACACTGCTGCTTTCAACAAAACTTACCAGAAGCTTCCCTCCCCTTCTTCCTCCACCCACTGCCAAAAAAATGTAGGAAAAAAGATACTTTAAAACAAAGGACAGATTAGGCACATAATTAGAAATTTATAACCCAGGCTCTTCTGAAATGAAGAATGTTTCTTTGATAGTTGAGTTTTCACAGCCACAAACACCTTTGAAGGCAATTAAAGGGAATAAGATAGCCTTCCACAGCTGTGGGGATGGAATGGCCTGACATTCCCATTGCCACCGGTTTGCTTACTAACTGAAGAATTCTCTTTGAGCTATCCCTAGTGCTAGTAATCAGACCTAGTGTATCAACAGACTTTACAGATAAGGACCTTTCCACTCCCTTGGAAAAAGTAAAATACACTCATTTTCAAACAAACAAAAAATATCTAGAAAGATCTAACTTGTGATTTCTATGAATACAAAAGTCTGTCTCTGATATCTCTGAACTCCACACAGAAGAAACTCATGCTTTTATTGAGGCTCAAACTAATCTCATTCCATGAGGCAAAACTAATTGCAAAAGCAAGAGCAGGGCGCTCCCTATTTGATATAATCCACTTCTATTACTATACTATGCTGCTTTATCATGGGAACATTTAACATGAGACATGGAAATTTGTCAGTGTATGCAATTTAAGCTCTCTGTAGACTTTCCATGCTAAAATTTACTTTCCCATTGTGTTCTATGTTGCTAATTCAAGCAGCCAAGAACACCAAATAATCCCAAAATCGCCTTAAATACTCTCAAGCACAGAGCCCAGGAAGCAAATTAAGTCCTAAAGCTAATTTAATAAACATGTTTACAACAATTTGTTGTGATTTAACCCGACAGGCAGCCATGAAACACCACACAGCCATTCGCTCACTCCCACTGGTGGGATGGGGAGGAGAATTAAAAAAAAAAAGAAGAGTAAAACTCATGGGTTGAGATAAAGACAATTTAATAGGACAGAAAAGAAAGGGAAAATAATAATAATGATAAAAGAATATACAAAACAAGTGATGCACAATGCAATCGCTCACCACCCGCTCACCAATGCCCAGCCATTTCTTGAGCAGCAGACCTCCAGCCAGCTTTTCCCCTAGTTTATCTACTAAGCATGACCTCATATGGTATGGGAAATCCCTTTGGTCAGTTTGGGTCAGCTGTCCCAGCCGTGTACCCTCCCAACTTCTCGTGCACTCCCAGCCTACTCGCTGGTGGGGTGGTGTAAGAAGGAGGAAAAGGCCTTGACTATCTGTAAATGACTGCTCAGCAGGTACTAAAACATCAGTGTGTTATCAACATTATTCTCATCCTAAATCAAAAAAACAGAACTCTACCAGCTACTAGAAAGTTAGTTCTCGCTATGCCAGCCAAAACCAGGACACAATGACAACAAAAAATTCAACCAAGCATTCAAGTGTGTAACAAGAGCCTCAGGAGTATATCTGAAATACTTGTACACCAATGCACACAGTATGAGAAACAAACAGGAAGAAAGGGAAGTATCAAAATTCTTGAAAGACTTATTTAAAAGCACAACATTTAGACTGCAATGTAGTTGCTTTAAAACAAGAAAAGCCCCAATAAAAACAAACTCCTCAACAGGGTTAAGGCATGCTTTCTCCACACAAAGAGGTAAGACTAATGAGAGGCTAACTGTAGCACCAAAGAAGTTGCGAAGCCCTCTCAGTTGCAGTCTGGAGCACTCAGGGTAGCATCTCTGGAGATCTTGCTGCTTGTATGTACTTGTAAAGAACTTGATATAGATGGTCTGTTAACCTTATCAGAGGCTTATAGCGCAGGAAAAACTTCATTTGACTTTGGCAGGAATATGCTTTTGAATGCCTATAAAAAGGTGAAACCCTATTTTTACAGAAAAGAGGACCTAGTGATTATTAAGGAAAATGTTGCCAGAATCTATTATAAATAAAACCTTTCTGAATTAAGGTTAAATAAAATGACTGAACTGTTACTTAGATATAAGTATCTTCTATTGAGAATGCAGCTTGACCAACTGGCTTCTGTTTTGTATTCTCTTGTACTATTTGTTCATAGTGCCATTGTCCCTTTCTGTTGTACTTTGACTCCAAATTCAGCTGGCTGGCAGCTCTTACACACACGCAGGGGAACAAGGAATGAGACGGTTGTGATACCACACTGTAGCTATTTAATGGGATTCTCAGCTTACATGAGTCTACCACTGCAACATATTACCAACAAGATGTTGTCTAGAAATAGTTCAGTAAGTAAATATATTGTGACATTCATTATATCCTACTTCAATGGCCGGGGGAAATACTTGCATGGTGGAAGAGAAGAAATATTTTTTTTTTTCCTCATACAGAACTTTTAATCCCAATTAAGATGAAACAAACAAGAAACCACACCCCCCCACCCAGAAGAAAACCTTAAGAGAGATGATCAGTATAGGAAACTCTTACTGAATTTTAACCAATTGGGCCTAGTAAGCAACTGAAAAATAAATCTGAAAATTGGAAGTATTAAGTAATGTCCACCTATCAGGGCCAGGTGTTGCTTAAGTTCTAAAGGCTAGGAAGCAATCTAAATATGGTATATGTATTTAGGGATTCTCCTTATCAATGGAAAAAGTAACAAATTATTTTACATAGATAGCAGGCATTGCCATTTGAGAAAATTAAACCTATTCTTGTATGCTTGTAGTATATCTGTGCCTTTTATCTTATTTTGCAAGCAAGTCATTTAAGTCATCCATAGTCGCATACTTCCGTTCCCAGGACCTCCTCATCATTTAAGGTCCTAAAAGACCAGAGCAAGGGAATTCTCTTGGCCTTTAGTGGTCTGCAGACTTTCCTCTTATCTTCCCCACTCATTTAATTGCCTTTCCTCGATACATTGGCTGGTGTCCAAACACAATTTAACTACCTCAATTGTTAAACATAGAATGTTGAATAATACTCAGACTCCTCTAGTTTGTCTAAAAAACAAAAACAAACAAACAAGCCCCAAACAACAAAAAAACCCACCCAAACAACCCACACAAACCTTTTGCAGTCTTTTTAATCAGGTGACAGTAATCTTAGTACTTAGAGGCTGAAATGTTGTCTTCACAGTTTTCCTGAACAGTGGAATTTTACTCATAAAGTAGTTGAAGACAGCAGTTTTCAAGTGATAGAACTTAACACCCTGCCCCCTGCCCCCTGCCCCCCCCCCCCCCCCAAGGGAGAAAAGTAACAGTAGTGATGAGTCTGTGGGATTTTACAGTACAACAAAGAATCACATGGGAGGTGGGTTGTCAGAAACTGACTTGCAACAGGGCTTTCATGACAAACTGCTTGTGATTGCTTTTTGGTTTGGGTTTGGGTTTGTTTTTTTTTTAAATGACTGAGCCATGTTGACTGAGATGTACAAGCTGTTTATATACAGTTTGAGATTAAAAGTTGTGAAAGTGTTCTCTGTGAACACAGGAAATATGTAATAGTAGACTCTAAACTGAAGTATGTGTATGAAGCTTTATAACATAAGTCATCTTATGTTACGGCGAGTTAAGGTCATTGGTGATTCCCTCCTGTGCGGAACGGAAGCACCCATTTGCAGACCAGAACCTCTTTTCAGGGAAGTTTACTGCCTCCCTGGGGCCCGAATTAGGGACGTCACCACAAGACTGAAGAGCCTAGTTCAACCTTCAGACTACTGTCCATTCCTGCTCTTTCACGTGGGTACAAATGATGTCACAACAAAAAGTCTGAGGTCAGTCAAAAGAGATTTCAGAGCCCTGGGAAGAATGCTAAAAAATTCGGGAGCACAGGTAGCGTTTTCCTCAGTCCTCCCAGTAATGGGGGGAGACTTTGGAAGAAGCAGGTGAGCGCAGGATATCAATATCTGGCTCCAGGACTGGTGCCTCCGCCAAAACTTTGGGTTTTTAAACCATGGAAGAGCCATCGAGACACAAGGTATGCTGGGGCCTGCCGGGATCCACCTGTTCCGATGGGGAAAAACACATCTCTGGGCATAAGCTGGCAGGACTGATCGAGAGAGCTTTAAACTAGAATCGACGGGGGAAGGGGATGCCAACAGGATTACAGTAGGTAAGCCAAGAGTTGGCATGGCATCACCTGAGGGTGGCAATGCATTTACACTGCTCCTGGGAGCACAGAGGGCTCAGGAGCGTATCTGAAACGCTTGTACACCAACGCACGCAGTATGAGAAACAAACAGGATGAACTGGAAGCTCCCAGAGCTACGATATCATTGGTATTAGTGAGACTTGGTGGAATGGGCCCCACGATTGGAGTGCTGGGATGGAGGGCTACAGGCTGTTCAGGAGGGATAGACAGGGCAGGCGAGGTGGAGGTGCCACACTATATGTAAGGGAGAGATTTGACTGTACAGCCCTTACAGTTAGGGATGATGTGGTTGAGAGCCTCTGGGTGGGGATTAGCGGGACGGAAAACAAAGGAGGTGTTGTAGTGGGCGTCTACTACCGATCGCCCAGCCAGGATGTAAGCGCTGATGAGTTAATCTATAGGCAATTAGGAGAAATTTCAGGATTGGTAGCCCTTGTCCTTATGGGAGCTTTCAACTTCCCAGACATCAACTGGGAATATCACACTGCTGTGACGAGCGGGTCTTGGAAATTCTTGAAGTTTGTAGGAGATAACTTCTTGTCACAGGCACTCAGTGAGCCAACTAGGAAAGATGCCCTCCTAGACTTGCTATTTCGCAGAATCACAGAATGGTTGGGGTTGGAAGGGACCTGTGAATAGAGAAGGAATCGTGGGGGATGTGATTGTTGAAGAAACTTAGCTAACATTGTATTAGGCCAAGATGTTCTTCGTATATGTTAAGCTAATAAGTAAAGGGCACTTAATTATCTCTGATTAGAAGAACAGACATTCAGTATCCTTGGAGAAGGACTGAGAGACTGAGAGACTGATAAAAGGGAAAGCTCCCGCCTCAGCTGGGTGATAAAGTACGAAGTCAGTATCCTTTAACCAAGGACATCCCAGGGCAATTAGACCTTAAGGAGGACAACTAATCAGGATGTTTTATGTATGTTGCCAACTTGGTAAGAACTATCCTCGTTATAATACTAAAAATCACGCCCATAGGTCAGAAAGCCCCCTACTCAAATAAGCCCCTTACCCTCTGAGCATGCGTAGTAAATTTAAAAGGAGCTGTACCTTTAAGATGAAGTGAGAAAGAAGCTAACCAATGACTAGCTGGGGGGTGCGAATATTACATGTTACTAACACATTTAAGTGTATAAATACCTACTGCAATTTTGACCCGGGGTGCTTGATTTGTGGGAAACCACCGAGCACCCAGGCTTGCGCAACCCTGAAATAAATAAGCGATGTCTCTCCTGAGTGTGTGATTATTGACTCATTGCACACCGGGCAACGAATCTGCTTTTTGGACAACGTGATGGTAGGTGGCTGTCTTGGCCACAGTGATCATGAAATGGTTGAGTTTGAAACTTTCAGCATAATGAGAAGAAAGGACAGCAGAGTTGCTACCCTGGACTTCAGGAGAGCAAACTCTAAGCTATTCAAGGAGCTACTTAGCAGAGTCCCCTGGGAATCTGCTTTTGAGGGCTTAAGAGTCCACGAGTGCTGGTCAGTCTTTAAGAACCACCTTTTAGAAGCAGGCAAGTCCACTGTGTCGAAAGTCAAGCAAGCGGGGCAGAAGACCAGCTTGGCTGAACAGGGACGTCCTCATGGAGCTCAAGAGGAAAAAGAAATGGTATGATCTCTGGAAGCAAGGTCGGGCTTCGCAGGAAGATTACAGAGCTGTGGTTCGTATATGCAGGGAGAAGACACGAAAGGCCAAAGCTCAACTAGAGTTGAAACTGGCCGGTGTTGTGTCAGATAACAAGGGCTTTTTAAGTATGTTAATAGCAAGAAGAGATCTAAAGAAAACATTGGACCGATACTTGTTGAAGATGGTCACCTGACTAATAGGGATGAAGACAAAGTGGAGGCATTCACTGCATTTTTTGCCTCAGTCTTTAATAATACTGATAGACCTTGGGCTGCCTGGTCCCTTGAGTCAGAGGACCACGAGTGTGGGAACGGTGAATTTCCATTTGTGGACTCTGAAATTGTAAGGGACGAGCTGTATCAGCTGAATGTTCGCAAGTCTGTGGGGCCTGATGGGATTCATCGCAGAGTACTGAAGCAGCTAGTGGATGTTATGGCAGGACCCCTCTCGATCATCTACCAAAGGTCTTGGGAGTCTGGGGAGGTCCCTGCTGGCTGGAAGCTAGCCAATGTTATTCCAATTTACAAGAAGGGCGAGAGGGAAGACCCAGGGAACTACAGACCTATTAGTCTAACCTCAGTACCCGGAAAAACTATGGAGAAGATCATACTGGGTACTACAAAAAGGCATTTAAAGAATAATGCGATCCTCAGGCACAGACAACATGGGTTCACAAAGGGAAAGTGCAGTAGCAGGAAGAACTAGGAGAAGGGGGACAGTGCTACAAGCACCCTTAGGGCAGGCTGTGGGTCCAGCAGGAAAAGGGGTGTGGATTAAAGTACTGTCCTCGGTAGCAGACTTGAGGGATTGGAAAGAGATGGCTGGAATGTATAGGGAAGACCTGGAAAAGGTGACAAAGGTATTGGAAACTATTGTGGAGAATCATGATCCAGAGTGGAAGGATATACAGGTGGTGTTAAATATATTATTGACATAGGAGGAGCAGAGGGCTGTTGTGGTTAAGGCGAGGGAAGAAGGAGAGAAGGTTCACGCTCAGGATGCACAGGCAGGAGGACAAGAGGATCATCCCGCCACTAATCTGAATTGGGATCCTAACAATCAGGCACAAAGGTTATTGTTAACTGAATATCAGAGGTTGATACTGTTTGGTGTAAGGAACGCAATTCCAAAAATCAAAAAAAACTTGTCAAAATTATATCAGGTGGTACAAGGGAAAGATGAAACTCTCAGTTTTCTTTGAACAATTATGTGACGTGGCTAGGAAACGGATGGATTTGGATCCGGAGAGAGACGGATGCACTAATGTTTGTGACTTTGTTTGTGGGGCAGTCGAATCCTGATATTAGGAGAAAGCTGCAGAGGCAAGATCGATGGATAAGTTGTTAGAGGTGGCGTGGAAGGTGTATATTAATAGGGAAGAGAAGGAGGAGAAGCAGCAAAAGGAAAAGGATGGATATTAGGAAAAGGTTCTTCATCCAGAGGGTGGTGGAGCACTGGAACAGGCTCCCCGGGGAGGTAGTCACGGCACCAAGCCTGACGTTATTCAAGAAGCACTTGGACAACGCCCTCAGAGATATGGTGCGAATTTGGGGTTGTCCTGTGCAGGGACAGCATTTGGACTTGATGATCCTTGTGGGTATCTTCCAACTCAGGACATTCTATGACATTCTATGATTCTATGAAAAGGAGCAAGTTAAGAAAGAGGGTCAGAAGGCTCAATTGCTGGCTGCAGCAATAGCAGAAGGCAACCGAAATAGTAAAACGCAAGATAATGGGCATAGGTTAGATTGGCCTCCTATGGGAAGAAGTATGAGGACCCCCATTTAGACCTGGGGAGAGTAAATCTTTGAATAATGATCAGTACTTTTTTGTAAACAAAAGGGGCAGTGGGAAAGGGAATGCCCTCAAATGTTTTCCAAGAAAACAGGAAAATCCCAGGGTGGAAGAGCTGCTTACTTTGGGTCAAGATTCAGATTGATGGGGACCAGGGCACAAATCACAGAATGGTAGGGGTTGGAAGGGACCTCTGGAGAGCATCTTGTCCAACCCCCCCCTACTTGAGCAGGGACACAGGACCACATCCAGGCGGGTTTTGAATGTCTCCAGGGAAGGAGACTCTACAACCTCCCTAGGCAGCCTGTTCCACTGCTCTGTCACCCTCACAGTAAAGAAGTTTTTTCTCATATTGAATCAAAAGTCTCTCCAACAGAACCCCTGGTTACCTTGAAGTTGGGGAATGATAAGATAGATTATTTTTCAATATGTATAACTATATAACTGAGCAATATAAGCTCTATCATGACTTGCGGTATGCACGCTAGGAGGAATTATCCCCCGTGCATCCTGCACCGTAATAAAGAATGCCTGCTTCTTAATACTACATTGGTGTTAAGGAGTTTTATTCCCAATTTCGGTGACACAATCAATTAGGATCTTTGCCCAAGGAATTAAATGGTATACCAATTTCATTGCTGGGATAGAACCCCATGAACGTGAGCTTAGTCAAAACAGCCGCACCAGTATATAGTCAAACTAAAGGTGGTAACCCACCCTCAACCCAACAATAGCTGTTATCTACCAAAGTTATAGCAGGCATTATGCCACTGATATGAAAAAGGGAATATTAGTAGAATGTCAGTCCCCTTGCTGACTCCTATCCTACTGATTGGAAAACTAAACTGGGACGAGATAGCAAACAAGTTAACCAGTTTGTGAAAGATCTTAGGGCAATAAATGAGTGGGTCATAGTTCCCCACCCGGTGGTACCAGATCCTTCTACAATTATTACATTAATTCTAGTAAATGCTAAATGGTACTCTGTAATCGACTTATGCATCACATTTTTTTAGCATACCTAACCATCTGGACTCTCAGCATACTTCGTATCCTAGCCTCTCTCCTTGGTCGACATGGTCCAGTTGCAAAATTTTCATGACACCGCAGCTGGTGGTGTCTCTATGATAACATATTTAAGAGTAAAGAAAATAAACAAAAGAAACCCCGACACTGCATAGCAGCTGTGAGAGAGAAGAGTGAGAAAAATGTGAAAGCCCTGCAGACACCAAGGTCAGAGAAGGAGGGGGAGGAGGTGCTTCAGGCACTGGGAGCAGAGATTCTCTTGCAGCCCATGGAAGACCATACCAGAGCAGATATCCACAACACGGCCTGTGGAAGACACCACATTGCAGCAGGTGGATGTGCCCTTAAGGAAGCTGCAGCCTGTAGAGAGCCAACACTGAAGCTGGCTCCTGGCAGGAACTGTGGCCTGTGGAGAGGAGACCACACAGGAGCAGGTTTTCTGGCAGGACCTGCGACCCTGTGGGGTACCCACACCAGAGCAGTCTGTTCCTGAAGGACTGCACCCCGTGGAAAGGACCCATGTTGAAGCAGCTAATGAAGGACTATCCCATGGGAGGGACCCCATGCTGGGGCAGGGGAAGAGAGTGAAGAGGAAGGAGCTGCAGAGAACAACTGTTCTCTGACTGAACTGACTGCAACCCCCATTCCCCATCCCCCCCCCCCCCCCCCCCCCCCCCCCGTGCTGCTCCGGGGTGGGGGGAGGAAGTAGAAGAGTTGGGAATGGAGGAGTGAAATTGAGTCTGAGAAGAAAGGGGGGGGGGTGTGCAGGGAAGGTGGGTTTAGTTTTGTCTTAGTTTCTCACTATCGCACTCTGTTATTAATTGACAATAAGTTTAATTAATTTCTCCCAAGTCAAGTCTGGTTTGCCTCTGACAGTAATTGGTGAGTAATGTCCCTTGTCTTTATCCCTGTCTATGAGATTTTTTAATCTTCCCCCCCCCATCCTGTTGAGGAGGGGGGAGTAAGAGAGTGGCTTGGTAAGCATCTGACAGCAAGGTTAACCCACCACAATAGCTTACCTAACCACACTGAGGCAATGGATTTTCTCTTTAAAGAGGTGCTTACAATCCTTATCTCCTTACAGAAGGCTAGAAGCTGCACTCTGGTGTGTATTTGCTCGACAGAAAAGGTCTGTAAGCAATTCGTTGCAGTAAGGAAAGAGGGACTGAGGGGGATGAAGAAATGAACTTGCCCAAATTACCAATTTAATCAAAGCTTGTGATAACCTCTACCAGTCCCTTTTTCTTATTTCCCTGGATATTTTAGGACAAATTCATACTGAAGGAAAAATTCAAGGCATAGACAACAGTCAAAGCAATATTCCACAGCCATTAACTTGTCATGTCACATTAAATAATCCAGCCATTTGAACACTGCACAATATCTCAAGGTTGATTCACCCCTTCCTCTACCTTCTTCCTCTAATGCATCACTGGAAATTTTCAGGTTTTAGCTCTTGAGGGGGGAACAAAATAAAATGAAAATGCCACACACCACCAAACAAACAGTGCTTTCCTAAGCATTGCGTCAATATAAAGTCACAAAGTAGAATGCGAGTCGATGCACCTGGAAACAGACACAGCATCACCATTATTTCATCTAGTTTTCATAACATTAGCATAGGAAGTTCAGAGGAACAGGCAATCCCAAAATGTAGAAAGTCAAGCAGGCGAGGAAGAAGGCCGGCTTGGCTGGGCAGGGATATTCTTGAAATAAGGTGAAAAAAGAAAGTATATGGCCAGTGGAAGCAAGGTCATGCAACATGGGAGCACTATAGGGATGCCATTCCCCACTGCAGGGAGAAAATACATGCGTCCAAAGCTCAATTAGAGTTGAAGCTGGCCAGTACTGTGAAGGACAATAAGAAGGGCTTTTTTAAATATGTTAGTGGCAAAAGGCAGTCCAGAAATAACATTGGCCTGTTACTTGATAAGCATGGTCACCTCACAATCAGGGACATAGACAAGGCAGAGGTGTTTAATGCTTTCTTTGCCTTGGTCTTCAACACCGATGGTGGGCTCTGGTGTGGGAAACTCTAGCCCGGGAATGACTAGCAGAAAGAGGGCATTGAAGTAGAAGGACAGGCTCAGGGTCAGAGCGACCTTGGGCCCAGCTGTTGCTGATCGGTAAAACAATGTGAGAAACAAGTAACTGCTAATTGCAAGGCTGAACACAAGAGATAAGCATGGGAGGAGTTGGCATCTACCTCCCAGCCAAGGATGAGCTGTGCTTTTGCAATATGTATGAGCTAATTAACGAACGGTATAAAAGATATTTGCTAATTGCCAATAAACGAGACTTGATGATCATCATCGGATGGTGCCTGTCTCCCGCTGGTTTTCCGTCAAATGGTGACCCCGACGTGATACCACGGACGGTCCAGCGTAGGGTTCGGGTCCTGCAAGCAGAGGGACGGCAAAACAGACAGCGCAGCTGGTCTGCGTACCCTGGGCGACCACATAGGTGGGCTCAGTCTGCGTGCCCTGGGCGACCACATAGGTGGGCTCAGCCGATACGTGCTGCCGAGACCTTGGGAGCTGCAACGGTGCCGACGAGCACAACGCAGAGGCAAGCAGCATATGATTTCTTTACATCCCTCTTAGAAAGGCGTAGCATTAAGGGTATAGATCTACGCAAAGAACTACCGTTGCTCATAAGCTGGGGATGCGAGAAGGGACACTTTAGTAACCCACACCTGAAAAGGACTATTTCGGATACAGCAGCGAGAGACGGAGATGCACTGGCAGACGGCGGCCAGGGGGCAAAGAGGAGTCGATTTATGCATCATTTTTGATACGTCCCGACCCTCCGGCCTGGATCCAACCTCGGGATTCAAGAGGGGATCCGCTTTCCGCAGTTGAAGCTAACCCGGGAGCGAGAGCCGTACAAAGACGCTGATTTTCCTCACATCGGGCGATGGAGGTCGAGGTAGCTTTCGAATTATTAAAGCGCTTTTTAGAAAAGCGGGGAGTAAGTCAGTTAAAAGACTTGTCAGGATTAGTTGCAGTGGGTAAAGCGAAAGGGTTTTTTAAAGAACCGGAGTCGATTTTTGAAGTAGAGGAGGGGAGAGCCTATGGTGATTGTTTGTGGGATTTGGTGATAGATGACGATAAGACAGCGGAAAAGTTAATGAAACCTTGGCGGGAAGTGATTAACTGTATGAAAAAATATAAAACTGAAAAAAGATTAGCAACAGCCGCCTCTGATCGGCTAGACAGCTGTGACCCCAATGCTGGAAAGATTGGAATTGGCTTAGACAATCTCTCTCCTCCCTTCTCGGGGATCCCAGTTGTCGTACCTCGAAAACCCCTTATTCCCCCCCCTCCCGCCCCTGATAAATCTACATCTGTAGAAACTAGCGGAGGAAGAATAAGCTTGGGAAAGGGAGGTGAAGATATTGAAAATTTATGTGATGTAGTCTGTCCGGTGGAGGAAAATAAGCCGAGCACGTCTAGTCACCGTTCTGTGCCTGCTGTGCGTAGCCAGGTTGACTGGCGAAAAATCGGGTTAGAGGCATTACAGAACGGGGACCTAGAGACCGCCGATTTGTTAGCTCAGGCTTTCCCTGTCATCTATCAACCGGACCCTGCTAACAATCAAAATTTATTCGCACACCATAATCCTCTTTATTGGAAAATTTTTATGAAGGGCCCATTGCTGCGTCAATGTGTTATGGAAAACTCCAACCATGCTACTAAAAGCATTTTAATTACACTTCCCCTAGACGCAGGCATTGAGGTGATGCTTGAACGCATGAGTCGGGTACCTCCCAGCCCCCAAGCTATGTTAGTTGAAGCATTGAGGGAAGTTGGGCAGGGAATGGTACGCGTTCAGCAACAAGTTTGTGCCGCTCTCGCCCCATTGGGTCCAGCCAAAAACTCTCAACAGTAACCAAAGAGGGTCACTGCCACATGGACTTTCCCAATCCCACTGACATGGCTCACAGAAGAGCTAGTATGGGTCGGGCAGTGACCACTCAAACGGGAAAGTCTACAACAAGCCCATATATTAATAAAAGAACAATTAGATCAAGGACATCTCCGACCTTCGACATGCCCCTGGAACACCCCTATTTTTGTTATCCAGAAAAAGTCAGGGAAATACAGGCTGTTACATGATCTACGGGCAGTAAATCAGCAAATGCAAGCGATGGGGGCTTTACAGCCTAGCCTTCCAAATCCAGCCATGCTACCAACTGACTGGCATTTACTAATTATCGACTTAAAGGACTGCTTTTTTACTACAAAGCTGCATCCTCAGGATACCCAGCGGTTTCCATTTACATTACCGGCAATCAACAGAGAGGGTCCTGACTTACGCTTCGAGTGGACAGTATTGCCACAAGGCATGCAGAATAGCCCTACTCTGTGTCAACTCTTCGTAGATGCTGCATTGAAAGAAGTGAGGCAGCAATGGCCGGACACTATAATTTACCATTACATGGATGACATCTTGTTTGCGCAAGTACAACCTTTCTCAGCACAGCAAGAATTATATTTACAGCAACAGCTCCAGCTACACGACCTAGTAATAGCAGCAGAGAAGGTTCAACGTTCACCGGTATGGAAATACCTTGGGTGGCGCATCAGTGACTCTCAATTCTTCGCCCAATGTTAAAGGGCACTGACCCTGCCGCGCCGGTCCGACCGACTGCTGAACAACACACTATGATACAACGTCTTAGCTCCGAGATCGTCCAGAGAGCAGTAGACCGCCTGGACCCCGATCTCCCCATACTCCATGGTTCTACTCACATTTTGGGTGCACTTACTCAGTGCAAAAAGAAAAAGGGGGGGAAGATAAGGGTGTTGGAATGGCAAAAGTTTTGTTTGTGCAAAAGTTTTGTTTGTATTAAATCACTTATGCCTATTTGCAGAACACGATAACCCTCCTGCGTGGGTGCATGGAAATGACGATAGGAAAGAGTCAAGACAGGCAGTAATGGTGAAGTATCGAGACCCTTCCACTGGTCTATGGCAAGGGCCTGTAGAAGTCAAGTATTTTGGTCGAGGTTACATGTGTGTGCTTACCCCCACAGGTCTGAGGTGGATACCCAGTAGGTGGGTAAAGGCTATGCCTAGTGAACAGAAGAACGAAATCTGCGAAGTAGACGGTGAAGACATATGACTACACCGGTAGAGGTAGACAGGATACGGATAGTGTCCCCAATGCAATAAGTGCCGACCCTGGGCACTAAGAGAATGTCATAACTGTTGATAGCGCAGGTGGGTAAAAACCCATCGAGCTAGGAGGTGGTGTGACAGTTGCTACTATCACCACTTACAGACACATAAGGCTTTAATCATCACAGGCCACGAGGTAGAGGGTTCTAGACGATACACCTGAAATATGGGAAGTAGCACCAAGGCACTGGGAAAAGAAAGAAAAAATGTACACGAGAGTACTCCCATTAGTCATCGTAAGTATCGTGATAAGAATCACCGAGGGCATATACATACCGCCCCAGCCCAAACAGAATGTATGGGTTACCCTGGCAAATCTAATAGGCCAAGATTCCATCTGCCTATCATTGTCATCACCAGGAAATCCCTTCTCCACCTGTTTGGTTGGAGTGCCAGTTGATAATTGGATGCTAGTGATACTACAAAATACACCACACTTAGGAAGCCTTTGTGATACTCCCCAGAATTGTGTGAATAATTGGGACGGTTGGGCAGTCCATCGCCCTCAAACTAATCTTGAGCCACAAGAGCTTGAGCTATTGGGTTCTTTGTCAATGGATGCTTGTTTATATTTTAATTACACGGGAAAGAACCAGTTTCCTTCTTGGTCTGTGAATGCTACCCTAAGTATATATAAAAATGCTACTGCTTGGTGTAACTATACCTCTGTAAATATATCACGCTCTAACAATATGCCTATTGCGCTACCTGCAGGTTTGTTTTTAATTTGTGGAGATCGGGCTTGGCCTGGCATCCCGTCACATATAAAGGGAGGGCCTTGCTCTATAGGTCGCCTAACGTTTCTTACCCCTAACACTTCAATGATTTATCAACATCATAGAAAGATGAGAAGCGAAAGGAGCACTCATAAGTTTGAGGATAACTGTGACTCTACAGCTGAATTTTGGAATCCTACAAAGATCATAGCTGTTTCCTTCTTGGCTCCTGGAGTTGGTGTTGCTCAAAGCCTCACGACATTAAACAAGCTAGGGTGTTGGCTAGCTAAGCAAACAAATGCCACATCAAAGGCATTATCTGACTTATTACTAGATGTAGACTCTGTAAGACAGGATGATCCATGGCATTGGTTTAACAGCTTGTTTAATGGATGGGGCATTGGCAATTGGATCAAGGGTATTTTGCAGATGAGATTAATAATATTTATACTGTTTATTATTATATTAATGTATGTCCCTTCTATATCGCAATGTATGCAACAAATGATGGAAAGAAGTATGAGTGCCGTGTTCCTTTCTCAAGGAACAAAAGAAAAAGGGGGAAATGTGGGAAACTCTAGCCCGGGAATGGCTAGCAGAAAGAGGGCATTGAAGTAGGAGGACAGGCTCAGGGTCGGAGCGACCTTGGGCCCAGCTGTTGCTGATCGGTAAAACAATGTGAGAAACAAGTAACTGCTAATTGCAAGGCTGAACACAAGAGATAAGCATGGGAGGAGTTGGCATCTACCTCCCAGCCAAGGATGAGCTGTGCTTTTGCAATATGTATGAGCTAATTAACGAACGGTATAAAAGATATTTGCTAATTGCCAATAAACGAGACTTGATGATCATCATCGGATGGTGCCTGTCTCCCGCTGGTTTTCCGTCACTCTGGGGGTCCCAGAGCCCTGGGCTAGAGAACCATGACTATGGGAATGAAACTCCCAACCAACCCTGAACTAGTGCAGGACTTGCTGCTCCAGCTAGATCCCTATAAGTCAATGGGGCCTGATGGGATTCATCCGAGGGTACTTAAAGAGCTGGCTGATGTCATAGCAAGACCTGTCTTAATGATTTTTCAATGCTCTTGGGAATCTGGAGAGGTCCCAGCTGACTGGAAGCTGGCAAACGTAGTCCCAGTATTCAAGAAGGGCAAAAGGGATGACCCCAGTAACTACAGGCCTGTCAGTCTCACTTCTGTGCCTGGCAAAATTATGGAGAAGATTATTCTGGGAGTTACTGAAAAACACCTGAAAGAACACAGTCATTAGTCTCAGCCAATATGCGTTCATGAGGGGAAAGCCCTGTTTCACAAACTTAATTCCCTTCTATGACAAGGTCACCCACTGAGTTGACCAAGGGAAGGCAGTCAATGTAATCTTTTTGGATTTCAGTAAAGCTTTCAATACTGTCACTCACAGTATCCTTCTGGACAAAATGTCCAGCATACAGCTGGATAAACACATAATGCAGTGGGGGAGCAATTGGCTGATGGGTCGAACTCAAAGGGTCATAGTAAATGGGGTTACATCGGGCTGGTGGCCAGTCACTAGTGGGGTTCCGCAGGGATCCATCTTGGGGCTGGTACTCTTTAATGTCTTCATAAATTACTTGGATGCAGGACTGGAAGGAACATTAAGTAAGTGTGCCGATGACACACAATTGGGAGGAGCTGTAGACACTCTTGAGGGCAGAGAGGCACTGCAGAGAGATCTGGACAGACTGGAGAGCTGGGCAGTCACCAACCATATGAAGTTTAACAAGGGCAAGTGCCAGATTTTACACCTGGGGCACGGCAACCCTGGATGTACGTACAGACTGGGGAATGAGAGGCTGGAGAGCAACTCCAGAGAGGGATCTGGGGGTTCTCATTGATGGCAAGTTGAACATGAGCCAACAGTGTGCCTTGGCAGCCAAGAGGGCCAACCATATCCTGGGGTGCATCAAGCACTGTATTGCTAGCCAGTCAAGGGAGGTGATTGTTCTGCTCTGCTCTGTCCTGGTGCGGCCTCACCTCGAGTACTGTGTGCAGTTTTGGGTGCCACAGTACATTAAGGATATAAAGCTACTAGTGAGTGTCCAGAGAAGGGCCACAAAGTTGGTGAAGGGTTTAGAGGAGAAGCCGTATGAGGAGCAGCTAAAGTCACTTGGTTTATTCAGCCTGGAGAAGAGGAGACTGAGGGGAGACCTCATTGCGATCTACAGCTTCCTCACAATGGGAGGAGGAGGGGCAGGTGCTGACCTCTTCTCTCTGGTGACCAATGACAGGACCCAAGGGAATGGCAGGAAAATGTGCCAGGGACCACATTAGGAAAAGGTTCTTCATCCAGAGGGTGGTGAAGGAACAGGCTCCCCAGGGAGGCAGTCACGGCACCAAGCCTGACAATATTCAAGAAGCACTTGGACAACACCCTCAGAGATATGGTGTGAATTTTGGGTTTGTCCTGTGCAGGGACAGCATTTGGACTTGATGATCCTTGTGGGTCCCTTCCAACTCAGGACATTCTATGATTCAGATTCAAATCTTTGCATTTCTTTAAAACTGAAGTCAAGGTCTAGAAGCTTTGTGATCCAGTCTTCAATAAACACATGAAGACTAGCCACATTTACAGAAGGAAAGCTGTAGAATTATAGATAGATATCAACATCCACAGGTACACAGGAGTCTGGTCTCCCATCTGAAATAAATTGTTTGTTTGGCCTTTTTTTTCCTATGCACCAAAAACATTATTTGGAGGACAAGAGTGTTTGACACCAGCATGAAGGTTAAAAAAAAGCAAAACACCAACAACTAAACAAAAAATACACAACCAATCAACCAACAAACTATACACCCACACCACCACACCCCTCTACATCCTCAAGTGTAGATTCACACATCCTCCTTAAGCATAGGAGGATATGAATTGTCTGGGCAAGTTGATGATGAGAGAATGAAAGACAAAAGAGTAAAGACCTCTATTCAGCAGCCATTCAATGTGGCTGCCCCATGACAGACTCACAATGTTCATGTTGCTCACTCCCAGAAATACTGTAGGCCTTCCTGGCAAGTAATAAATCGACATAGTGTAACCAGGGTGATGAAGTTAACCAAACATGGATGCTGCTATATCATCCAACTGAACATTAAGTCTGGGGACAACCAGTGTATTCTTTAATCATTAATGCAATAGATAATGTGTTTCTGTCAGAACTCCTTTCAGACTCAAAGCCTAATTTTTAGATCCCAAAACCCTCACTCCTAGTGCTTAGGGTCCAAACCTCTGTTTTAAGGATCAAATTAAAGCCTCACTTTTAGGTAGTAATGATTCAGGGTATAAATGGTTGGGAGTTACTAATACAATCTAGTGTAGCTCAGCTAAGGCTGGGACCCAGAGCCGAAACTCAGCCAAGATAAGGAGGCAGCCGAAACAAGAACAGCCTGCACTATGACAAAACCTTGTTGCTTTAGGGTGTCAGAGGCCTCAAGATTCGAAGTACCTAAACAAAGTCACAATGACATTTGGCCTTAATTAAATCAGACATACAGAGCCATAAAGATAAGGAACTGCAGAGCAGACACTAAACCAGAACAGACCACCCCTCAAGGGTAATCTCAGAACTGAGTTTGCAAGAACACAAGGGTTAACTAGCGGACACAGTGAGGAAGAGTATGTCCTTCATCCAGAGACCCCTGACGACCACCCAGAAACACCAACAGGCATGCGCAAATGACATCTGAATATGTCTATCTGTTATCAGAAAGCTAATGAATATGTATATAGAACATGTACTTAACCTGCACAATTAGATCTGATGGTATGTACGTTAGGAGGAGTGATCGATTCCCCCCCCCCCCCCCCCCGTGCATCCAGCGCCGTAAATAAAGAATGCCTGCCTTTTAACACTACATTGGTGTTACAAGGTTCATTCCCAATTTTGGTGACAATAGCATGCACCATTAAAAACAAACTCCAGACAAACCAGCCAACCCAAACACTCCCCCCCAAAATATAAAAATATAATAAAAAACCCACAAAAAACCCAAAACAACCCACATGACCACACACCCACACCCACCACACAACTAAACCCACCACCACCACACTCACACCCAAATCTTCCTTTGCCAGGAAACATCTCATCAAGTTTCCACTTACTCTAGTTAACAGGAAATTGTCTCGTTAACATCTAGTCACAAAAAGGAGGCATGACTTCCTGTACAAACTACAGATGCGACTAATCTATCCAACTTAAAAGGAAGAAATACATATAGTATACTTCACACCTTAAATACACATTCTAGCCAGGATTATCTTTAAAATACTCGCATCCTGGTTCTGATGGTTCACTATAAGCACTCCTGGTTTTATATACATCTGTAGTAAGTCCCTCCCAATTTAAGTCAAGTCTTACCCTTCAGATTTTACAGGTCTCTGCAGAAGAGAATTAGGACTGTCTGGGGTGAGGAACATCAGAACTCGAAGTTTTAACACCATCCCTGCCCTCCCCAGAACCAAACTACTAGCTCCCTTATTGCACCAATGCATTTGATCCTTTCCAGAAAAATCACTGTACTGCAAGTGATGATCAAAATAGTTATTCATCACTGTATATTGATTGTCATATTCCCTTTAATATCCATTTGAAGCAAGGGCCTAGTAGAAATTTACTAGCTAAAGCTTTTAAACAAGCAGCAACAATGAACTATGTAACAGTTGTATTGTGAAGTGTATATATAACTGTGTAACTCTAAGCTGATCTTTGAGAACAGAATGTAAGGGTGTCATGAGATAAAAAGAAGATAATGTCTAAATGCCTCAAGGCTGCAGAACCAGTTCTGCAGCTTTGTCAGCAAGATAAGGAAGTAAAAGCTAAAAGGACATGGTGATGCAGAGGAGTAGATAAACGACCACCAGATGCATCTGAAGACCACCAAGATACTAACCCTGCGCGGGCACGCACATTAGGAGGAGTGATCCCCTGTGCGTCCAGCGCTGCAATAAAGAATACCTGCTTAATAGTCGTTCAGACTACTGAGTCCTGATTTTGGCTTTTCACGGCATCACATTGAGATGAAGAGAGAAATTACATTTCTTAGGACAACAGATGCAGGTTCTGAACACAGGTAGTTTTCACTCGATTATCTGAAAAACATAAGCCTAATACATCTCTAACAGCTAGAGACCTTTCAAGTGTCATACAGTTTTCTTGTTCTCCAGAATGAAACAGATGCACCATTTAAATGCTTAAGAGCTGAATCAAACCCTATTAGCAAGCCACTTGCATAGCAGTTTTGCATATATAAGTATAGTCCAAGAAATACATTGGTCTGTAAATAGAACTAAAAATTCCTGTTTCAGCCTTGCTCAGTAACTTGTTTTCAAGACAGGGAATTCCCCAGTCTTATACACACCACCCCAAAAAAAGGTTAACTTGAAGACTTTTTGCTCTGAAAGCCTTCAATTCTCATCCATATCTGCAAAACAGAGTATTATGCACTTCCCATTGAAGAGTCAAGGGAGGAGTAATTATACCACAGTATGACAGCAGTAACCTTATATAAAACTTCCCTTTTTAATTAGAAGTCTATTTCTAAGCGTAATAGGTTCATGAAAATTAAGTTTAAACTATAGTAATAATAGACTATACAGTCAAGTAAATAAACAAAAGTGATTCTGTGAATTAAGCATTGGCTGAATTTTTAATAAGTCACACCACGAACTGGTGGATACAGCTAAAAGCATATTACCATGAGCTAGCAGAGCTGGTACATTCACACATCACTTATATTGGCACAACATTACATTCAGGCTGAAGTTGCCAAACTGCCTACAGCTCAAGAATAAGATTACCAACAACAATCTTCAGGGTTTCTGTACCATGTAAACCCTCAGAATAAGTTGAAACACTACCCTGGTACTGACAGTTATCTTTACAGCTGCAACAGATGTTATTGGTTTTGCATTAAAAAAACTGAATAATCTGAAACAAGAAGTAGCTCATGTGAAGAAAAGTTAACTGGCAAAATGAAGATGCAAGAGATTAACTTCCTTGTTAAAATGGCTCCAGACTGAGTCTGGATAGGAATCCCCCACCACCACACCCAATATCCTTAAGTCAGTTAAAGTCATCAGGCACAGATAATGCATTTTAGGTTGGTTTGTTTGTTTGTTTTTAAATAATTGTCATTTTATCAGGTCTAATCAGCATGCTGAAGTAGAGAAATAAATCAGAGGTGTTCCATATGCTCAAGTTCCAAGAACCAGATAACTTCCAAAATACTGAAATGCAAACAATTTTAAGGCCAAAATTGTGTCACAAGCAGATTCCTTATATACACTTGCACACGGGGCACCTCAGCCCAGCCCTGGGTCTATCCCCCAATCCCAGCTCTGCTGCCCAAAGGTAAGCTGAGCACTAGCATTCCAGGATGGCTACAAGATAATGCTGAGGCTGTTTCTTATCTCATCACCAGGGAAACTTCACTCCCTTGCAAGGAGTAGTTCTATCTCTGGCACTCCTGCTTCCAGCCAGTTTAACCCCTTCTTTCAGTTAGGCCCTCCTCCATGCCAGATCATTCCTCAATCACAAATTACTACTGCTGAGCAGTTACAGTTAGAATTTCCCCTTCAGACTGAAGACTCAACACAACAATCAGATTAGGAGATTTAGACAATGTAAAATTACAAAATAAACATGGTCCTTATAAAATACAAACCCTGGAGAACTAATATGAGTTACTACTGCAAACAGAGCAGTCACCATCACCATCATGGAAAAAAAGTTGTGTGGTATCAGAACAAGTAAAGTGAGGATTTTCTGCAGATTAAAAAAAAGCATTAAGATGCCATTTTACTTGATGCTAGTAAAGCCTCATCTGAGTACAGGTGCATAGACCTCAGTGTTTTTCCAGGAATGATGAATGGGAACAGGTACAAATTAAAGACTTCTGCATCATAAGCAAGCTGACAAAGTATGGGTTAGATAAGTGGACAGTGAGATGAACTGAAAACTGGCTGAACAGCCAGGCCCAGAGGACTGTGATCAGTGGTAAAAAGTCTAGTTGGAGGCCAGTAAGTAGCCATGTACCCCAGGGGTCAATACTAGGGCCAATCCTGTTCAACATCCTAATTAATAATCTGGGCAACTGAACAAAGCGTGCCCTCAGCAAGCTTGCAGATGTGGCTGATAACATACCCAAGGGTTGTGCTGCCATCCAGAGGGACCTTGACAGGCTGGAGAAACGGGCTGACAGGAACCTCATGCAGTTCAAAAAGGGGAAGTGCCAAGTCCTGCACCTGGGGAGGAACAGCCCCAGGCACCAGTATATGCTGGGGGCTGACCAGCTGGAAAGCAGCTTGGCAGAAAAGGACCTGGGGGGCTCCTGGTAGACACCAAGTTGAACATGAACTAGCAACGTGCCCTTGTAGCTAAGGCGGCTAACAGTATCCTGGGCCACATTAGGAGGAGTGTTGCCAGCAGGTCAAGGGAGGTCATCCTTCCCGGCACTGGTGAGGCTGCACCTGGAGTACTGTATCCAGTTCTGGGCTCCCCAGTACAAGAGAGACATTGACATACTGGAGAGAGTCCAGTGAAGGGCCACGTAGATGATTAAGGGACTGGAGTATCTCTCCTATAAGGAAAGGCTGAAAGAGCTAGGACTGTTTAGCCTGGAGAAGAGAGGGCTCGGAGGATTCTTATCAATGCATATGAATACCTGAAGAGAGGGAATGAAGAAGAGGGAGCCAGACTTCTCAGTAGTGCCCACTGACAGGACAAGAGACAAAGGTCACAAATAGAAACACATGAAATTCCATCTAAACACAATAAAACACTGTTTTACTGTGTGGGTGGTCAAACACTGGCACAGGTTGCCTAGAGAGGTTGTGGAGTCTCCATCCATAGAGATATTCAAAGCCCAACCAGGACATGGTCCTGGGCAATCTGCTCTAGGTGACCCTGCTTGAGCAGGGGGGTTGGACCAGATGATCTCAAGAGGTCACTTCCAATCTCAATGGTTTTGTGATTCTAGGATGTCCAAATGCAGAGAACAAGACTAAGAGAGCTTGTCTTGTTTTATTTTAGTAAGATGAAGTTCAGAATGAAAAGTCAAGTACTGTTTACAAACATAAATAACAAGAAGGGAAAGAAGATATTTGAGTTAAATTACATTGACTAAAGAACCAAGAGGCCTACTGACCACAAGTAAGATTCAGCTAAGTACTTCAAGAAGACTTCTATCTGCAGAAGGGTCTCAGTCTTCTAATAGAGGGAAAGGGGAGGAACCAGTTTTAAAAAGAAAGACCTTACATGGTCAGCAAACTCTATAGCCTAGAATCATCTTTCAGTCTTTTATGCATCTTTAGTTGAACTCCACTTTCTTTACAGATTGTTAGACACAGCTTGTGGAGTTTGTGGGGTTTTGTTTGGGTCTTTTTTTTTTGTTGTGGTGTGTTAGGTTTTTGTTGTCCCATTCCATCTCCCCCCAAAAAAACCCCACCCAGAATCCATCTTGTCTCAAAGCTACCAATAATGTTGCCTTTTTTTCCTTACTCCTGTCTCCAAATTCAGAGGAAAGGTGCACGGATTTCTCTGTGTGGGAGGAAGCAAAGTGCAGGTTTGTTTTTAAATGTCTTGTTTGTCATGGGGGGAGCAGAAGAGAAGAAAGTGAAAATCTTCCTCCGAGATCACTGCCTTCTAGTCTGTCAAGGGAAACAACTAATATGTTCAGTAGGTATTTAACAAAAAGAGCAAAGCTACCAGTAGAGGGCTCAGTTCACATACTATCTACTTATCACAGCTATAAGTGACCAAGAGACATTAAATCAGAATCATTCACATAGTGCAAAGTTTCCCATTCTTTCAAAAGAATAAACTCACCAATTAAGGCAATGCTATACAAAAAAATATATTCTATTAATGCATAGTAATGGATAACTAAAACACAGTCCATTTTCAAACATTTTAAAAGCCTTCACCTTCTAGAACCATAAGGTATATAATAGGGTAAAGTATTTTTTCCATTTAGGAAGACATTAAGGCAGATTTGAAAGCAAGGATGGAATTTCTTCTACAGACTATAGCTTTACCTAAAGATGTAGTCAACCCTAGGCAAAAAAAAAATATATATTCCTAAACTGTAAGACGATGATTAAAAAAACCTCTCTAATGGAAACAAAGGATAATTCATACTAATTGGGTAAGCACTGGTCACCTTGGCTCTCTACAGCCAGTAGTGACTGAAGACAAGCCCCCTTACTTGAAATTGAACATGGAAGTTCAGTAGTATGCAATTCATCCATATGAGAGCAGAGTATCTCCCGGTTGTGTTTCCACAACTGGTTTCAAGAGAAATACCTTTCCTTTTTACTATAACAATTACTGTTGGAATGACCAAACAACACTTGAGGTGGTTAAACACCACAACAAAACAAAAGGTACCCCTTGTGCATGTATATGCATCTTCCTCAAATAGTGCTCTTCTGTAAAAAGAAATTGGAAAAACAGACATATGAATCTTGTAAACAAAACTAAAAGAAATTCTGTTAACTGGCACTAGCATTAATTTTACTGTAACAAGTCCCAACATATATTTTACCTTTTAAAAAGGAAAACAGAAATGGGGAAAATTTTAACTGCAAAATGAAATAGCTAAATGCAAAGCAGTGAATCACATTACTGGTTAACAGATTTTTTGATCAATCTTGACAAAAAGTAACTGTCAACTTTGATGTACTAGGTCAAGAAGCTAAATGAAACCAAAGAAATGAATTATAGCTCCCATAGCAAATCAAGCATTTTGTAGGTATAACAACAGACCTTTACTTAGTGAAATTTTTATTCAATGGTACTAGGGCATTTATACCAGCTGCCCTATTAAGTCTTTGGCATACATATTGTACAAGTAAGTTAAGGCAAAAATCACAGATGAAGGAAGGAGTTTAAATTTTCAAGTTTGTAAAAGTCCGTGAAATATCCTCTTTAATGCATGGCATTATTCAACATTGATTATTAATCAGCAGGAACTGAAGCCACTTTGGGAAAGGAGACAAGAGATCCCATGAAACACTACAAAAAAAAACCACAGTAGAGTTTCATGAACATCATACGGCACCATCCCTAGTTAAGAGTTAGCAGCACTCTGTGGCCAGAAAGCAAGTATATAATCACAGATAGAATGTTATTTCATATTCCAGAGATGAGGAAAAAGTAGGTATCCAATGCCATTATTATGCATGACACACCCTTATTAAAGCTTCTGTGTTCTCAGTGCTATCTCACACAAACTACTTCTATAAGACTGAAGTGAAAAAAGTACTTCCCTTCTTCACATAAGTCTCATTGCTTGCTAACACATCAATTGCTTTGGAAATGAAACATCCTACAGCAGAGCAGCTGAGTTAGTCAGTACACAGAACTCCAACTTCACTTTTGAAGTTTATACATGACTGTTCTCAGAATTAATACTGAAGTACAGTATCAACAGTATCAAGTATAACAGACGTTGCAGATTCCATTCCCCCCCCCCTTTTTTTTTTTTTGGGGGGGGGGGCGGGGGACGGGACAGACACACGACACACACAACACCATTTCTTAAAGAAAAGTCTTCATGTAGATACCTACCCACACCACAAAACAAATTTATGTCCTATTAGTAATTAGAGTTAAATAATGCTTACAGTGCAACTGTTTGATAGTGATACAATAATTAGGTCACTCACAGCTCCTGTATGCAATAACCTATCAAGAAAATCCCTTACTATGTTTCCTAATAAAATATGAAGAAACTATACTTTTAGAAACTATACCTTCAGAACAAGTTAAATCCTGTGTTGAAGTGTCTTAACAGTGTCATAAAGAGCTTCCTTGACTGCTACAATATAAACATTGAAATCCTGGCTGCCAAGCTCAGAAATTCAAATAACCTTCTGCTTACAGAACAGAATATCTAAGGACTTGCCCCTTTCTCCATCCTCTAATCCTAGCACAAATCAGAAGTTGGGGGGGGGGGGGGGGGGGGGGGGGAACACTGAGACACACACACACCAATGTTTTCACTTACTGTTAGCTTGTAAATAAACCAGTAACATAACTGACCACTCCTTCTCAATAGTAACTTGTAAACAGATTAAAGAAAAGTCAGTTAACTCCATTAGACGGGAACATGAAAGGTAACAGGAATTTGTTACAGTTAGTAATTATTTTTATATATAACCTTAGATGTGCTGCTGAGATATTTCCTTGCAACCTCAAAAAACTACTTCACTCTGAACAGATGAAGGGTCATCGTTTCTAAACAAAAAACAAACGCACGCCACACATACAAACACTTGGGGAGGAGGGGGGCGGGGGTAAAAAACATGCTCAGGATAGCTCCATTCAAGCCGATGAGTTTATCACATTGACTTTAAAGGACAAGGATCTCACCATTAGAGATGTAGATTAAGTACATCCATTTTCTTGCCCCTTTCCATTAGGCTAAAGAACTGTTTTGTCAACCAATTCTCTTAACAGAAGTTACAGTTCTAGAATTACTAAAAGGTCTGTTTATATGGTGTATGGGGGCTATTCCTGTCTTAGGAATTATGTAACTATAGCATACATTATATAGAAAATTAAAAAGCAGTCTTATCTGTTATATATTATATAAACTAATGTCAAACAGCAAGATATTAAAAGAAATAGGAGAGCCTTAAAAGAACATATGTTGTTTTGTGTGGAATTCCACCTATAAGGAGTGAAAGACTGCAAGAAAACAGCATTGTAATATTTTAATCTGGCTTCCCTTACAATATAATCTAAAAATTACAGCAAATTAATTCCAGGTTCAGCTAAAGTTTGCCTTTTAATAAAGAACCTACTACACAAATAAGCTTTCACTGTAACTTGTCTCCAGTAATATACTTGCTACTCCGAAATTGAAAAAGCTTGACATGCACAGCCCCAAAATTATGAAGCTTTGATCACAATGCCTTGACACACTGGGCTATTTAGCACGACTGAAGATATTACTTAACAAGAAAGGGGCCTCGGATATATCTGTGCAGTTTTCAGCATCATACCAGGTGACAGTTTGGTTGAGGATTGGGTGTGCAGGGAAAGGAGAGATAGCATGCATTTTCAGCTGGTTAGCAGATAAACCTCTTGTCACTACTAAAAGCTGACACATCCTTCTATTTTTTTAAGCATCTCTTCCAAACGTTTTCATTCCCCTCCCCAACCTAATACCCCTTGCAGCCCTTTAGTTTCCTATTTGCTGAAGGCAATACAAGATACCAATGGAAAACCACTTGATTGGCAATACCTCTCTCAGTTCCAGAGAAAACATTTGCCCTACATATGCTACTTCTTATGATGGGGTCCATCTCCAAGAGAGATATGGAAAAAAGACCCACTGTGCCATGAAAACGTATGTGTATATATATACGTAAAAATAAATGTTTCAATTCAAATGCACTGTTTGTGTCTTTTTAAGAACACAATGGGTTTTTTCCTCCTATGAAAACCTACATGCATTTCAGCCAAACGTACAAGACAAGCCCAGAGAAGTAAGCGTGCCATCAAGATATCCCTACACCGGCCGAGGGCAGACCTTGTAGTAGGCAAGGACGGTCCTGGGTATGCCGCCGTTTCCTCCGACAAGAACGGAGGGGTGGAGGAGGGGCAGGGAACGGCCGGGGAACGGCCGGCCGCAGGGATGCCGCAGCCGCTCACCTTGTCCAGCTCATCATGCAGTTCGGCCAGACTAGGCCGGATGAGCTTCTCTCCCAGATCGGCAGCGGTGTGGCGGTAGTGGTCTATCCGGGGCACAGCGTCCATGGTGTTGTGGCCGAAGGTGCGCAGATAGTAGGTGTTAGTGTGAGTATCGTAGTAGTGGTGATGGTGCCGCCCCTCCGAGTGGAGGCTGCCCTCGCTCAGCATTGCGTCGCCGCCGTTTTGCAAGCTGACGTTGCCGCTCTCCGAACTGCCGCCGCCAGACTCCCCTGGGGTCTCATCACCGACTGACAGGTCGGTAAACACGAAGTTTACCCGAAACCTGCCCTTGGCTTCCTCGCTGCTTTTCCCCAGCACGCTGCCTTCCCTGCCCGCCTTTTCGGCCGCTTCTGCTGGGCAGCCGGAGCTCTCGGTGATCAGATCCACCTGAAAGCGGCTCTGGCTCGGCGTGGGACCCAGCGGTCTGCTCAGCACACTGTCGACTGCCACGGCCGGTTCTGCACCGCCTGCTGCCGCATCCTTGTCCTCCAAGTACGGCTTTTCACTCACGGCCCTAAACTCAGTAACCGTCTTCTGCTCCGCAGAGCCGGACTGCTTCCCCTCCATGTCTCCTCCTCGGGAGACTAAGGACAACACATAACAACCCTTGGTGCTCTGAACCCCCTTCGCGACGACAGCTCCAGTGCTTTAAACAGCCAACCAGCGCCCAGGACAGAAGTTGCATCAGAGACAACGCAAGGCCCCGCCTCAGCGCCAAGTGATGATGCTGCCGGTACAGCCGCCACCGCTTTGGAGAAAGGCGGTAGCATTCGCTCTCTCCCCCTCCCTCTCTACAGCTACTTTTCGCTCACTCTAGCTTCCCCTCAGCAAGGCCTTTTTTCATCAGCTTTCTCTCGCGCTGACCTGACCTCCTGAGTCCTCCCCTTACGCAAGGACACGTCCCCACAGCTCACTCAACACCCACCGCTCTGACAGCGCCGCGCGGAGCTTTAAAAATCAGGAAGCGACAAAAGTTCCCCCGGGCCGGGAAGGAAAAGGTTTCTGATGCCTCACTCTATCCGGCTGTTCCACCTGATCCCTGCTCCGGAGAGACAGGAATTTGGCCGCGAACCCGGCCAGTATCGCCTCACTTAGCCCTCTTCCCTGCTCGGGAGGAGGTGAGATGCTGGGAGCTGGTGAGGCCACCAGCGCCGCCTGCTCTCGAGACTCTGCCCGCTTCTCACTGCAGTGGCAAAAGCTACTCCTGAGCTCGGCGGCAACTCCTCACGGCCGAAACTATGGCTGCTAGCGCATCAGCCTTGCGCGTGGTGGGGGTGGGCAGTGTTTCTACTTCTTGGCTCCATTCAATTGTCTTTCCCAATTGTGTGATTATTTTTTTTTTTTAATTCAGGTTCTTCTCCTTTATCTAGCAAACTCTGAGTGCTAACATCTGTTTTCTAGCTCACCTCATCTGTACGTGTTTTGTTTAAATTCACAACAAATTTGGTGACGTGATCCAGCAGAAAAGGACTGGAGTTTTAAAACAAAGTTTGTTTGTGGTTTTTTTAACAGTTAGAGGAAGTATTTCAATTTTAGGGATGTATGTGTGCATAAGAGATGAGAACACTTAAGTAGATGCAAAAGATGGGGACACTGATCCTTTCACAAGTGCTTCCTATTCAAACACTATTCTACAAAAGAACAAAACCCATATAGTTTAGAATTATTTGAGAAATTCCTTGATGGACCCCAAAACTCCTGAGAGTAACAGATTAGAAAAGTCAGGATGTAGGAAAATTTCAAAATGTAAAACATGAATATTCATGAGTGAGCTAGAAAAAAAAAAAGGTTAAACCATGGTAAAATTTTCAGTTTGATCAACGGATAAGAACTTGAAAAACAGTGAATGATAGAGAGAAAGTCAGAATAAAGGAATTTGGTTCAGAATTGGAAGCAAAGGGCACTATAATAGCAGATCATATGGAAAGGAAATCCTCCACTGTACATTTTGTATAAGCAGGCATAAATATGGCATGATCAATACCTGCATATAATTTGTCATATGTTAAGGTGTTTGAAAGCAATCTAGATTTGGAAATGCTTATTAGCAATTTCTGTCAATTTCCTGTATAAATATATAAAATATATAAAGCTATGTAAAAACATGAAAGAGGAGGGAAGCAACTTGCAAAATCCCATATACTCAGTAATGATAGAATTCTTTAATGATATTTAGCAATTTAAAAAAATCAATCAGCATTCTATATATAGCTACATACATATTGGCTACGTTTGCAAGGCCTACAGTCTGCTTAATGTCAGTTCCTCTTTTGTCTTTGTTTATGCGTGCAATACAATACTCAAACATTTAACCTGTGCCACAATTCTATATTCTCAGAATCAGTTTAGGTAGGCCTCAGTCATACTGAGGAAAGCCAAAACACTGGTACAAGCAAAACAGGCAAATGGAGCTCTTGCACTTTAAACTTCAAGAAGGGGTTCCTGGTACATAGAAGAGGGAATCACAAAATGGTTTGGGTTAGAAGGGACCTTAAAGATCATCTAGTTCCAACCTCCCTGCCATGGGCAGGGATACCTTCCACTAGATCAGGTTGCTCGGAGCCTCATCCAACCTGGCCTTGAACACTTCCAGGGAGGGGGCATCTACACCCTGTTCCAGTGTCTCACCATACTCACAGTAAATAATTTCTTCCTTATTTCCAACCTAAATCTACCTTCTTTCAGTTTAAAACTGTTACCCCTCATCCTATCACTATACTCCATGATAGAGAGTCCCTCCCCATTTTTCCTTTAGGCCCCCTTTACTGGAAGGCTGCTATAAGGTCTCCCTGGAGCCTTCTCTTCTCTGGGCTAAACAACCCCAACTCTCTCAGCCTGTCCTCATAGGGGAGGTGCTCCAGCCCCCTAATCATCTTTGCAGCCCTCCTCTGGACCCACTCAAGCAGGTCCATATCTTTCTTGTACTGGGGGCCCCAGAGCTGGATGCAGTACTCCAGGTGGGGTCTCAAGAGCAGAGTAGAGGGGCAGAATCACCTCCCTCGACCTGGCCACTCTTCTTTTTACACAGCCCAGAATGCAACTGGCTTTCTGGGCTGCTAGCACACATTGCTGGCTCATATTCATTTTTTCATCCACCAGTATCCCAAAGTTCTTCTCTACAGGGCTGCTCTCAATCCAACATTGCCCAGCCTGTATCCATGTTTGGGATTGCCCTGACCCAGGTGCAGGACCTTGCACTTGGCCTTGTTGAATCTGATGAGGTTCACATGGGCCCACTTGTCAAGCTTGTCCAGGTCCCTCTGGATGGCATCCATTCCCTATAGAGTATCAACCACACCACTCAGCTTGGTATCATCTGCAGACTTGCTGAGGGTGCACTCAATTCCACTGTCCATGACCCCGACAAAGATGTTAAATAATACTGGTCCTAATATGGACCCCTGAGGGACACCACTCATCACTGGTCTCCATCTGGACATCGAGTCATTGATCACAACTCTTTGAGCACAACCATCCATCCAATTCCTTATCCACCGAGTGGTCCACCCATCAAATCCATGCTTCTCCATTTTAGAGACAAGGATGTTGTGTGGGACAGTATCAAATGCTTTGCACAGGTCCAGGTAGATTACATCAGTCACTCTCTTCCCTTAGCCACCAATGCTGTAACCCCATTGTAGAAGGTCACCAGTCAGGCACACTTTGCCCTTAGTGAAGCCATGTTGGCTGTCACCAATCACTTCTGTTTTCCATGTGCCCTAGCATAATTTCCAGGAAGATCTGCTCCATGATCTTACCAGGCACAGAGGTGAGACTGACTGGCCTGTAGTTCTCTGGGTCTTCCTTTTTAACCTTTTTAAAAATGGGGGTTATGTTTCCCCTTTTCCAGTCACTGGGAACTTCACCAGTCTGCCACAACTTTTCAAGTATGATGGATAGTGGCTTAGAAACTTCATCTGCCAGTTCCCTCAGGACCCTCTGATGCATCTCATCAGGTCACAAGGACTTGTGCACATTGAGGTTCCTTAGATGGTCTCGAACCTGGTCTTCTACAGTAAGCAGTACTTCATTCTCCCAGTCCCTGGATTTGGATTCTGTGAACTGGGCAGCACAGCTAGAGCACTTGGCAGTGAAGACCGAGGCAAAAAAGGGGTGGGACACAGAAAAACCCTAAGAGAGAAGAGTACATCATCATGGTGGATGATGAATCCATATAAGAATTCACACATGAATCCACATGAGGGAGACCCTTATGGATGTGAAAGAAAAGGACAAGGCGCAGAGTGCTTAGATAGAGTTTGTGATATGCACCCATCTACTGTAATGTGAGGTGATGATAAATCCTGGCACTGAAGAAAGTGAAAACTTGGAGACACTACCACAGTGTTGGGGAATGTTAAAAATGGAACAAGCACACATCCAAACAAATAACTTATAAGTATCTGACAGGCAGAATTGTTAACATTCTATATCCGTTCTGCTGGGTTTTGAACATTGGGTTAGATTTGCTATATTGTTATTACCCAAATATAAGCAATTTACTTGATATGTTTTGATAAAGCCTTATATACTTCAGCAGAGTTTAGAGTTACATTGTCTAAGATAAATGCAGTATAAATATTTTTGCCAAAATATAAATATTGGTGTATTTTACAATGCAGGCATATCTTTTTCTGTATGTCCAACATCTATAAAGTAGATAACTGAATTTTGAGGGTTTTATTTTTAATATATTTCTTGTGCATGTCATTACATTTATAGTATTATTAAATTCCATTTTAATTATCTGACACTAAGATTGTGATAATTGTGTGGAATTTTGCAAATCATTGTGAAAATACCCTATATGCTGCACAGTGATTTTCCTGTGATGCAAATGTTTAAATATCTTCTAATACATCATTAATAACATATTGTGTGACTATAAGGTAATGGCAATGTAGACACTGAGAGTTACTACCAGAAACCAAAAGGAGATTGTTGTGCATGCTTGTGTCAACTGAACATTATGCTGGGAATCAGTAACTAAATATTTACAGAGGGAGACAAAAGAATGTACCTTAGCCTGAGTTCTCTGCAGTTGTACGTGTAGTAATACTGAAGGTACCAAACCATTCAAAAGATGTTCAATAGCGACTGAGTTAGAAACAACACTCATATTTTGATAGCAATGGTGACAATAAAATGGTACTACTTCAATGCAACCACTGCATGGCTCCAGCCAAGGCCTTAGAGCCTTGCACCCCTGGACAGAAAGTTCCCTTGCAGCCAGTTGCCAATAGCAACATTTCTGCACCCATGCAACTACCTCTGCTTTTCAAGCACCAAGAGTCCAATCTCACTATGTGCGCATAGACCAAGCCACTGAAATACTTAAGACAGCCCTACAAACCAATAGGTGAAATGGAAGTAGCAGAAACTATTCTGAAAATTTGCCTGAGCAGAAGTAAGCAATTTTTTTTATTCCTAATGTAGGGAACATTCCCAGGACAATCAATCTAGCATTAATATGAAAAAGGTAGATCTACAGGTTCACTTCACACATGGTGTTGCTGAGCATTTTTAAACTGTTACTTGGATTACTCTGACCTTACACCTGTGTTGGATAGAATGATCTCAGTCATTTACCCAGTCATTTAGAGTTTGCCCCAATCTTCCTATCATTTTACTTCAACATTAACAAGATTTTTCTAATTTCATCAGACCCATATTTGTATATTGGTAAAGTGTTTTCAGCCCAATATATAGGAGGTGCATTATAACGTTATTAGTATAGCAGTTTTGAATAGTGCACACTTTGTTTATTGATTGCCTGGCTGCAAACAATGAAAAATAATATGCAGTTCATGTTCCAGGTTGTGTTGACCCCTACTGAACATACTAGTATGCAGCAGATTTGATACTGACTGGATAATTTTTAAAGCACTAACCCAAATGATGTAATTCACAAGAACACGCATATGGGTTAGCTTAAGCTTTTGTAAATCTTCCTGCTCACCCTCACTTTTGTCACAATCAGAGTACAGCTGTAGAAAAGCAAGCCACTCAGCAAGCAACAAAACAAAATATAGTTTGTTCTATTTTTATATCTAACACATGCTTGATTTTGATGTTTAAAAAGGTATGCATTCCAGTTTTAGGCTTCACACAGCTGGGGCATATAAACAGTCTGTCACAGGTGCAGATTTGTAGTTCACGCTGCAGGTTTTTTTCCCCCAACAGCTTCTTTCACAAAATCTGTGAGTAGTTTGCAATCTAAAGGCCTCTGCTTACTATTGAATTTGTGCAAAAGTTACACAAAAAAGGAGGAAGGACAGGCAAAGTGTTGTGGTTTAATCCAGCAGGCAGCTAAACACCACAAAGCTGCTCAAACACCTCCCTCTCTCCAGTGGGATGGGGGAGAGAACTGGAAGGGCAAAAGTAAGAAAACTCATGGTTTGAGATAAGAACAGCATAATAATTAATAATTAAAATAATTATAATTATGATGATAATATTGTACTGAAAAGGAAAACAATGAGAGAGATAAACAAAACCCAGGGAAAAATAAGTGATGCAACCACTCACCACCTGCTGACTGACACCCAGCCAGTCCCTGAGCAGCAATCACTGCCCCCCAGTTAATATACTGAGCATGACATCATATGATATGGAATATCCCTTTGGCCAGTTTGGATCAGCTGTTTTGGCTATGCCCCCTCCCAGCTTCTTGTGCACCTGGCAGAGCATGGGAAGCTGAAAAGTCCTTGACTAGTGTAAACACTACTTAGCAACAACTACAAGACCAGTGTATTATCAACATTATTCTCATACTAAGTCCAAAACACAGCACTATACCAGCTACAAGGAAGAAAATTAACTCTATCCCAGCCAAAACCAGGACATAACATGACCACCTTTTGAGAAGAGATTAGGCTGTAGTGATTCTAGAAGCCCTTTTTTTTCTTCCTTTGGCTACTACCCAAATGATAGTAGAAGAAATCAAATTGTATTCCCAAACCTTCAGACGTGGAAAGATTATAATCTTTAATTGCAGTTTGATAAGTACTATCCTCCAAGATAGTAGCTAATGTGACAAAAATTGTCTCAGGCATCAGAAAATTAGCTCAGGCTAGATACCTAGCCATTAACACATAAATTGAGAGAGGAGAAATCTTTACCAGAAAGCTGATTAAGCTCATTATTCTAAGAAAACATCTATATCATAGAACCATAGAATCATTAATGTTGGAAAATACCTCTAAGATCATCAAGTCCAACCGTCAACCCAACACTAACCATGTCTCCTAAACCATGCCCTGAAGTGCAGCAGAAGATATACTACTACACTAAATTTGAATTAAGTCAATTTTATAATGCATTTATTGCAAGACAAGAGGAAGTATATTAAGAGTGGAGAACGCATGTAGGAGGTAAGATGCTGACAGGTACCTCTCCCTATTCCTTTGCTATTCCCCCTCCCCCATTTCCACATCTAGTACTTTTCCTGTAACACTGTTCACTGCAGGGCAGCTTAGGAGTGTTTTGGCATGGAACAGTCTGCTTATTCTTCCTAAAGATTGCAAAGAGATCATAAACCCTTATTAGCATTCTTAACCTTTTTATATGTAACTGACAGCATTAGTTTTCTGTGCTAAGTTCAAACAAGCAGCAGTGCTACAATGTGGGGAAGAAGGCACATATGTTCAAATTACTGGGTAGCCAGTCACAGAGCTCCTCATCTTGTCATTTAATGGATCTTGCAAGTAGAATTGTCACCCCTCACACATTGGAAGTGCTCTCTTTAGGACATACCACTGTCATGATTAAGTTAGAGGAGAAACATGTCACTGAACCTTTTTATTAATTAATTCCTTGTTCAAGTCACTAATATGACTTCCACCAACTTTTTGCCAAAATTCAGATTTCTGTTATACTCCCTCCCCTCCATCTTTTCTTGGCAGAACTGGTGTTTCATTCCTTGTATGGTTAGAGTAGTGAGGAAACAAGTCCCAAACTTAATTACATCAAAATGGAATGTGAATGCCAATTATTTTTTTCATAGAAAAAATGATAGATAAAAGTCAGGTCAATTATTTAGATGATGGGACATTTTGTCTAGAAAGTTATCATCTTTTTCCAACTGGCCAAATGAAATAAGAGATATATCTACCCTTACTTCATACATAATTTTAGACTAGTATGATTATGGTACTATTCCAATAACATTTTCACTTATGCAGCACTATTTCATATATATTTCAAAGCATTTTAAAGTATGAGCAAACATTAATCCTGCTTATAAAACAGAAGATAGGTTTGTTCCAACTGGCATATGATTTTGGTAGAGTTGAGGAGAAGATTGAGGTCTTGTGTTTTCTTGTCACATTAGTCCAAAGCTACAAGAACCATTTGTGAAAAATACCAGAATGCTGACATGTAATGCTTGGCATTAGCATTTGACTGAGTATGTGTTTCTAGAGATGACAGAACATAATCTCTTTTGCAGTTTACAGGGGGGTTTGCCTCTTTTACATAAGAGTTGTTTTCACAGCACAGATCATGCTTAAGGCAAGCACTGTCTAAATATGCTTGGATGCATGCAGATGCATGTTTTGCAGCTTTGTCAGAATCCAATATATGGCAATTAAAAGAGATTATGAGATCCTACAAGGAAGGCAAACAAGTTTCTAAAAAGGGTATTTACCACACCAAAGCATTTACCAGCGTGATCTTTAAAAGAATTACAGCAGTTAATAAGCTGCTGTGATACTCCATTGTCTGTTAGATACCATAAAAGCCCATTCTATTCAGAGTTCAGACCCTGAAATATGTGAAACCTGGTACAGTCAGGATAAGGCTAATCGTTTGATGTGACAATTTTACCAAAGTCCCACTATTTCTCCTGAACACACAGTACCCTCTTGTTATCAAGAAAACAAATCCAAATATTATGACTTTTAAACTTAACTCAATACCTTTACTGATAAACTAGACTGACAGTTGATACTTCCCAATGAGGGAGCAATATGTGGTACGATTATAAAGCTTGCCCTCTGTTGTGGTTTAGCCAGCAACTCAGCCCCACACAGCCACTCACTCACTCCCCCACCGGTGGGACAGAGGAGAGAATCAGAAGGGTAAAGCTTGTGGGTTGAGATAAGAACAGTTTAATAATTAAAAAAAAACCCAACAACAATAATGCAATAAAAAGGAAAACAATGAGAGGCACAAAACCCAGGGCAGGGCAAATGAGCCACCAAAACAAACCACACATGACACAACCACCCACCAACCAGATACTGCCAGTTCCTGAGCCATAACAAGTCCCCTGTGCTAATTGCCCCTGTTAATATACTGGTCGTGGTGTCACATGGTATGGAATGAAGATCCCATTGGCCAGTCGGGGTCAGCTGTCTTGGCTGTGGCCCTGCCCCTCACGGCCTCTTGCCCACATGGCAGAGCATGGGAAGCTGGAAAGGTCCCTGACCACCACAGGCACTACAATGAAGAGAATTAACCCTTTCTCAGCCAAAACCAGCACACCCTCTTAAATACTATACAGACCAGCTAACCATCAGATGATCTTGCATGGAGGATTTATCATCCATGGTGTATATATATGGGGGGGGCGGCATACACAATATGACAACCACACACAAATAAAGCATCTATTCTTAATTCTACAAAAGTAAACTGGAATTTGTTCTAAAGCATTTTTTCTCAAGAACAGTGAAGATGTAGCAGAGCATAGGGTTCTCCATCTTTGCATCCAGAAAACTAAATGCCTTTCAGTGTGATCCAACACATGGTTCAAATAAGTGTCCTTTATACTGAATGTCCATAGGGTTCCTAAAGTTCAGCTAGGTTCTATGTAACTCTCCCCACTTTTCATGGGAAGTTACTGACAGGAAATTGCCAAGCAAGCCCAACTGCACCTCAGTGGCAGTTCTAGGATGTATTAAGTAGACACTACTTTGAGAATATTTTTTTATTCACTTCAAATTTGTAACAAGTTGAATTTTAGTCTACATAAACATGAATGTAATGCACCATGTACAGATTAGCAGTGACTTCCTGTGAAGTGAAGATACCATTTAGCTTGAGCATCTCAAGATTCTGCATAGTTCATACTTGCATTATATTCTAAAAACTATCATCTCCTGTAACTGGAACAAGTAAAGAGGAAGTTTTACTAAAAATATTTTATCTTATTTTCATTACAGAACATCATTATTATGTTCATGCAACTTCAGGTTTTTGTTTGGTTTGGGTTTTTTTGTTCTTGATTGTTTTGGGGTTTTTTTGGGGGTTGGTGTTTTTTTTTTCCCATTCAATGTGGCAGAACAGCTAATTCCCAAGTTACAAAAATATGAAAAATGAATGAAAAATTAATGTAATCTACCTTCCTTTCAAACTCTGCAAAAATTTTCCTCACTTTGAAAGATACAAAGAGAAACCCTAAATATTAGGTTCCATTTTCTTCAGTGGGGGCAAACAATAGTGGGATGGGACAGAAAGAAGAAAGGAATATATATGCAAAAGAATAAACCCAACTCTTTTTCAGTTTAGTTTTAAAAAATAACACATTCATCCATGGAAAGTTTTGATCAAACCATCTGAAATCAATATAACTTAAAGACATGCCTCCTTATTTTTTCCCCCCATTTTTGTCTATTTATCACAGTAGCACATGTTCCAAAAGCAAACAAAACCCCAGCCTGTCATTCATTTCATACGACTTCAAATACAAGTCAGATTTGATGCCACCTGTGAATCAGATCCTTCAAGTACATCCTTCTCTCCCTTTCTGCAGAATCAATTCTAAGTGACTGACTTCCTAGGTATATATTACTCTGCCATGTGCAATCTATTGTGTTCTCTGTAATGAAACTCAACACTGATATTTAGAAAGTTGATACAGCCAATCAACGAAGCCACTAATTCCCATCCAAGAAGTTAATTAACAGGACACATTTTCTTTAAATGTGAATTCTCAATTAATGCAATTCGATGTTCCCTTGTGTTGGATGTATGCCTTGTTATTTACAGGCAAAACCAAAACACTTTTAACCTGAACATATGATTTGCTCTAATAACCTAGAGCATGCTTAAACCAGTGCTTACTTGCTGAAAACAAACTCCCTTCTAATAAATCCCATTTGGGGGGGGAGGGTGTGCATCAAGAGGAATAAACACATTAAGTCGATAGTATCTCAATTCCAAAAGCACAATGCCTTCTAGCTAGCTGGACTCTGTGCTCCTCAGAGAAGATGAAAGCACAGTAAAACTTGAAGCTACATCTTTTGTCAGTCATGGATTCCATTTATTTTGCTGTCTTAATTTTGTGAGAAATTCACATAACCAGATGTATTTTCTCCTGAAATGGACACAAGACCAGAGAGGGATTTTCACTTTTTCTATTTTTTCTAATTTTCACAGCCTGCAGACTTGCCTGGTTTACCTCATATGAGAGGTAATTATCTGTAAAACAACCTAGTTTTTGATATGGCTTTTAAAGAAAACTGGTAAAACGGAACATGCTCTAGATTCAAAGATAGAAACAAAAGCCCGAGACCTACAGCAGTTAAGACTGAAATACAGTTACACATGGAAATTATTCATTTTGAAAGGAGCTTTAAGGAAATTATTCTAAAACTCTAACTTATCACCAGTCAACAGTTAAGAAAGTGTATATATCAGACCAAATGGACCTGAAAATGAGAGTTTTGAACTGAATTTGGCTGCCTGATGAGAATTCATAGAGCAAAGTAACCTCTGTGGAAGAGAGTTTCACTCATCGTGTTTCAGTCCTGTAGCCTGAAAGTTCACATGGTGATAAGAACATCTTATGACAGAACTCTTGAATGCATTTCTTTTTCCCCTTCTTGTTAATTAAATTATGAATGGATTGGACTACTGTTATTTCAGCTACATAGCTGAAAGAATAGCATGATCTAGGACATGTGTATTAGCAGCAGAATTTGTGAAATACTTGACCTCAAAAAGTATTCGAGAGACTAGGACTTTGGCTCAATATAATTTTGGAGTCCAGCTGTATATACAAATATACATAAAATACTTTTCATTATTTGGGAATCATATAGGATTAAAGTTGTATGCTTCAGTGTATTCAAACTCAATTATAAAAATATGCATTGCTTGTAAGCCATAGGCAGTCCATTTGCTTGTCAAAGTTTTCAAATACATTCCAATAATGAATAGTTTGCCAAATAGCTTGATTCAAGTTTTGCCCAAAGATAAGAACAGCAACATTTGAAGTGTTTATTTGACAAATTAGCTCTTTAGCAGAAAATATAGCATATATATTACCTTATTATCACTTGTTTTAGTCTTTCAAGCTGTGAGAAGTCTTTAAGATCTTATTGCATAATTTCTGCATATAATGGAAGGGGGAGGTAAAATATCAAGAAAAAAAAATCCAGGAAAAAAATAGTTTCATATTCAAAGAAACTGAACGTCATCTTGAATAATTAGATTTTATACTTCCCTCTAAGATTGTATGTGATACTGGCTGAATCACATTATCCCAGACATCTACTATACAATTCTTATATTCTTGGATCTAAACTTAAACCACACAGAGTTTGCAGTAGACTTGAGCAATGACTTCTACAGATGAAATTAGGAGTTCAACTTTTCAAAGGGCTATTACATGCTAAACATGCTCAAAGAGTTACTATTTTGTTATCACAAAGCTGTCACGTTTTAATGAGTTCTGGGTTTAATGCTTTCCTCCATATGAAAACTACCACCTAACTTAGAAATATAGAATGGTTTGGGTAGGAAGGGACCTTTTAAAGATCATCTAGTTCCAACCCCCCTGCCATGGGCAGGGACATCTTTCACTTGCTCAGGTTGCTCAAAGCCCCGTCCAACGTGACCTCAAACACTTCCAGGGATGGGGCATCCACAACTTCTCTGGGCAACCTTTTCCAGTATTTTACCAACCTCGTAGTAATGATTTTCTTCCTTATGTCCAATCTAAATCTACCCTTCTGTTGTGACTTAGCCAGCAACTCAGCCCCACACAGCCTCTCACTTACTCCCCCACCAGCAGGATGGGGGAGAGAATCAGAAGGGTAAAGCTCATGGGTTGAGATAAGAACAGTTTAATAATTAAAATAAAACAATAATAACAACAACAACAGCAACAATAATGCAATGGAAAGGAAAACAATGAGAGAGGCTCAAAACCTGGGGGGGGGGGGGAGTGGGGTCCCTGACTGCTATAGGCACTACAGTGACGAGAATTAACTCTTTCTCAGCCAAAGCCAGCAAACCCTCTTTCAGTTTAAAGCCGTTACCCCTTGTCCAGTCCCTACAGGCCCTGGTAAAAAAATCTCTCTCCATCTTTCTTATAAGTCCCCTTTATATATTGAAAGGCTGCAATAAGGTCTCCCTGGAGCATTCTCTGCTCCAGGCTGAACAACCCAAACACTCTCAGCCTTTCTTCATAGGAGAGGTGTTCCATCCCTCTGACCATTTTCACTGCCCTCCTCTGGACCCACTCTAACAGGTCCACGTCTTTCTTGTACTGGGGACCCCAGAACTGGACGCAGTACTCCACGTGCAGCATCATGAGAGCAGATTAGAGGGGGAGAATCACCCCCCTTGACCTGCTGACTACACTTATTTTATGAAACCCAAGATATGATTGGCTTTCTGGGCTGCAAGTGCACGCTTCTGGCTCACGTCCAATTTTTCATCCACCAGTATCTCCAAGTTCTTGTCTGCAGGACTGCTCTCAATCCATTCATCATCCAGTCTGTACTGATATTGGGGACTGCCCCGACCCAGGTGCAGGACCTTGCCCTCGGCCTTGTGGAACTGCATGAGGATCACACGGGCCCACTTCTCCAGCCTGCCAAGGTCCCTCTGGATGGCATCCCTTCCCTCAGGAGTATCAACTGCAACACTCAGCTTGGTGGCATCCGCACTCAATCCCACTAGCTATGTCATTAGTGAAGGTATTAAACAGCATCAGTCCCAGTACGGACCCTTGTGAGACACCACTCATTACTGCTTTCCATTTGGACATTGAACCGTTGACTGTAACTCTTTGGATGCAGCCATCCGACTAATTCCTTATCCACTGAACAGTCCTGCCATCAAATCCATCTCTCTCCAATTCAGAGGCAAGAACGTTGTGGGGGACCGTGTCAAAGGCCTTACAGAAGTCCAGGTAGAGGGCATCAGTTGCTCTTCCCTTGTCCACTGATGCAGTCACTCCATCGCAGAAGGCCACTAGAGTAGCCAGGCGCGATTTACCCTTGGTGAAGCCATGGTGGCTTTCTGCAATCACCTTGCTGTCTTCCCTATACTTCGACACAGCTTCCAGGAGAATCTGCTCCATGATTATACCAGGCACAGAGGTGAGGCTGACTGGTCTGTCATTCCAGGGTCCTCCTTATTACCCTTTTTAAAAACAGGTGTGATGTTTCCCTTTTTCCAGTCACTGAGGACTTCTCTTTACTGCCATGACTGTTCCCAGGTTGTTATCAAAACAACACTTATAAACAACCAAGAGATACATCATTAATGGTATTAAGTACCCAAAGAGGAAGTAGTCACTTTAGAAACTTGCAAGAGCAGTTAGACACTGAACATTGGCAGGTGATTAAATCACTTTAAAAGAAATACTGGCCTAAAATCATGAGACTATTACAGAAAATTCTAGGAGGAAATTAATCTTTTTGTACGTAACATATAATTTCTAAGATAAGCAGTATTTTATATACAAGGCCTCATAACAAATAATAGGATAGCATACTAGCTAGATATTAATTTGATTATCATCATCTATTTCTGTGTACTCTATGAGAGTGAAAATAAGTACTTAGATCAGCTCAATGAATGATATTTGAAGGGGACACAGACTGAGTGCAGGTTATACCTAAAAGACTGTTCTTCAGTTTTATAATGACTGAAACTTAATCTAGACTACAGAATTGTTTTGCCAAATTATAATCTTGGGCCATCACACTATGGCAAAGCAGTTACTTTAGTTCTGTCATAATCAAAGTAGGAGACAGTTTTAGGCAAGAGCAGCTCTGGATTTAAATATGCATGCAACTCCATCATTGATGCAGCTTATGGGTGTATTCCACCCTCCCATACCACCACCCCCAGCAGCAGTAACTTCCCTTAAGAGTAGACCCATGCTTTAAAAGCTTTTTAAAATTATTATTACTACCAATCTGTGTATACATTCTCTTAGCATAGAGGCATGCATTGTTCTTTAAAGCCCAGGCTGCCCTTTGGACTGACTGCTTTTACTACTGAGGTATGTACGCTTGAAGACTACAATAAAAATAAGTTATAAGTACTGAGGGGGAGCCTCTAAATATGAGATTCAATTGACAGGCTCTTTTCCCAAATACATTTCAATCCTTTCTCAATCTGTGTGAATGAACTTACTGTCTAGTAAGTAATGCTGTCTTCCTCTAGCTCTCCTGGAGAATGGAAAGGTCAGGGAATCATCAACTTCTGAAAGAGCTTGCTTTATAAAGAATAATGCTTTAGAGGTGTGGATGTGTTCTGTCTTGGGGCTAAGAGAAAGACTCTTCAGTTTAGTTGAACAGGTTCATGAATTGTGGAGCTATAATTTGACCGGCTAGAACAGAAATAAAGATGTCCAACTGCATCTATATTACTGTTAAAGAAGAGGCCTTAAAAGCAGTTGCTCACTGCAGCATGCAAGCTTCTCTATATGGGGGAAAACTAACCAACCTTTCTACAGTACACCAACTACTCTATTACCACTACACCAGTAAAGCTTGGAAGTAAGAACACTGGTCTGGAACAAATGTGGGTGTTTTTTGATTAATCCTACCTGGAAAATCTGGTAGGATACCTTATATAAAAAAGTCCTTTGTCTCAGTGTTCTTGTTCTCTCTTTGAAAGGTAAAAATTATCCTAGCAATTATTTGTTGACTCTGTTAATTTCTTACCAACTAATCCATCCTCAAAGGTTTCCTTAGTATTCCCACCATTCTTCATTCACCTGAAGTTTCCAGCTAGAAATCAGCCTTTCCCACTTGATCTTAGCAGGAGTCTCACAGACACTCAGATATCAGAGACAGAAAGTTCAGAATGTAGGATGATATCCATCCCACGTACTGCCACGTGAATGACAAGTCATCCCAAAAGAATGTACTGGATGATGCTACTGAAATATTTCCCTCAACTAGAAAGCCATTTCTTTAAAATAAAAAAGTTTAAACAACATTGTTTAGTGGTTGTGTGCCCTGATGCCTTCCTTAGAGCAAATGGAAGAGTATAAAGTTGTGGTTTATTTTCTAGCCTTCAAACCTGTTCCTATTTAGCCAACTTTCAAGGGAACATGCAGCCATCCAGGTCCTGGGCTGCAGGGCCTGCCTGAGTTTCAGGTCAGTATCTGATGGCAGCAGTGAACTCACCTGTGGGAGTTGCACCCCAATATAGGAGTTGCTCAGCCTGATGACAGAGCTTCAGGAAGAGGTGTCCAGGCTGAGGAGTATCAGGGAGTCAGAGGAGACTGGCTGGTAGAATGGTACTCTACCATCCCTGAGAAAGATGCACCAGCCAACCATGGCACAAGAGACAAAGGAGCCCCTACCCCCTCACCACCAGGCAGAAGGAGGAGACCCAGGAGACAGGGGAGAATGGAAGCAGGTTACTGCTCGGGGCAGAAGGCAAATCCACTCTCAGCCTGCCTCACTTTCCCAGGTGCCCGTACACAACAGGTATGAGGTCCTGAAATTGGGCGGGCAGGCAACTGATGATGTGGACAAAGGTCCTTCTGGGATGGAAGGGTCATCTAGGCAGCCTACCCCCGTCATGGTTTCAGCTGGGATAGAGTTAATTTTCTTCACTCTAGCTGGTATAGTGCTGTGCTTTGAAATTAGCATGGAAAAAAAACCTGTTGAGATAACACACAGATGTTTAGGCTCTGCTGGGTGCACAAGAAGCTGGGAGGGGAGGGGGCACAGCTAAGAGAGCGGATTCAAACTGACCAAAGGGATATTCCATATCATGTAACGTCATGCCCAGTATGCTACCTGGGAGGGGCTGGCCGGGGGAGGGAGGGGGCAATCGCGGCTCGGGGACGGGCAGCGTCGGTCGGCGGGTGGTGAGCGGTTGTATCGTTCGTGTTTCTGTGTTTTTGTTCCCTGTTTTCCCTTTCCTTCCTTTTCCCTTTTATTATATTAACATTATTGTCATTATTATCATAATCATTTATCATCATCATTTTATTGTAATCATTAAACTGTGCTTATCTCAACCCACAAGTTCTTTTGCTCGTCCGATTCTCTTCCCCATCCCACAGGGGTGGGGGGGGTGAGCGAGCGGCTGCGTGGTGTTCAGTTGCCAGCTGAGGCTGAACCACGACAGTCTATTTTTGGCGCCCAACGTGGGGCACGAAGGGTTTGAGATAATAACAGTTGCTGGTCACAGCATTGATTCATCTGCTCTCAGTATTAGTTTGTCCAGTCTTTACCATGCTGATTGTAAAGTGCATGTTAAAACTTGCTGTTGGTTTTGTCAGTTTGCTGTGCTCTGCAGTGATTAGAGATATTTTGCCTAGGAGACTTGTTATTAAAACACTGGCCTTGACTGTTATCGGTTATTTAGGTTTTGCATGGAAGCCATTACTGTACTACAGCTACCACCTCATGGAGGCAATTAGCAATTATACCTCCTCCTCTGAGGAGTTTTTTATGGAGGAAATACAGAATGGCACCATAGCTACTATCTTATGTAATGTCTCCTCCTTCATTACAACAACTTTTCAGTATCTTGAACATCCTTGTGTAGTTAAGATACATCTGTTGATATTGCTTTGGCAGGTGGTATCAGATCTGTCTAAGGTTAGTAAGCAAGTTAAGAATATAATCCAGAGATCTGTCCCAAGGCTCGATAGCTATGCGTGGCAGGGTATGTGGGAAAGTATGGGCAAATGCCTAAGACGGTGGGCACCCCTCGTGGTGTGGGACTTCACCCCTGAACAAGTGCAGAATCCTGAAAAATTAGTAGAACATTTGGAGGAAGTATGTTGTCACCCTGGCAATTCTAGAGAGATACAAATCACTGCCATGTGCTGGGGTCTGGCTTATGCCTGTCAAGCCCTATTTAACACTATTCAGTACCCCCAAGGGAAAGAGAAGGGAGCTACTCCAACCCCCGTGACAAGCACTGCGGCCACTCAAACCCCCACGATAGACACTGCAGCTACTCCAACCCCAGTGACAAGCACTGTGGCCACCCAACCCCCTATGACAGATACTGCAGCTACTCCAACCCCAGTGACAAGCACTGCGGCCACCCAACCCGCCACGACAGATACTGCAGATACTCCAACCCCAGTGACGAGCACGGCGGCCACTCAAACCCCCACGACAGGCACTGCAGCTACTCAAACCCCAGTGCCAAGCATTGCAGCTAAACCAGAGGACCAACCTGTGCCAGTATCAGTCGCCCCTATACGCAAAAAGAAATCATGGAAGAGAAGGTCAACTCGTTTAGAAAGAGATTACGATGAACCAGGGCCATCACGAGAAGAGGAGGAAGAGGAAGAATGTGTACAAGAAACGGAAACTACCCGATCTCTATCCTTGAGTGAGTTGCGGGATATACGGAAAGATTTCGGGCGTCATTCAGGTGAGCACGTTATCACCTGGCTGCTCCGATGCTGGGATAATGGGGCCAGTAGTTTGGAATTAGAGGGGAAGGAAGCCAAACAACTGGGATCCCTCTCTAGGGAAGGGGGCATTGATAAAGCAATTGGAAAAGGAACACAAGCCCTCAGCCTCTGGAGGCGGCTCCTGTCCACGGTGAGAGAGAGGTATCCCTTCAAAGAAGATATTGTATTTCGCCTAGGAAAATGGACGACCATGGAGAAAGGCATTCAGCATCTAAGGGAATTAGCTGTGCTTGAGGTGGTTTATGGTGACCTGGACGATCAACGGTCCTCCAAAGATCCAGATGAAGCTGAGTGCACACGACCCATGTGGCGGAAGTTTGTAGGGAGCGCACCATCTTCGCATGCAAACTCATTGGCAGTGATGTCCTGGAAAGATGACGAGACACCAACGGTGGCTGAGTTGATTGATAGACTCCGGGAATATGAAGCGAATCTCTCTTCCTCGCTCATCTCTGCTGTTGAGAAACTGTCCCGAGAGTTCCAGCAACTCAAAGAAGATATGTCCTACTCCCCACCAGTACGGACCAGTATCTCAGCCATTAGGAGTAATCGTCCCTTGGCTCAAGAGAAGGGATACACACGACGGGGCACCCTATGGTTTTACCTGCGTGATCACGGAGAGGACATGAAGAAATGGGATGGAAAACCTACCTCAGCCTTAGAGGCACGGGTACGTGAGCTGCAAGGGAGAACAATTACTCAGGGGAGTTTCTCCAGGAGAGCTGCTGCCCCAGTTTCCCGTAAGCAATTCTCTAGACAGAGGAGCAAAAGTGCTGATGGCCTGACTGATCTTAACAGAGACACCCGTGATTCATATTTACCGGAAGTGAGTGATGAATACTATGATCAGGACTAGGGGGGCCCTGCCTCCAGCCAAGTGTAGGAAAGAAATAACCGGGTTTACTGGACTGTGTGGATCCGATGGCCTGGCACATCTCACCCACAGGAATATAGAGCTTTAGTGGACACCGGCGCACAGTGTACCTTAATGCCATCAAACTATATAGGGGCAGAACCCATCAGCATTGCTGGAGTGACAGGGGGATCCCAAGAGCTAACTGTATTGGAGGCCGAAGTGAGCCTCACTGGGAATGAGTGGCAAAAGCACCCTATTGTGACTGGCCCAGAGGCTCCGTGCATCCTTGGCATAGACTATCTCAGGAGAGGGTATTTCAAGGACCCAAAAGGTTACAAGTGGGCTTTTGGTGTAGCCGCCTTGGAGACGGCAGAAATTAAACAGCTGCTTACCTTGCCCAGTCTCTCGAAGGACCCTTCTGTTGTAGGGTTGCTGAAGGTCAAAGAACAACAGGTGCCAATCGCCACCACAACAGTGCACCGGTGGCAATATCGCACCAACAGAGACTCTCTGATCCCCATCCATGGGCTCATTCGTCGACTGGAGAGCCAAGGAGTCATCAGTAAAACCCACTCACCCTTTAACAGTCCCATATGGCCAGTGCGGAAGTCTAATGGAGAGTGGAGACTAACAGTAGACTATCGTGGCCTGAATGAAGTCACTCCACCACTGAGTGCTGCTGTGCCAGACATGCTAGAACTTCAACACGAAGTGGAGTCCAAGGCAGCCAAGTGGTATGCCACAACTGATATTGCTAATGCATTCTTCTCAATCCCTCTGGCAGCAGAGTGCAGGCCACAGTTTGCTTTTACTTGGAGGGGGGTCCAGTACACCTGGAATCGACTGCCCCAGGGGTGGAAACACAGTCCTACCATTTGCCGTGGACTGATCCATAATGCTTTGGACAAGGTAGAGCTCCCGAACACCTACAATACATTGATGACATCATTGTGTGGGGCAATACAGCAGAAGAAGTTTTTGAGAAAGGAAAGGAAATAGTTCAAATCCTCCTGAAAGCTGGTTTCGCCATAAAACAAAGTAAAGTTAAGGGACCTGCACGAGAAATCCAGTTCTTGGGAATAAAATGGCAAGATGGTCGTCGTCATATTCCAATGGATGTGATCAACAAAATAACAGCCATGTCTCCACCAACTAGCAAAAAGGAGACACAAGCTTTCTTGGGCGTTGTGGGTTTTTGGAGAATGCATATTCCACATTACAGTCTGATCGTAAGCCCTCTCTATCAAGTGACCCAGAAAAAGAATGATTTCAAATGGGGCCCTGAACAACGACAAGCCTTTGAACAGATTAAACAGGAGATAGCTCATGCAGTAGCTCATGGGCCAGTCCGGGCAGGACAAGATGTAAAAAATGTGCTCTACACTGCAGCCGGGGAGAATGGCCCTACCTGGAGCCTCTGGCAGAAAGCACATGGGGAGACCCAAGGTCGACCCCTAGGGTTTTTGAAGTCGGGGATACAGAGGGTCCGAAGCCCGCTATACTCCAACTGAAAAAGAGATATTGGCAGCCTATGAAGGGGTCCGAGCTGCTTCAGAAGTGGTTGGTACTGAGGCACAGTTGCTCCTGGCACCCCGACTGCCAGTGCTGGGCTGGATGTTCAGAGGGAACGTCCCCTCCACACACCATGCAACTGATGCTACGTGGAGTAAATGGGTTGCACTGATCACCCAGCGGGCTCGAGTAGGAAACCCCAGTCGCCCAGGAATCTTGGAAGTGATCATGGACTGGCCAGAAGGCAAAGACTTTGGAATATCACCAGAGGAGGAGGTGACACGTGCTGAAGAAGCCCCACTGTATAACACACTGCCAGAATGTGAGAAGCAGTATGCCCTGTTCACTGATGGGTCCTGTTGCCTTGTGGGAAAGCACCAGAGATGGAAGGCTGCTGTATGGAGTCCTACACGACAAGTAGCAGAAACTGCTGAAGGAGAAGGTGAATCGAGCCAGTTTGCAGAGGTAAAGGCCATCCAGCTGGCCTTAGACATTGCTGAACGGGAAAAGTGGCCAGTGCTCTATCTCTATACTGACTCCTGGATGGTGGCAAATGCCCTGTGGGGCTGGCTGCAGCAGTGGAAGCAAAGCAACTGGCAGCGCAGAGGCAAACCCATCTGGGCTGCCACATTGTGGCAAGATATTGCTGCCCGGGTAGAGAACCTGGTTGTAAAGGTACGTCATGTGGATGCTCACGTCCCCAAGAGTCGGGCCACTGAAGAACATCGGAACAACCAGCAGGTGGATCAGGCTGCCAAGATTGAAGTGGCTGAGGTGGATCTGGACTGGCAACATAAGGGTGAACTATTTCTAGCTCGGTGGGCCCATGACACCTCAGGCCATCAAGGGAGAGATGCAACATACAGGTGGGCTCGTGATCGAGGGGTGGACTTGACCATGGATGTTATTGCACAGGTTATCCACAAATGTGACACATGGGCTGCAATCAAGCAAGCGAAGCGGGTAAAGCCTCTGTGGTATGGGGGACGATGGCTGAAATCTAAATATGGGGAGGCCTGGCAAATTGACTATATCACACTCCCACAGACCCGCCAAGGCAAGCGCCATGTTCTCACCATGGTAGAAGCAACCACCGGCTGGCTGGAAACATATCCTGTCCCCCATGCCACTGCCCGGAACACTATCCTGGGTCTCGAAAAACAAGTCCTGTGGCAACATGGCACCCCAGAGAGGATTGAGTCAGACAATGGGACTCATTTCTGAAATAACCTCATAGACACCTGGGCCAAAGAGCATGGCATTGAGTGGGTGTATCACATCCCCTATCACGCACCAGCCTCTGGGAAAATTGAACGGTACAATGGACTGTTAAAAACTACACTGAGAGCAATGGGGGGTGGAACATTCAAGCACTGGGATAAACATTTAGCAAAAGCCACCTGGTTAGTCAACACAAGGGGATCTGCCAGGCGAGCTGGCCCTGCCCAATCAGAATCCTTACGTACTGTGGAAGGGGATAGAGTCCCTGTAGTGCACATAAAAAATATGCTGGGCAAGACAGTCTGGGTTATTCCTGCTTCCAGCAGAGGCAAACCCACTCGTGGGATTGCTTTTGCTCGAGGACCTGGGTGCACTTGGTGGGTGATGCGGGAGGATGGAGGAATCCGGTGTGTACCTCAGGGGGATTTAATTTTGGGTGAAAACAGCCAATGAACTGAATAATATGCTGTTAATTGCTATATGATGTTGTATGTCATCACTACTATGGTTGCATCAATGGAATGTTATCATGGTGGGAATCTCCCAATTAATAATAATAGCAAATGAACTTTCAATGGAACCGAGCAAAGTGCAGCAGTGAGAGAACAAGAACTACCAGTGCAGCGGTGATGGAACAAGGACTGACATGCAACAATCTGACCCCACGCACACCGCCTCTCTGAAGGACCCTTACAAGAGATGAAATCCAAAGTCATGGACTAAATGAACTCAATGGACATTTCACAGGCATTTTACAGGGGTGTTCCATAGTCTAGTGGAATGATAAATGAAAATCTGTATATATATATATATTGTTAAAGGATGAGAAGATGGATAGGGATTATTGAATTTGTACTGAATAGTATGGGACCTGAGCATGATGTCAATGATATGGAATAAGGGGTGGATACTGTCATGGTTTCAGCTGGGATAGAGTTAATTTTCTTCACTCTAGCTGGTATAGTGCTGTGCTTTGAAATTAGCATGGAAAAAAAACCTGTTGAGATAACACACAGATGTTTAGGCTCTGCTGGGTGCACAAGAAGCTGGGAGGGGAGGGGGCACAGCTAAGAGAGCGGATTCAAACTGACCAAAGGGATATTCCATATCATGTAACGTCATGCCCAGTATGCTACCTGGGAGGGGCTGGCCGGGGGAGGGAGGGGGCAATCGCGGCTCGGGGACGGGCAGCATCGGTCGGCGGGTGGTGAGCGGTTGTATCGTTCGTGTTTCTGCGTTTTTTTTCCCTGTTTTCCCTTTCCTTCCTTTTCCCTTTTATTATATTAACATTATTGTCATTATTATCATAATCATTTATCATCATCATTTTATTGTAATCATTAAACTGTGCTTATCTCAACCCACAAGTTCTTTTGCTCATCCGATTCTCTTCCCCATCCCACAGGGGTGGGGGGGGTGAGCGAGCAGCTGCGTGGTGTTCAGTTGCCAGCTGAGGCTGAACCACGACAATCACAACCACTCATGTTAAGAAAAAAAGAAGGATAGTTGTCATAGGTGACTCCTTTCTGAGGGGAACGGAGGGTCCAATATGCTGACCGGACCCAACCCACAGGGAAGTCTGCTGCCTCCCTGGGGCCAGGGTAAGAGATGTCACTAGAAAACTCCCTAGTCTGGTATGGTCCTCACACTATTACCCACTATTGGTTCTTCATGTCGGCAGAGAAGAGGTAGCAAAGAGAAGTCCAAAGGTAATCAAAAGGGATTTCAGAGCCTTGGGGTGGTTGGTTGCAGGTTCAGGCGCTCAGGTAGTATTTTCTTCGATCCTTTCAGTAGCAGGGAAGAATATTGAATGGAACAGGCAGACCCAGCTGATCAACACGTGGTTCCAAGGCTGGTGTCATCGGCAGAACTTTGGGTTTTTTGATCATGGGATGGTCTATTCATCACCAAGTCTACTGACATCCGATGGGACGCACCTTTTTCAGAAGGGAAAAAGGGTTCTTGCTCAGGAGTTAGCAGGGCTGACTGACAGAGCTTTAAACTAGATTGGAAGGGGGAAAGGGACAATACCAGGCTAGTCAGTGATGAGCAGCAGGATGGCACGCCAAAGTTCGAGGAGCTGCGTGCTAGTGAGATTCTTCAGACTGCTCCACGTGGCGATGGGCACAATGAACCACACTTGAAGTGTTTCTACACAAATGCACGCAGCATGAGGAACAAGCAAGAGGCGCTAGAAGCCTTGGCCCAGTCCCAGAGATATGACATCATTGGCATAAATGAATCCTGGTGGGATGAGTCCTGTGACTGGTGTGCCACGATGAATGGTTACAGGCTCTTCAGGAGGGATAGGCAGGGCAGGTAAGGTGGGGGGAGGGTGTGGCACTGTATGTAGTGGAGGAGCTGGAATGCAGAGCTTGCAGTTGGCAATGGCACAGTTGAGAGCCTCTGGGTAAGGATTAAGGGACAGACAAATAAAGTGGATGTTGTCATGGGAGTCTACTATAGGCCACCCAGCCAGGAGGATGACACCAATGAGTTATTCTTTAAGGAACTAAGGGATGCCTCTAAGTCATCTGCCCTTCTCCTTATGGGGGACTTCAACTTGCCAGATGTCAACTGGGAATACCACACAGCTGGTACAAACAGGTCCAGAAGATTCCTAAACCATCTGGACGATAACTTCTTGGTACAGGTACTAAAAGGAACCGACCAGGAAAGGTGCCTTCCTCGACTTGTTGCTTATTAACAGAGAGGGTCTTGCGGGGGAAGTGCTGATTGGTGGCTGCCTTGGCCACAGCAACCATGAAGCAGTCAAGTTTAAAATCTATGGTAACAGGAGGAAAACTGCCAGCAAGACCTCAACTGTGGATATGAGGAGAATAGGCTTCAGGTTGCTCAGGGAATTGCTTGGTAAGGTCCCCTGGGAAAAAGCTTTTGAAGGTGCTAGGGTCCATCAGTGCTGGTCACTATTTAAGTACCACCTCCTAAGAGCGCAGGAGCAGGCAATTCCAAAATGTAGGAAGTCAAGCAGGCGAGGAAGAAGGCCAGCTTGGCTGAGCAGGGACCTTCTAGAAATAAGGTGAAAAAAGAAAGTATATGGCCAGTGGAAGCAAGGTCAGGTGACATGGGAGGACTACAGAGATGCTGTTCCCCACTGCAGGGAGAAAATACATGCGTCCAAAGCTCAATTAGAGTTGAAGCTGGCCAGTACTGTGAAGGACAATAAGAAGGGCTTTTTTAAATATGTTAGTGGCAAAAGGCAGTCCAGAAATAACATTGGCCTGTTACTTGATAAGCATGGTCACCTCACAATCAGGGACATAGACAAGGCAGAGGTGTTTAATGTTTTCTTTGCCTTAGTCTTCAACACCGATGGTGGGCTCTGGGGGTCCCAGAGCCCTGGGCTAGAGAACCATGACTATGGGAATGATAAACTCCCAACCAACCCTGAACTAGTGCAGGACTTGCTGCTCCAGCTAGATCCCTATAAGTCAATGGGGCCTGATGGGATTCATCCGAGGGTACTTAAAGAGCTGGCTGACATCATAGTGAGACCTGTCTTAATGATTTTTCAATGCTCTTGAGAATCTGGAGAGGTCCCAGCTGACTGGAAGCTGGCAAACGTAGTCCCAGTATTCAAGAAGGGCAAAAGGGATGACCCCGGTAACTACATGTGGCGATTCACGAAACGGACTCCATATTCATGCACAAGCAAAGCCAAAAAGCGTTTATTCACAAAAGAGCAGCCTTAATATAGTCTGCCTCCTGAGCTAGTATTTTTCCCTTCTCTCCACCTCTGTACGTGTTCTACCACACTAGCTCCATATATGGTATAGACATAGATAAGCGCGCTCTGCTTTGGTGCTCCAGCTGCACCCCTGACCTTCTGTCCCGCATATCAAGGCCTCAGTGCCATGTTTTTGTATGTTGTTTATCCCACGGCTTGCGTCCAACAAGGGCGATGAGATCTCCGGTGCTGTCATGGGAGGCCACATACACTTATTCCACAATTCCCCCTTCTTTTTCAACTATCAATATGGATTTCAGAGATTTATCCATTAAACATTGTAAGCATTGTAATAAGCATGGGATACAGATAACAATACACAAAAATATTCCAATGCAAAAGATTACATACTTCACAAGGTTTTTTACCCATTCACCCAGGTGTAGCTTACTAATGAGCTGAGCAAGCCAACTCCAATCACAGTCCATTTGCAGTTTCTGCAGGTTTTTTTTCTCTGGCTGCTGAATACTTTTGTGAATAGATTCAGAACGAAAGTGTCTTGACTTATGGCTTTCGGCAGTGTTACCCAAACATTGTTAGATGATGGCAGCTTGGGTAACCCTGGCCAAGAACATGCCCAGTTACATGAACAGATTATACAGACAATCAACAAACAGAGTGTCTTCATTTTCCTTCAGCAGGGTTTGGTATTTAAAAGTTTTTTGGAAGATGATGTCTTCCTTTTCAGTGCTTTTGAAACTTGCAATTAATACTTCTTAGTAGGCATAAGCTGACCAGGTGAATATTTCCCTCACTCCCCCACAGGGCAAGCCATCATTGAACAAGCACATAACACCTTAAAACGCATGTTGTTACAACAAAGCAGGGGAGCTGGAACCTTAACTCCACAAGAGCATTTAGCAAAAGCACTGTATGTCCTTAACTTTTTGAATTTTTCCAATACAGGTCCCCCCATTAGCCGACACTATCTCTCTGCCAACAGACCAGCAGAGCATTGAAGGAAAGGCGCAGGTCCTCGTACAAAATTTAGAATCTGGGATAATGGAGGGTCCCTTCCCCCTAATAACATGGGGAAGAGGTTATGCTTGTGTCCCCACAGGGTCAGGACCTTGCTGGATCCCCGCCCATTGTGTCCGGCTGTATCAGTATCAGCCCTCAACAGAAAATTCCGCATCGGAAGAACCAAACCCTGCTGAAGGAAAATGAAGACACTCTGTTTGTTGATTGTATTTATAATCTGTTCATGTAACTGGGCATGTTCTTGGCCAGGGTTACTCAAGCTGCCATCATCTAACAATGTTTGGGTAACACTGCCGAAAGCCATAAGTCAAGACACTTTCGTTCTGAATCTATTCACAAAAGTATTCAGCAGCCAGAGGAAAAAAAGCCTGCAGAAACTGCAAATGGACTGTGATTGGAGTTGGCTTGCTCAGCTCATTAGTAAGCTACACCTGGGTGAATGGGTAAAAAACCTTGTGAAGTATGTAATCTTTTGCATTGGAATATTTTTGTGTATTGTTATCTGTATCCCATGCTTATTACAATGCTTACAACGTTTAATGGATAAATCTCTGAAAACCATATTGATAGCTGAAAAAGAAGGGGGAATGGTGGAATAAGTGAATTTGGCCTCCCGTGATCTCATCGCCCTTATTGGGTGCAAGCCGTGGGATAGATAAACAACCCACAGAAAAACACAGAACTGAGGCCTTGATATGCGGGACAGAAGGTCAGGGGCACAGCTGGAGCACCGAAGCAGGAGAGCGCGCTTATCTATGTCTATACCATAAATGGAGCTAGTGTGATAGAACACGTTCAGAGGTGGAGAGAAGGGAAAAATACTAGCTCAGGAGGCAGACTATATTAAGGCTGCTCTTTTGTGAATAAATGCTTTTGGGCTTTGCTTGTGCATGAATATGAGTCCGTGTCATGAATGCCACAAACAAAAATGAACTTTTTTTAATGTCGTGGCTGAACCACAACAGGGAACGCTGTTGGCCATCTTAATTACTACTTTGGTTTACATAGGAATTGCAGTATCTGTAGGTAAATAGTGGACGTTTTTTACTTTATCATTTCACATTCTTTGTGAGGGTATGTTTTAATATAGCTTATGTAATTCAGTTTGCCTCTCATGCATAGGAAAGTAATAGCCAGAGCTTTCTAATTTTTATTGTTGGAGATCCAAGTTTTCAGCTGTGTTTTATAATTTTTTTAAATGAGTGATATTTTTCTAAGGTTAGTGGTGACTGCTTCAGACTAAAGACAACAATTAAATGACACAAGATTTCATATTAGTATCTCCTAATCTGTGGTAGCATTTCTGTTAAGATGTTTAGAATTCGGCAGTAGGATTCTGTATTAGAAAAGTGCATTTTCAGGAAATATTCACTTAACACCTGTGCTGATTGAAAATGGTGCAAGTCAGCTATTCTACCTGAAGCAAATTTTGGGATGGTCACGCTACTCTCTGCCAAGGTGGCATGAACAGTAATTCCCAGTAGAGGGAGGAGAGTGAGTGACATCTTTTATCTGTCTAACCCCACTTTCAGAAGTGTTGTCATGTTCAGAAATGTCTATAGCTTTTATTTTTTGGGGGGAAGAGGAGATGATCTGAAATGTTTTTGTGTGTCACATAGTTTCTGGCAGTAGTCAGTTTTCTTATATGAAAGACCTTGCTTTAGCTTAGTTGTGCTGCCTTTTGAATGAAATTCATGTTTATAAGAGTACCATTGCATTGATCTTACCACTAATTATACTTCCTTTCTAAAGATACCAATCTTGCTAGTCTGCCGCCGTTGGCTAACAGTATATTGTAGCGCTGCCAAATAATTTCTCTCTAGTGATTGTGCTCTATGCAGGATAATGACTAACAGTAAACCTGTCTTCTAATTAGATTGACCACATAGATCTCTGCTACCAAATATTAATATTTTTAGAACTTGAACCCCCATACTCATTAATATTCATCTATATTAATCTGTTAATAGAATACTTTAGTCATCTTTTAAACATTTTTACAATTTACAATTAGAAATCTGTTAATTAAAAATTCCTATTATCAGAAGTTATAGGTTATGAAATGAAAGACAAAGTGAAATTTAGCTTCTTGTTGTTGTTGTTGGCATTGGACCAGGAACTGGACAGATGCAAATACTCTTTCCCTTCCCCCACCAACTATTCCCCACTGTGTACTTCTAATGAAGTGATGAGCAAGTCATTAAAACTTTGAAGGGGCTAGCAAATGTCACTGAATAGTGATGTCTGAGGGGGATGAGAACAAACTCTAGGTGCTCACCAATTTGAGGGGTCCTGTAAATCTCGGTTCATTATCCATGCAGCTATGACTGGTCTTTCCCTGATGTACCTGAATATTGTCAAAATACCTTCATATTTAAGATATTTGGGTACTGTGCTGATAAAGTTGTTTAAAAAAAATTAAAATTCTCAGCTTAGTTCAATATTTGCATGCTATGTAGTAAATAAGAGGTTTAAGAGACTGAGTAAAGAGGGCTTAGAAAGGGAAAATTGCTAGCCATACAGCCAGAGCTAGGCACCCTATTTCAAAAAGATAGCAGTTGTGGTGGGAAAGCGTGCAGTTCATATTTTAGCAAGGGACTCATGCAGATGTGCAGGGTGGCAGGATTAAGGTTGTATAAGAAACATTTGTATCAAAATTCTTGAAAGACTTATTTAAAAGCACAACATTTAGACTGCAATGTAGTTGCTTTAAAACAAGAAAAGCCCCAATAAAAACAAACTCCTCAACAGGGTTAAGGCATGCTTTCTCCACACAAAGAGGTAAGACTAATGAGAGGCTAACTGTAGCACCAAAGAAGTTGCGAAGCCCTCTCAGTTGCAGTCTGGAGCACTCAGGGTAGCATCTCTGGAGATCTTGCTGCTTGTATGTACTTGTAAAGAACTTGATATAGATGGTCTGTTAACCTTATCAGAGGCTTATAGCGCAGGAAAAACTTCATTTGACTTTGGCAGGAATATGCTTTTGAATGCCTATAAAAAGGTGAAACCCTATTTTTACAGAAAAGAGGACCTAGTGATTATTAAGGAAAATGTTGCCAGAATCTATTATAAATAAAACCTTTCTGAATTAAGGTTAAATAAAATGACTGAACTGTTACTTAGATATAAGTATCTTCTATTGAGAATGCAGCTTGACCAACTGGCTTCTGTTTTGTATTCTCTTGTACTATTTGTTCATAGTGCCATTGTCCCTTTCTGTTGTACTTTGACTCCAAATTCAGCTGGCTGGCAGCTCTTACACACACGCAGGGGAACAAGGAATGAGACGGTTGTGATACCACACTGTAGCTATTTAATGGGATTCTCAGCTTACATGAGTCTACCACTGCAACATATTACCAACAAGATGTTGTCTAGAAATAGTTCAGTAAGTAAATATATTGTGACATTCATTATATCCTACTTCAATGGCCGGGGGAAATACTTGCATGGTGGAAGAGAAGAAATATTTTTTTTTTTCCTCATACAGAACTTTTAATCCCAATTAAGATGAAACAAACAAGAAACCACACCCCCCCACCCAGAAGAAAACCTTAAGAGAGATGATCAGTATAGGAAACTCTTACTGAATTTTAACCAATTGGGCCTAGTAAGCAACTGAAAAATAAATCTGAAAATTGGAAGTATTAAGTAATGTCCACCTATCAGGGCCAGGTGTTGCTTAAGTTCTAAAGGCTAGGAAGCAATCTAAATATGGTATATGTATTTAGGGATTCTCCTTATCAATGGAAAAAGTAACAAATTATTTTACATAGATAGCAGGCATTGCCATTTGAGAAAATTAAACCTATTCTTGTATGCTTGTAGTATATCTGTGCCTTTTATCTTATTTTGCAAGCAAGTCATTTAAGTCATCCATAGTCGCATACTTCCGTTCCCAGGACCTCCTCATCATTTAAGGTCCTAAAAGACCAGAGCAAGGGAATTCTCTTGGCCTTTAGTGGTCTGCAGACTTTCCTCTTATCTTCCCCACTCATTTAATTGCCTTTCCTCGATACATTGGCTGGTGTCCAAACACAATTTAACTACCTCAATTGTTAAACATAGAATGTTGAATAATACTCAGACTCCTCTAGTTTGTCTAAAAAACAAAAACAAACAAACAAGCCCCAAACAACAAAAAAACCCACCCAAACAACCCACACAAACCTTTTGCAGTCTTTTTAATCAGGTGACAGTAATCTTAGTACTTAGAGGCTGAAATGTTGTCTTCACAGTTTTCCTGAACAGTGGAATTTTACTCATAAAGTAGTTGAAGACAGCAGTTTTCAAGTGATAGAACTTAACACCCTGCCCCCTGCCCCCTGCCCCCCCCCCCCCCCAAGGGAGAAAAGTAACAGTAGTGATGAGTCTGTGGGATTTTACAGTACAACAAAGAATCACATGGGAGGTGGGTTGTCAGAAACTGACTTGCAACAGGGCTTTCATGACAAACTGCTTGTGATTGCTTTTTGGTTTGGGTTTGGGTTTGTTTTTTTTTTAAATGACTGAGCCATGTTGACTGAGATGTACAAGCTGTTTATATACAGTTTGAGATTAAAAGTTGTGAAAGTGTTCTCTGTGAACACAGGAAATATGTAATAGTAGACTCTAAACTGAAGTATGTGTATGAAGCTTTATAACATAAGTCATCTTATGTTACGGCGAGTTAAGGTCATTGGTGATTCCCTCCTGTGCGGAACGGAAGCACCCATTTGCAGACCAGAACCTCTTTTCAGGGAAGTTTACTGCCTCCCTGGGGCCCGAATTAGGGACGTCACCACAAGACTGAAGAGCCTAGTTCAACCTTCAGACTACTGTCCATTCCTGCTCTTTCACGTGGGTACAAATGATGTCACAACAAAAAGTCTGAGGTCAGTCAAAAGAGATTTCAGAGCCCTGGGAAGAATGCTAAAAAATTCGGGAGCACAGGTAGCGTTTTCCTCAGTCCTCCCAGTAATGGGGGGAGACTTTGGAAGAAGCAGGTGAGCGCAGGATATCAATATCTGGCTCCAGGACTGGTGCCTCCGCCAAAACTTTGGGTTTTTAAACCATGGAAGAGCCATCGAGACACAAGGTATGCTGGGGCCTGCCGGGATCCACCTGTTCCGATGGGGAAAAACACATCTCTGGGCATAAGCTGGCAGGACTGATCGAGAGAGCTTTAAACTAGAATCGACGGGGGAAGGGGATGCCAACAGGATTACAGTAGGTAAGCCAAGAGTTGGCATGGCATCACCTGAGGGTGGCAATGCATTTACACTGCTCCTGGGAGCACAGAGGGCTCAGGAGCGTATCTGAAACGCTTGTACACCAACGCACGCAGTATGAGAAACAAACAGGATGAACTGGAAGCTCCCAGAGCTACGATATCATTGGTATTAGTGAGACTTGGTGGAATGGGCCCCACGATTGGAGTGCTGGGATGGAGGGCTACAGGCTGTTCAGGAGGGATAGACAGGGCAGGCGAGGTGGAGGTGCCACACTATATGTAAGGGAGAGATTTGACTGTACAGCCCTTACAGTTAGGGATGATGTGGTTGAGAGCCTCTGGGTGGGGATTAGCGGGACGGAAAACAAAGGAGGTGTTGTAGTGGGCGTCTACTACCGATCGCCCAGCCAGGATGTAAGCGCTGATGAGTTAATCTATAGGCAATTAGGAGAAATTTCAGGATTGGTAGCCCTTGTCCTTATGGGAGCTTTCAACTTCCCAGACATCAACTGGGAATATCACACTGCTGTGACGAGCGGGTCTTGGAAATTCTTGAAGTTTGTAGGAGATAACTTCTTGTCACAGGCACTCAGTGAGCCAACTAGGAAAGATGCCCTCCTAGACTTGCTATTTCGCAGAATCACAGAATGGTTGGGGTTGGAAGGGACCTGTGAATAGAGAAGGAATCGTGGGGGATGTGATTGTTGAAGAAACTTAGCTAACATTGTATTAGGCCAAGATGTTCTTCGTATATGTTAAGCTAATAAGTAAAGGGCACTTAATTATCTCTGATTAGAAGAACAGACATTCAGTATCCTTGGAGAAGGACTGAGAGACTGAGAGACTGATAAAAGGGAAAGCTCCCGCCTCAGCTGGGTGATAAAGTACGAAGTCAGTATCCTTTAACCAAGGACATCCCAGGGCAATTAGACCTTAAGGAGGACAACTAATCAGGATGTTTTATGTATGTTGCCAACTTGGTAAGAACTATCCTCGTTATAATACTAAAAATCACGCCCATAGGTCAGAAAGCCCCCTACTCAAATAAGCCCCTTACCCTCTGAGCATGCGTAGTAAATTTAAAAGGAGCTGTACCTTTAAGATGAAGTGAGAAAGAAGCTAACCAATGACTAGCTGGGGGGTGCGAATATTACATGTTACTAACACATTTAAGTGTATAAATACCTACTGCAATTTTGACCCGGGGTGCTTGATTTGTGGGAAACCACCGAGCACCCAGGCTTGCGCAACCCTGAAATAAATAAGCGATGTCTCTCCTGAGTGTGTGATTATTGACTCATTGCACACCGGGCAACGAATCTGCTTTTTGGACAACGTGATGGTAGGTGGCTGTCTTGGCCACAGTGATCATGAAATGGTTGAGTTTGAAACTTTCAGCATAATGAGAAGAAAGGACAGCAGAGTTGCTACCCTGGACTTCAGGAGAGCAAACTCTAAGCTATTCAAGGAGCTACTTAGCAGAGTCCCCTGGGAATCTGCTTTTGAGGGCTTAAGAGTCCACGAGTGCTGGTCAGTCTTTAAGAACCACCTTTTAGAAGCAGGCAAGTCCACTGTGTCGAAAGTCAAGCAAGCGGGGCAGAAGACCAGCTTGGCTGAACAGGGACGTCCTCATGGAGCTCAAGAGGAAAAAGAAATGGTATGATCTCTGGAAGCAAGGTCGGGCTTCGCAGGAAGATTACAGAGCTGTGGTTCGTATATGCAGGGAGAAGACACGAAAGGCCAAAGCTCAACTAGAGTTGAAACTGGCCGGTGTTGTGTCAGATAACAAGGGCTTTTTAAGTATGTTAATAGCAAGAAGAGATCTAAAGAAAACATTGGACCGATACTTGTTGAAGATGGTCACCTGACTAATAGGGATGAAGACAAAGTGGAGGCATTCACTGCATTTTTTGCCTCAGTCTTTAATAATACTGATAGACCTTGGGCTGCCTGGTCCCTTGAGTCAGAGGACCACGAGTGTGGGAACGGTGAATTTCCATTTGTGGACTCTGAAATTGTAAGGGACGAGCTGTATCAGCTGAATGTTCGCAAGTCTGTGGGGCCTGATGGGATTCATCGCAGAGTACTGAAGCAGCTAGTGGATGTTATGGCAGGACCCCTCTCGATCATCTACCAAAGGTCTTGGGAGTCTGGGGAGGTCCCTGCTGGCTGGAAGCTAGCCAATGTTATTCCAATTTACAAGAAGGGCGAGAGGGAAGACCCAGGGAACTACAGACCTATTAGTCTAACCTCAGTACCCGGAAAAACTATGGAGAAGATCATACTGGGTACTACAAAAAGGCATTTAAAGAATAATGCGATCCTCAGGCACAGACAACATGGGTTCACAAAGGGAAAGTCCTGTTTAACCAATTTGATATCCTTCTATGATAAGGTCACCCACCTAGTGGATGAAGGGAAGGCAGTGGATGTAGTTTTTCTGGATTTTAGTAAGGCTTTTGATACTGTCCCTCACAGCATCCTTCTGGACAAGTTGTCCAGCTGTGGGATGAGCAGGTTCACGGTGTGCTGGGTGAAGAACTGGCTGAAGGGCAGAGCTCAAAGGGTTGTAGTGAATGGGGCTACATCTGGCTGGCGACCGGTCACCAGCGGCGTTCCTCAGGGTTCAGTTCTAGGGCCAGTCCTGTTCAATATATTTATCAACGATCTGAATGCAGGAGTCGAATGCACCATTAGCAAGTTTGGTGACGATACCAAACTGGGAGGTGCTGTTGACTCACTCGAGGGACAAGAGGCCTTGCAGAGGGATCTAGATGTATTGGAGCATTGGGCAATGATTAATGGGATGAAATTTAACAAGTTCAAATGCCTGATCCTGCACCTGGGATGGAGTAACACTGGGCACAAGTATAGTTTGGGAGAGGAGTGGCTGGAGAGCAGCCCTGCAGAAAGGGATCTGGGGGTGCTGGCCGACAGCAGGCTCGATAGGAGTCAGCAGTGTGCCCTGGCAGCCAAGAGGGCAGAACGCGTCCTGGGGTGCATTAAACACAATATAACCAGCTGGTCAAAAGAGATGATGAGCCTGCTGTATTCAGCGCTGGTGTGGCCTCACCTTGAGTATTGAGTGCAGTTCTGGGCCCCACAATTTAAGAAGGCTGTGAAGGTCCTTGAATGTGTCCAGAGGAGGGCAACAAAGCCAGTGGAAGGGCTGGAAGGAATGTCCTATGGGGAGCGGGGCTAAGGACTTTGGGCTTGTCCAGTTTGGAGAAAAGGAGGCTGAGGGGTGACCTCATTGCTCTCTACGGCTTCCTGAGGAGGGGAAGTGGAGAGGGAGGTGCTGATCTCTTCTGCCTGGTATCCAGTGACAAGACGCGTGGGAATGGTTCAAAGCTGCGTCAGGAGAGGTTTAGACTGGACGTTAGGAAGCACTTCTTTACCGAGAGGGTGGACAAACACTGGAACAGGCTTCCTAGAGAGGTGGCCGATGTCCCATGCCTGTCAGTGTTTAAGAGGCATTTGGACAATGCCCTTAATAACATGCTTGAACTTTTGGTCAGCCCTGACTTGGTCAGGCAGTTGGACTGGATGATCATTTTAGGTCCCTTCCAACTGAAATAGTCTATTCTGTTCTATGGTGTTCTATGCTATTCTATTTTATATATCTCTATTATTAGAGGGAAAGGAGGAAATTCCAGGAAAACTATTCATTAGATAATCTAGGAACGTTAACGTCCTTGCTTGATTTATATCTGTCAGGCAAACCTTTTTTGTCACTATACCTGGAAATTTTTTTACTGTGGAATCATCACACTTAATCTTCTAGGAAAATAAACAGTTGCAAAATTGTGTACACCTATCTATATACGTATGTACGTATCACTACAAAACTGCACTCCACTAGGAAAAGTGCACAAAAAAATTAGTAAAAAAAAAAAAAAAATAATTTTTTTTTAAAAATCAAGCCCAACACCCACACTAACAATCACGTGATGGTGCTTAATACTAACTTCAAATAAAGTGCTATGGGAAAGTCATGATTCAAAGATTGAACTAAAAATGAGCTATTAAACTTTTGCCGTTCAAGTGATTTGTAGCTTTCCTCTGTGCTAGGTTTTTCCTTTTTGTTATTTATTGGACTCTGGCTTCTCTAAAACTTAGGCTCTTCTCAAACAAGAAAGCAGATAGTTAGCTTGCTTGTGTTTGTTCTTCACGGTGAAGAAGTGCTTAAGACTGAAACTTATTAAAAACATAAATGCCTTATCGTAATGTTGCTCTGTGAGAATATGCTTACCTAAAAAGGGAATTAAGCTAGACACATGTCCTTCCTAAGTGCAGGTTCAGTCTGTTAATGCTTATTCTTGTGATTGGGTCTGCTCTAGGTTCCTGTGTTGTTCGAGATGCTACAGGGAATGTTAATAACACCATTGTCACTGAGCTGACAAACTGTACTACTGCAGCTTGCAAATTAAACTATGATTTCTCATCCTGCCAGACAGGGTGTCAGTACGGGCTGATGAACAATTTCCAGGTATGAAATGTTCTCTTAAATTAATTTAATGGGGTTTGTGCTTTTTTTTTTTTTTTTGAAATGCATATTAACAACAAAAAATTGGTTAAAAATGTCTATCTCCATAAATACAAGGTTAATCTGGAATAGTTCAGGGGTACACTCAAGCTAGTATGTAGAACAGCAAGGTAACTATGTTTAAAAAAAGCAAAACACCTTTGGGTATTTGTATGCAGCTGGTATATTTACTCTTCTCCTGAGCAAGCTGCTTAGGTTAGTGGTGGTATTGCAGCTTGCTCTGTTTAGATAATTGAATGTCATCATTCAGGGATGACAGGGATAGATGTATTCATTCTTAATAGTGAGGCATAGTAATTATAGGAGATCTCTGTCAGTAACTTCTTTCTTGGGTTTGTTGGCTGTTTTTTTTTTTAACTTGAAATTTCCTAGGAAATGTATTGGCTTTTTTAAAATGGTGTTACATAGTGGTCACAGTATCATCTTTAACAGTAAGGATTTTGTGAGATTTTTATAAGAACTGATGTTATACTTAAAAAAGATTGAAGAGTAGTGAGTAGTATTCTATCACTCCTGTACACTTTGTGTTGCATTCAGTTCTTACAGCAAAGAATTGATTTGTATTTAGTGCTTAGGCAGATGTGGTTTTGAATGCACTTGCTGGACAACAAATGGATGATCCATAATACAGTTTACCTATGGAAAGCTTAGATGACGTGAAGAGCTGTGGGCGGAAGGTTTAGAATTGCACTCAGCAGGATGGTAGCAGGCTTGCATGGGAAGACCGTCTTTAGTTCCTGTTGCAGTTATTGCAAATGAAGCGCAGGTCCTTGCAGGCTTCAGGCATTCCTCTGTTCAGTGTCACAATGGCTGTGAGTGGGTAAAAGAGTAACTTCAGGAAATTATTTGGGCTCTGTAGCCTGAGCTTTTATCTAATTCTAGTTGAGTTCCACTACTGGATAAAATAAATGCAGAATTTGGTCACATAACTATTTTGAAGTATACAAAATGGTTTTTTATGAAACCATCTAATTTTGGATGACAGTCAGAGGTGGCATGAAACTAAATTCCAGAAACAGTGTAAAAGTTCTACTAAAACACTCCTCTTGCAAAGGATATAGGCTATAAAACATTGGAAAACGGAAGGGGGGGTTGAATACAGTATTATCCATATGCATTATATTTTAAAAACCCAAATCGGAAAACAAAACCACAAAGGAAAAAAAACCCCTAAGACAGAGAAGCCACTGTTTGTTTTCATGCAGCTTTACTTTTTCTCTACAATGGCTAGACCAAATAACTGAAACTCTTGCTGGCTATCGTCCCTTCATATTATGTGTGCACTTGCAAGGATGTAAATTTTCTCCACTAGAGCTACCTGCATAAGTGGGCTTCTAGGTCTTGTGGTTACGAGTTCTGGATTATGGTGTATAAATTGAGTGGCCTCTCCCCGGCCTCCTCAACTTAGACCTTGCCTGTCCTCGAGCCATGCCCATCTTGCCTTGCCCGCTGGCTTGCCTGTCTCACCTCACTTTGGCCTTGGGCCTCCCCCTGGGCCTCACCTCAGGCCTTGCCTTGCCTGCCACCTCGCCTGTCTGCCCTTTGCCCTTGCTTTGGCCATGGGACTTCCCTTGCCCATCTCCGTTTGGCCTTGCCTGTTCTGCCTCTCCTTGGGCCTCCAGCCTTGCCCATCTTGCTTTGCTCTTGCTTCGCCACCCGCGGTCCAAGGCTCGCCCCAGGCTCGCCCCCCACGGGACGAGGCTCACCCTCACCCTGCCGCCCTCGGGACGAGGCTCGCCCTCGCCTCACCCTCAACCCGCCGCCCTCGGGACGAGGCTCACCCTTGCCTCGCCCTCGCCTCACTGCCCGCGGGATGATGCTCACCCTCGCCTTGCCCTCGCCATGCTGCCCGCGGGAGGGGGCTTGCCCTCGCCTCGCCGCCCGCAGGAGGGGGCTTGACCTCACCTCGCCCTTGCCCCACCCCCTGCAGGACGAGGCTCGCCCTCAACCCGCCGCCCTCGGGCGAGGCTCGCCTTTGCCTCGCCCTTGCCCTGCCATCCGTGGAATGAAGCTCGCCCCTGCCTCGCCCTCACCCCAATGCCCATGGGTCGAGGCTCGCCCTTGCCTCACCCTCTCCTCGCCGCCTGCGGGATGATGCTCGCCCTCGCCTTGCCCTCACCCTGCCACCCGCAGGATGGGGCTTGACCTCACCTCGCCCTTGCCCCGCCCCCTGCGGGACGAGGCTTGCCCTCACCTCGCCCCACTGCCCTTGGGCGAGGCACGCCTTTGCCGCGCCCTCGCCCCGCCACCCATGGAACGAAGCTCACCCTGCCTCGCCCTCGCCCCAATGCCCATGGGTCAAGGCTCGCCCTCGTCCCGCTGCCCACGGGACAAGGCTTGCCCTTGTCTCGCCCTCTTCTTGCCTTCCCCTCGCTGCCCTCCATCCAAGGGTTGCCCTCACCTCACTCTCACCTCCCTGCCCTCTCCTCACCTCATTCTCTCCTTGCTGCGCCGCCCTCAGGACAAGGCTCATCCTTGACTCACCCTTGCCTCACCTTGCCCTCACCTTACCCCCAGGCCTTTTGGGCCTGGCCTCGCCTCACCCTCTGCCTCTTCTCCGTGGCCCTTGCCATGCCCCTAGCTTAGCTCATGTGCCCTTGCCTGACTCTAGCCTTGCCCCCGGCTCCTTGGGCCGTGCCTTGCTCTTTCCTTGCCCCACCTCTCCCCACTCCTGTCTCCTTGGCTCTCTCCTAACCCCATACCCGGTTCCTTGGCCCTTGTCCTGCACTCTTTGGGCCTTGCCTTTCCCCTTGTTCCTGTGGCCTCACCTCATCATCATCCTCCTTTACTTGGCCCCTGCCCAGCTTGGTCCTTGCCCCAGTCTCCTTGGCCCTCACCCTCACCTTTTCCCCTGTTCCTTCACTGTCATCTCGCGCTCTCTGGGCCTTCGCCTGACCCCCGGCTGCTTTGGCTTCGCCTCCCCTGGCTCCTTGCCCCTGGCTCTTTAGGCCTCGCCAGCATGCCCTAGAGGTCCTCAGGCCTTGCTCCTCTCCCAGCACGCCCTAAGCCTCTCAGGCCTCAGCTTGCCCTGCTCACAGGTCCTTGGGCCTTGCCTCTACCCCACCTCGCCTTCCTTTCCTTGAGCTTTGCCTCGCCTTGGCCTCGCCCTCCTTTCTTGGGCCTCACCTCGCCCTTCTCTTCCCCGTCTTGGCCTCCTTTCCTGAGGTTCTCCTCTGTCTCGCCCTCTTTTCACATACCTTGCCCTCCTCCTCTCCTGGGCCTTGCCCCTCCTTTCCTGGGCCTCTTTTCCTGGGTATGCCCCTTCTTTGCCTCCCCTTATTTTCTTGGGCATGCCCCTTCTCTGCCTTGCCTTCTCTTCCTGGGCCTCCCTCTCCTCTGCTCCCCTCTCTTTTCTAGGGTCTCCCCCTCCTCTGCCTCTTTCTCTGGGCCTTTGCCTCCTCTGCTTCGCCCTCTTTGCCTGGGCCCCTTCTCCTCTAACTCTCTCTCCTTACCTGGGCCTCTTCCTCTTCTGCCTCTTCCTCTTCTCCTGGGCTTCGTCCTCTTCTGCCTCACTTTCCCACTCTTTGCCTTCGTCTTTTTTGTGGGGGCTGCATCTTTGTTGCCTGGGCCTCGCCCTCCTCATCTTCACCCTCTTTGCCTTGGTCTCCTCCTCCTCTGTCTTGCTCTCTTTACCCAGCCCCACCCGTCTCGTCCCTCCTCTACCTCACCCTCTTTTCCTGGGCTTCCCCCTCATCTGCCTTATTCTCTTTTCCTGGGCATGCCTCTTCTCTTCCTAATCCTCATTTCTTGGGCATGCTCCCTCCTCTGCCTCGATTTCTTTTTCTGAGTCTTGCCCTTATGTGCCTCCCCATCCTGTTCCTGGGCCTTGCCCCTCCTCTGCCTTCCTCTCTTTTTCTGGGCCTTTCTTTTCTCTGCCTCACATTCCTTTGCTTCTCTTTCTTTCCTAGGCCTCATCCTCATTTTTTGAGTGTGCCCTCCCTCTGCCCTGTCCTCTTTTTGTGAGCATGCTCCTCTTCTGCCTCAACTTTCCCTCCTATATAGGGCGTGACTGTTCTCTTCCTCATTCTCATTTCCTGGGTGTGCCCCTTCCCTTGCCTCATCCTCTTTTTCTCAGCCTTCCCTTCTCTGCCTCCCTGTCTTTTCTAGGCTTTCCTCTCCTCTGCCTCCTTCTCTTCTTTTTTTGGGTCTCCTCTTTGCCTCAATCTTCTTTCCTCCCTTCCCCCCTGTTCCTGGACCTCCCCCTCCTCTGTCTCTCTCTCTGTGCTTGGGCATGCCCCTCCCTGTTCTTCTGCCTCCTTCTCTTAACACCTCTGTTCTATTAAACCTATTAAACTGTCTTTATCTCAACCCACTTTCCCCATCCCACCAGGGGGGAAGTGAGCAAGCAGCTGCATGGTGCTTGCTTGCTGAGTGGGGCTAAACCATGTTATTGCTAAACAGCAATAACCTCTATAAATCCCATCTATCACATTTCAATCACATCTGTCGTTATCTCAAACCTTTCGTGCCCCACATTGGGTGCCAAAAATGGACTGTCATGGTTTAGCCCCAGTCAGCAAGCAAGCACCATGCAGCCGCTTGCTCACTCCCCCCTGGTAGGGTGGGGAAAGAATCGGAAGAGTAAAAGTCAGGAAAGTCATGGTTTGAGATAAAGACAGTTTAACAGGTAAAGCAAAAGCTGCGCGTGGAAGCAAAGCAAAACAAGGAATTCATTCACTCCTTCCCATGGGCAGGCAGGCGTTCAGCCGTCTCCAGGAAAGCAGGGCTCCATCAAGCATAACGGTTACTTGGGAAGACAAATGCCATTACTCAAAATGTCCCCCCTTCCTTCTTCTTCCCCCAGCTTTATATACTGAGCATGACATCATATGGTATGGAATATCCCTTTGGTCAGTTGGGGTCAGCTGCCCCGGCTGTGCCCCCTCCCAGTTTCTTGTACACCCAGCAGAGCATGGGGAGCTGAAAAATTCCTTGACCAGTGTAAGTGCTACTTAGCAACAACTAAAACACCTCCACATTATCACCGCTGTTTCCAGCACAAATCCAAAGCATAGCCCCATACTAGATACTATGAAGAAAATTAACTCTACCCCAGCTGAAACCAGGACTCCCTGTCTGTGTGGGTGTCCCTCCCTCTGTGTGTCTGTGTGTAGGTGTTCTGGTGCCTGCGTGTCTGTGTGTGGGTGTCCTTCTCTCTAGGAGTGTGTTTCTGGTTGTCCCTCTTTCTGGGTGTCCAGAGGGTCTGGGTAACCCTCTGATTACTACCCGCTATTGACCAGTCACCCCAGTGTGACTGGTCAAACAATTGAGAGCACAGGTAGTGTTTTCCTCAGTCCCGTCAGTGGCAGGGAAGAAGAATACTGAAAGGAACAGGAAAATTCACCTGATTAACTCATGGCTCAGAGGCTGGTGCCATTGGTAGAATTTGGGGTTTTTTTGATCATGGGGAAATTTACATGGCACCAGGCCAGCTGGCGGCAGATGGAGTTCACCTATCTCAAAGGGGGAAAAGGATTCTTTCTCATGAGTTGGCAGGGCTCATCGAGAGGGCTTTAAACTAGGTTTGAAGGGTGGGGGAAGGGGGTATAGCCAGGCCCACTAAAGAGGAGCCTAGGGGTGGTGTGCCAGGGTTGGGGGTGAAACTGATAGCCCAGCTCAAGTGCATCTACACCAATGCACGCAGCATGGGCAACAAACAGGAGGAGCTCGAAGCCATTGGGCAGAGGGATAGCTATGACTTAGTCGCCATCACAGAGACATGGTGGGATGACCTTCATGACTGGAGTGCTGCACTGGATGGCTATAAGCTCTTCAGAAGGGATAGGCAAGGAAGGAGAGGCAGTGGGGTGTTAGGGAGTGCTACAATTGTATAGAGCTTAGCGATTGTGCTGATAAGTTCAAGTGCTTATGGATTAAGGATGAGGGGGAAGGCCAACAAGGCAGATATCCTGCTGGGAGTCTGTTACAGACCACCCAACCAGGATGAGGAGGTAGATGAAGTGTTCTACAAGCAGGTGGCAGAAGTATCACAGTTGGGCGCCCTTGTTCTAGTGGGGGACTTCAATTTACCAGATGTCTGCTGGAAATGCAACACAGCAGAGAAGAAACAGTCTAGGAGGTTCCTGGAGTGTGTGGAAGATAACTTCCTCACACAGCTGGTAAGTGAGCCTATGAGGGGAGGTGCCTCGCTTGACCTGCTGTTCAAAGACAGAGAAGGACAGGTGGGAAATGTGGTGGTCGGAGGCTGTCTTGGGCTTAGTGACCATGATATGATTGAGTTTTCAGTTCTTGGTGAAGTAAGAAGGGGGGTCAGCAGAACCACTACCATGGACTTCTGGAGGGCAGACTTTGGCCTGTTGAGGGCACTGTTTGGGAGAGTCCCTTGGGAGGAAGTCCTGAAGGGCAGAGGAGTCCAGGAAGGCTGGGCACTCTTCAAGAAGGGAGCCTTGCAGGTGCAGGAGCAGGCTGTCCCCAAGTGCCACAAGATGGACTACTGGGGAAGACAACAAGCCTGGCTGAACAGGGAGCTTTTGCTGGCACTCAGGAGAAAAAGGAAAGTCTACCGCTTTAGGAAGAAGGAGCAGGCAACACAAGAAGAGTACAGAGATCTTGTTAGGTCTTGCAGAGAGAAAATTAGGCAAGCAAAAGTCCAGCTAGAACTCAACCGGGCCACTGTTGTAAGGGATAAAAAAAAATGTTTTTACAAATATATCAACAACAAAAAGAGAACCAAAGAGAATCTCCATCCTCTATTGGACACAGAGGGGAACATTGCAACTGAGGATGAGGAAAATGCTGAGGTACTAAATGCCTTCTTTGCCTCAATCTTTAACCATCAGACCAGTTATCCCCAGGGTATTCAGCCCCCTGAGCTGGAAGGCAGGGATGGATGGCAGAATAAACCCCCCATAATCCAGGAGGAAGGAGTTTATGACCTGCTGAGCCACCTGGATGCTCACAAGTCTATGGGGCCAGGTGGGATCCACCCGAGAGTAGTGAGGGAGCTGGTGGAGGAGCTCGCCAAGCCACTCTCCATCATTTGTCAGCAGTCCTGGTTAACAGGACAACTGGAGGCTTGCCAATGTGGCGCCCATCTACAAGAAGGGCAAGAAGGAGGATCCGGGGACCTACAGGCCTGTCAGCCTGACCTCGGTACCACAGAAGGTTATGGAGCGATACGTCTTGAGTGAGCTCACCAGGCAAGTGCAGGACAACCAGGGGATCAGCATGGGTTCATGAAAGGCAGGTCCTGCCTGACCAACATGATCTCCTTCTATGACAGGGTGACCCACCTATTGGATGAGGGAAAGGCTGTGGACGTTGTCTACCTGGACTTTAGTAAAGCCTTTGGCACTGTCTCCCACAGCATCCTCCTAGAGAAGCTGGTGGCTCATGGCTTCGACAGATGTACTCTTCACTGGGTAAAAAAAACTGGCTGGATGGCCAAGCCCAGAGAGTTGTGGTGAATGGAACTAAATCCACTTGGCGGCCGGTCATGAGCGGTGTTCTCCAGGGCTCAGTATTGGGGCCAGTCTTGTTTAATATCTTTATCAATGATCAGGACAAGGTGATCGAGTGCACCCTCAGTAAGTTTACAGATGACACCAAGTTGGGTGGGAGTGTTGATGTGCTTGAGGGTAGGAAGGCTCTGCAGAGGGACCTGGACAGGCTGGATTGATGGGCCAAGGCCAATTGTATGAGGTTTAACAAGGCCAAGTGCCAGGTCCTGCACTTTGGTCACAACAACCCCATGTAACGCTACAGGCTTGGGGAAGAGTGGCTGAAAAGCTGCCTGGCAGAGAAGGACCTGGGGGTGTTGGTCGACAGCCGGCTGAACATGAACCAGCAGTGTGGCCAGGTGGCCAAAAAGGCTGACAGTGTGGCCAGCAGGAGTAGGGAAGTGATAGTGCCCCTGTACCTGCCACTGGTGAGGCCATGCCTTGAATAATGTGTTCAGTTTTGGGCCCCTCACTACAAGAGGGACATTCAAGTAGCTGGAGTGTGTCCAGAGAAGGGCAACGAAGCTGGTGAAGGGTCTGGAGAGCAGGTCTTATGACGAGCGGCTGAGGGAACTGAGGTTGTTTAGCCTGAAGGAGACTGAGGGGAGGCCTTATTGCTCTCTACAACTACCTGAAAGGAGGTTGTAGCGAGACGGGTGTTGGTTTCTTCTCCCAAGTTACTAGCAATAGAGTGAGAGGAAACGGCTTTGAGCTGCGTCAGGTGAGGTTTAGATTGGATATTAGGAAAAATTTCTTCACTGAAAGAGTGGTTAGGCATTGGAACAGGCTGCCCAGAGAGGTGGTGGAGTTGCCATCCCTGGAGGTATTTAAAAGATGTGTAGATGTGGCACTTGAGGGCATGTTTTAGGCGACATGGTATTGTTGGGTTGACGGTTGGACTTGATGATCCTAGAGGTCTTTTCCAACCTTAATGATTCTATGATTCTTCTTTTTAAAGAAGAATCTAACTTTTAAGTTAGAAATACTTTTAATGGAGCCATGGAAGTTATGAGAACTTAATGGAAGAAATGAGAGCTTTTACTGTATTGGAATGGTATGTTGGGTTTCTTTTGATATGTCTACTTCAGAGACTTCAGGTGTGCCTGGCTTGCAGTGAAGTATTTTGCAAAATTCATTTGTACACTTTCTCCTCCAAACATCCACCTAAATACACTTGAATAAATTTTTAAATGGGAAAACAGACAAAAGGGCCTTTCCATAAGCATATTGGGCATAATTGGCTGGGTTTTGGGGGAGTGCGTGGTTGCAGGGGTGATTTGTGTAAGAGGAGATCAAGGACTATCCTGTGTCAGTCACAGCCAGTTCCAGTTGGCTTGGCAATGGACAAAACAGACCCACTGTGCACCAAAACAGAACCATACAACTTTATGGAACCTCTGCAAAAACATTTAAGAAAGGGTGGTAGCTGCTAGACAGGAGACACAAGTGAGATGCCAGAGCAGGTAGGGCAGTATAGCAGGAAAAACACCAAAGGAAAAGAGCTGCCCAGGCAGGGACAGAGAGGAGGAGGTGAAATTCTGAAGGGACTGTAGCTGATGGAGAAACCCACATGCTGGGGAATTTTTATTGTATCCCTTGAGGCAAATTAAACAGACGCTTCTACTTAAGTGTAAAGAGATCTAATTAACAAATGCATTGGACAGAGACCTCCTGCCATAAGTGGTTCTACAAGGAGTCTGCAAAGATGTGGCACCAGCTGATTCCTTATATACACTTGAACCCGAAACAATCACAGAATTACAGAATGGTAGGGATTGGAAGGGACCTCTGGAGATCATCTTGTCCAACTCCACTGCTTGAGCAGGGACACCTAGAGCAGGGTGCACAGGACCACATACAGGCAGGGTTTGAATGTCTCCAGGGAAGGAGACTTCACAACCTCTCTGGGCAGCCTGTTCCACTGCTCTGTCACCCTCATAGTAAAGACATTTTTTTCTCATATTGAGGTTGAACTTCCTATGTTCCAACTTGTGCCCATTGCCCCCTTGTCCTGTCATTGGGCACCATTGAAAAGAGCCTAGTCCCATCATCCTGACACCCACCCTTTAGATATTTATAGGTATTTATGAAATCCCCCCTCAGTCTTCTCTAGGCTGAACAAACCCAAGTCTCTCAGCCTTTCCTCACAAGGGAGATGCTCCAGTCCCCTGATCATCTTGGTAGCTCTCCGCTGGACTTGCTCAAGCAGTTCCCTGTCCTTCTTGAACTGGGGGACCCAAAACTGGACACAGTACTCCAAATGTGGTTTCACTAGGGCTGAGTAGAGGGGGAAGACACCCTCTCTTGATCTGCTGGCCACACTCCTTTTAATGCACCCCAGGATACCATTGGCCTTCTTGGCCACAAGGGCACATTGCTGGCTCATGTCGTGGTTTAGCGGCAGCTCAGCCCCACACAGTCGCTCGCTCACTCCCCACCGGTAGATGGGGGAGAGAATCAGAAGGATAACGCTCGTGGGTTGGGATAAGAACAGTTTAATAATTAAAATTAAAAGAAACAACAACAGAAATGCAATGTAAAGGAGAACAACGAGAGGCACAAAGCCCCGGGGGAGGGGGAAGGGGAACGAACTGCCGAAACAAACTGCACGCGCCGCAGCCACCCACTGTCCGCCGAACAGACGCAATGGTCCAGAGCTGCAAACTGCCCCCCATTAATGTACTGGTCATGGTGTCACATGGTATGGAATGGCCATCCCATTGGCCAGTCGGGGTCAGCTGCCCCCACCATGGCCCTGCCCCTCCCAGCCCTGCCCCTGACACGGGGCAGAGCATGGGAAGCTGGAAAGGTAGCCGACCCCCACAGTGAGGAGAATTAACCCCTTCTCAGCCAAAACCAGCACATTCTCCACCCCTTATTCCATACCATTTACACCATGCTCAGGTCCCATATGATGCAATACAACCGTACCAACCACCACCCCTCCCCTTCCCATCTTTTAACATAATACACAGACATCGTTCCCTTAGTCTATGGACCTTCCCTATAAACGTCCATTAAAGTTTCCATTGAGTTCACCCAGTCCATGACTCTGGGCTCCATCTGCCGCATCAGTCTGTCAGGGTGGGAGAAATGGTGCGTGTGGTGTTGGGTTGCTGCACACCGAGTCAGTCATCGTTCCATCACTGCTGCACTTTGCTTGTTTCACAGTCTATCTTCCATGGGTTGGGAGGCTCGTACTCTGATATCATTGATACAACACAGAGGTGACACACAGTATTATATAGCAGTTCGCATTGTGCCATTCAGTTCATTGGCTGTTTTCGCCCAAAATCAAATCCCCTTGAGGCACACATCGGAATTCTCCATCCTCCCGCATCACCCACCAAGTGCACCCAGGTCCTTGAGCAAAAGCAATCCCACGAACGGGTTTGCCTTTGCCGGAGGCAGGAAGAACCCAGACTGTTTTGCCCAGCATACTTTTTGTGTGCACTACAGGGACTCTATCCCCTTCCACAGTATGTAGGATTTCTGACTGGGCAGGGCCAGCTCGGTTGGCAGATCCCCTCGTGTTGACTAACCACATGGCTTTTGCTAAATGTGTATCCCAGTGCTTGAATGTCCCACCCCCCCACTGCTCTCAGTGTAGTTTTTAACAGTCCATTGTACCGTTCAATTTTCCCAGAGGCTGGTGCGTGATAGGGGATGTGATACACCCACTCAATGCCGTGCTCTTTGGCCCAGGTGTCTATGAGGCTATTTCGGAAATGAGTCCCGTTGTCTGACTCAATTCTCTCTGGGGTGCCATGTCGCCACAGGACTTGTTTCTCAAGACCCAGGATAGCGTTCCGGGCAGTGGCATGGGGGACAGGATACGTTTCCAGCCAGCCAGTCGTTGTTTCTACCATTGTAAGCACATGGTGCTTGCCTTGACGGGTTTGTGATATAGTCAATTTTCCAGGCCTCCCCATATTTAGATTTCAGCCATCGTCCCCCATACCACAGAGGCGTTACCTGCTTCGCTTGCTTGATTTGAGTGCATGTGTCACCTTCGTGGATAACCTGTGCAATAACATCCATGGTCAAGTCCACCCCTCGATCACGAGCCCACCTGTATGTTGCATCTCTCCCTTGATGGCCTGAGGTGTCATGGGCCCACCGAGCTAGAAATAGTTCACCCTTATGCTGCCAGTCCAGATCCACCTCAGCCACTTCAATCTCAGCAGCCTGATCTACCTGCTGGTTGTTCCGATGTTCTTCAGTGGCCCGACTCTTGGGGACGTGAGCATCCACATGCCGTACCTTTACAACCAGTTTCTCTACCCGGGCAGCAATATCTTGCCACAATGTGGCAGCCCAGATGGGTTTGCCTCTGCGCTGCCAGTTGCTTTGCTTCCACTGCTGCAGCCAGCCCCACAGGGCATTTGCCACCATCCAGGAGTCAGTACAGAGATAGAGCACTGGCCACTTTTCCCGTTCAGCAATGTCTAAGGCCAGCTGGATGGCCTTTACCTCTGCAAACTGGCTCGATTCACCTTCTCCTTCAGCAGTTTCTGCTACTTGTCGTGTAGGACTCCATACAGCAGCCTTCCATCTCCGGTGCTTTCCCACAAGGCGACAGGACCCATCAGTGAACAGGGCATATTGCTTCTCATCTTCTGACAGTTTGTTATAGAGTGGGGCTTCTTCAGCACGTGTCACCTCCTCCTCTGGTGATAATCCAAAATCTTTGCCTTCTGGCCAGTCCATAATCACTTCCAAGATTCCTGGGCGACTGGGGTTTCCTACTCGAGCCCGCTGGGTGATCAGTGCAACCCATTTACTCTATGTAGCATCAGTTGCATGGTGTGTAGAGGGGACGTTTCCTTTGAACATCCAGCCCAGCACTGGCAGTCGGGGTGCCAGGAGCAACTGTGCCTCAGTACCAACCACTTCTGAAGCAGCTCGGACCCCTTCATATGCTGCCAATATCTCTTTTTCAGTTGGAGTAGAGCAGGCTTCGGACCCTCTGCATCCCCGACTTCAAAAACCCTAGGGGTCAACCTTGAGTCTCCCCATGTGCTTTCTGCCAGAGGCTCCAGGTAGGGCCATTCTCCCCGGCTGCAGTGTAGAGCACATTTTTTACATCTTGTCCTGCCCGGACTGGCCCAAGAGCTACTGCATGAACTATTTCTCGTTTAATCTGTTCAAAGGCTTGTCGTTGCTCAGGGCCCCATTTGAAATAATTCTTTTTCCGGGTCACTTGATAGAGAGGGCTTACGATCATAGTGGAAAGGTAGCCGCCCCCCACGGTGAGGAGAATTAACCCCTTCTCAGCCAAAACCAGCACAAAGGTCCTTTTCAACGGAGCCGCTTTCCAGCAGGTCAACCCCCAACCTGTACTGGTGCATGGGGTTGTTCTTCCCCAGGTGCAGGACCTTCACTTGCTCTTGTTGAATTTAATCAGGTTCCCCTCGGCCCAGCTCTCCATCCTGTCCAGGTCTCGCTGGATGGCAGCACAGCTTTCTGGTGTATCATCCACTCCTCCCAGCTTGGTATCATCAGCAAACTTGCTGAGGTTACACTCTATCCCATAATCCAGGACATTGATGAATATGTTGAACAGGACTGGACCCAGCACAGACCCCTGGGGAACACCGCTAGTGACAGGCCTCCATACAGACTCTGCTCCATTGATCACGACCCTCTGAATTCTGTTGTTGAGCCAGTTCTCAATCCACCTCACTGTCCAGTCATCCAACCCACACTTCCTTAGCTTGTCTGTGAGGAGGCTATGGGAGACAGTGTCGAATGCCTTACTGAAGTCGAGATAAACAACATCCACTGCTCTCCCTTCATCGATCCAGCCAGTCACACCATTGTAGAAGGCTATCAGGTTGGTCTAGCATGATCTTCCCTTGGTGAATCCATGTTGACTACTTCTGACAACCTTCCTGTCCTCTACATGCCTTGGAGATGACCTCCAGGATGAACTGCTCCATCACCTTTCGGGGATGGAGGTGAGGCTGACTGGCCTATAGTTTCCTGGGTCCTCCTTTGTAGGGGAATAGACAGGGATCGGCGACCGGAAGATTACGGGATGTGACGGAAAGATAGACTCCTCCCCATAGGAGTGGCAGGAACAGGAACCGCAAGAGCTATATAAGCGTGTGACGCAGCCAAATAGACGGACATTTTGTATCCATCATATTGGTGTCTGTGCATCACTGTCCCCAGGGTGGGTAGAGCCCTGTGTCCCGGAGGTATGCGGCCCAAGATAAGTTCTCCCGTAGAAGCGTACAGCTACAAGTGGTGACCCCGACGTGATTAGCGGGGAGGCTTGGCAGGTTCGCCGGGGGGAAAAGAGAGCTTGGGGCAGGCAGGGGCGGGATGGGGAGCCGCAGGTTGGCAGGCGCGCCATGGATTCAGTCGTAAAGGTACTGAAGGGATTGGGGAAGGAATATGGAACTTCTATATCGAAGACGCCTACCTCAAAGGCCATCCAATGGATGATTACGCAGGGGCTCATACGAAGTCCCGCAGACATATTTAATAAGGATAAGTGGGTGAGGATTAAAGAGGAGTTAGCCGAAAGGGCTATGATGGGAAAAACCCAGTACATATAGCTCTGGGGAAAGATACACCGATTACTATTGAAAGCTCGGGATGATCAGGAGACGTGGCGGCAGGCGCGGCGGTGCCTGCACGGTGCTACAGGCGACAGTAGCCCGGAAATAGACCCAGGAGGGGCAGTGGGGACGCAGACAGGGGCAAGCATCGCGGGGGATGGGAAAGAAGGGGAGAGTTCGGACGGAGTAGCCTGGCCAGCGACTCAGTCTGAGGCTCCCAAAGAGGTGGATCGGGAAGCGGCGGTGTTCCCTGTTGAGCCAGCAGGACCTTTAGAGTGCCCCCCCCGCATACCCCTGGGATGATTTGGCACAGGCTCGGGAGCCCGCGCGCGGGGAGAGTGACGTGGCAGCGGACGCAGCGGGAGTGACGGAGCGGAAGGAGAAAGATGACCAGCGCCGGAAGCAGCGCCGGCAGCGGCGCCGCCCTCTGCCCGACCCTCGAGACTGGCTCCCGGGGCAACCCTTGAGATGGGAGTCGGACGAGGAGGGGGATTGGGGTGCCTGGAGGGGAGGGCAGGGGGAGTATCGAACAACTTCGAGTAGCAGCGAATCAGAAGTTGGGGGAGAAACCGATGCCCATATGTGGGAAGAGAGAGCAGCTTGCCTGCGGCGCGCAAAAAAGAGGCACAAAACAGCAGGGACTCGGAGGACCAATCAGAAGGAGGGAGGAGAGGGACCGTCAAAAGGGGAGGTCCGGGGCGCTGCAGCTCCGGAGGGGTCCGCGGAGGACGTGCTGCGGCAGCTGCAGCAGGCTATGCGCGCACTAGGGGAAGTAACTCGGCGGCAGACAGGACTCTCAACGAAGGGGGCGCCCCAGCGACAGTCAGTCGAGTTACCTAACTGGCGGCTGATAGCCAGAGATCGTAGCCTCGATGGAGTAAGGATAGAGATGCCCGGGATCTTCCCTGTCCGATTAGCTCCAGGAAGAGGAGTGGAGTGGACGCCGATAGATGCCAAACTAGTGCGAAGTTTATGGCGAGAAATTAGAGAAAAGGGGCTCGAAGTACCCAAGAATGGTGCAAAGCTTGGAATATTGTATTAAAACACGGCATTGCTTACAATAGCACAGGGCAGGCAATAGTAGAACGCACTCATCACACCTTGAAAGCAAAAATAATACAGCTTGGGGAGGGGGAGGGGTATAAGGGAACTATACCCATAGCAGCTCAGCAAACTATTTTAATGCGTGCATTATATTCGCTTAATCATTTTATACGCGGGCAGGAGCAAGTTACAGCAGTGGAGAAGCACTTTGGCAAAGCTCAAGCAGGCGAGCGCTATCCGCAGGTACGAGTAAGGTTCCCAGGCAGTGAGCAATGGGAGAGAGGATGGAAACTGAGATGCCTGGGGAGGGGCTACGCCGCGGTTAAGAATGAAGGGCGCATAGAATGAGTGCCTGCAAAGTGTGTGAAAGCAGAACTGTGCAAGGATGTACAATGAATAATCCCTTTCTGAGTTGTCTCTTGCAGGGTCTGCTGACATGGATCCTCATGCTAGCCGTACCATTGGGAAAAGAAATGAGCTCCTTGACAAGATCACAAGCAATATTGCAACGAGAGCGACACTGGGAAAGGGCGGCAAAAGAGAGATATAAACTGGAACTGGATAGTAATAACTGGGGGAATCTTGTTGTGTGTAGTAATCATGGTTACTTGTGGGCTACCATTGTTATGCTGTGTTATAAGACAAATCAAAGAGCACCTGCGAGCATTACATGAATATAGACCTGACCGCAATATGTATCCGCTTACGCAAGTAGCTTTGTAGAATTTTAGTAGCATGGGGAGGGGGAGATGTAGGGGAATAGACAGGGATCGGCGACCGGAAGATTACGGGATGTGACGGAAAGATAGACTCCTCCCCATAGGAGTGGCAGGAACAGGAACCGCAAGAGCTATATAAGCGTGTGACGCAGCCAAATAGACGGACATTTTGTATCCATCATATTGGTGTCTGTGCATCACTGTCCCCAGGGTGGGTAGAGCCCTGTGTCCCGGAGATATGCGGCCCAAGATAAGTTCTCCCGTAGAAGCGTACAGCTACACTCCTTCTTGCCCTTTTTGAAGACTGGAGTGACATTTGCTTTCCTCTAGTCCTCGGGCACCTCTCCTGTCCTCCACGACCTTTCAAAGATGATGGAGAGTGGCTCAGTAAGAACATCTGCCAGCTCCCTCAGCACTCACGGGTGCATCTCATTGGGGCCCATGGATTTGCGAGGATCCATTTTGCCTAGGTGACATCTGACCCAGTCTTTCTCAACCGATGGAAAGTCTTCCTTTGTCCCAATTTGTCCTCGCTTCTCTGGGGGGTGAGATGCCTAAGGGCCAGCCTTAGCAGTAAAGACCGAGGCCTTCTCTGTATCCTGCGTTACCAGGGCCCCTTCCTTGTTCAGCAGTGGGCCCACAGTTTCCCCAGTCTTCCTTTTACTGCTGATATAGTTAAAGAAGCCCTTCTTGTTATCCTTGACATTCCTTGCCAGATTTAGTTCCGAGTGGGCCTTGGCCTTCCTCGTTGCATCTCTGCACACCATGACAACATTCCTATATTCCTCCTAGGTGGCCAGTCCCTTTTCCCACATACTGTGATCCTCCCTCTTCCATTTGAGCTTCTCTAGAAGCTCTTTGGTCATCCATGCAGGCTTCCTGGCTCCTCTGCCTGACTTCTTCCTCCTGGGGTTGTACCGATCTTGAGCTCGGAGGAAGTGGTCCTTGAATATTGACCAGCTCTCTTGGACCCCCCTGCCTTCTAGAGCCCTAGCCCATGGGTTTCCTCTTAGCAGGTCTTTGAAGAGGCCAAATTTGGCCCTCTTGAAGTCCAAGGTTGTAACCCGACTCGTAGCCCTGCTTCTACCTTGCAGTATCCTAAACTCCACCATCTCATGGTCACTGCAGCCAAGGCTACCCCCAATTCTCACATCCTCAACCAGCCCTTCCTTGTTTGTTAGGATGAGGTCGAGCAGCACATCTCGCCTTGTTGGCTCCTCCACCACCTGCATCAAAAAGTTGCCCTTGATGCTCTGCAGGAACCTTCTGGATCATGCATGCCTCACCATGTTGCTTTTCCAGCAAATATCAGGGTGGTTGAAGTCCTCCATGAGGACCAGGGCCTGCGATTGCAAGGCTACTTCCAGCTGTCTGTAGAAGGCTTCATCAACTACCTCTTCCTGATCAGGTGGCCTGTAGCAAACGCCCACAACAGTGTCACCCATATTTGGCTGTCCTTTAATTTTTACCCACAAGCTCTCAACTTCTTCTTCTTCCACTCCAAGGCAGAGCTCAATGCATTCCAGTTGCTCCCTCACATAAAGAGGAACTCCCCCACCTCGCCTTGCTGGCCTGTCTTTCCCGAAAACCCTGTAGCCATCCATGACCACGTTCCAGTCATGTGAGCTATCCCACCATGTCTCTGTGATTGCAATGAGATCATGGACCTGTGACTGCACACAGACCTCTATTTCATCCTGTTTATTTCCCATGCTGCGTGCATTGGTGTACAGGCATTTCAGAAAGGTGCTTGAGCATACAGGTTTCCCTGGAGGGGTGCACGAGGACCAATTATAGCCATGCAAACTCTTGAGGTGGTTGGTCTCCTGGTTGCCATCGCATGAAGCAGCTACGGCACCTTTATCACTGCTCAGGTTGTTCTGTCTTATTCCCCCATTGAGTGTGATGGCATTAGCATTGCCAGTTTGTCCCCCTCCCCCCGAGTTCCTCAGTTTAAAGCCCTCCTTACCAAGTTTGCCAGCCTTCTGCCAAAGATTCCCTTGCCCCTTCCAGACAGGTGGAGTCCATCCCTCCCTAGCAGCTTATGGTTGTTGAAGAACATATCCCATTGTCATAAAAGTCAAAACACTCACGTTGACACCAGCCACGTAACCAGGAGTTGATTTGTATTATATGCCTATTTCTAGTCACCCATTTTTCTCCAACGGGTAGTATGGAGGAGAAGATGTCGTGGTTTAGCCCCAGTCAGCAACCAAGCACCACACAGCCACTTGCTCGCTCCCCCCTGGTGGGATGGGGAAAGAATCGGAAGAGTAAAAGTCAGGAAAGTCATGGTTTGAGATAAAGACAGTTTAATAGGCAAAGCAAAAGCCATGCGCAGAAGCAAAGCAAAACAAGGAATTCATTCACCACTTCCCATGGGCAGGCAGGCGTTCATCCATCTCCAGGAAAGCAGGGCTCCATCATGTGTAATGGTTACTTAGGAAGACAAACACCATCACTCTGAATGTCCCCCCTTCCTTCTTCTTCCCCCAGCTTTATATACTGAGCATGACATCATATGGTATGGAATATCCCTTTGGTCAGTTGGGGTCAGCTGTCCCGGCTGTGCCCCCTCCCAACTTCTTGTGCACCCAGCAGAGCACGGGGAGCTGAAAACGTCCTTGACTAGTGTAAGCACGACTTAGCAACAACTAAAACATCTCCACATTATCACCGCTGTTTCCAGAAAAAATCCAAAACATAGTCCCATACTAGCTACTACAAAGAAAATGAACTCTATCCCAGCTGAAAACAGGACAGTATCCACCTCTTATTCCATACCATTTATGTCATGCTCAGGTCCCACACTATCCAGTACAACCTCATTAACCTCCACCCTCCCTTCCCATCCTTTGATAAAATACACAGATATCATTTATCACTCCCTTAGTCTATGGACCACCCCTGTAAAATATCTGTAGAGGGTCCACAAATGCCCACAAAATGTCCATTGAGTTCATTTAGTCCATGACTTTGGGCTCCATCTGTTCTGGTGGTCACTCAGGACAGGAGAGATGGTGTGTTGCGTGGAGTTACTGGGCACCAAAGCCAGCTCAGGTCAGGTCACTGCTGCACTTGCACTGCTTCTTGAAAGGCTTGTCCTCCAGTGGTTCAAGTGGTTCCTGCTGTAGAACATGCAACTCAAATCACAGGTTACAACAGTTTAAAGGTAGAACCATTACAATCTCCACCTCTGGCCCCTTTGGGCCAGGTTATAGGTTTTAACATTGCAATGAACTCCTCCCCTTGCTCCCAGCCTGGCTTGGACTTATCCACAGACTGCAGTCCTTTAGGTTGTTCCTGCTCTGAGTGGAGCCTTACCCAGGAGCCACAGTCTCTCCAGGATTATACCTGCTGTAGCACTGAGTTATCCAGAGCCACAGTTGCTTTGAGATGCACCTGTTCCAGCGTGACCTTCTCCATGGGCCACAATGATTTCAGAGATATACCTGCTCCAGTGTGGCCTTACCCACAGTTGCAGTCCTTCCATAAGTAAAACTGCTCTGTTGTGGGCTTATCCATGGCCACACACTTTTTGGTGCTCCAGCATGACCTCATGCACAGCCACTGATGCTTCAAGGTGTACCTGCTGCAGCACGGATTTATCTACAGCCACAGGTGCTTCAAGGCATACCTTCTCCAACATGGACTTACCCTTGGCCCACAATTCCCTCAGCCCACAATTGCCTCAGAGGTATACCTGCTGTGGCACAGACATAACCAAGGCCACAGATGCTTCGAGATATACCTGCTCTGGCATGGGCTTAGCCATGGCCAAAGATGCTTCAGGGTGTCCTGCTCCCATGTTGTTTCATCCACAGGTCACAGTCCCTTTGACTCGAGTTCACACTGGTGTTCCAGCCTGTCCAGTACAGCAGCACAGAAACAGCAGCGATGCCCTGGCCATCTGCCAGCCCAGGCGCCTGGCCATTGCTGTTATCAGAAAGTTCCCAGGCACAGCAGAGTAAGTTGATAAGCAGTACAGCAAGCAGAGAAAGCAAAAAGCAGCCAGTAACAAGCACTAGACTTTAAGGCATACAGTGTATGTATATATAATAAGGCAAGCAAGCCCCATAGCAAGCACAGAAGCCTGCCAATTAATAGCTAAACAGCAATAACCGCTATAAATTCAATCTAGGGCATTCCAATCAAATCTGTTGTTATCTCAAACCTTTTGTGCCCCACGTTGGGTGCCAAAAAGGACTGTCATGGTTTAGCCCCAGTCAGCAACCAAGCACCACACAGCCGCTCGCTCGCTCCCCCCCTGGTGGGATGGGGGAGAGAATCGTTAGAGTAAAAGTCAGGAAAGTCATGGTTTGAGATAAAGACAGTTTAATAGGCAAAGCAAAAGCCATGTGCAGAAGCAAAGCAAAACAAGGAATTCATTCACCATTTCCCATGGGCAGGCAGGCGTTCATCCATCTCCAGGAAAGCAGGGCTCCATCATGTGTAATGGTTACTTAGGAAGACAAACACCATCACTCTGAATGTCCCCCCTTCCTTCTTCTTCCCCCAGCTTTATATACTGAGCATGATGTCATATGGTATGGAATATCCCTTTGGTCAGTTGGGGTCAGCTGCCCCGGCTGTGCCCCCTCCCAGTTTCTTGTGCACACAGCAGAGCATGGGGAGCTGAAAACGTCCTTGACTAGTGTAAGCACGACTTAGCGACAACTAAAACATCTCTGCATTATCACCACTGTTTCCAGAAAAAATCCAAAACATAGCCCCCTATTAACTACTATGAAGAAAATTAACCCTATCCCAGCTGAAACCAGGACAGAAGATAACTTGGGCACCAATATTTTTCACTTGCTTTCCCAGGACTTTATAGTCTTCCTTAGTTCTGCCCAGGCTCTGGCTTGCAGCGTCATTTGTGCCCACGTGGAAGAGTAACAGAGGATAGTAATCAGTGCTTCTGACAAGTTGTGGCACCCTCTCAGTGATGTCTCGGATCTTAGCTCCCGGAAGACAGCAAACCTCTCGTGACTCCCTGTCAGGTTGGCAGATGGGTGCCTCAGTGCCTTTTAACAGTCACCCACTACAAGTACTCGTGTCTTCTTTTTACGGTATCTACTCTGTGCTGCTGGTACAGTTGCACCTTGTAGACCTTGCTTGTGGGTGTCTGCAGCTGCTAAAGCTACAGATCTGTTGTTGCTGGTGATACTGGGAGGTGGGGGCTGAGGCAGAGGCCTGCTTTTGCAGGTCACCAGGGTCCAAGGTGCCTCCTCCTTCTCAGTGGTGTCTGCTGCAGGAGCGGGGTTCTAAGACCGCCTATCTCTGCCTCAGTTCTACTGATATTACTCAGCCTTCTGTCTCCTGCAACTCAGCCACCTGGCGCAGCAGATCATCAACCTGTGCACATCTTGTGCAGGTACTTACCTTCTCACCAGGTGAGGGGTCGGGGCACTCATTGCAACCTACCACCTGTACTGAAGCCTCCTTCCTTACCATTTCCACCTGGGTGGATGCATCAGACCTCTCTGGGGCATTTGCCATGGGAACACTGGTATTAGCTCTGCAGCGAGTGCTTACCATTCTGACAGAGACCTAGAGAACTTCCTGGGCTGTGGGCCTACAAGCCAGATGCAGCAATCATTGTTACAAGTCAATACTGAGGCATTTCTTATCTTATCAGCAAGGGAACTTTATATGGAGTTGTTCCACCTCCAGCATTCCTGCTTCTATTGCTTAACCTGGTTCTGCAGTTAGGCCTTCTTGCCTACCAGGCCAGATCATTCCTCAGTCTCAAATTACCATTGCTGAGCAGTTACAATTTTAATTTCCCCCTTCACACGCTGGAGCAATTGAGAAAGAAAGAAGGAATGGCAAAAAAAGAACCACAATGCACTGACCCCAAGCTCCTGTGCTGTCTGTCACTTCACTGAAGGGACCGAGTGTAATGTGTCAACAAGGCGAACGGAGACCAGGAAGAGGGGAGGGGAGGTGTCTGGAGAGGAACTGAGTTGTGTTTTCTCTAAGTGTTTATGTATTTGTTCAGTTTTATTTCCCAATACCAGAATCAGTAATCAACTGTTTGTTAATTGGCATTGGCAATAACTTCATCAAAATTCCCTAACTCAAAACTCTTTTTTGGCCTGCAACACACATGAGATCTCATATTTGTGTAGTTCTGTCCATTAAGATAATGCGAACAAGGAAAAGTTAGATTCTGCAAGACAAATCAAAACTCAGAGAAGAATAGATACACATACAAAGATGTACTGTACATGACCATAAATTAACAAGATACAGTGTTACCCTGATTTTATATTCACTATATATCTTTTAAAGGAGATTTTAAATGAAAGCAAAATGAAATTGTGTTGCGACTAGTTTTCAAGCTGTTGTGTAGTATCATGGTTTCAGCTGGGATAGAGTTAATTTTCTTCGCTGTAGCTGGCATAGTGGTGTGCTTTGGACTTAGTATGAAAATAATGTTGATAACACACAGATGTTTTGCTTGTTGCTGGGTAGTTCTTGTACTAGTCAAGGACCTTTCTAGCTTCCCCATGCTCTGCCAGGTGCCCAAGAAGCCGGGAGGGGAGGGGGCACAGCTAAGAGAGCGGATTCAAACTGGCCAAAGGGATATTCCCTATCATGTAACGTCATGCCCAGTATGTTAACTGGGAGGGGCTGGCTGGGGGAGGGAGGCAGCAATCGCGGCTCGGGGACCGGCAGCGTCGGTCGGCGGGTGGTGAGCGGTTGTATCGTTTGTTTCTTGGTTTTTCCCCTTTTTCCCTTTTCCTTTTAATTATATTATCATTATTGCTATTACTATAATAGTACTCATTATACTTATCTTATTCTAATTATTAAACTGTTCTTAGCTCAACCCACAAGTTTTTTTCCTTTAGCTTTTGCTCTTCTGATTCTCTCCCCCATCCCACAGGGGTGGGGGGAGTGAGCGAGCGGCTGCGTGGTGTTTAGTTGCTGACTGGGGCTGAACCACGACATGTAGTTACCAATTGAATGAGTGGTTTGTCATGGACCAGCAGAAGGCAAGTAGTTGATAAAGCCAGAACTCCTTTTTCTACTTTGGTTCGGAGGACCTCAACTCTGAAGAGGACTTCAGCTGGGAAAGGAAAATGCTTCTCCCTTGCAGGACAGCAATACTGTCAAGACACAGACACACAGATAACTTGTCATATAGCCACTAACACGAACATGGTCAAGCACATCCTCATGTACTTTCAGTGCTTACAACCAAGACCAACACCAGCAAAACACCGATAAAAACACTCTGCAAGAGAGGGTTCAACAGCCATTATGACAGATCTTTATTATGATTATTTTTAAAGGCACTGTAATTTGGGTTTAAATTATGTGTTTAGAATTACACTGTCCGTGCTCAGTTATTTGCTGCTATATTCCCAGCAGGAGCATTTGTCTACTTGATGAAAGGCTTGGAGGAGAAGTTACACATCTGTAAGTTGCACTGCATTCTCAGTTTTAGAGAAATCAACTTTAAATTCAATGACATCCCCTCCATTAATGAAAGTGAGAGAACCCCTTATTGGTCAGTCCCACTGGAAATCAAAGGCTATGATCCCAATTCACACCTCTGTACTGTATTAAATGCTTCTAAAGAAAAATAGGGTATTTGACTGTCACAGATTAATTATTAAGAGAAGTCATTGTTGTGGGGTTAACGAACAGGTTTTTATTAATGCCTAAATGATGATCAAATGATAATTACTTGATGATTGAATGACAATTAAATATTAATCAAATTGTGATTAAGCAAGAATTGAATGGTAATTAAAACACTGATTGGCAATGATTTGACAATGATTTAAATGATTTAAAAAATAATTTAGATGGTGATTAGATAGCCATCACTCTACTACTTACTACACTTCTAATAATTAAGCTATAGCTGGATATATAAATGTCCCTAGCATACAATATACCTTTAGGCCTAATGTAAAATGTCATTTACCTCATTGTAGATATCAGATGCCCGGTAAGGTGTCTCAACTTCAAGGAGTAACCTTGAGAGGTGTCCCTGCTCAAGGGGGAGATCATCGCCGTGCAGCCTGCTGCTGTACAGGATTGCTCAGTGGGCTTGAGGGGACTACAGATATTTATAGCGTGAAGTGATTGACTTGTAGTCAAACCCCTCCTTTGGTGTATGTGCAGGAGTGCAGCTGTAGCAATTGTAGTTTTGTCTAGTCCCAGCTCAAGCTGGTATTGTTAGCTCCTGATAAGATGTGGCCTAGATTCCTTAGTTCCTGAGAAGATATGGCCTAGCACAGTTTTCAAGGTTTGCACAGCAGGGCTGATTTCAGTCAGGCCTACTTGTCGGTGATGCCTGAACCAAAGTACTGTTCACTCAGTCAGAGTGAGGGCATCCATGATATTGACTGAAGCAAGTGTCTGTGCATGACTGACAAACACCTTGTATAAAACACATTTACAAACACGTTAAGGTTGACTATAGAAGAGTGGAGGAATTAGTCAAATCATACAGAACAAAGTAGCAGAGTCAAGATTCTGAAGATGTGCCCAATCACTGCAGACCACACAAAAGCTTTATATCTATGCTCAAGCAATTAATTTTTGCCTTCTGCACTTGAATATCAGGCCAATTGATTAACACAGGAATGAAAGTGATTATGCGTTACTTAGTACTTATTTGGGGGGAAAAAAACCCAACCACTATAGAACAAAAACCTTCAAAGCTCACCATTTTCTAGTTTGAGTATTGAATAGTACTGAGTATGAACACTTATCTGACAGAGACTGTAAACAGCTTGTAAATACACCAGAATTACTGCAGAGAACTGCGCGCCTAAGATAACACCTCCACCCTGCCTTTCTTATTGCTTGCCCTGATACCAACCACCTTAGTGCTTATGTAAGTAATGTTATTTGCATAACTCAAACTTATCAAACAAAGCTACTACATTTCCAGGTTGTACATGTCCCCAATTTAAGTTTCTTGCAAAGTCCCACCTAATTCAGCTCTAAAATGCTATTTGAAAGTGTGTGAGCCAGACACTGCCTTCACATTTTAGAGATTAAAAAGCAAGCAGATTCAACTGACGTGGAGCAGTTGTTACTGAATCACAGGAGATGGGCACTTGGTTTATCCACAGTCAACATCAAAAAAGGTTTTAGCATCATTACTGAGCCATAGGTCCAATTCAGTGCAAGCTCAGCTGCCTGAGGAGTTACAAGCTAAAACAAAAGAACAGGATGAACAACCTCCGTAATGTGTGTGCACAGTGTTCAAAGTTTATGTACTTTGCAATACTGAAGTGGAAACTGCCCCATTCAGGACAGATTGCCTCTGATTGGTCTCAATTATTTACCAGCTGGGACCAGTGCTGGGGCTATTCATGTTTTCTCAGACACACTAGGAAAAGAATCAGTATCTTCAAAAATTGTTCATGAAATTTCTTTACTGGCTGTTTGCAGCTACTGTAATAATACACCAGACAATACATTTAAAAAAACATATTTCAATTGTTTGTCAACCATGTTCTTTCAAACTGTGATAATCTAGTCAGTTTGATAGACAAACCCACATGCTCCAGACTATTTTGAAAGCTCAGTGTTTCACATGCCCAGAGTGAAGTCATTTTCTTATGCCATACTACCAAGATCTTATCAAACTGCTCACTGAAGAGGTGCATTTTTGCCACATCCACAAATCCTGTTTCACATATCTGCAATGTAAATTAACAAACAGTCAGAGGTAACCAATTCTGTAATTTTTTGACCTATTTGTTATTGTCATATAAATGACAGAGGGAAGAAGCAAAAATACTGTAATGAAGTAAAGTTTCAAACCGAATTAAAGGACAAATTAAGAGAGTACATACATTATTCCACACCAATCCTCTATCAGTCATAGCTAATAAGACTTATGATGCTAATCCAGTTCCTATTATTAGAGTACTGTATTGCTTTATATAGGAACACATGAAAGCTGTTCTGAATTAAAGAGTTTCCTCTTTCCCCATGGTGAGCTTCTCTCATTAAAGAAAAATGGTTTTAAGTCTTGCAGATAAAACAACACATGAAAATCCTCAGGCCTTCAGAGCACAAAATTGCTGAAATACAGCCAGTATGTGATGGTCCAGTTCAGCTGTAAACAGGAGGTTCTCCAGGGTTACCATGTACTGCTGAATTATCTGGTGATGCTGCAGATAAAAAGATAAACTTTTGTTGTTTTCATTCATCTTCATACACAAGAACAAGCAGAAGAGTCAAGACATACTGTATCACAGATCAAATGTTTTCACCAGAACTAACAAGCACATCTAATTTACACAACGCATTAATCATTGCCAACTGCAAGAATGGAGAGTACATTGAAATCCTGTTTTGAGAAGTACTGGGTTCCCTGTAGCTACTCAGTTCTAATCCTGATTCCAAATAGTGAGTAGAGGCAACTGCACAGATATGCTAGGACTCGGGACATTTGCTTTAGCATTAAGTCATTTTTATGATCAGGGTAGAGACTAACCCATAGAGGGAATTATGCCATTAATCCCATGCAGTTTCCTATCCTCTAACACAATTTATGTTCATGTAAACACAAATAATTTTCTATTACTCTGGCTGTTGCTTCCAGGCAGTTACTTAACTGGCTTTTTACATCTGTTGCCAGATTTAACATAGGAGTTCCAAGCTATATTTTTAAATAGCTATTCTTTATAATCAGATACATACATTTAAAACATTTTCATCCATTTGTTAGGCACTTATTTTGGTATACTTGTTCTCTCAGGACTCTACCCTTACTATAACATGTGGTAAGAAAAATTCAGCTACATTTACAACCACATCTTGATATTGTTTTGCACTATATTCACAATGCAAGAAACAAATCAAGGAGCTCACCCTCCAGTCATTTAGCAAGTCTGTAGCAAAGATGGGGTCAAAACCAGAGACAGACACAGCCAAAACTCACACTAGTCCCTGAAAAAGACTGGTGATGCCAGCTATGTCTGTTCTAATGGAACTGGTAAAAATAAGTGACCAAGCTCAGCTCTCAAATCATGTAAGCTTTTCTTTCCAGCACCTGCCCAAAGCCTTCCAAACCAAGAAGTGAAACTTACCTGTAGGAAGATTTGCTGCAACCTCTCTATACAGCTTTTGTACCAAGGTGTAAATACATCAATCCCACCAGTTTCACAGCGCACTAAGTGTTCAGTTAACAACATAATGAAACGCTATAGAAGAACACAAATAGAATGTTGGTTGAGCAAATCTTTTCAGATGAAAACAGGATACCAGCCTCAGATGAGACAATCCATAGAACATTTGACAGACAGAAGCTTTGAACAGCAACATCAGAATGAATATTTCACTTAGGAGACACTAAGTAGAGTAACTACTTACATTCAAAATACCTTTTTTTTTTTTTGTTTAGGAAATTGCATACTATCAAAAGAACTCATTTTCTCAGGCTCTTGATGCTGAAACAATTCTTGTTTAGGGGAGTTAGGCAGTTCTTGAATTCTTATCCAGAATAAGCCCATCTACCCCTTCCCATGTACTCACCCCAAGAAAATGTTTAAGATACAAATGATGCTGCAAAGACATCACCCATCATTACCTGGAATATAACAAGGAAGAGATTCTTCTGTTCACTCTGGGCTGATTCTACTCTCTCCTGCAAGCGTTCTATTTGCTCTTCTAGAGGTCCATCTTCCCTATCACTACTTTGGTCATCATCGTCATCATCTTCATCGCTTTCTCGCTGTAAGTAAAAATGAAACACAACTAACTGGAGATGTGACTACCTGTGGATTCTGCTAGTATCCATTGGAATGATAAACAGGCCTCTTGATTGACCAAACACAAAGTCTGCAGCACAACTGAAGCTGCTCTGTAGCCTTTCAAGTGCTATATGTTGAGGGATGCTTACTTTATAAATACAATTCATGAAGGAAATTTGGAAGGAAGGAGAATGAGAAGGTTAAGCTGAATCAACTTGAGACAGTGCCAGGATGGAAAAGGCCTGGAAGCAAACAAACAAACAAAGCCAAACAGAAGAACCATGGCAGGTTTGTACCGGGTCTGGCTTGAGTGGAGTTCATTTTCTTCATAGCAGCCCATATGGTGCTGTGTTTTGGATTTGTGACTAAAACAGCGTTGAAAACTGTATTGGGTTTATGTAGCAAGGTTTTGGCAGCAGGGGGGCTGCAGGGGTGGTATCTGTGAGAAGAGACTGGAGCCGCTCTGTGCTGGACACAACTGGTGCCAGCCAGCTCCAAAACAGACCCATCATTGGACAATGCTGAGCCCAACAGAGAAGCTGGTGGCACCTCTGGTGGCACCTCTGTGAAACATATTTAAGAAAGGGCAAAATGCTACACAGCGGAGAGAACTGAGGGAAAAAAAGTGTGAGAAAAAATCCTACAGACACCAAGATCGGAGATGAAGGAGGGGGAGAAGGTGCTCCAGGCACCGGAACAGAGATTCCCCTTCAGCCTGTGGGGAGATCATGGTGGAGCAGGTGGATGTTCCCTGAAGGACTGCAGCCAATGGAGAGGACCCATATTGGAGTAGAGGAAAAAGTGTGAGGAGGAAGGAGCAGTGGAGAGGAACTGTTATGAACTGACCACAACCCCCCATTCCCCATCCTTCCTGCGATGATGAGGGGAAAGAGGTAGAGGAGTCAGGAATGAAGGAGTGAAGTTGAACCTTGGATAAATGTTGGGGAGAAGGTGTTGTTTTAATTTTGTCTTTGTTTCTCACTACCCAAATTTATTTTAATTGGCAATAAATTTAATTTTCCCCAAGTTGAGTCTGTTTTGCCCATAATGGTAATTGGTAAGTGATCTCCCTGTCTTTATCTTGACCCATGAGATTTTCCATCTCTTTTATCCTCTTGTCCTGTTGAGGAGGGGGAGTGAGAGAGTGGCTGGATGGACATCTGGCTGCCAGCCAAGGTCAACCCACCACAACACCACATTAATGTTTTAGCTATTGCTGAGCAGTGCTTGCACAGCATCAAGGCCTTTTCTTTTTCCCACTTTGCCCCTCCAGTAACTAGGCTGGGGGTGGGCAAGAGGCTGGGAGGGGACATAGCTGAGACAGCTGACCCAAACTGACCAAAGGGATATTCCATGCCATATAACATCATGCTCAGCAATTAAAAAATATATATATATATGGAGGTTTGGTCTTCCAAGGTAGCCATTGCTCAGAGAGTGCCTGGGCATTGCTCTGCTGGTGGGAGGTGATGGATGACTGCCTTTGTATCACTTCTTTTTTTTTCCTCTTTCCTTCACTTATTAAACTGTCTTTATCTCAACCCAGTTTTTCTTGCTTTTGCTCTTCCTATTCTCTCCCCCATCTCACTGCAGGGGAAAGTGAGCGAGCAGATGTGTGCTGCTTGGCTGCTAGCTGGGGACAACCCACCACACAGGTTTGAAGACTTGCAAGATGGTTTTCTAGTGGAGCCACAAAAAGACAGTAGGCTGACTATCATCAACAGACAAATAGAAGCTCAGTAACATATGTGTGGCAGACCTTTTTAAAAACTTGTCTAAATACTGTTCCGGGACTCAGATTTCATTCAAGAATATATCAGATATATATCAAGATTATATCAGATCTGCTATCTAGTAATTGGATAAGGAAAAGTCCTACACAAGACAAGTCCTATACAAGGCTCCAAGATGCATGGAGCCTTTGTTGCAGCTGTCTCCTGATTAGGGAGGGTCAAGCACCCTTTTAGCCAGTGCTTGGGAGAGGCCAATGTAAGAGCCAGGCCTAGAAGGCAGCTCCCAGAGGGCATCTCACAGACAGCCAACAGGTGCAGCAGTTTGTACCGAAAGGTGTCACAGCTGAATTTGTAGCAGCATAACAGTCTCAGATATGGTGGTAACATGTCACAGGGCAGATTCCCTAGCAGTTGTTGTAACAGCTGTCCCTGCCAGGGCAGAGGCTTTGACACAGACAGAGCTCTGGATGGTAATAGCACCTCTCCAAGTCCCAAGCTGCAGGGAGAATGCCTGGGGCCTCTGTCTGACACCAGGGGAGAAGGCCCTCTGTTCTGCAAGAGGCATGCTGTCTTGGAGGAGCTGTGCTGCCCACTGGAAGAGTTATGGTAAGAAGTGAGCAGGCTGCGCAGCCTGTGTTCCTCAAACATTATTCCTTGAACCAATTAATCTCAGACTAGCTGATGATTCGTGGCTTGTGCCAATCCTTTATATCCATTGTGTTAGCAAGGGCCATGTTACCCATCTCCCAATATGTTGTCTGGATGTGTAAAAGCCTTACTGAAATTAATTAAAATAGACCTTCAAAGTTCTCTTCTTCCAAACAATGATTTAGATCAGGAGGAGGGAAGCTCAGGACAGGTGAGAAAATTTTGCGTCAGTGCTGGTAAACATTTGTGGTGCACATCTCAAATCAAGATGAGAAAAAAATTGCTTCCTCTGCCATGCTCCTAAGCATGGTGCCAAACCTAACTGTAACTGGTGTCTGATGTGACTCTGGTTTTCCTATTTGTTTGCAGTTAGAATCATACCAGGGAAACATCTGCCCCCTGGCTGCTGGAGTCCAGCCAGCACCGACAGCACAGGAGTAGCTGAATGGAATTAACGAAGGCTGGCATGAAGACAGCAGCCTGAACCTTTTTCAGTTGTCCAGTGTTTGTGTAAGGTGCTGTTAGTTCTTAGGTCCATTAACTTCCAGAGAAACAAGCAAGTAGAAAAATGATATGCATAAAAATTATAGATATAAACAAAAAATTATTTAATGGCTAAAATATTCCCCACAGTGAATAAACTCCAGAAATCTTTCCAGTCAAGTGCTTTAATATTTTCCCCTCCAGACTTTTTAATGGATTGTTTAATGCTGGTTTTTGAATGTCCTCTGTGAGTGCTAAACAGCTGCCTACTTCCCTTTGTAGGGCCTGTCCTGCTATGCTTGAGACCAGGCTCTGGAACTGTGAATTCCTTGCCACAATTTCTTGGGGAAAAGATATTTCAGAAAAACAGACACAAGCCAGTACCATGACTGGAGAGGAAGGATGCCCCTGGAGGAAATCCAGAAGCAAAGTAAGATCCAAGACAACAGAAAACAGATGAAAGTGGAGGAGGAAGTGCTGAAAGACAGGCAAACAAGCCTGTCAAGTGGCTTTGACATATTTGAGTGCCCACCAACAAAAAATGAAAGTGAGGTGTGAAAGCATGTGGGGGTCAAGGGTTGGGGCTATGGGGAGAAAAATCAGAGGCAGTTGGCAAAAAATACAATCTGTGAAGTTTTTCACAATAACAGGTCTTCACATAAGATACGAGGTACTAAATGACTACTTACTAGTAAAATCTGAAAGTAACTAACAGAACCTACAGTAAACTTGAGTATGAATTTGACTGTTCCTATTACTACCCAATAATGTAACAGAAACCAAGATTCAAAAAACAGAGTGAAAGAAGCTCATGTTGGAACAAAAACTTATAAGAAAAACCTCGAATGGTGCAAATGCATGTGAACTTCTTTAAAGGCTTCACTGAATTCTCAGGCTCTAACAGCCTTTAGAAAAACATACGAAAAATGTGTCAACTTTAGTGTCCTAGTACAGCATGTGTAGATATGCCTCCTGACAGTATTTTTATACAGCCCCTCCAAGAACCAATTGCATGTCAGTCTGAAACGTGACAGCCTGCAGGTTACTTAGTGTCAAATATATGTATAAAAAAAATTAAACAAATTACTCTTTTGTGCTGTCTTGCTAATCTTGCCTTGGTCTCCTCCAGTTCTTTGTGAATCTTCAGTACATGCTTGTTCATTTTACGAATTGTGGAATGTAAGATTTCCCAGACATACAACCTAGGAAAGATGCAGAACCCAAACCAGTAAATTGCATGCTGTTTCAAGACAGAAAATACACAGGTCTGCTATAACTCTCAACTCTTTTTATTCAAATCATCAGAAACAGGGCAACTTTCTATTGCTACAGAGCAAGTTAAATTAATAAACAAATAAAGAAGCACCCAACACTGATGTGGGGGAAATTTACAACATTTCATCATTATTACCCAGGATGTCTACTGGAGTGAGCAAACATTCAATATTAAGAAAGCATATCACTCACTTCTTACATGTACTTTGCACTGAATAACCAAACTAGTGCTTTATTTCAGAATAATTCTGTAACATTGCTAGCATCAAACTGCCAGGTCTAAGGATTTTTCCCACTCTCAGTAAGCAATATATCTGAGGGTGATGCAGGATACATGCCCTAGGTGCAAGCCAAGATTCCACCAGGCTAGCAGCTATATGATAGGGTTAATGGTTCTTGTCCAGAATCGGTCCTAGAGCTTCTCCTTCCATTTTGGCAAACTTACAGGCTTCTTGCATGAATCTTGCTAGCATAGCTTTTTGCAGGACATAGAGATGCATGCTGCAGCTCAGAGGAAAATACTAAAGCTTGTGTTTTAGGGAAGCAACACAATTTTATGTAGAGTTTAAAGCAAAATAATGAAAGTAAAAACTACAATTATTTTAAGTTAAAGGATTCTAACCATTTAAAATAAAAAATCAGATAAAAAGCAACTGAAGATAGAAATTCCACACTTATTACCTAGTAAAATCACGTGCAAGTTCTGAAGAGAAGATCCAGTTTGCTACTGCAGCACAATCAACAATCTGTGTTCGAATCATCTTATCCACAAGAACAGCAATCATCTACATTTTGGGAAAGACAAGATGGTCATTCCTACCACAAGAAACAGTTAAGTTTACCTGCTGCAACATGGAGTCTGTGAAATTACTGTGGGCTAAGGTACAGCCAATGCTGGGTTGTATGAAAAGCTATTAGAATCAAGTTTGGTTTTATGCAACTTTGCAAATACATTAGTCAAACTAACGGGTGATTTCAAACACTTTAGGAAGCTAGTACTGCTTAAAGCAGACATCTCATTTGCTGAACCTAAAAATGCTCAAACTAGGGGAGCTGTATCAATCATGCCAAGTATGCATTCACATTTTAACAAGTTGTCTTTACTCCTCATGAGAGTGGTGACTTCACTTTTCACTTAAGTGAGTACTTCTGCTATTCCCAAGAGCAAAAAAGAACTGAATTTTGAGACAAGGCATCAGAGAAGCAAGTCCCAGTAGTCAACATTGGAGTATCCAACCAGAAGACGTGTTCCTGTTACATAACCATAAGGTAACAGCAACTGCTAGCCTACTCTCCTTGGACTGCAACAGTCCCCAACCACAACTATATGCTCTTTCCTGCGGGACCTCTTCATTTTAGAATGAAACCAGCACTGTATATAAGTATTTACTACAGGACACTACCTTGATGAGGCTTATGGGAAAATCAAGCAGGTAGCTACAAAAACTATCTTGTGATTAGAACAGCTTTGTGCCATTCAGAAAAAGGGGCCCATCTTAATGATTCATGTACTCTATACCACAATACTCAAGAAACTCAACCTGCAATGTATTTATTCTCATAATCATCCTTTCTCAAATAGGGAAGTGTAACAAGGCTCAATTTAAGGCAGAAAACTAAATTAACAGAATGAATCAGAGAACTCATGACTCATCAATTTCCAAGATTGCTTCCTGTATGTATTCTTCCTGGCATTATCCAGATTACCTAGTTTGAGCCTTCATGTAACACAGACAGAGGAATTTGTGAAAGTATTCAATCTTGATGTCAAAGCTTCCCTTTATGACATTAAAGCCTTTGTGCCCCCAGAAAATAGTTGAGGCTGTGACCATCCATATTTTAAAGGTTGATATTTGAATATGTATATATATATTTAATCTCTGCTTTTTTTTGATCCTTTTATTTAAGAAGCTATTTTACAATACCTTACCTCTCTTTCAGGACATGACTTTTAAGAATATTAAAAGTAATCTTTTAGTAACCCTAGAAAATGGGCCTTAGGCCCAGTAGCAGATGCAAGGATTCTCCAGCACTCAATTAGATTACTTTTGGAAGTCTGGCTCATGCAACTCAGGCACCAATCACTTCCAGATGTAATATCATATATTACACACCAGGGAGAAATATGCAAATAACTAATGCAGAAAAATTGAACACAAATTTCTTACTGATCTCCATTTATAAAACAATGACAACATGGGGAAACAACTGCTGTAAAAAAATTGCATGTTTTAAACTGAGGTATTTTTCATAGTTCTTTCAGCACATTATTTCATCAGACTCAGGAATGAACTTTAACCCTTTAACCGCAGTAGTGTCACAGACAAATCTGTTCTGAGCATTGGTTGAGAGCAGATTTACTTGCTCTGTCTGTGCATAACACTGATTCCAACCTGGTATTTTTGGCTCATTGCAATTGCTAGTTAAAAACCATACAAGTGCTAAATAACCAGGTTCTCTCTTCAGCCTACTTCTGTGTTACAAGACCTACATCTTAAAAAGCATAAAGTATGAGAACGCTGTTCTAGTATTGAAATTTTGAAGAAAAATAGGGTTGGGTTTGTTTTGGTTTAAGTTATTCTCGTGTAAACCAGAGCATAGCATAAAGCTGAAAGTCTTCTACACTAAACTTTTAACGTGAAAGTTTCACCGATAGAGAATAAATTTGATGTCCAGTTTAAGGCACTTAATAGTAGTAAACACAACTTCAATTCTTTTAAATACAAATAGGCAGTAAACAGTATTTTTAAGTAAACAAAGGAAACTGTAATGCTTTATATTTTAACATGACTTTGTGTGAGTGGAAATGTCAACAAATATCTGCCGTTGATGCTCTTACCTGCGGATGATTCTTCCAAACCTCATATACAACTCTCAGGACATGGAGTTTCCCCTCATCACTTTCAGCAAGTACTTTGAAGACTTCATGAAACCTTTAAAGAAATATAAGTAATCAGTGGAGGGGTTAGGATCAGGGCAATGAAGCAGGAGACACATAGTAAGTGGTTTAGATGGTCCCAACATTTTCTTTTGGCCAATCTGCAACAATTCTGGAAAGGCTACCCCCTGACAAATAGAACTGTCCTGAGTTTAAAAGGTTGCAGAGGCAAGACAACTCCTAAAAGCAATGTAACCCTGCCTCAGGGCAAAATTACTCCTCAAAGCTAGGCTACAGTTCTCGTGCTTTTAAATGCAGGAGAGAACTCTGCTGCTCGATGTGCTTATCTATATGCAGGCAGAGTGAAATTTGCTGCTTTTTGTGCCTTGGACTTTACCTATTGATAAGTGTTTCCACAACCATAGACCATTATTCAATCTCCCCTCTACTGAGGAAAGCACTGAGAGCATCTACTTCAGTAGTTAGGCTGACTATTATGTCAGTATTCGCAGCCCAGTTTATGTAATGTAGCTATAAAGTTTCAATAGCTCCTTTTGACCTTAGAGATATCACTGTTGACATGTAGCAGTGAAACCACCAGAGCTCTGAATAGAGTCCTGCTCCTTATGTTACTGACTATAGGCTAGCAACCATCATTTGTTATAATCCATCATCATAAATCTTCCATGTGTAGACAAAATCAAGCTTTTACATTTGTAACTTATATAAAGTTGTATAAATAGAAAGATAATTCAGTAAGACACATGACCACCTCTTTCATACTGAGACAGTTTAACAGCATCAAATGTTAGATGTGCCAACCAGGAATGAGGCACTCCTGGACTTGCTATTCACAAACCGAGAAAACCTGCTTTGTAATATCTCGGTTAGTGATAGCCTTGGCTGCAGTGACCACAATATTGTGGAGTTCGGGATCCTGCTGAGTGCACTGAAGGTCAGTTCTAAGACAAGGATTCTGGATTTTAGAAGAGCAAACTTCAGTGCACTCAGGGTTCAGTTGGGAGGGATTCGATGGGAAGCTTCCATGGAAGACAAAGGAGCTAGTGAGAGCTGGGAATTCTTCAAGAACTCTCTATTGGAAGCACAAAGCCAGTTTATCCCCTACAAAGGAAAAGGAAGTAAGCGGAGCAAGAGGCCCCCATGGCTCAACCATGACCTCCTGGGTCTACTCAAATCCAAAAGGGAAGCACACCAGAGATGGAGAAGTGGAGGATTATCTATCGAGAGCTACAAGGGCATTGCCAGAGTGTGCAGAGATGCAGTTAGAAAAGCAAAAGCCCAACTCAAATTGAAACTGGTCATAGATGTCAAAAATAACAAGAAAGGTTTCTTCAGACATGTCAACCATAAGCAGAAAAAGAAGGAAAACATAGGCCCGCTGATAAACAGAATAGGAGAGTCAATCACCAACGATGCAGAAAAGGCAGAGGTCCTCAACACCTTCTTCACCTCTGTCTTTACCAACACTGTTGGGTCCCAGGCTTTGGGAACGAAATTGCCGGTTGAACCAAACACCGACCCACCAACAGTGAAGGAAGAGTTAGTACATGAATTACTACAGGAGCTTGACCCCTACAAATCAATGGGCCCTGACGCCATCCACCCGAGGGTGCTGGGAGAGATGGCTGACATCATCGCAAGGCCACTCTCCATAATCTTCGAGAAGTCATGGAGAATGGGGGATGTCCCAGAGGACTGGAGGAAGGCAAATGTTACCCCTATCTACAAGAAGGGCTCGAGGGAGGATCCGGGTAACTATAGGCCCATCAGCCTTACTTCAATCCCTGGGAAAGTTATGGAACGAATCCTCCTGGGGGCCATCATAAGTCAAATGAAGCACGTGATTGGGAAAAGCCAACATGGCTTCACTAAAGGCAGATCGTGCTTGACAAACCTGGTGGCCTTCTATGACAAAGTGACTTGCCTGGTTGACATGGGGCGGGCAGTGGACATTGTCTACATGGACGTCTCCAAGGCCTTTGATACAGTCTCCCCACAGTCTCCTCCTGGAGAAACTGATGCGTTATGGCCTAGACAAGTGGTCTGTGCAGTGGGTGGGGAACTGGCTGACAGGCCGCACCCAAAGGGTGGTGATAAATAGCTCCTTTTCCAAGTGGCAACCTGTCACAAGTGGAGTCCCCCAGGGATCGCTATCGGGCCCAATGTTATTCAATGTCTTTATAAGTGATCTGGATAACGGCATCAAGTGTAGCCTGATGAAGTTTGCGGATGACACCAAGTTGAGTGGGGAAGTAGATACTCCAGAAGGGAGAGCTGCTCTGCAGGGAGATCTGGATAGGCTGGAGGAGTGGGCCAGCAAGAACCTTATGAAGTTCAACAAGGAGAAGTGTAAGATCATGCACCTGGGAAAACATAATCCGGGAGTGCAGCACAGACTGGGATCCACCTGGCTGGAGAGCAGCTCTGTGGAAAGGGACCCGGGAGTCCTGGTGGACAGAAAGCTCAACATGAGTCAATAGTGTGCTGCTGCGGCCAAGAAGGCCAACAGGATGCTGGGTTGCATCAAAAAGGGCATCACCAGCAGAGAGAAAGAAGTCGTCATCCCGCTCTACTCAGCGCTTGTCAGGCCACACCTGGAGTACTGTGTACAGTTCTGGTCCCCTCTATACAAAAAGGATGTGGCCAGGCTGGAAGGGGTCCAGAGAAGGGCCACCAAGATGATCAAAGGACTGGGAAGCCTGCCATATGAGGGCAGGCTGGGAGAACTGGGTTTGTTCAGCCTTGAGAAAAGGAGGCTCAGAGGGGATCTCATCACCATGTACCAGTACTTAAGGGGTAGCTACAAAGAAGATGGAGACTCCCTTTTTACAAGGAGTCACATGGAGAGGACAAGGGGGAATGGATACAAATTGCTCTTGGGGAGATTCCGATTGGACACCAGAGGAAAATTTTTCACAGTGAGGACAGTCACCCATTGGAATAATCTCCCCAGGGAAGTGGTTGACTCGGCCACATTGGACACTTTCAAGAGTCGTCTGGACAGGGTGCTGGGCCATCTTGTCTAGACTGTGCTCTTCCTAGAAAGGTTAGACTAGATGATCCCTGAGGTCCCTTCCAACATTTGATTTTGTGATTCTGTGATCAAGTATGCTGTGTCAAAAATAAGTTATTTTCATCTCATTTTGCTTAAACAGTTGCAGTCAATCCTCTAGAAGTTAAAGCATGTCTTTAAGAGCGTGTGCTCCAAAAATATTCTAGAATAAATTTTATATTGCTTAGGTATATTTAAGAAGTTGTGAGTTGATTTTTTTGAAATTATTTTTTATTTAAAGAAAAGAAAAACACAATGACAACTGATTTTGAGTCATACTGGTTGTTGCAACACACTGTAGAAGACGTGATACTGTCATGAGAGGTATGCAGTCACTCAACATGAAGCAATATCACTTGCTCCTCAGGACACTCAGCAAATGATTAATTTTAAAATTAACTAATCTACCAGCTGTTCCTTCTCCATGATGCTCCAAAGTACATTATACTTGTGAACTCACAGATGGAGCCAGCCAAATGGGTTTAGGAAAGGTTCCCCCCATGCATACACTATATGGCTTTGTACATTTAAATATGCATCAGTCTTTGGAATACAGAATACACAGCAAAGAAACAAACCACCTGATCCACTCTATGGTGGCTTCCCAGCACTTCAGATACTAGTAGCATAATGTACTGTTGAACAGTTAAGGAAGAATAGGTAAGGCTTGATGTGAGAGAAAAAAAGCAGAGCAAACTACAGTAAGTACATTTTAAAGCCATCGGCAGCAGTATTCCTCTCCCATTATTCTTTGGGGTCTTCTAAACATAAAATTCATTAGCATCACAAAGTAGTCAAGTACTTGCAAGCACCTCCAGGACAGGCAATAAGCTGTCTGCTGCACTGTGACCATTATCAGCTCCAACTTTTCTTCCAGTCAGGTAACAGCTCTTTGTCTCATGGACTTTGTAAATCTAAATAAAGTTCAGTAATGCAAATGAAACCGAAAACAGAGAAATGCATGGCTTGAGCAATAACTTTCCTCTTTCAAAGGAAAGCATAGATGGAGTGCCTCGTTTGTTTGATTTAGAAACTATCATTAAGAGGATGTAATGGATTTACAAGTAGCTAATCCAGTCACTACCTAGGATGTTTTTCATTACACAGTGGGTGTTTCTCAAGACTTTGCAGTAGTATGCAGAAAGAATCATAACACACCACACTTGTTAGAAAGATTACTTAAGACTTCCTATTAACTCTATATTTTAGATAAATTAAATTTTCATAATTAGGAGTCACATACAGAAATATCTACACACTTAATGAGTTGATGAACTGCCACACAAATGATCTCCTTCCTGTTTGTTTTTTTTTGTTTGTTTTGTTGAACCAACTGACTAACCTGCATGTTATCGATTGATTTAAACACAACAGCACAACCCAACAGCAGTATGCTTGTGCAGGCAACTAACTCATAGCACAATACCTTTTGTTACTAACAAAAGCAAGGTGAGAGCTGGGTTAAAGGACATCTTTGTAGGCTATAATGAAGGGTACAAGGGGATTTATTTCAGCTCAATTTCTTACACTTACTTAGCCAGAGCACTGAAGGAGTGGCTGAAAGACTTCGCAGCTAGGTGGAGCAGAGTCTGTACAAAAACTTCTATTTTCAAAGGACTGAAGGTGAATCCTTCATCTGCAACTTTAAATAAAGTTAAAACAATAAGTAATTCAAGTAGAGGTTTTAAGTTGCTCCAAAATATTTAAAGATAATTTTTGTAAAGTGAATTAAAACAATAAATGCAGTTTCAGCAACTGGATTTTGCAAGGCTGAACAGGGAGTTAGTAATTATCTTCTAAAAGGGGCAGATCTTGGGACTTCCATCTATCATGGAGAAAACATGTAAAAATAGTTCCAGGTTAATGAGAAATAGCAGCAGAGAGACAGCTATGCTAGCGGCATCTAACAGCACTGATGGAGAGAAGCAGGAAACAACAGCTGAAGACACTGCAGAAATCTGCATTGGGCCAGAGACAAGGCAGGCCATAGAGAATGGGAAAGGGGGAATGGATGAGAAGAGAGGAAGCTGTAGATTATTATAATACAGAGGTTGGATATTTGTAGTGGTTGGGGAAGGGAGGCACCAATTGTGCATAGGGAATGTGGAACATGAAGTGAATGGTTCTGAATCCCCTGGACACCGCTGTAGACCTGCTGGCAACAATGGGTAAGAAAAGGAACATTGATTACTATGTGGTCTTTATAGCAAATCAAGGAAAACAATACTGGCTCTCAAGCAAAAAAAGGCTCACTGCTGTTCTGTGCCTGCATAACAGAACACTTACAAGTATTGCAGTATTACCCAAACTGTCCCTATGTTTTAAAGATCACTCCTCAAACCTGTAGGTCACACTCCCCAAGAGCACACTGACTTTGGAAATCAAGCATTAGGTGGGGCTGGACCAACAGGAAAGCTGGAAAGAACTTGAGCAAAGTCCTATCGTGAGAATGCCAGTTTCATTTAGATCTAGGGAAAGCTAAGATAGCCAGGGTGCTAACTTTAACTGCCATGGGACTATATCAACAGGAGGCAAGCTCTTAAGTAGGGCAAAGGCTGGGACAAAGCTGACACCATGAAAAGAGCTGCTCCAATGCTGAAGGCAAAGGAAAAACGTTTAAAATCCTTCATGCCACCTCTGTGGATAATTAGCAGAACCCACATCAAGGGCCAGGTTGCTTCTATTAACTAGAACATACCTGCCTCTGTACATGTCAAGAACAGAAGAAACACCGACAACTATGTTACTTCCATTTATTGTTAAACTGAAACCAACTATTAGAAAGGAAAGCATACAGTTCAATTATTAGCAGAAACCATAACTGCAGGACAGCAAAATGGTTTAGATACAAAACTAATGACAACCTTGCAATGCCTAATATCAGATGTCCTTACCATCATCATCATCCTTATTTGGATTAGGCACATCTCTTAAAATGTTGAAGATTTCATCATTACTGGCCTTATTTTTAATTGCAATCGTTAAACAGAGTGCTACAGTATACCCAGGAAGAGACCCTAAATGAAAACAGAAAGTTCATATAATCCTTTTCAAGTCTAGGATGGAATGAATATTTTTACATCAGCATGTTTCTCAGAGAAGCATGTACATTTCCCAGCTATCCCCAAAACTTGCTGCTCCCAGTACCACTGTCCACATGACCATTCCATAAAATTCATCAATGGGTTTCCTATTCTTCAAAAATTCAAGCCCTTTTCTAGCACCTTCAGAGTTGAGGGGGGAATAACTCCCCTGATTAAAGCTCCATTCTAATTTCCATCAGCTTCTTGAAAATGCAATACTTACCTGCTTTTTCTCACTTATCCCTGCCTTTGATAATGACAGATCCTTCACATGATTTGCTGCCTCTTTGCTTGTGTCATTAAACCAAATTTGTTTAGTAAAATCTTTTATTAAGTGCCCCATTCATTCAAAAACAAGTCCATATTATCTTTTGCTACATTCATTTCTGTACAGTATTCTGCCTGAATGATGGAAATAAATGAAATTTTCTTTTTTTAGACTCCTGGCAAACCAAAGCAATGCTGTAGCACCTAGACTGCAGTCACCTCAGCATGATTTAAAAAAAAAAGTCTAGCTGTATTAAGTTATTTTTTAAAAAAAGGTTTAGATTAGAAAGATCCAGACATAGCACTAGATCAAAATCGAGCATATTTATGTCAGCTGAGTTCTCCTTCATGAAGTTAAGTGACTTGACACTCAAGCTAGGACGTTCCCTTGCTTTGAAACAATTTGCTTGGAATTGAAGTTTCAGTAACTTAAATACTTACTATTGCTTTCATCTCCATATTTGTAAATACACACTGGGTTTGCAGGACTGAGGACAGAAAAGCTTGGAGGAACAATGTCTATTATTCGCTGATGGTAGGAAAGCCTACAAAAGTAAGTTTCACAGCAGTAAATTATAATGGCATATCATCATCAGGGCTGACTCAACTCACGGATTTAAAATATTTTTCCTATTTTTTTAATTTGGACTGTGCAAAAAAAAAAAAAATCAAAACATTTACTCAGTTCAATGGTAGTTCCTGACAGGTAGCAAGAGCTAACTTAATCAAAACTTACTAGTAGATGCTTAATACTAGAATTTCATCCTCACACAAGTCTAAGATGCTACAGGGACAACTGGTAAAATACCAGTATTAAAAGTGCAGGGGGGGAGAAAGAGAGAGAGAGGAAAACGAATTAAAAAAAATTTAAACCAAATGGCTTCATTTTACCTTCCATATTTCTTACCTTACAAACACTGAATTCCTCTACTAAATTTGCAGTAAAATCAAAAAGACCCACAGACAAAATGAAATCTTCTTGCAGCACAACAATTTCACACTTCATATATTAAACTCTCGCAAAACAACAGGTAAAACTTTTTCCATGTAAAATACTGAATTACATAGATTCTTTGAAGATTTTGCTCTTGCACTCTCCTATAACCCCCATTTCCACAATCGTTAGCCCAATCTTGACAGCTGTTGTGCTTTTGCAGCTTCTTTTTAAGGTCCATGAGAATCAGAGATGCCCAGAACAATCAAAATATTTATCTTAAACTAGAGATATAATAACCCCCCCATTTCTGTGAATAACCACTGTTTTCCAGCAAATTACCTGAACTTTTGTTTTCCTTCCCTGCCTGCTCTATTATCAACTATTTTCACCTATCCCCAAGCAGAAAAAGTAAAGCCTTCTTAATTTGTACCTAGAAGCATGAACAAGTGGGATGTTGCCTCCACTTGCTCCACCTGTTTGTCCCCCAGTCTGCTAGGAAAAGCAGTGCCCTACAACAGATACACTAGAACAAAACTGAGCAGACAACAGAACAGACTTTAGCTAAAAAAGCTAACTGAGAAAATATGTATGCTTAAGACAAGAGCCACATTAAAAGGAATGCATCATTCCCTGGAAGTAATGGCCAAACTTCAATTTAACGTAACTACAAAAGCAAGATGTTCAGAAGTCTTACTTACCTCATGCATTTTTCCAAAACCTCTCTCACAAATTTGGATTTGGGCTTCTCAAGGTCCTGAGTAAGACAGTCTGACCTATCAAAAAAAAAACCACAAAAACCAAACCAAAGAAAAAAAGAAAACCAACCCCAAAAAACCCCACACGATAATTTCTAACAAATATATTTGTGTTCTAATCTGTTTTGGTCCGATGCAACAGGTACGGAACATTCACTGGATAATCACAATTCATAAAATCATTCAGGTTGGAAAGAATCTCAGGAGGCTACCTACTCCAACTTCCTGCTCAAAGCATGGTCAACAATTAATTCAAACCAGGTCACTCAGGGTTTTGTCCAATCAGTTCTGAAAACCTCCAAGGATGGAGATGCTACAACCTCTCTGGGCCCCATCTCTAGTGCTTATCCTCACAATGAAATATTTTGCTTTATATCCAGACGGAACTTCCCCTGTTTGAATTTACGGCCACTGTGTCTCATCCTCCTGTCACGCACCTCAATAAGGAGACTGGCCCTGTCCTCTCAGTAACCTCCTCGTAGGTATTAGAAGGGTGCTATTAGATCCCCCTGAAGCCTTCTCTTCTCCAGGCTGAACAAGCACAGTTGCCTCAGCCTCTCCTCATAAAGCATGTGCTGCAGCCCCCTGACCAGCTTGGTGGCCCTCTGATTAACTCCCATACCAGCTTCTCAGTGTCCATCTTGTACTGGGGGGGCCAAAACTGGACACAGTACAGATCTAACAAGTGCCAAGTAAGGGGGAATAATCACTTCCCTCAATCTACTGGATGTATTCCTGTTGACATTGCCCAGGATACTGTTTGGCCTTTGTCACTGCCAAGGCACACTACTGGCTTGTGTTTAACCTATTGACCAGCAGGATCCCCAAGTCCTTTTCAGCAGAGCTGCTCCCCAGCCAGTCAGTCTCCCACCTGCATCATTGCAGGGGGTTAGTACATTCCAAGTACAGGACTCTGCACTTGTCCTTGTAGAACTTTGGGAAGTTCCTCTTGGGCCATTTCTTCAGCCTGAATAGGTCCCTCTAAATGACAGCCCTGTCCTCAAGCATATCAACTGCACCCCCAAATGTAATGTTGTCTGCAAGCTTGATGAGGGTGCATTCTGTCTCCTCCAGGTCATTGATAAAGATCTTAAACAAGACAGGTCCCAGGACTGACCGCTGTATTACTCCATTTGTAACCGGACTCCAGGTAGAGTACAAACCATTAACCACTACCCTCTGAGCCTGACAAGCCAGACAGGTTTTTATCCATCTAGACCATAACAATCCAAACTGGACTGAAGGATTCTGTAGGAGACCACGTAAAAACCTGTTCTAAAGTCAAAGTGGATGACATTTACTGCTCTCCCCTCATCCACAAATGTAGTCCTTTCATTATACAAGGCAATGAGGTTGGTCAGGCATGATTTACCCTTGGTAAACCCATACTGACTGTTCCCAGTCACCTTCTCATCCCTTGTGCTCAAAGATGCATTCCAAGAGGACTCGGTCCATAGTTTTCCCAGGGGCCAAAGTGAGACTGACAGGCTTATAGTTCCACAGATTGTTCTGTTGGTCTCTTTTGAAAATGGGTGCAACATTTACCTTTCTCCAATTACCAGGGACCTCTCCTGATCTACACAACCTTTCAAAGACAATAGAGAGCAGTTCACAATGAAATCAGCCAGGTCTCCCAGAGCCCTCAGGTGCATCCCATCTGGTCCCATGAATTTGTATGGGTTGAGATTTCTCGAGAGATTCCCAACTTGATCCTCTTCCACTACTGGTAATTCTTCTCCATGAACATTATCTCTAAGCACAGAGGCTCGGGAGACCATGTTTGTGAAGAATCATAGAATCATTAAGGTTGGAAAAGACCTCTAGGATCATCAAGTCCAACCGTCAACCCAACAATACCATGTCGCCTAAAACATGCCCTCAAGTGCCACATCTACACATCTTTTAAATACCTCCAGGGATGGTGACTCCCCCACCTCTTTGGGCAGCCTGTTCCAATGCCTGACCACTCTTTCAGTAAAGAAATTTTTCCTAATATCCAATCTAAACCTCACCTGACGCAGCTCAAAGCTGTTTCCTCTCACTCTATTGCTAGTAACTTGGGAGAAGAAACCAACACCCGTCTCGCTACAACCTCCTTTCAGGTAGTTGTAGAGAGCGATAAGGTCTCCCCTCAGCCTCCTCTTCTCCAGGCTAAACAACCTCAGTTCCCTCAGCCGCTTGTCATAAGACCTGCTCTCCAGACCCTTCACCAGCTTCGTTGCCCTTCTCTGGACACGCTCCCTCTTGTAGTGAGGGGCCCAAAACTGAACACAATATTCAAGGCATGGCCTCACCAGTGCCGAGCACAGGGGAACTATCACTTCCCTACTCCTGCTGGCCACACTATTCCTGATACAAGCCAGGGTGCTGTTGGCCTTCTTGGCTACCTGGCCACACTGTTGGCTCATGTTCAGCCGGCTGTCGACCAACACCCCCAGGTCCTTCTCTGCCGGGCAGCTTTTCAGCCACTCTTCCCCAAGCCTGTAGCGTTACATGGGGTTGTTGTGACCAAAGTGCAGGACCTGGCACTTGGCCTTGTTAAACCTCATACAATTGGCCTCGGCCCATCAATCCAGCCTGTCCAGGTCCCTCTGCAGAGCCTTCCTACCCTCAAGCACATCAACACTCCCACCCAACTTGGTGTCATCTGTAAACTTACTGAGGGTGCACTCGATCACCTTGTCCTGATCATTGATAAAGATATTAAACAAGACTGGCCCCAATACTGAGCCCTGGAGAACACCGCTCATGACCGGCCGCCAAGTGGATTTAGTTCCATTCACCACAACTCTCTGGGCTTGGCCATCCAGCCAGTTTTTTTTACCCAGTGAAGAGTACATCTGTCGAAGCCATGAGCCACCAGCTTCTCTAGGAGGATGCTGTGGGAGACAGTGCCAAAGGCTTTACTAAAGTCCAGGTAGACAACGTCCACAGCCTTTCCCTCATCCAATAGGTGGGTCACCCTGTCATAGAAGGAGATCATGTTGGTCAGGCAGGACCTGCCTTTCATGAACCCATGCTGATCCCCTGGTTGTCCTGCACTTGCCTGGTGAGCTCACTCAAGACGTATCGCTCCATAACCTTCTGTGGTACCGAGGTCAGGCTGACAGGCCTGTAGGTCCCCGGATCCTCCTTCTTGCCCTTCTTGTAGATGGGCATCAAGATTGAGGCAAAAAAGGCATTGAATACCTTAGCTACCTCTGCTGTCACTAAATCACCTGCCCCATTCATTTACTGATAATGTAGCAGCAGAAGCTCTCATTGCCCTTTATGTCCTTTGCAAATTTCAATTCAAGTTGAGCTTTAGCTTTCCTAATACCATCCCTGCATGCCCAGGCAATGTTTCTAAATTCCTCCTTTGTAGGCTGTCCTTGCTTCCACCTCCTGTGCACATCCTTTTGGATTGGACCTCAGTTATGATCTCCCTGATTAGCCAAGCTGGCTAATCAGGGACCATTCACGTACTTGGAGGAGGGTGTCCTTAAAGACCTGGCAGCTCTTTGGAGTTCCTTTGCCCTTCAGAGCTGTCTCCCATGGGATCCTCCCTACCAGTCAGTCCCCTGAATAAGACCACATCTGCTCTCCTGAAGTCTAGGGTCTGTACTCTGCTACTCTCCTTCCTCACTCCCCTCAGGATCTTGAGCTCCACTATTTCATGGTTGCTACAGCTAAGGCTGCCATTGATTGTCACATCCTCAACCAGTTTTTTCTTGTTAGTGAATAGCAGATTCAGCTGTGTGTCACTCCTACTTGGCCCATCCAGTACCCATGTCGAAGTTATTCCTGATACCCTCCAGAAATCTCCTTGACTACTTGCATCCCTCTGTGTTGCCCTTCCAGCAGATGTCAGGGAGGTTTAAGTCCTCTATAAGGAACAGGGTCTGTGATCCATAGAATTACTCCAGCTGTTTAAAGATGACTGACTGCTTTCTAATCCTGATCAAGTACTTTGTAACTCCCACCATGGTGTCACCCTCACTGGCCTCTCCTCCCATCTTGACCAACAAGCTCTCAATCAGCCTATTGCCCATTCCATAGAAGAGGTCCACGTATTCAATCTGGTCCTTCACATAGAGGGCAACTCCCCTCCTCTTCTTCCCTGCCTGTCATTTCTGAAGAGTCTGAATCCATCCATTACAGAACTGTGGTTATAATGAGCTCTCCCACCACAACTCAGCTACTATCACAGCTCTTCATCTGCACACAGAACTCTAGCACTCTGTTTCCCAGGCTGTGTGCATTTGTGCACGGGCACTTGAAGGGGGCCCTGTTGTCCTGCTTTATCCTTCCAAGTGATTTCTCGTTCTCATCACCCCACCCCATGTACTTTCCACCCTATTTTCCATTCACTCATGTCACTTCATGGTATGAACTCCATCACCCAACATACCTAGTTGAAAGCCATTCTCACCAGGTTGGCAAGCCTGTTGGCAAATATGCTCTTACCTCACCTTGTTAGATGGATCTTGGCTCTCCCTAGCAATCCTCATTCTTCAGAGGGACCCACAGTCATAAAAGCCAAAGTGCTGCCTGCAACACCAGCCATGCAGCCAGCTGTTAACTCACAGAATGCATCCACTCCTCATGTAGGTTTGAGAATACCACTTATGTCCTTCACCTTTCTCCTCAGAACTCTGTAGTTATTCTTGATATATTCCAGGTCTCCCCTGGCAATGTTATTGGTGCCCACATGGATGATCAGCAAGAGGTAATAGTTCAAGGGCCAGACAAGTCTTAACAGTCTCTCCACAACTGTCCTGGATATGGGCCCTTAGCAAGAAACAAACCTTCCATGACAGCATGTCTGGTCAGCAGATGGGTACCTCCATCCCCTGCAGAAAGGGATCTCCAACCATTATCATCCACTGCTTCCTCCTGGCACTAATGCACAATTCATGCCCAGCTGGCTCTGAAGCCTCCCTTACAGAGCCTGTTCCCCTGCATTAACTATTACAGGACCGTACCGATCCTATAAGTTCAGATCTAAGGGCAGAGAAGGAGCCTTTCTCCTGCTCCAGAAGTTACAAGTCTCTGGCCTCCCCCATCTTGGTTATCTCCATCCACCACTGGTTTAAGTGTAGCTTCTTGCTGTCCCTTCTTCCTTGCACTATGTGGCTCAGGCCCTGGTCTTTGCAAGGTCTCTGTGCAGACCCTGTTGATTCATTTACCTTTCCTAATGCTACAACAGCCTGCTCACCTCCTTACACAGCTCCTTTACCTGGCAACTCTGCTCTTTGACCAGAGCACACCTACCACAAGCAAAACTACGACTACCTCCTGCTTCAGGCAATTCCTGCAGCCCCAGACATCAGCAGTAACATTCCTCCTCTAAAGCTGAAACAAGGTTTTTAATTTACCAGGGGTGTTGTTTCCGACTAGTGCTGGGGACAGAGCCCTGTGGCACATCACCACCATTGCTTTACGGCCCTACACTGTCTGGAGCTCCCTGGTGTGCTGACTGCCCTGCTAACTGCTTGTTTTCTGTACTCTGGGAGCTGCATTTCTGCTTACCAGCTAAACAGGCATCATCCACAGCAGCTGAAGAGCAGATTATTCCCTAGTCAGCAGACTGTTTTAGACTTTCATGTTTTACAGTGTACACAATTTGAAGATAAGGAGCCAGTCTATCACTATTTCCTTATTGGCCATTAGCAATCTTAGGAATCCCATCTTCATAAAGTAACTTTTTGAATGGCTTCTCCAAAAAATTAAAGCAGTGTTTGCTCTGCTGGTTAACCACTTTCCCGAGGAAACAAAGCTTGTGTCATTTCACTATGTTCATCCCTCCAAACAATTTCTGGGTTCTTAGCTTATATTAAATACATTTCAGAGAAAGAGAAGTCTCAAAGAGTTATATTCTTAAAAAAGTTTTGTGAAAACTTGCAGTTTGGCAGAGGTATCTCCACATCAATGTTCCCAACAAGGGGAATGCAGGCAATGAAAAAACAGCTATTTGGAGGCTCCCACTTGGTCAGTCAACACAAACAAACTTGATAAGCAGCAAACACACAACTCCCAATTGACACAACACAGGGGCCATAAGCGAATCTGAAGTAATGCATCACATACAGGGCTGCACCCCTCTTCCCAGAGGCACCTAGGCACATTGGCTATGGGATGCAGGTATGGCAGCAGGCTGCAGAAGTTAGACTGTAGGGAAGACTAAGCCCCCAAGTAATCTTTCTTTATATGTGGGAGCAGGACAGGATGGGAGTAAGCAGAAGGCACAGTACCTGGAATACAAGGCTTTGGGAGAGCTATGGTTAGGCACTGATGGGGTGCAGGGAGCTCCTGCTAGAAGCCAAAAGATCAAGATTCAGGGGGAGGGGGGTGCGTGTGTCATGTTAGGATGGCACTCAGAGAGTGAGGTTACACATATGAATGCAGGGAGCCAAAGGGAAGGAGAGTCACGGCAAATTACTGAGAAGTAGGAAAACTCTTCTGAAAAGCTTGCAAACAACTGACTGAGGTGATAAAGACAAAAATCTACAAGCAAATTGGGTTTCCACTGTTTACAGAACACAGTACTGCTTGGATATTCATTACAAAAAACTGGGATTGTTTTTATAGTGACTAAAGGTTATCAACCTTGTCTACCAAGGTGTCATGGTTTTAGCTGGGATAAAGTTAATTTTCTTCACTGTAGCTGGTATAGTGCTATATTTTGGATTTAGTATGAGAATAATGATGATAACACACAGATGTTTTAGTTGTTGCTAAGTAGTGCTTACACTAGTCAAGGACTTTTCTAGCTTCCCATGCTCTGCCGGGTGCACAAGAAGCCGAGAGGGGAGGGGACACAGCCAAGAGAGTGGATTCAAACTGGCCAAAGGGATATTCCATATCATATGATGTCATGCCCAGTATATTAACTGGGGGGAGTTGGCCAGGGGGAAGCAGCAATCGCATCTTGGGGACTGGCGGTGTCGGTCGGCAGGTGGTGAGCGGTTGCATCACTTGTTGTTTAGTTGGTTTCCCACCCTCCCTGAGGTTTCACCTCTCTCTCTCGTTATTTTCATTTTCATTATATTATTATTGTTGTTGCTATTATTACTATTACTATATTATTATTTCAATTATTAAACTGTTCTTATCTCAACCCACGAGTTTTCTTACTTTTGCTCTTCTGATTCTCTCCCCCATCCCACAGGGGTGGGGGGAGTAAGCAAGTGGCTATGTGGTGCTCAGTTGCTAACTGGGGCTAAACCACAACACAAGAAATGGTAGTAAACAGGTAGGGGAAGAAGGGTCAAAATTGTTAGTGGAAAGCAGTTAACAGAACCACTATGTTGTGACATTTGCTGGATAAGTTTGAAGGTTTAACTTCTGATGGGAGACAGACTGACTTACCAATCTTCCCAGCTCCAACGGAACTGAAAGTTACTCAGATGGTGGGAAAACCAGTTAATAAACCTTTTTCAAAAAGAAGCAAACTCTATTAAATATCAGAACTGCAAAGAAAAACAAAAAAAAAAATCCCCACAAACCCCCTAATTGACAAGCAGAATATATCTATAACAAAATCTCAAAGATAAGCCCAAACTCTCCAATCTGTAGTCATTAATGCCTTAAATAGACATCAATGTTGACTCATACAAAAAAAGGCAAACTGAATTGAGAGTCAAAAGCCAACCTTTATGGACGAATGTGCAGTCTCTCTTGTTCTGGTGCATATATAGGACTAATGACTTATTAAAATAAGCAGTGAAAAAAAACTTAGTGCAAGTCTACAGATTTTCACATTCTTGCACAGTAATTTTAGTTCTACATAATGCAGACCACTCAATCTGCAGAAACACCATTGTTCTTTTCCAGCTAGCCAACCTTCTCATAAACCCACTTCCAACCTTTTCCTTCCTCAGGCCAATAGGGAGGTGAAAGTATTGCATAACAGAAGAGGGTATAGATGTGGAAGAGTTGTCATAGTTTTCATAGCTGCACTGTATAGCTAATCAGACTAGTGACTTGAAGGAGAATTTCTGGGGGAAGAGAGGCAAGGGGTCAGTCCGTCCCTTACCTTCTCTTCAGATGGCTCAAGTCTAGAGCCCCAAAAACATTTTGTACAGAACCAAACTGTTTATCGAGGATTTCAGATGATCCGTTTCAAAAATGCATCAATATCCAATGCACAAGAAAAATGAGAAATATTTTCTGTTGTCCCCGAAATACATACTTACCTGTCCATACATGTAGTATTCATTGTATCCAAGCGCATGTAAAGCATTTCTGTGGCTTGTGCAAGCTGCAAGTTTCTTATTAAAGTTAACAGAGAAGCATCTGAAATCGTATGTTACTCTCTCCATTTTTCAGAGGTGATTGCATCAACTCTCTACTAACAGCTCCCTGCCTCTATGTCATGACTTACCCCATTTTGAAAAGGCCACGGGAATAAATAAATAATGAAGCATGCAGTTTTCTCCAATAAGTAACATATATTCTCTAATCCAAGTCTGGTTTTCTTCCATTAATTATAGCGAGACCATTAGCTGCCTTTACTGGAAGACAGAATCCCCACCATGAGACAACAAAATCTGCATACTAATGATATGAATAGACATCAATCTTGCCATGGACCACATTTTTATGATCTCACAGTTTTAGCTTCACATGCTCCTGTTGCTGCCTAATCAACAGACCATCTTTGCTCATCATTGACAGCTCAAGAAAGTACATCCACACTGGCCTGACCCAAAGACCATGGCCAACCAACCCTGATTCTTTGTTGCTGTATCCCTATTGATACTTACTGCAATCAGGTCCCCACAATTTTAGGGATAGTTTCAGTGATTACTATGTGGTTACAATCACTGGGTGATTTCAAGCAGTAGAATAAAAGATTGGGAATGAAATTACCAGTAGGTATGTCTGTTAGTCCCCTCTTCTCAGTGACTGTAGTTCATTAGCCACAATCTAAAACTACAATGAAAAGGGGCCAATGCAACGCCTGGAATTAGCTAGGAGCTGATTCCTCACCTTCCTTCCTCACCATTAGCTACTCTCTGACCTGAGAGATTATTATTGACTTTATGAATACTCCTAGTCCATTTCAGTGCAAACTCAAACAGGTTAATTTATCTACTACACTTTGCAGTGAAATGGACTGAGCACCCATACCGCCATTACAACAAAAGATTTAAGAATATTAATAATTTCCTTTCCTTTTCCAGGTTTTAATATGACTACAACCATGCCACAAGATGCCCTAATGTAAAACCAGGGCTCAGAATCATGCAAGTTATTTATCCTATCCCTTGGCTACAAGTGGGCTCCTCAAAAAGATCAGATGAAGAACTGGAACAAGGTGTCTCAGTTTTCCTGGTCTGCAAGCTAAAGAACAGGCTTAGATGTGAATGCAGGCTTTACTTATGACTGTTGAGCTGTGATATTCCTTCATGTGAGGAGTGTTATTGGCAACGTTTCATACAGCTAAATATGGAAAGAAGGAAAATTTATTACTGCTGACATTTATTGCTATTCCATCTTGTACAGAACAAAAGAAAAAAATACTCCATTTTAAAAAGGCTCTTTAGCAGCATGAAAAGGATACAACTTGTGGTAAAGAGCCAGGCTGGAGTTTACACAGTTCAATGAGGAGTGCTGTGTACATAACCTCAATGTGTGGTGGAGATGGAAGCTGAAACAATTCTGCAAATATTACCTATGTGGGAGGAAAGCACAGAATCAGAGCACAGTCAGACTCAGCCTGCACAGTCCTGAACTTGAGAACAGCAATGCACACATTCAGCAATTAAATAACAAAACAAGGCCCATTTTATTCTGTCAAACTCATGTTCTGGGAAAAAGAGGAGCTTCAAAAGATAGTGCAAACTCTTCACCGTACTAATATAAGCCTCCTTAATTACCACTATCATTTTAGATTAATGCCATGCATAAGACTAGCATTATGCAACAATTCTGTTATGTCTAGTAAATACAAACAAACAGTGTAGAAGTGTGCACTGAGTTATAGCATGAGCTAACATAACATTATAGCAGAATCTGAGGCAGGAAGGAAGTGAGCAAGCTAGCTGAATTAATCTGCTCCTGACCTAGGAAAGTATTAAAAGAAAGATAAGCATTTAACATGAAAAAAACAGTTGCATGAAAGTGACGTATGTACCCTTCTTATAGCACTGTGTTTACTTTACTCCCACCTAAAAAGTTATACAAGGGTATTTGCATGTCTGTTAGGCAAAAAACCTGCTCTTATCCTCAGGATACAAAACAGGGGGAAAAAAGATAAGAACTGATCTACTTGAGGCATTATATAGGACCATGTTTTTGAAATTCATCAAGTGTTCATTATCAAATGTTCAGATACAAGTTTCAAACTGCCATATCATACTGTGGGGGGGTGGGGGGAGAAATCACCTGGCTACCTGGAAAATCAGGGCACTGATAACATACACAGACTCTGTAAAGCTTAAGTTCTAAGTTAAGTTCTAAGTTCTTATGTTGTTTTGACACTTTGGTTTCACAGACACAAATAATACCAACACATACATCTATGTGGAGCTATTAAGAAAAAGGGGCCACACTCCAGAACGTTTTGCACAGACTACAGAATAGTATGGAGAATTCTGGGCTTGTGTCATGGTTCTAGCTGGGATAGAGTTAATTTTCTTCACTGTAGCTGGCATAGTGCTGTGCTTTGGACTTAGTATGAAAATAATGTTGATGACACACGGCTGTTTTGCTTGTTGCTGGGTAGTGCTTGTACTAGTCAAGGACTTTTCTAGCTTCCCCATGCTCTGCTGGGTGCCCAAGAAGCCGGGAGGGGAGGGGGCACAGCTAAGAGAGCGGATTCAAACCGGCCAAAGGGATATTCCCTATCATGTAACGTCATGCCCAGTACGTTAAATGGGAGGAGCTGGCCGGGAGAGGGAGGCAGCAATCGCAGCTCAGGGACCGGCAGCGTCGGTCGGCGGGTGGCGAGCAGTTGTATCGCTTGTGGGTTTTGGGTTTTTTCCCCTTTTTCCCTTTTCCTTTTTATTATATTATCATTATTGTTGTTATTATCATAATCATTATTATCATTATTATTTTATTCTACTTATTGAACTGTTCTTAGCTCAACCCACAAGTTTTTTTCCTTTTGCTTTTGCTCTTCCGATTCTCTCCCCCATCCCACAGGGGTGGGGGGAGTGAGCGAGCGGCTGCGTGGTGTTTAGTTGCTGACTGGGGCTGAACCACGACAGTCCTTTTTGGTGCCCAATGTGGGGCAGGAAGGGTTTGAGACAATAACAGTTGCTGGTCACAGCATTGATTCATCTGTTCTCAATATTAGTTTGTCCAGTCTATACCATGCTGATTGTAAAGTACACATAAAAAATTGCTGTTGTTTTTTGTAGCTTGCTGTACTCTGCAGTGATTAGAGATGTTTTGCCTAGGAGATTTGTTATTAAAACACTGGCCTTGAGCCAGTGAACCCCACACACGATTAATTCAGTCACCACTCAAAGTGGGTTTATTTGAAAAGGGATAGATTGCTTTCAGTTTATATTTACTACTGCCTTGCAAATAAAGTGTTTTAGCATTTAGTAAATATCATTTATGCAAAATTATATCTATTGTTCTATGTCCATCGGCAAAGCAAGGGAAATCTCTTAGGGATGTTTATTACATCATAGATGAAGGCAATGTATTATCAACCTGACAGGCCTTACAAGGAAATAACAATAAGCAAATGGAATGCAAGGCTACATAATTCACACTGAAGTTTAAAACACTGCAGTTCTGTTGAAAACATTTCTAAACAAGAAATAAAGTTAGTATTCCAAAATAAATTCAAATACTTGGGAGAGAAACCAAGGAACTTAGCAGTTATGCTTAAACGGTTTGTATATCAGCTTTCCATTTCTTCTCAGTAAAGAGATGGGTAAGGAAGGACAAGCAGGAAGGTTGCCATCTGTGTAAGAAAAAAAGATTGATTGCACAGAGCTGTCTTTGAAAGACAGCAGTGCACAGGTTGAGAGCTTATGGGTGAAAATTAGAGGCCAAGCCAACAAAGGAAACCTCAGGGATGGTGTCTACTATAGGCCACCGGATCAAGGGGAGGATGTTGACGAAGCGTTCTTACTTCAGCTACCAGAAGCATCACACTCGCAGGTGAAGAGTAAAGTCAAGACCTTGAATTTTAGGAGAGTGAGATTTCAGGTGTTTAAAGAGCAAGTGGATGGGACCTCCTGGGAAACTGCCCTCAGGGATAAAGGAGCAGAAGGGGGCTGGCAGGTATTCCCCTGGAGAGACTGTGGCTCATAGATAAGGCTCCACTAGGAGCAGGGACACCCCTAAGGGACTGCAGTCTGTGGATAAATCCAAGCTGGAGCAGGGGCGAGGGGAGTTGTTCATTGCAATGTTAAAACCTATAACCTGGCCCAAAGGGGCCAGAGGTGGAGATTCTAATGGTTCTACCTTTAAACTGTTGTAACCTGTGATTTGAGTTGCATGTTATAGGAATTGCTATAGCACTAACCACCTCAACCAATGGAGGATGAGCCTTACAAGAAGCAGTACAAATGCAGCAGTGACCCAACCTGAGCTGGCTTTGGTGCCCAGTAACTCCATGCAACACACCATCTCTCCTGTCCTGAGTGACCACCATAAGAGATGGAACCCAAAGTCATACACTGAATTAACTCAGTGGACATTTTGTGGACATTTTATGAACATTTTAGAGGGATGGTCCATAGACTAAGGTAACGATATCTGTGTATTTTATCAAAGGATGGGAAGGGGGTGGTGGTTGTATTGGATAGTGTGGGACCTGAGCATGACATAAATGGTATGAACTAAAGGAGTGGAAAATGTGCTGGTTTTGGTTGGGATAGAGTTAATTTTCTTCACTGTAGCTAATATAGGGCTATGTTTTGGATTTGTGCTGAAAACAGTGCTGATAACGCAGAGATGTTTTAGTTGTTGCTAAGTAGTGCTTATACTACTCAAGGACTTTTTCAGCTTCCCATGCTCTGCTGGGTGCATGAGAAGATGGGAGGGGACTCAGCTGGGATAGCAGATGCAAACTGACCAAAGGGATATTCTATACCATATGAAATGATGCTCAGTATATAAAACTGGGGGAAGAAGAAGGAAGGGGGGGGATATTCAGAGACATGGTGTTTTGTCTTCCCAAGTAACCATTATGCTTGATGGAGCCCTCTTTCCCTGGAGATAGCTGAACAACTGCCTGCCGATGGGCAGTAGTGAACGAATTCCTGGTTCTGCTTTCCTTGTGCATGTGGCTTTTGCTTTACCTATTAAACTGTCTTTATCTCAACCCACAAGTTTTCTCACTTTTACCCTTCTGATTCTCTCCCCCATCCCACTGGGGTGGGGGGAGTGAGCAAGCGGCTGTGTGGTGCTTTGTTGCTGACTGGGGCTAAACCACGACATGCAGTCAGTCCTATCTTTTCTTAACTACTTCTATGTGTAATCTCACGTTCTATTCTGTGCATATGTGTGCTGCAAGGACTAAGTGCCAGGTACTAGTGAGGCAGGTGAATTTGGTGCCAGCAACTAGAGTCAGATGAGGATTGTACGTGCCCCTGGCCTGTGGTTGCTGCAAGTGGGAGTCTCAGTACCAGCAACTGGAGTAGGTGAGGATCTCAGCTTCAGCTACTAGGATGGGATCATGGATTGCAGCCTGTGTGCCTGATGCTAGCTGCTGGGGGAAGGAGGGTAGGTGGAGAATTTGTATCTTCCTCAAACCAGGTGTGCATAGGTGCGTATGTGTATAATTCAATAGCAAACTCCAAGCTGGACCTACTGGCGAGCAGGGGACCCATGGAGCAGGTAAGAGAGGCTGGGATTCGGGCAGGGGTATCAGATGGACAGAGGGGTGTAGTAGTCTAGCCGGCAGCTCAGCCCCACACAGCCGCTCGCTCACTGCCCCACCGGTAGATGGGGGGAGAGAATCAGAAGGGTAACGCTCGTGGGTTGGGATAAGAACAGTTTAATAATTAAAATTAGAAGAAACAACAACAGAAATGCAATGTAAAGGAGAACAACGAGAGGCGCAAAGCCCCGGGGGAGGGGAGAGGGGGAACGAACCGCCGAAACAACCCGCACGCGCCGCAGCCGCTCACTGCCCGCCAACCCGACGCCGCGCCGCTCCTGAGCCGCAAACTGCCCCCCTTAATATACTGATCATGGTGTCACGTGGTATGGCACGAACCTGCCATTGGCCAGTCGGGGTCAGCCACCCCCACCATGGCCCCGCCCCTCCCAGTCCCCCACCACGCAGCGGCAGAGCGCAGGAAGCTGGAAAGGCAGCCGCCCCCCACAGTGAGGAGAATTAACCCCTTCACAGCCAAAACCAGCACAGGGGTCATGCAGGTACTCAAGGGATCTGTGAATGTGAGTGTGCTCGTGAATCTAGAGTGTCTGTGTGCCTTCATTAATGACCTTCTGTCTCTGACAGGAAAGAAGAGGAAGGGGTCTTGGCTGTCTGTACTTATCACAGAATCACTACTGGGTCATGTTCAATTTTGTGTCCACCAGGACCCCCAGGGCCTTTTCTGCAAAGCTGCTTTCCAACTGTGTGGCCCCCAGCTTTGGTGCACGGGGTTGTTCCTCTGCAGTGGCAAGGCTTTGCACTTCCTCTTGTTAAACTGCATGAAGTTCCTGTCAGCTCATTTCTCCAGCCTGTTGAGGTCCCTCTGGATAGCAGCACAGACCTCTGGCCTATCAGCCACTGCTCCCAGTTTTGTATCATCAGCAAACATCCTTCTGAGTGTATACTCTGCTTCATCATCCAGATCATTAATGAAGATGTCGAACAGGACTGGACCTAGTAATGACCCCCAGGGTACACTGCTTGTTATTGACCTCCAACTAGACTTTGTGCCACTGATCACAACCCTCTGGGCCCAGCTGTTCAGCCCAGTTTTCAATCCACCCCACTGTCTGCTCATCCAGCCCATACTTCATCAGCTTCTCTATGAGGATCTTATGGGAGACAGTGACAAAATACAATATCTGCTGCTCTCCTGTCATCTACCAGGATTATACCCCCTTAGTGAATCCATGCTGACTACTCCTGATTACTTTCTTGTCCTTCATGTGCCTGGAAGTGGTTCCCAGGATTAGCTGCTCCACCACCTCCTCAGGGATCGAGGTGAAGCTGACCAGCCTGTAATTCCCTGGGTCCTCCTTCTTGCCCTGCCTGAAGACAGGAGTGACATTTGCTTTCCTCTAGTCTTCAGGCACTTCTCCCAATCGCCATGATTGATCAAAGGTTGAGTGTGGCCTTGTAATGACATCTGGTACATGTCAATGTCTGTGAGTGTCTCTGGGATACATGCTGCATTGGTCCTGACTGAGAGACTGTTGCATGTTTAGGAGTTAGTGATTGAAGGGGAAATTCAAATTGTAACTGCTCAGCAGTAGTAATTCGAGACCAAGGAACGATCTTGAGAAATGAGATCAAATTGTGGGAAGCCAGCAGCAGCAGCACCAGCAGTTGTTGCCACATGCCGAGAGGAGCGTGAGGCTTGTAAGGTCTTCTGGGGGTGCTTGATGGGGTTTCTAGGACCCTGGCACCCTTAGGCTGCGTGTGTGGGAGGACCAGGCGGCAGGCGACAGGTCTCGCGAGAGGGGCAGGTGAGATCTGGGTGGTGCCAGTGTTCTTTGCAACTAGTTCAAACCTCAGGGTAGGGAGCTGACATGCAAACAGGGAGCAGAGTCAGTTGGGAGGGGCGTCAACACTTCGTGTGGCAGTTTGTGCGAGAAGGGCGGTGCCCGTTGCCAGGCTGGGGCCTGCTCTGCTCACCACCACGCTTAGGCTACAGCCCTGACAGTCACGCCAGCTAGCTGGTGGCTGTGCAAGCCTACCCAGAAGCTTTGAGGTCTCCAGGGAACCAGAATTGAAAGAATTACATCTTTCAAAAGAATAATTTATAGGTGGGTTTTTTCTTTTTTTTTTTTTTTCCAGAGAATTATAAGGAGACCGTGTCCTCCTGAAAGAAAATGGTTTCCACCTACCACAACTGCAAGGCTGTGGCTGCAACCCACATGGAAGCACTGCAGCCTACCTATGCTGAAATCTCCACCCAAACAGACCTCCCAAGGACTGATAGAGCTGTCCAGACCTCAGGCTTCATGGAGCTCCAGTACCTGGAAGTCCCCCTAGCACCTGAGGGCAGCGGTGGATGTTATAGCTACAGGTGTGTCCTGCTAGAAGAACTCTTCAAACAAGTAGCTACATTACAAGAGAAGCTCAACAGGCATCTGGTAATGTGAGTGAGATAGAGATACATGGTATTGTACGCTGTCCCAGGCTGAGCGACAGCCCTGCCTTAAGGCTGTGCAAGGGGAAGGTAAGCCTGAATTCAACCTCGAGCTGACTGACACAAATAACTCATGAGATGAAGGAAACTGGATGCTTGTCTGTGCTTGGGGTAGAAGGAAGAACCCTTCTCCATCTCCTGAAATGTCCCTACATAACAGACAGGAAGCTCTGGGGTTGGAAACTGAGGAGCAAATGAGTAACGGACAGGATCCAGGACAAGGCAACCATGCCAAGCTGACCCAAGCACCCACCCGCATTAGAACCAGTGCCACCAGAAAAGCACGTATTTACTATCCAGATGATTTGCTGCCTGGGTGTGTAGGGATTAGATCAGGAAAGCTGAGGCACAGCTGGAGCTGAATTTCACAAGGGATGTAAAGAATCATAAGGAGGGCTTCTACAGGTGCATTGGTCAGAAGAGGCGAAAGAAAACGTGTACACACACACAAACACACACGCCCACTCCCATAAATAAGACAGGAGATCTAGCGACAACCGACATGGCGAAGGCTGAGGTAGTCCACAATTTTTTTTTTGCTTCCATTTTCTCTGGCAATCACTGTTCCCACATCTCTCAAGTCCCTGAACCTCAAGGCAGGGACTGGGGGACCAAAGTCCCTCCCATCGTAGGAGACGATACGGTTCAAGGCCACCTGAGGAACCTGAACATACACAAGTCCATGGGACCTGACGAGATGCATCCCAGGGTCCTGAGGGAACTGGCAGACATAGTTGCTAAGCCCCAGTTCATCATATTTGAAAATCCACGGCAGTCAAGCAAAGACCCCAGAGAGAGAAGGGAACATCACACCCATTTTTAAAGAGGCAGACCCTGGGAATGACTGACCAGTCAGCCTCACCTCTGTGCCCAGTATAATCATGGAGCAGATTCTCCTGGAAGCTATGTCGAAGTATAGGGAAGACAGCGAGGGGATTGCAGAAAGCCAACATGGCTTCACCAAGGGCAAATCGCGCCTGGCTACTCTAGTGGCCTTCTGCGATGGAGTGACTGCATCAGTGGACAAGGGAAGAGCAACTGATGCCCTCTACCTGGACTTCTGTAAGGCCTTTGACATGGTCCCCCACAACAGTCTTGCCTCTAAATTGGAGAGAGATGGATTTGATGGCAGGACTGTTTGGTGGATAAGGAATTGGTCAGATGGCTGCATCCAAAGAGTTACAGTCAATGGCTCAATGTCCAAATGGAAAGCAGTAATGAGTGGTGTCTCACAAGGGTCCGTACCGGGACTGATGCTGTTTAATATCTTCACTAATGACATAGCTAGTGGGATTGAGTTGCGGATGCCACCAAGCTGAGTGGTGCAGTTGATACTCCAGAGGGAAGGGATGCCATCCAGAGGGACCTTGGCAGGCTGGAGAAGTGGGCCCGTGTGATCCTCATGCAGTTCCACAAGGCCGAGGGCAAGGTCCTGCACCTGGGTCGGGGCAGTCCCCAATATCAGTACAGACTGGGTGACAAGTAGATTGAGAGCAGTCCTGCAGAGAAGGACTTGGGGATAGTGGTGGACAAAAAATTGGACGTGAGCCGGCAGCGTGTGCTTGCAGCCCAGAAAGCCAATTGAATTCTGGGCCACGTAAAAAGAAGCGTGGCCAGCAGGTTGAGGGGGGTGATTCTCCCCCTCTACTCTTGTGAGACCCCACCTGGATTACTGCATCCAGTTCTGGGGTCCCCAGTACAAGAAAGACATGGACCTGTTAGAGTGGGTCCAGAAGAGGGCCATGAAAATGGTCAGAGGGCTGGAACACCTCTCCTATGACGAAAGGCTAAGGAGAAGAGAAGGCTCCAGGGAGACCTTATTGCAGCCTTTCAATACATAAAGGGGGCTTATAAGAAAGATGGAGAGAGACTTTTTACCAAGGCCTACAGTGACAGGACAAGGGGTAACGGTTTTAAACTGAAAGAGGGTAGGTTTAGATTAGATATTAGTAAGAAATTCTTTACGACGAGGGTGGTGAGACACTGGAAAACAGGTTGCCCAGAGAAGTTGTGGATGCCCCATCGTTGGAAGTGTTCAAGGTCAGGTTGGACAGGGCTTTGAGCAACCTGAGCAAGTGAAAGATGTCCCTGCCCATTGCAGGGTTGTTGGGCTAGGTGATCTTTAAAGGTCCCTTCTAACTCAAACCATTCTGTTAATATAAGAATTTAATCTATATAAACTTTGGTTATTTTCAGATTTGATGAGTTTCTGAATCAAATAATTTTTCAGGGCCTTGAAGTGTTCTGTTCAACCATGATCTGCAATAACTGTTTTTGGAAGGAATGTGTAACTGTGCAAAAAGTAATATTCTGTAAAACAGTTGTACAAACACCTGAGGTGTTAAGGTCCCTGAAAATACTTAGATGTTAACAGCAGGAAAACTTTACTAACTCTAAGATTTCTCTTGACTGAACTTGAAGTACAGAAAGTGTCTCAAGCTCACCAAAACTAAGTTTCAGGGCATTCAGAATATTTGGTTTTTTGGTGCAAAGTTGAACTGTCAATCCTGTCTTGATTAAGGTAAGCATTCCACAATCTTATGACTTCTTGCAATTAGCTCTGAATTTTATTTCTAGTTACCTCTCTAAGTTTTTCACGTGACAATTTGCTGTTATTACTGCAACCACTTTTTATCTTTTAACTTTAGACAGGGGTTTTTGAAACAACTTTTATACAGCTCTGCATCTTGTTAGCAGTCCAATGAAAGGAGGCAGCAAGAGGAAAACTACAGTCCTATTCCAACATATATTTATGATTTTTTAAAATCCTCCAACTTGAAGGAGAAAACATACCACTATTTCACAACAAATGCCTTTCAGGGGCTTGGTATATAATTCATCCAAGTGACTTAGAAGATCACTAAAAAAAGACTAACTTAAAAGATCTTGCAAATAAAAGTTACTTAAGTGCAGTCATCTCCAGGACAGTCTAGCACATCAGAGTGATTAACACAGAGAAACATTCAAGAACAGCTTGAGAAATACTACAACTTGGAATGCTGTTGCACCGTAAGATCCTGATTCCTGAACAATGCTCCTAAACATCACATAAATAAATTAATAACAATAGTAATAGAGAGTTTAATTTATTATCATCTAACCTGTTCAAAGCCGTTGCACTTTAAGTCAACAGGATAAGACTGCAGACTCCTAAATCATACTGTAATTTAATAGATCCATCATAGGAGTCAATTGGGGTTTGTTTTATTAACAAAATAAATAAATAAATAAATGTAATATAATAAATTATTAACTTAATTTATAAGTTAGTAAGTTAACAAAATTATTTATTTGGAAATAAAGAGGTTATCTGTAAAACACATACCTCTACTATGTGGTAGTTCAAGGGGATCTTATTATTTCCTGGATAGCTCAACAACTGTGCAGCACTGCAAAACAACAGATGCATTTAGTTTAAACTGGAACACAGCAAATATTATGTAGATACTAACCAGACATGAAATACTTAATTCTCTGTAAGAGTTTACCCTTATGAAGCAGGTAAAATAAGCAGACCTCAAAGACTGAAATTGTCTATTTATCCACAGAACACATACAAAAAAAACCTGGCACAAGCTCTTAACAGCAGTACCTGAACCATGGTTCAGAGAGACACATTTCGTCTCCATACCCAAGCAATGCTTGAACGCAGACTGCTAAACAAAACACAGTTTTACATAAGCCCTCATGGTGACCTGTGATGCTGTCATTTGTCCACTAAAGGACAAACTACATTGGTATATCAGGAAAAATTTAAAAAATAATAATCCAAACAATAGATTTGCTTTCCAGTCATTCTCAACCCAAACTAATGGGCTACAGAAGACATATTAGTGTTACAAATGAATTGATTAAAAGATACAGCATCTATTATTTATAAAAAGTAAAACCAATATTTTTTTTCAAATTTTAGCTCTCTAACACTTCTTATAACCTCCCTCTAGTCTTACTTTCTTGGGGAAATAAAGAAGTCCCCTACATTAACTTCAACAGCACTAGATTTCTAATCTCTGCCAAGTCAAAAAGCTGTATCTGAAAACCTACAACACAAATCTGTGTCAAAAACACTATTCCTGCCCAATTTTTGCATGGTATACCAAGTTTTCTGGCTCTTGCTTGGAAGCACAAGAGAGCTAAGTATCTGTAGTAAATTATCTGGGTTACCAATTACCCATATCAGATATTATTTCAACAGAAATGAAGAAATCTAACTGGAATGTTGCCTGGCAGCAAAAAGAATTGCAAGAGAAGCATTAAGAGTGGCCTCAGTGGAAAATGAATAGGAATGTCTGAGTGTGAAAGCACCAGAAAGAAGAGAGGGAAGGAAGGCCCTGAGTACATCCACCCCCCAAGGTTTTGCTGCTGGACTGTGGTAGGTTAGCCTTGGCTAACAGCCAACACCGCACACATGGCCCACCCCACCCCACCCCCAGCTGTTCACTCACTCCACTCTCCCACGAGATGGGGAGAAAACCAAAGGAAGATGAAAACTTGTGGATCAAGATAATGACAGTTTAATAGGGAGAGCAAAAGCTGCACATGCAAGCAAATAAAAATAAGGATTTAATTCACTACTTCCCACTGGCACGAGGATGTCCAGCCACTTCCTGGAAAGCGGGGCCTTAGCATATGTAATGGCTGCTTGGGAAAACAAATGCCATAACCACGAACGTCTTCCCCTTCCTCCTCCTTTTCCCAAACTTTTATTGCTGAGCACAATGACATATGGTACAGACTATCCCTTTGGTCAGTTGGGGTCAGCTGTCCTGGTTGTGTCCCCTCCCAGCCTCTTGCCTTCCCCCAGCCTACTTGCTGAGGGGGTAGTGAGTAACAGAGAAGGCCTTGACACTGTGCAAACACTGCTCAGCAATAGCTAAAATATCAGTGTGTTATTCAACACTGTTTTGGTCGCAAATCCAAAGCACAGCACCATATGGACTGCTATGAAGCAAGTTAACTCCAACTCAGACAACCGAGGAGACATGAGGAAGGGAATCCCTTGTCCTTGTCAATTCAAGGAATCTTGAACAGATTACCTAGATACAGCCATCTTGGTGCCCGATTGCTGGACAGACCACTTGGGACTCACTCATGTTTTAATGCCTGAGAGGGCAAGTGTGAATGAGCTTTACTTCAGTTTTATTTTAAAATAAAGCCATCTTCCCTCCCCATAAGGTCTCTCATTGAGATTTGCTACACTATTGCAACATAATTTCCTACAGCTGCATAGAACTTTAAATAATAAACTTTGTTGACACTGTACTGGCTCCCATGCAGACCTAGCTCAATTATCCCTTCCATATAATTCCAAAAAGAAGAAAAAAGAATGGGATGAAGAAGAAGCAGGAGCAACAAGAAACTTCCAGTCAGAGCCAGTTCAACACTCATTGTGCTTGTGCTGGAAAGCATGGTACAAACACACTGAGAGTCTCTGCAGCACTGCAAAGAGTGGGTCTATGCCACCCTCTGTAGAGAATCCTGGATAATCCAGGATGCAATCATCAGGGTGCCTCAGCCCTACTGAATTACATGAACGATCCATGATCAGGATACTCCAGCCTCACATTATTCCAGATAACGGCATCAACCATAGTCCACTGAACACTTCAGGAAATGCTGAATTTCAAACTTTTACTTAAATGTTGTTGGAAGCCATGATCGTATATGAACAGTGCCGGGAACCCATAACAATAAGCAGCATCTTACCAAGTCTTTCTCTCTTTCCAGTGGGATTTGATGATGCAGTGGAGGTTTTCTTCTATTACAAATCTTTCAACAGAATGACTGCCAGGCATGACAGGGCCCTATTAAAATGGAATCAAGATTGATGAAAGACCACTGTAGAGAAACACAGTTTTTTCATACGCGCGCACACACATATATAAATAAAAATAAAACTTGACAGATTGAATTAGGCATTCATGGAAATTTAACACCAACAAGTTTTAGAGTCTAAAAGACAGGCTTCAAACTTCAGTACAAAGTTACCAAATACAACATTATCATAAGAAAAGATTTTGGATTTTTGTACCAGATTTGTACATGAATCATGTAAAAATCTTATAAACAAATAGCCAGCTATGATTTCAACTGCACCCACATTTACAATGAAACAGTTTTGGTGATGTTCATAGTTTTTTAATTTCATGTACAAGATTTAAGTACTTCTATATTTAGGCAGCTAGGACCATGTTAAATAATTGACCTTTTGCGCCTTTTGTTTCTTCAAGTTACACGACATTATTATACATCAGGAGTGTATTAATACACGCTTCATCTTTTCCAGTTACAGCACAGATCATCAGTGATCTGAGAACTGACAATGCAGCCTGCTCTAGTTGCAAAGTAAAAAAAATTGCAGCTTTACTCATCTCAACATTCTGTCTTTATGCTGGTTATAAAAGCACAGTTTAACAGCTAGCTTAGCAAACATGCTTTACTTCATAATTAGTCCACAGCGTGACTTAGCTGTATATTTACTGTCTGTTACTATGCATCAGCTGATGCAAGAACTCAAGCTGCAAGAACTTGACTGCATACCAATACCCTATTATCCTTTACAGTCTTGCAAAACTAGACCCAAAGCAACAAACCTACATTTATATCAAGTGCAATACTTGCAAAAGATAGCTAAGATAGCCATTTCATTGGCTCTGAGAATTATCTTCCAAACCCCCAAAAGAAACAGTCCCAGAAACATCCTAAAAAGTAGGATAGAATGATTTCATAAGCACATTGTTAATTCTTTGTAATATGCTCACGGTTATGTATCAATATTCCAGAAAATACAACTAAATGGCACTGAGATTACTATCTATTTGCTCTTCCAATTGTGGCTATGATAACAGCTCTGTTCACAGAAAGGTGGAAATTTTGACTAGGCAAGGGCAATATCACTGTAAAACTAAAGAACCATCAAGCTATAAAGCATGCAGGAGCAAGCATATGCCATACTGGTAGAATGATGTTGCGTGTTAAAGGGAGCACAGATACAAATCAGATCAACAAGCTAAACATGCAAATAAGTAACAGAACCCTGATGGATTGAAATTCCAGGCCTAAACAGGGAAAAGACATAGTATTTGACTACATGACTGACTGTGACAACAACATAGGCTATAACATGCTGAGTAAAAAAAATACACTACTGCATTTTTTCATTTTACATACTTCGCTTCAAAAAGAGTATTATGAATAGAAGCTAAAAGGGGCAGCTAAAACATTCCATTTTTGAGGGTGGCACAGAGACTATTTAAAGTTACTGTGCAGCAAATGCATACTATTTACTGAGAGAGACTTGCAAAGAGGCAAAAAGGAATAGACATGCTAAACAGTAGTACAAGAGAGGGAAGCAAAAGGAATCCTGAAAGCTGAAGTTGTGTCTAGATGAAGACATGCCAACAAGTGATTGCCCACCAAAGAGTTCAAGGAACTTGAGAATGAAATAGCTGACCTATTAAATGGGGTGCATATCCTCTCATTCAAAATCAACCTGATATCTAATCAACTAAGACGATATCAATTGATATAAGGTCTTCCAGGAAATTGCAAACCAGCAAGGCTGACTTCCATATTGGGCAAATTATTGAAAACTATTTAAAAAATAATAGCATTAGGAGGCATAAGCATAAATGCTGTTTGGGGAAGAGGCAGCACAGCTTTTGTAAAGCCAGGCCTCTCAAACTTATTGAAGCTCTCTGACAAAGTCAACAATCGTGTGTAGATATGTGAAATGTGGCTGACAGCCTAGCTGGATCTTCAAAGGGTTTTCATGTAAACTAAGCAACCACTGTATGAGTGGAAGTCCTTACACAGATAAATAACTGGTTAAAAGATAAGTGAGTGATCAGTTCTCACAGCAGAGGAGGGTCACCAGCAGAATCCCACAGGAATCTATCCAGGGACCTGTGCTGTTCAGCAGATCCATAAATTATCTGGAAAGGGAGCAGGCATTGGATATGGAAAAGTTTGCAGATGCTGCTTTTAAATAACTTGGTAACAAGGACCATCCATGAAAAATTGCAAATAAAAAAAACCCATCCTTGATAAACTTGGTGTCTGGGTGTTAAAGCAGAAGGTAACCATAAAATGACTGGTTGACTTTTGCTTACGGATGTGAAAAATAGACCAGCTTCACATATCAAGTGGTGAGCACTGAACTGCCCTCTATTGTTCAGGAATGCAAACTTGGTTGTGACATAGTTTTATATAAACCATATCTCAGTATTCAATATCAGACTGGACTTATCGGAAAAGGAATAGGGAACACCACTGTTCCCATTATGCCACTGTATAGGTTCATGGTGCATCCACATCTTCCATTCCGTATGCAGTTCTAGTCATACTCGCCACTCTCCCCACCCCCAACAGACTATAGCAGTATAGCAGAACTGGAAAAGTTTCAGAAAAAGGTGATGACGGTGGCTTAGGGTATAGAACAGCTTCTGTATAAGGAACAATTAAACAGGCTACTATCATTCAACCTAGAAAAGACACAGTTGAGCAAGGATATGCTAGAGATTTTATAAATTATGAATTGCCTAGAGAGGTTGAAGAGAACAAATGTTTCTTGTCCCTTCCAAAGCAAGAATTGAGAGCCATGAAGCTAAGAGGTGGAAAAGTGCTTGGGGAAAGCATTTTCCTTTCTTCCCCTATGCCTACATTTTCTTGTCAAAGCATCTGCTCTTGGCCACTGCTGGAGACAGAAAAACAGGCTAGATGGACTTTTGATCTAACCCAGGTCAACTACTATGTTCCATGATCTATTATCAACCAATTTGAACAGATGGGTAGAGGATAGTCTTCAATGTATAAAGCTCCTATAAGCAGCTAGGCTGAAGAAACCCAAGCCACCATCCTCACAGAAGGAGAGGCTGCTACCTGAACACAGTTATGTTATTAGTCATCAGAGAATCCATTCAAGACATATCCTTAATGAAAACATCTGAAAGTCACTTATTAAATGTTAAGCTTCAATAATCTACCTGTCAACATTAACTCTGTGATCTAGTTAATCTCTCCAAATCAAAATGTGATTACTGCTAACTTTCACAGCGATAACTATTCTAGGAGAGGTGATACTGCATCTTGACCAGCACTGCCTTGTAACCCCCCACTGCGCATTCAGTTCCACCCCAGTAAATACATACCTCTGGGTCATCTGTGTAGTCAAACATCCGAAAAATAACTCTTGGCATTGGGTACACTGAATCTTCCGTGTGAGGTGGAGGAGTAAATGGAGGCAGGTTATGCTGCAATGCTTCACAAAGAATACTGTCAAAGGCAAGGTAAGGCCTCAGAATGTGTCTTTCTTGCCAACGGTCTTTTTTCAACTTCTGAATCTGAGCCCAAAGGCAGTCCAAGTACTGAAGGAAAATACATGAAATATCAGATATGCTGAATTTTATAAATGAACTTGTAGCTCCCTGTGATGTATGGACTATCAAACATTTAGGTAAATTCCTTATTGCATTCAGGAAAAAAAAAAGCAGCTACTTAAATTGCTTATTAGAAGCCATCTAGTGATTCAGCAAACCAAGAGACAACAGCTCTGAGCAGCAATCTTGCTCCTAATTTCACACATTAAAAAGCATCTGCCATTTTACTAGTAAAATAAACACCAGATTACAGTCCAGGAGTCCAAGTGTGACACACAAATTCACTGCATCAATATTAATTCAGTCAACGTTCATTCCACCTCCTAAAAGACCCACATTATTTAAATATTACAATTAAAGATTTAAATACAGTCTAAGAGATACCAAATTGGGGGGGGAATGGTTAGTACAATGAGAGCAGGGCTGATGTTCAGAGGGACCTGGACAGTCTGGAGAAATGTGCTGACAGGAACCTCATGCAGTTCAACAAAGGCAAATGCCAAACCCTATACCTGGGGAGGAACAACCCCAGACACCAGTATATGCTGGGAGTTGGCTAGCCAGAAAGCAGCTTTGCAGAAAAGGACCTGGAGGTCCTGGTGAAAAAGTTAAATGTGAGCCAGCAGTGTGCCCTTGCAGCAAAGCAAGCCAACCACATTCTGAGCTTTATCGGGAAGAGCATAGCCAGCGGGTCGAGGAAAGTGATCCTTCCCCTCTATTCAGTACTTGTAAGGCCACATATGAAGTGCTGTGTCCAGTATTGGGCTCCTCAGTACAGGACAGACATTGAGTGGAGTGAGTCCAGTGGAGGAAAAAGTTAAAGTTAAATAAAAAGTAAAACCACCCCATATCAGCCACCTCTCCCCTCTAATACTTCTGGTTTAATTATGAAAGAGGGTGCAATTAGTGCTGCATAACGCTTGGATGTATCTGTTTAGCACTTTCTAGAGTTGTAAAAAGCAAAGCCACTGCAGGAAGAATGCTCTAAAGGTTTTCTTTTTGAAGAAGGGAAACATTTTAATGGGTAAATTACACCTTCCTTCTCCAAAAGGTACTTTCAGTACAGAGCCTTATAATCCCATTTCCCAAAAATATTATGTTCAGTGACCATCCCTCATTTAGCAGCATTTCCTAAAGGGGACTGTCACCAAACAACAAAATGCTCTCCCACTCACCCAATGCAGCTCTAAGTTTTAGCCCAAGACTTAGAAGAGAACTTTTTACCTAGAATCCATTTGGAATACAGACACACAGGAGGGCCAATCACAAGAATTAATTTCTTTTCTTAAAGCACCTTTAATTTTAAATTTCCAAAGAATACTTCAGCCAAATAATTCTTTTAAAGCATCTTTTAAACAGTACAAAATAAATAAAGCCTACTTGCCTCCTCTTGTGGATGTGGTTTATCAGCAGTCCAAACTTGTAACATGGGTACGTGAATCTTCTGGCGACGCCTGTTTATACAGGAAAGAAAACCTAACACTTAAAAAGCTGATTTAAGAAAGCAATGTTTTCTTATTGTAAGTGTACTACTATTTGGTCTATTGAGCTGATGAGGTCTGCAGTAGTATAAAAACAGGTTTGTGAACATTTAAATTATCACTAACACCTAGTCTCAATGGCAGTGTTAACTCAAATCACTTAAAGACACACACAAACAGACACACAGACACAGGTGACCAGCAGCCTAGTCATAACAATGCAGACATATATGCATCAAGAAAATATTACCTTCAACATACACACAAAGGTTGAGAGTGATACTTAAGTAGTTTAGATTCATGAACCTCTCCATCTATTTTATTTTTCAGGGTCTTTTCCTCACAGCTGTTTGGGTCTAAGAATTTACAGTATTTCTAAATTAACAATAATCAAAGCTATTGACTCATACTTGAATAGGTACCAGAAAGAGTATATTTTTATTGGTTATAGCTTACTTCAGATAGCTTTCTGTGTGGGACAAGAGGCGATCTATTTCAGCATCTTTCTTCTCATACAACTCTCTTCCAACCCAAGGCAAAGATGACAGAAATGCAAACACATACCAATCGCATCGTACCTACAGGAAATAAATTAAAAAGGGATTTCTTTGACAAACTTATTGAATTTTTCTCAATGCAAAGAGTAGCAAACCCAGGAGTATTTAAGGGGATGTAGAGATCAACTCCACTTAAATCAGCAATCAATACTTGGGATTACAACTGTACGTCAGTTCAAGTTCCTGAAGATGTGTCAAGAGGCTGTTTGAAAACAGGAACATATAATTCAAGAGGCAGACATTTAGACATACAGTATATTTGGAGATCCACACAAAAACCCTTTTACAAAGCCTCTTCATTCAAAGTTACTAATGCCAAGTTTCTTGAAGAATTTCTTTTAAAATTCTTAACAAAGAAAAAAAGTGAAATCGAAGTTGAACTTAGCTATCAGCAGAATGATTTAAGAATTGACCCTTCCATAAAGTAGGCATATGCAACCCATAAGGTGCATCACTGTTACAGGGACCTTAACATAACCTATGAATTCTTTAGGCTATTGCAATGCACTTATCAGCAAAGAAAGAGCTAAAACCAGTTTCCATAGTCCACGGTGCATTAGCTGGATCGGCAGACAAGTTAAAAAACATATTCTTACCTGAAAGATGTTATATTTTACTTGGAACATGACATGCACACATAAAAGAACAAATATTACTTTTAGAATCTTTCTGCAAACTAACTATATATTACAACTGTTCAACAGACTTGGCAAAACCCACTATTATATACTTGCCAGAAGCAAAGGAAAAGAAATTTGAGTTACCTCACTATAGAGGACTTAACTATTTCACTGTACGCATGTATTGTCTAACTCACAGGATCCTTTTATTCATGCTAAGTGAATGTTTTATTCATGATAAAGTGAAATTGTGTAAAAACACAACAACACTTGAGTGGCAGTTACTATGCTTACTTGCGGTATATCTTCCTCCTGTGTCACACTCACAAAGTTCTCAAACATGGCCACCATTGAAGGTGCAGCTATTACGTGACAATTCACAAGATCAGATAGAAAACGAACCTATGGAACAACAAAAAAAATGTTAATTTTTTAAATTAATACTCTTGCATTCAACTACAGAAAAAGAAATACGCATTAATTCAACTTCAAAGGAGGTAGGGGGAAAGGGATGGACACAGAGGGGGGAAGGGGGGAAGAGGGCACAACAGAGCAGCGGGGAATGGATGGGGGACACAGTAACAGCTGGAGTAAGAAGTGAGAGGGAGACACAGGGCACATAACAGAATGTGTCACAGGGTGGGAGCATGAGAAGCAGCAGCAATAACACGCAAGCCAAAACACATGAGCTAGAGTACGTGACAGGGTGGGAGCTTGAGAAAGAATGAGCCAGAGGAAACCAATGGTTGACAGCTGAAGAAAGAATGAGTGAGACACAGAGAATGCAATCCAGTGCATGATAGAGCACATCACAAGGAGGGAACCGGAGAAAGCAGGAGCAAGAAAGCGAGCCAGAGGGTGTGAGCCTAAGAATGAGTGAGACACAAGACATGAGCCAGAGCACATTACAGGGTGAGAAAGACCAGGCGAGAGGGTGAGACACAGGGCACAAGCCAGAGAAAGAAATAGCCAGCACATGAGACAAAGGGCAGGGCCCTGCGAGCAAGAGAGCGTGACATGGGGCAGGGGCGAGAGTCAGAGATAGACACATAGGGAGTGGGCAAGGTGTGGGGCAGGGGAGCTGCTGGGGGTGAGAGACACAGAGTATGCAAGACTGAAGATGGAAATTAACTTTCTGCATGTATCCAGAAGAATAACAGTACACATCAGTGTTAAATCAGTATGCTGCTCATACATGACTGTCATACAAAATACATTTCTACGGTCACTTATCCATAACTTGAACTAGTTTCATACAGACAGACCCTTAAAACCACTGATATTGTCAGGTTTTAACAAGACACCAAACTAATAGTATGCTGTTAACCAAATGGAAGTAGTTTCAGAAGGAGACAGCACTGGAAATTACCCACTAGGGTCTTCATTACTCACAAGCAGGATGAGCATACAGGACTGATTCCTGACACAACAGGAACAGTATTTGTCTCTGAGAACAGTAGAAATGAATAGCTTTCATTCACCTAGATTCTCCTGTAGAACAAACTGGGGTGGGGGGGGGTGGGAAGGAGAAAACCTCTGATTTCCTGAGAGTTAATTTGGCTATGGGAAATTTCACACATAGTTTAGAGGTCAGTTTTGCAATCATTAGCTAATTTTTCATCGCCTTAGGAAGGAATACCACACACTTTCTCCTGGCATGTCTATGGAACACTACATGGGGATGCCAGAAAAGACCATGTCGCATACAGAAAAACTCCAGTCCCTCTGGATGTCAAAAGGAAGAGTAAGTAATATTGGGTGGGGACAGGGAGAGGAAGACTAGGGGAAAAAGAGATGTGAAAGATTCTACTTACTAAGTACTCAGCTTCATTATACATGTTGACTTTCAAACATTCTTTGAGCTGACGAATCATGGCTTCTACAAATTCCCCACCAAAGTTGTAGTTCCTGGCATTCAGCAGCCCAACTAATGTTGTGTAAATGGTAAGCTTTTCTGGTAATAGACGTGCACTGATTTAAATGAAGAAAAACAAGCATTTTGTTTATTTATCACATGCCAACCACTGCATTTACATAGCATCTTTGAACCTGCTTTGTATAGGTTACGCTTCTCTTGTGTTTAAGCAAGGTAAACTGCTAACCTGACATTAATTATGTGTCCTGTGGACAAAAGGTTACAGAACATCCTTTTTAGGACTATAATCCTTTAGGAATATATACAATACTTTTAACTACATTTCAATACATTTTCTCTTTAATTATTTTAACTCATAAGCATTTAGGATTATAGTAGGTTCTAAAGCCTATAGCAACTACAGTTTAAGACATTTAAAGTACTTCAAATACTTAAACTTCTCTATTTAGCATAGATAACAGCACCTCCCAAATCTTCTGCATACGTACACAGTACAAAGAATTCTTAATATCTTGCTTTTATAGTTTGGTAGATCAGCTTCCAAGACACCAGCTAGACCCTCCAAGTTGCTCTCCAGAGAGGAAGTACTCTAAGAAAGAAAAGAGTGTCTTCTCATCAATCAGGTATATCAACTATCCCCACAGTAACAAGTGGAAGACAAGCTAATAGGATAAAACAAAATATTACTTTGCATTTTCTTTCTGTTAGAAGTAATGATTCAAAATCCACTAGGAATTCACAATTTCTCTCATTTGCGAGAAATAAGAAGCAAAAATGACTGAGAGCAGCTTCAATTGTGACTTTTCCACAGCAAGGACCTCTAGTGTTTTCCTAGGAAGTAAGAGTTAACATCACTTCAGAGGTCTTTCAGTAACTGAATTAAACATTATATTAATGACAACAGGGGAAGTGAAACAACTACATAGCTTATACGTGGCTTAAATTAACGTATAAAACCCATCATATTTGTTGTCACTCTTTTTTCTACGCTTGTTACAAGCGCCAAACCCAGCCAAGCCCTAAGATCAGTTGCGACAGTGGTGGGGTCTTTTGTTGTTTGTTTGGTACACATCTCATTAGTTTCCCTCTACTCCTTGAAAAAAGTGGAAGCAGTGATAAAGTTCAGAGCTGGAATGATACCTTTTCACTAGGTATACTTCAGCACTGTATCACAGAGTTCACATTTAAGAATTTTCTTTTTAAAACCCCAGGTTTGCAGAAGCCAACAATTTTCCAGCTAGGAAATTTCCAATGGATTTTATTTTTTGGATCATTAATGTTCTATTAACACATACAAACATATGAAACAAAGACAACAATGTACTATGTTTGAGGACCCTAAGTCACAAAACAATATGAAAATATTATTTATACCTTTTCTCCCACTCTGCATATTAAAGATTCAAGTCTCTCCTCAATTTCAGATGGCTCAGACGTTCTCCTCCTTTTGTGAGGTTGCCCTGTTTCAATACATTAAATATGTTATTTGCCTGCTGTGGTAGGTTGACCCCAGCCAGCAACCAAGCACAAATGCAGCCACTTGCTCACTCCCCCCCCCCCCAGCAGAATGAGGGGGATAATAGGAAGAGCAACTGAGTAACTGAGATAAAAGTTATTTAATAAGAAGGGAGGTAGGAGGGAAACAAGTGATACAAAGGCAGTCACTCACCACTTCCCACCAGCAGAACAATGCCTATCTGAGTGACAACCACCTTGGAAAGATTACCCTCAAGTTTTATTGCTGAGCATGGCATTATATGGTATGGAATATCCCTTCGGTCAGTTAGGGTCAGCTGTCTCAGCTGCGTCCCCTCCCAACATCTTGTCCACCCCCAGCCTACTTGCTGGAGGGGCAAAGTGGGAAAAAGAAAAGGCCCTGACACTGCAAGCACTGTTCAGCAACAGCTAAAACATTTGTGTGTTATCAACACTGTTTTGGTCACAAAATCAAAGTACAGCACCATATGGGCTGCTATGAAGAAAGTTAATTCTATTCCAGCCAGACCCAGCACACCTGCTTATTCTAAAAGCACTCTCTAGATACTTTTACCATTCCAGCAACATACTTCTAAGAAAAAGTCCTGACAAAGCATTCAGAATTGACCCAATAAACAAGAAAAAAGTATAGCCATATTACTGATGACCTAAATAGTTAACACTGTAGCTGCCTCAAATTTAGAAATAATTCTGCATTTCTGCTACAGCATGAGACAGTATATACGAGATTAACTGGTAACTGTAAAGTATGTTTAGTTTCTGTGTATTTTGTTAGTCCTTTATAACACCTTCTTCAACAACAACAACAAAAAGATATTAAGAATCATTGCTTATATTTTTAGGGGTTTTTTAAGCTTAGAAAAAAACTACACATCAAAACAATTAAAAAATAAACGTGTGATTAAAAAACAGTTTATCTTTGCAATCAAAAGCTGAAAAAGCTAGTCGCAAAACTGTCTAACTCTCCGCTCACACAGATTTACGTTATTAAGAGAAACGGCATTTGCTTCAGTTTCTGAAATCGGTCGTTCTCCACTCTCAATGTTTTCTGACTGTTTTCCATTAATCCTCTACAATATGCAAGAACACATCATTCTGACTACACGTATGCAGAGCTGAGTGCTCTGACCAGTTTACTTTCACCCAGGACGCTCCCTGTATTTGAGGCAGATCGAAGCAACGGCTCAGGACAGTCTTTAGCTCGTTACATAAGCCAATTCCTTGCACCAGAGCGCCCTACAAGTCCCGACAGAGAACCAGGGTGAGCCGCCACCACCCCCCCAAGCCAAAGGCGAGGCAGCGCCGTGGGGAGTCACCTCAGCCGAGACCTGCCCCTCCCCCAGCTCTAAGGATGACACAGCCCCAAGCGCCGGGCACGCGAAGTCCAGACCCTGGAACTAACTCGCTCACTCCATCCATGCTTACCATCGCTCTCGTCGCTGTGCCGCCGCCGCCGCCGCGACATACTAGCACCTCCCCTACGAGAAATCCGTGTGTGAAAGAGAAAAAAGCAGGATCACTATACCCACAGCAGAAGAGAGGGAAGAGCACTATGTAAAGACCATACAACAGGGATCAGACTATTCTCCTCCGCTTGCCCCCTCCCTACTTCCTGTTCCTCTCAATCTTCTTCCGGGGTAAAAGAGCAATAGGAAAAGCTCTTTCGTAACTTCCCGCAACTCTCTGGGAAATAGCTCCATTCTACCTGTTTCTCTATAGTACAAAGACATTGGATGATTTCTAAAATGGGGGAAGGAAAAGACACAAAGTTAGTGAATTTTCCATTAAATAAAAAAAAGTTTTATTTACTTTTACTTGTGCCTGGTCTCTTTTGAAGGCTTATATTTTGCCCACTGCGCACGTGAATTGTCTTCTGTGGGCCCTGCCCCTGGGATACCTTACTGATGCCTGGTTGTAACCAGAGTGATGAAGTTAACCAAACATGGATGCTGCTATACTCCTTGTACAGCCCTATCCAACTGGACATCAAGACTGGAGACAATCAGTGTATTCTTTGATATGTATTTTAGTCATTAGTTACTCATTAATGTGAATGAAACAACAGACAATGTGTTTCTGTCAGAACCCCTCTTTTAAGGCTCAAAGCCTAATTTTTAGGTCCCAAACCCTCACTTTTCAGGTCCAAACCTCTGTTTTAAGGATTAAAGCCTCATTTTTAGGTAGCAATGATTCAGGGAATAAATGGTTGGGCGTTACTAATGCAATCTAGTGTAGCTCAAGAAATGTTGGGGCCCGGAGCCAAAACTTAGCCAGGATAATGAGGTACCCTTGTGAGAAACCATAAACTAGAGTATTGTTTATTAAGACTTATGTCGAGATTGTGAGAAACCATAAACTAGAGTATTGTTTATTAAGACTTATGTCGAGATTGTGAGAAACTATAAATTAGGATACTGCTTATTAAGACTTATGCCGAGATTGTGAGAAACTATAAATTAGGATACTGCTTACTAAGACTTATGTCGAGATTGTGAGAAACTATAAATTAAGGTACTGCTTATTAAGACTTAGGTTGAGGTCAAGGTAGAGGTCATGCGAAGAATACCTCCCAAACCACCAGATGTCCAGACTAACCAACAGAGATAAGGAACTGAAGCTTGCGAAGACAGAGATAAGAAACTGAAGCATGAGAAGAATACCTCCCACTATTCCTTTGAACATGGAAGTAAAAAATGTATAAAAAGAGACTGTTCGAACTGCTCAATACGGCAGTTGGTGGAGCGCAGACTCCCCTGCCGTCCAGCGCTGTATTTGCTCATATTCTACTTGCTATAATTAATAAAATTCTAATTGGATTCTGATCCATTGTGGTCTCAATTTATGACAATCTTGGTGCCGTGACTCGGATAAGGAACGGTGAGCTTCTGTCCTCCGGGGAGGCGCCCCGCGGCAATCCGCGGCCCCGCGACCGACAGCTTACCTCAACCTTACCGACGAACCTAAATTCTAGAATGATGAGCAAAGGAGAAACCGGTAAAATCCCATAAAAATTCTGTGCACGGGAGTCCAGACGAAGACGCAGGGTGCGTAAGTATATTGCGAATTTGGTCGCAGGTTTACCGTTCGGGCGGGATTGGGTTTCCTGGAATATAACAAGTGAGAGGTTCGCTATATTGAACCAAGCGAGTGTGGACCCTTAAGTACTGCGTTTCCCATCTCCCGCGAGGGACTGGGCCAGGAACAAGGGGAGCGAGTGAGTGTATGTTTGTGGATATTCCAGAAGATGGGGGCGAAGGGCAGCAAGCCTTCGACTCCCATGGGAAGGGTACCCACTGTACCTAAGAATACCCCTCTGGCATATATCCTAGACAATTGGAGATATTTCCCTGGAACCCTAGGGAGAGATAAACAGAAAATGATAGAATATTGTACTAGGATATGGGGAGGGAAGAAGATTTCTAAAGATGTCTTTTGGCCAGTCTATGGGTCAGAAAAAGACTGGGTCAGACAACAATTAAACCTCTGGGTTAATAATAAAAAACCCCTTAACCCGGAAGAGAGTCAGTATGCGAAAATGTGGCTAGAAAGACCGGGAGCTAGACTTTATCCACTGAATGAAGTGAAAACTAAACAAAAGAAAAAGAAGGAAGAGTTAGATGAAACCCTTCTAACCCCCCCTCCTTACATTCCTCCTCCTGCTCCCACAGCCCCTCCAGAGGTCCCCAGAGCGCCCACCCCCCCACCAGAATCAGAACAAGGGTCTCCCCCTCCTCCTAGACGCGTGACTAGGAGTCAAAAAGGGGCAGCTCAGATGTATCCTCTAAGGGAAATGCCCATGGGGGGACCCCAACCTGTGATTGGATATATTTCTGTACCCCTAAGCTCGGCTGACCTACGAGATTTTAAAAGAACCGAGATGGGAAACCTAATTGAGGACCCACTCGGAGTGGCAGAAAGATTAGATCAATTTTTGGGACCAAACCTTTATACTTGGGATGAGATGCAATCTATCCTTGGTCAATTATTTACTACCGAGGAAAGAGATATGATTAGACGAGCAGGAATGAGACTGTGGGATGCTCAGCATGCCCAGGGACCCCAAGCAGATATTAAATGGCCACTCCAAAAACCTAATTGGGATAATCAGGATCTGGTGCATAGAACTCATATGCAGGACCTGAGAACTATAGTAATTCAAGGGATTAGAGAAGATGGTACACCCCGTGGCTCGAAGCAACCGAGTCGACGGGCGAGGCAGAGGAGAAACAAACTGTGGAGAAAAGAACCAGAACAATGGGACGCGAAAGCAGCTATGGTCGAACTTCCCCAAGACTGGTAAAAGTGTACCTAAGTTGGCAAAATTGACAGACACCCTTTTTCCTGGTATACCGTTAGTTTTATTATTGATAATAGCCCAAGCAAATGGAAAAAGAAACCCTCATGAACCCATAAACTGGATAATAACAAGCATACAATATCCGAATAAGCCAATCCAAGCACAAACAGATGGGAAAACAATTAGTTTTAAAGTGAGCATAGAAGACCTGATTATTGACCAAGGCCCAGCAGGTCCAAGTAAAGCAGTTTATATATGCCCAGCATTGAACCCTGGCAAATTATACTGTAATTCTCCAGGCCATTTTTTTTGTCCATACTGGGGATGCGTCACATGGGCCTCTGATTGGTCTGCATCCGGGGACCAAAATTTAGAAATAACAAAGTCACCGCTTAATTGTAAGACAACAACATTAAGGTGGAATTCGAATCCGAAAACTTATAATTGTATGGGCATCGATATAACCATAAAAGATCCTAGTCAGGACTTTTGGCTTGAAGGAAAATTTTGGGGAATTAGATATTACGAACAAGGTGCAGATAGAGGGGGAATTTTTCAAATTAAGAAGGAACCGATGCCCCACAATCCTTTGCCAATAGGACCAAATTTGGTCCTGAATCCGCCCACTTCCTCTGAAGAAAGGATGGCCCCCGTAATTGTCAGAATCCCTTCCTCAGGCTCTCCTTTGAAAACAACTAATAACGCTGTGACTAAATTCTCTTTATCCAGAGATTTAGAGTCGTCAGAATCCAAGAACCCCTTATGGGATCTAATGCAAGCCTCTTATCATGCCCTTAATGAAAGTAAACCAAATTTAACTGAAGAATGCTGGTTATGTTATAATATTAGACCACCATATTTAGAGGCAGTTGGAAAACCAGGTATGATTCAATGGTCTAATGGTTCAAACCCACGAGAATGTCCATGGGATGACCAGAGGAATCATACGCAAGGAATTACTATTCAATTAGTAACAGGTCAGGGAAGATGTATAGGCACAGTGCCCGAAAAGTATCAGCCTTTGTGCAGCCGAACAGTCACTAACACCAATATAAAGAAACACAAAGATAAAAAGGACAAATGGGCTATCCCGACACCAGGAGCTAAATGGGTTTGTTCAGACATCGGAATAACGCCTTGCCTATCCTTAAACGTGTTTAATGAATCTCAGTTTTGCATACAGGTGATTATTGTTCCTCGTCTAATCTATCACACCTCTGAGGAGGTGCTACGCCACTTTGAAGGAAACCTGAATAGACAAAAACGAGAGCCAATTACGGCGATAACCCTAGCTACACTGCTGATAGCGGGTGGAGTTGGAGCAGGTACAGGCATAGCCTCCCTGGTGAAAGGTCAGGAATTACAAAGTTTGCAGGTGGCTGTAGATGAGGATTTAATAAAAATAGAGCAATCTATTCAAAATTTAGCCACTTCAGTAAAATCTTTATCAGAAGTGGTGCTGCAAAATAGGAGAGGATTAGACCTATTGTTCTTAAAAGAAGGAGGGTTATGCGTAGCTCTCAATGAAGAATGTTGGTTTTTTGCTGACCATACGGGAGTAGTCCAAGACACCATGTCTGAACTCCGGAAAAGGTTAAATCAACGTAAAAAAGATCGTGAAGCGAGCAAGTCATGGTATGAAAACTGGTTTAATGCTTCACCTTGGCTAACCACTTTGTTGTCTGCTTTAGCAGGACCGCTTATTATATTGATTTTAGGACTTATATTTGGACCTTGCATATTACGCTGTATTTTACATTTTATTAAAGAACGATTCGACATAGCTAAATTGCTTATTTTGACTACGAAGTCTGAGGCAAAATATAAGAGTGTATCTATTAATGAAGATGACGATTGTTGTGAATGCGTTATGCCACATAAGAACTATGATTGTAATTGTGAGATATTACCTTGTGAGTGTTATGATAAATGTTGGGATTGTGGAAGAAGATTTGCCTGCAGTGTCGAAAATGAAAGTAGTGTCTAATAAACAATAATAGGATAAAAAGAAAAAGGGGGGATTGTGAGAAACCATAAACTAGAGTATTGTTTATTAAGACTTATGTCGAGATTGTGAGAAACTATAAATTAGGATATTGCTTATTAAGACTTATGCCGAGATTGTGAGAAACTATAAATTAGGATACTGCTTACTAAGACTTATGTCGAGATTGTGAGAAACTATAAATTAAGGTACTGCTTATTAAGACTTAGGTTGAGGTCAAGGTAGAGGTCATGCGAAGAATACCTCCCAAACCACCAGATGTCCAGACTAACCAACAGAGATAAGGAACTGAAGCTTGCGAAGACAGAGATAAGAAACTGAAGCATGAGAAGAATACCTCCCACTATTCCTTTGAACATGGAAGTAAAAAATGTATAAAAAGAGACTGTTCGAACTGCTCAATACGGCAGTTGGCGGAGCGCAGACTCCCCTGCCGTCCAGCGCTGTATTTGCTCATATTCTACTTGCTATAATTAATAAAATTCTAATTGGATTCTGATCCATTGTGGTCTCAATTTATGACACCCTTAACAGGAACAGCCTGCACGATGACTAAAACTTGTTGCTTTGGGGGAATCAGAAAGGCCTCAAGATAAGAAGTGCCTAAACAAAGTTATGATGACATTTGACCTTAAGAAAAGCAGATGTACAGAGCTATAGAGATAAGGAACTGCAGAGCAAACACTAAACCAGAACAGACCATCCCTCAAAGACAGTATATACGTGATCTCAGAACTGAGTTTGCGCAAAAGCAAAGGTTAACTAGCGGACACAGTGAGGAAGAGTATGTCCTTCATCCAGAGACCCCTGACGACCACCCGGAGACACCAACAGGCATGTGCAAATAACATTTGCATATGATGAATATGTATATCTTTTATCGGAAAACTAATGAATATGTATATAGAACGTGTACTTAACCTGCACAATTAGATCTGACGGTATGCACATTAGGAGGAGGATCCCCGTGCATCCAGCACCGTAAATAAAGAATGCCTGCCTTTTAACACTACATTGGTGTTGCGAGTTTTATTCCCGATTTCGGTGACATGGTGACATCCCAAGGTTTCTGGTAGGCTCCCAGACACAAGCCACATGAACTTTGATGATCTGACAAGGTAAGAAAATCCCTTGACAATTTGAAAAAGTTACTTGCTGTAAAGCAGGTTTGCATCTGGCTCACACCTCACATCATCTAGCACAAGTTCAAATTTCTCTTTTTTTAAAAATGAAAATTAGACAAGTGTTACTTTGAGGTAAGGAAAAGACCTTAGCTTTTAATCTTCCTTTAATCAACTGATTAAGATCCCCTCTATGATTCATCCAGTTTCCTTGAACTCATTCCCAATTTTGTGCACCTTTCACAGCTGGTTACACCTGCACAAAGCGTTACTGCTGTGCTGATACAGAATCATTTGCCTCCATTTTACATTGGTATAATCAGTGGCAAAGATGGGGACTTTATAGGATCAAACACCACCCCCCCAAAAACTGTATTTTTCCTGCAGTGTCAAAGCAGACTTGTGCTAATGTTACTCAACACCTCATCTCTATAAACAGACATGCAGCAAGGAAAGCCAGCAACAGGAGGGAGTAGGAATAAGTAGGTCACATTCTTCATAGATCCATTTTCTCCTCCCTTGCAGGTATGTTAAGGGCTCAGATATGAATAAGTAGATGCACAAAAATCTAACTGCATGTGAGGGAGTCTAGCTTGTGCTGCTCAGAATGCATCCAAAAACTATCCATTTGAACAATTTGTGTTTCTTTGTTTAGATAATACAAGTAACTGGATTCTTAGGATAAAATTTTTCAAATTTAGCTTTTAATGAGACACTAATGTGTCCAGAAAACAGTTCTTGTGTCTAGTGTGTTAAAAGAAAACTGATCACAATATGTTGTAAGCTACTGACAGAGATGTACTGTATAGCACAGGTTAATTTATTTTGTCAGGTTCCCAAAGAACTACAAATGTGGGAGATGTCCTAACTTTAGCGTATAATTCTCTCTTGGAACTAAATGAAAAACAGATGTGCTAGCTCCACAAAGGTTTTTTTCACATCTCCTTGGAGAACATTGGCTGCTTTTTGAGGGGTTAATGCTAAAACCATAAATTTTTTTGTGCTGCCGAGTCTAAAATCCTCTTTCTATCTGTTCTAATCTGTCATGTTATGGGCAACAAGATAGGAGAAGTACTGCTATGTTACTGTGAGGTGAAGGACCCAGGAAAGCTCTGGCAAAAGGCTCAATGCGAACAGCTGCATCTCACTGGTAAGGTAATCTTTTAAGCAGCAGCAGTTACTTTCTTTACAGAGATTTGTCTTTGCTTAGTGCAGGATAATGTGTTATATGGAGAGTAAAATTGTAATCTGTATTGTCAGGCATGAAAAGAGCAAAATATCTGACAACTTAGATCAAATCATAGGAATAGCACTACTCATTACTGCATAATATCCTTGTTTGCTTAATTCCTCAGAGACTAGAGCCAAGGAGGTCAGGTCAGTTGGCTAGGGTTCTTAGGCTCCCTGTATAGTCAGCGAGGAAAGATTCCTCTAGAGGGCAAGTCTGAGCAGAAAATTAAACTTCTTTGAATTGCCTTCTCAAAGGAGTCTTTCTTTCTCTGTGCTGATAGTGGGAGAATGGTCTCCCCAGGCTGAACTTAACCATTGTGGTTACCCCTGAAGTTACTCAGTTGCACTACTGACACTGGAAGATATATTTTCTTGCTTGGCTGGAGTATCTCCAGAAATATCTGCCTCATTTCCCTTTTGTAGGGGAATAGACAGGGATCGGCGACCGGAAGATTACGGGATGTGACGGAAAGATAGACTCCTCCCCATAGGAGTGGCAGGAACAGGAACCGCAAGAGCTATATAAGCGTGTGACGCAGCCAAATAGACGGACATTTTGTATCCATCATATTGATGTCTGTGCATCACTGTCCCCAGGGTGGGTAGAGCCCTGTGTCCCGGAGGTATGCGGCCCAAGATAAGTTCTCCCACAGAAGCGTACAGCAACAAATGGTGACCCCGACGTGATCGGTGGGGCGGCTTGGCAAGTTCGCCGGGGGGAAAGATAGCTTGGGGCACGCAGGGGCGGGACGGGGAGCCGCAGGTTGGCGGGAGCGCCATGGAATCAGTCGTAAAGGTACTGAAGGGATTGGGGAAGGAATATGGAACTTCGATATCGAAGACGCCTACCTCAAAGGCCATCCAATGGATGATTACGCAGGGGCTCATACGAAGTCCCGCAGACATATTTAATAAGGATAAGTGGGTGAGGATTAAAGAGGAGTTAGCCGAAAGGGCTATGATGGGAAAAACCCAGTACATATAGCTCTGGGGAAAGATACACCGATTACTATTGAAAGCTCGGGATGATCAGGAGACGTGGCGGCAGGCGCGGCGGTGCCTGCACGGTGCTACAGGCGACAGTAGCCCGGAAAGAGACCCAGGAGGGGCAGTGGGGACGCAGACAGGGGCAAGCATCGCGGGGGATGGGGAAGAAGGGGAGAGTTCGGACGGAGTAGCCTGGCCAGCGACTCAGTCTGAGGCTCCCAAAGAGGTGGATCGGGAAGCGGCGGTGTTCCCTGTTGAGCCAGCAGGACCCTTGGAACGCCCCCCGCTCCCCCCCCCCCATACCCCTGGGACGATTTGGCACAGGCCCGGGAGCCCGCGCGCGGGGAGAGTGACGTGGCAGCGGACGCAGCGGGAGTGACGGAGCGGAAGGAGAAAGATGACCAGCGCCGGCAGCGGCGCCGTCCTCTGCCCGACCCTCGAGACTGGCTCCCGGGGCAACCCTTGAGATGGGAGTCGGACGAGGAGGGGGATTGGGGTGCCTGGAGGGGAGGACAGGGGGAGTATAGAACAACTTCGAGTAGCAGCGAATCAGAAGTTGGGGGAGAAACCGATGCCCATATGTGGGAAGAGAGAGCAGCTTGCCTGCGGCGCGCAAAAAAGAGGCACAAAACAGCAGGGACTCGGAGGACCAGTCAGAAGGAGGGAGGAGAGGGACCGTCAAAAGGGGAGGTCCGGGGCGCTGCAGCTCCGGAGGGGTCCGCGGAGGACGTGCTGCGGCAGCTGCAGCAGGCTATGCGCGCACTAGGGGAAGTAACTCGGCAGCAGACAGGACTCTCAACGAAGGGGGCGCCCCAGCGACAGTCAGTCGAGTTACCTAACTGGCGGCTGATAGCCAGAGATTGTAGCCTCGATGGAGTAAGGATAGAGATGCCCGGGATCTTCCCTGTCCGATTAGCTCCAGGAAGAGGAGTGGAGTGGACGTCGATAGATGCCAAACTAGTGCGAAGTTTATGGCGAGAAATTAGAGAAAAGGGGCTCGAAGTACCCAAGAATGGTGCAAAGCTTGGAATATTGTATTAAAACACGGCATTGCTTACAATAGCACAGGGCAGGCAATAGTAGAACGCACTCATCGCACCTTGAAAGCAAAGATAATACAGCTTGGGGAGGGGGAGGGGTATAAGGGAGCTATACCCGTAGCAGCTCAGCAAACTATTTTAATGCGTGCATTATATTCGCTTAATCATTTTATACACGGGCAGGAGCAAGTTACAGCAGTGGAGAAGCACTTTGGCAAAGCTCAAGCAGGCAAGCGCTATCCGCAGGTACGAGTAAGGTTCCCAGGCAGTGAGCAATGGGAGAGAGGATGGAAACTGAGATGCCTGGGGAGGGGCTACGCCGCGGTTGAGAATGAAGGGCGCATAGAATGGGTGCCTGCAAAGTGTGTGAAAGCAGAACTGTGCAAGGATGTGCAGTGAATAATCCCTTTCTGAGTTGTCTCTTTGCAGGGTCTGCTGACATGGATCCTCATGCTAGCCGTACCATTGGGAAAAGAAATGAGCTCCTTGACAAGATCACAAGCAATATTGCAACGAGAGCGACACTGGGAAAGGGCGGCAAAAGAGAGATATAAACTGGAACTGGATAGTAATAATTGGGGGGATCTTGTTGTGTGTAGTAATCATGGTTACTTGTGGGCTGCCATTGTTATGCTGTGTTATAAGACAAATCAAAGAGCGCCTGCGAGCGTTACATGAATATAGACCTGACCGCAATATGTATCCGCTTACGCAAGTAGCTTTGTAGAATTTTAGTAGCATGGGGAGGGGGAGATGTAGGGGAATAGACAGGGATCGGCGACCGGAAGATTACGGGATGTGACGGAAAGATAGACTCCTCCCCATAGGAGTGGCAGGAACAGGAAGCGCAAGAGCTATATAAGCGTGTGATGCAGCTAAATAGACAGACATTTTGCATCCATCATATTGATGTCTGTGCATCACTGTCCCCAGGGTGGGTAGAGCCCTGTGTCCCGGAGGTATGCGGCCCAAGATATGTTCTCCCGTAGAAGCGTACAGCTACACCCTTTCTCTTAGTGTTCCATTTCCCAGGACCTTTCTTCTAATGTAGAGTGTGATTTTTAATTTTTTTTATTTATCACAAACATACACACATTTGCAGATCCCTCGGTTACCAGCATGGCCCCTCTGTCTGCCCAGTACACCTGCACAGATCCTCCTACTCGCCAGCTGGTCTAACTTGCAGTTTGCTAGTGAGTTACATGCACATACCTAGTCTGATTCCAGTTGCGGGCACCCAGTCCACTCACGCCAGTCCGCCCAGTAGCTGGCACTTAGTCCTTGCAGCATGCATACACACAGGATCGAGAATGAGATTACACAGGGAGATAGTTAAGAAAGGATTTAATAAGAAGACAGGATAGTTTGCCGTGATCAGGCACAGGGCTCAGCCAGACAAGGGTACTGACTGGCCCCATCTTACATGCAACCACTCCCTTTTATACCCCTTTTGTCTACCCCCATGTCATGGTTTAGCGGCAGCTCGGCCCCACACAGTCGCTCGCTCACTCACTCCCCCACCGGTAGATGGGGGAGAGAATCAGAAGGGTAACGCTCGTGGGTTGGGATAAGAACAGTTTAATAATTAAAAGTAAAAGAAAGAACAGTGGAAATGCAATGTAAAGGAGAACAACGAGAGGCGCAAAGCCCCGGGGGGGGGGGAAGGGAGGGTAGGGGAGAGGGGGAACGAACCGCCGAAACAAACCGCACGCGCCGTTGCCGCTCGCCGCCCGCTGACCCGGCACCGCGCCGCCTCCGCGCTGCCACTGCCCCCCCTCAATATATTGGTCATGGTGTCACATGGTATGGAATGAACCTGCCATTGGCCAGTCGGGGTCAGCTGCCCCCACCATGGCCCTGCCCCTCCCAGCCCCCCTTCCCCGCCACGCAGCAGAGCGCGGGAAGCTGGAAAGGTAGCCGACCCCCACAGTGAGGAGAATTAACCCCTTCTCAGCCAAAACCAGCACATTCTCCACCCCTTATTCCATACCATTTACACCATGCCCAGGTCCCATATGATGCAATACAACCGTACCAACCACCACCCCTACCCTTCCCATCCTTTAACATAATACACAGACATCATTCCCTTAGTTCATGGACCTTCCCTGTAAAACGTCCATTAAAATGTCCATTGAGTTCACCCAGTCCATGACTCTGGGCTCCATCTGTTGTATCAGGCTTTCAGGATGGCAGAGGTGGTGTGTGTGGCGTTGGGTTGCTGCACACCGAGTCAGTCATCGTTCCATCCCTGCTGCACGGCTTGTTTCATAGTTGATCTTCCATGGGTTGGGAGGCTCGTACTCTGATATCATTGATACAACACAGAGGTGACACACAGTATTATATAGCAGTTCACATTGTGCCATTCAGTTCATTGACTGTTTTCACCCAAAATCAAATCCCCTTGAGGCACACATCGGATTTCTCCATCCTCCCGCATCACCCACCAAGTGCACCCAGGTCCTCGAGCAAAAGCAATCCCACGAATGGGTTTGCCTTTGCCGGAGGCAGGAAGAACCCAGACTGTTTTGCCCAGCATACTTTTTGTGTGCACTACAGGGACTCTATCCCCTTCCACAGTATGTAGGATTTCTGACTGGGCAGGGCCAGCTCGCCTGGCAGATCCCCTCGTGTTGACTAACCACATGGCTTTTGCTAAATGTGTGTCCCAGTGCTTGAATGTCCCACCCCCCGTTGCTCTCAGTGTAGTTTTTAACAATCCATTGTACCGTTCAATTTTCCCAGAGGCTGGTGCATGATAGGGGATGTGATACACCCACTCAATGCCGTGCTCTTTGGCCCAGGTGTCTATGAGACTATTTCGGAAATGAGTCCCGTTGTCTGACTCAATTCTCTCTGGGGTGCCATGTCGCCACAGGACTTGTTTTTCGAGACCCAGGATAGTGTTCCGGGCAGTGGCATGGGGGACAGGATATGTTTCCAGCCAGCCAGTCGTTGTTTCTACCATTGTAAGCACATGGCGCTTGCCTTGGCGGGTTTGTGGGAGTGTGGTACAGTCAATTTGCCAGGCCTCCCCATATTTAGATTTCAGCCATCGTCCCCCATACCACAGAGGCTTTACCCGCTTCGCTTGCTTGATTGCAGCCCATGTGTCACCTTCGTGGATAACCTGTGCAATAACATCCATGGTCAAGTCCACCCCTCGATCACGAGCCCACCTGTATGTTGCATCTCTCCCTTGATGGCCTGAGGTGTCATGGGCCCACCGAGCTAGAAATAGTTCACCCTTATGCTGCCAGTCCAGATCCACCTCAGCCACTTCAATCTTGGCATCCTGACCTACCTGCTGGTTGTTTCGATGTTCTTCAGTGGCCCGACTCTTGGGGACGTGAGCATCCACATGCCGTACCTTTACAACCAGTTTCTCTACCCGGGCAGCAATATCTTGCCACAATGTGGCAGCCCAGATGGGTTTGCCTCTGCGCTGCCAGTTGCTTTGCTTCCACTGCTGCAGCCAGCCCCACAGGGCATTTGCCACCATCCAGGAGTCAGTACAGAGACAGAGCACTGGCCACTTTTCCCGTTCAGCAATGTCTAAGGCCAGCTGGATGGCCTTTACCTCTGCAAACTGGCTCGATTCACCTTCTCCTTCAGCAGTTTCTGCTACTTGTCGTGTAGGACTCCATACAGCAGCCTTCCATCTCCGGTGCTTTCCCACAAGGCGACAGGACCCATCAGTGAACAGGGCATACTGCTTCTCACATTCTGGCAGTTTGTTATACAGTGGGGCTTCGTCAGCACGTGTCACCTCCTCCTCTGGTGATAATCCAAAATCTTTGCCTTCTGGCCAGTCCATGATCACTTGCAAGATTCCTGGGCGACTGGGGTTTCCTACTCGAGCCCGCTGGGTGATCAGTGCAACCCATTTACTCCACGTAGCATCAGTTGCATGGTGTGTGGAGGGGATGTTTCCTTTGAACATCCAGCCCAGCGCTGGCAGTCGGGGTGCCAGGAGCAACTGTGCCTCAGTACCAACCACTTCTGAAGCAGCTCGAACCCCTTCATATGCTGCCAATATCTCTTTTTCAGTTGGAGTATAGCGGGCTTTGGACCCTCTGTATCCCCGACTCCAAAACCCTAGGGGTCGACCCCAGGTCTCCCCATGTGCTTTCTGCCAGAGGCTCCAGGTAGGGCCATTCTCCCCGGCTGCAGTGTAGAGCACATTTTTTACATCTTGTCCTGCCCGGACTGGCCCAAGAGCTACTGCATGAACTATTTCTCGTTTAATCTGTTCAAAGGCTTGTCGTTGCTCAGGGCCCCATTTGAAATAATTCTTTTTCCGGGTCACTTGATAGAGAGGGCTTACGATCAGACTGCAATTTGGAATATGCATTCTCCAAAAACCCACAACGCCCAAGAAAGCTTGTGTTTCCTTTTTGCTAGTTGGTGGAGACATGGCTGCTATTTTGTTGATCACATCCATTGGAAACTGACGACGACCATCTTGCCATTTGATTCCTAAGAACTGGATTTCTCGTGCAGGTCCCTTCACCTTACTTTATGGCAAAACCAGCTTTCAGAAGGATTTGGACTCTTTTCTCTCCTTTCTCAAAAACTTCTTCCGCTGTGTTGCCCCACACAATGATGTCATCAATGTATTGAAGGTGTTCTGGAGCTTCTCCCTGTTCCAGTACAGTCTGAATCAGTCCATGGCAAATGGTAGGACTGTGTTTCCACCCCTGGGGCAGTCGATTCCAGGTGTACTGGACGCTCCTCCATGTGAAAGCAAACTGTGGCCTGCACTCTGCTGCCAGAGGGATTGAGAAGAATGCATTAGCAATATCAATTGTGGCATACCACTTGGCCGCCTTTGACTCCAGTTCGTATTGAAGTTCTAGCATGTCTGGCACAGCAGCACTCAACGGTGGAGTGACTTCATTCAGGCCACGATAGTCTACTGTTAGTCTCCACTCTCCATTAGACTTCCGGACTGGCCATATGGGACTGTTAAAGGGTGAGTGGGTCTTACTGATGACTCCTTGGCTCCTCAGTTGGTGAATGAGTTTATGGATGGGGATCAGAGAGTCTCTGTTGGTGCGATATTGCCGCCGGTGCACTGTTGTGGTGGCGATTAGCACCTGTTGTTCTTTGACCTTCAGCAACCCCACTACAGAAGGGTCCTTCAAGAGGCCAGGCAAGGTAGACAGCTGTTCAGTTTCCTCCGCCTCCAAGGCAGCTACACCAAAAGCCCACTTGTAACCTTTTGGGTCCTTGAAATACCCTCTCCTGAGGTAGTCTATGCCAAGGATGCACGGAGCCTCTGGGCCAGTCACAATGGGGTGCTTCTGCCACTCATTGCCAGTTAGGCTCACTTCGGCCTCCAATACAGTTAGCTCTTGGGATCCCCCTGTCACTCCAGCAATGCTGATGGGTCCTGCCCCTATATAGTTTGATGGCATTAAGGTGCACTGTGCGCCGGTGTCCACTAAAGCTTTATACTCCTGTGGGTCGGACGTGCCAGGCCATCGGATCCACACAGTCCAGTAAGCCCGGTTATCCCTTTCCTCCACCCGGCTGGAGGCAGGGCCCCTCTAGTCCTGATCATGGCAGTCACAACTCACTTCCTGTAAATGTGAATCAGGAGTCCCTCTATTACACTTAGAAATAAAATCAGCGCTTCTACTCCTCTGTCTGGGGACTTGCTCGCTGGAAACTGGAGCAGTAGCTTTCCTGGAAGAGCCTCCCTGAGTGACTGTTCTTCCTTGCAGTTCATGTACTCGTGCCTGTAGGGTCGAAGTAGGCTTGCCATCCCACCTCATCATGTCCTCTCCGTGGTCACGCAGGTAGAACCATAGGGTGGCCCGTGGTGTGTATCCCCTTCTTTGAGCCAAAGGACGCTTATTCCTAACAGCTGAGACACTGCTCTGTCGAGGTGGGGAGTAGGACAGATCTTCTTTGAGTTGCTGGACCTCTTGGGATAGTTTCTCCACAGCAGAGACAAGCGAGGAAGAGATATTTGTGTCGTAATCCTGGAGTCTATCTATCACCTCTGCCACCGTTGGTGTCTCGTCATCTTTCCAGGACATCACTGCCAATGAGTTTGCATGCAAAGATGGTGCGCTCCGTACACACTTCCGCCACATGGGTCGTGTGCACTCGGCTTCATCTGGATCTTTGGATGACCGTTGATCATCCAGGTCACCATAAATCACCTCAAGCACAGCTAATTCCCTTAGATACTGGATGCCTTTCTCCATAGTTGTCCATTTTCCTGGGCGATATGTAACATCTTCTTTAAAGGGATACCTTTCCTTCACTCCAGACAGGAGTCGCCTCCAGAGGCTGAGGGCTTGTGGGTTTTTTTTCCAATTGCTTTGTCAACGCCCCCTTCCCCAGAAAGGGATCCCAGTTGTTTGGCTTCTTTTCCCTCTAGTTCCAGGCTACTGGCCCCATTATCCCAGCATCGGAGCAGCCAGGTGACAATGTGCTCACCTGAACGAAGGCTATAATCTTTTCACATATCTCGCAACTCGCTTAAGGACAGGGATCGGGTGGTCTCTATTTCATTTATTACTTCTCCCTCCTCTCCCCGCGATGGCCCTGGTTCTTCATCATCTCGTTCTAAACGAGTTCATGTCCGCTTCCAATATTTCATCTTGTGTATGGGGGCAACTGATACTGGTACGGGTTTATTTTCTGAGCTAGCTCCGGTACTTGTTGTGGGGGTTTGAGTGGCTGCAGTGCCTGTCCTCAGGGCTGGAGTGACTACAGTGCCAGTCACTTTGCATTTCAATCCAGAGACCTTCTCTTCCCCCTGGGGGCACTGAATACTGTTGAGCAGGGCTCGGTATGCATGGGCCAGGCCCCAGCATGTTGCAGTGATCTGTGTCTCTCTGGAGTTCCCAGCATAACAACATACTTTCTCCAAATATTCTACTAGTTTTTTAGGATTCTGCACTTGTTCGGGGGTGAAACTCCAAAACACTGGGGGTGCCCACTGCCCTAGGTATTTGCCCATGCTATCCCACATGCCCTGCCACTCGTAACTATCAAGCCTCGGGGCAGATTTCTGGGTGATATTCTTAAGTTGCTTAGTCAAAACCAAAACAACATGCCCAAAAACTAACAATAAGTGCACCTTAACCACCCAAGGATGTTCAAGATACAAAAACGTTGTTGTAACAAAGGCACAGGCATCGTAGAACAAAGTTGCAAAGGTATTATTCTGTATTTCCTCCATATAAAATCTCTCAGAGGAGGAGGTATAATTGTTAATTGCCTCAACAAGGTGGTATCCAAAGTACAGTAACGGTTTCAGGAAAAACCCCAAATACCAGATAAAGCTGAAAACAAGTGTTTATATAACAAATCTTGTAGGCAAAACATTACTAATCACAGCAGAACACAGCAGACTCAACAAACTAACACCGATTTTTAACACCAACTGCAAAAAGGACAACATGGTGCTGTGACCAGCAGCTGTTGTTATCTCCAACCCTTGAGCCCCACGTTGGGCGCCAAATAGACTGTTGCAGTTTAGCGGCAGCTCAGCCCCACACAGCCGCTCGCTCACTCCCCACCAGTAGATGGGGGAGAGAATCAGAAGGGTAACGCTCGTGGGTTGGGATAAGAACAGTTTAATAATTAAAATTAAAAGAAACAACAATAGAAATGCAATGTAAAGGAGAACAACGAGAGGCGCAAAGCCCCGGGGGAGGGGGAAGGGAGGGGAGAGGGGGAACGAACCGCTGAAACAAACTGCACGCGCCACAGCTGCCCGCCAACCCAACGCTGCGCCGCCTCCGCGCTGCCACTGCCCCCCCTCAATATACTGGTCATGGTGTCACATGGTATGGCACGAACCTGCCATTGGCCAGTCGGGGCCAGCCGTCCCCACCATGGCCCTGCCCCTCCCAGCCCCCCCCCCCCCCGCCACGCGGCAGAGCGCGGGAAGCTGGAAAGGTAGCCGACCCCCACAGTGAGGAGAATTAACCCCTTCTCAGCCAAAACCAGCACACCCCACTTTGTTCCTCCTTGCTCCCCCTTCCCCTGCGCATTTACCTCATCAGTTGGCATAGTTCCACTGACCCCTTCCAAAATCCTGGACCTGCTTCTCCTTTTGACTTCCACAAGGAAATTGCTTCAGAGTCACTCCCAGTTCTCTGCAGTCTGTACAGAGGTGAAGGAAGAGGAGTGTTCCAGCCCCATCATTCCTATCATGCACCTTTACTCCAACCACCCTGCCCAAAAGAGGACAACACACCCCATATCTTTATCCTTGCAATGTGTTCTTGTGCTCTCTTCCTCACTCTTTCTTAAGACCCTGGCTTAGTTTGCACTGGCACAAATGTCTGGGTTCATGGAGTTTCTGTTGTCCCAGGCTCCCTTTAAGGTGCACTGCTGATTCCATGAACCAGATACCCCAGGGATGGTGACTCCCCCACCTCTCTGGGCAGCCTCTTCCAATGCCTGACCACTCCTGCAGTAAAGACATTTTTCCCAATATCCAATCTAAACCTCCCCTGATGCAGCTTGAGGCCGTTTCCTCTTGTTCTATCACTAGTGACCTGGGAGAAGAGACCAACCACCCCCTCACTACAGCCCCTCTCAGGCAGTTGCAGAGAGTGATAAGGTCTCCCCTCAGCCTCCTCTTCTCCAGGCTAAACCCCCCCAGCTCCCTCAGCCGCTCCCCAGCACACTTGTTCTCCAGACCCTGCCCCAGCTCCGTTGCCCTTCTCTGGACACACTCCAGCACCTCAAGGTCCTTCTTGTCCTGAGGGGCCCAAAACTGAGCCCAGCATTCAAGGTGGGGCCTCACCAGGGCCGAGCACAGGGGCCCCATCCCTGCCCTGCTCCTGCTGGCCACACTATTGCCAACACAAGCCTGGGTGCTGGTGGCCTCCTTGGCCACCTGGGCACTGCTGGCTCATGCTCAGCCGGATGTCAGCCAGCACCCCCAGGGCCTTCTCCGCTGGGCACTTTCCAGCCCCTCTGCCCCAGGCCTGTAGTGTTGCATGGGGTTGTTGTGACCCAAAGGCAGGACCCAGCACTTGGCCTTGTTAAACCTCATACAACTGACCGCGGCCCATGATCCAGCCTGTCCAGATCCCTCTGCAGAGCCTTCCTACCTAAGGTCCCTCCACCAGCAGCATGCTACGTAATCCTGATAACCCTTATGTATACTGGTAAGACCCCCTTAGTTAGCTGGGGTGTTCCATGCTGGCAGGACCTCCCCAGAGCTGCACTGTGCACACAAGCATCACCTCATATCCCCGCTGGGGCTCCATGCTGGGCCCGCTCGAGGCAGAGCTGGACTGACAGATCCTGATGGAGCAGTGCCTGCAGTGGGGCCCTCCCTGCCTACTTTGCGGGACAGCTAGTGGTTACCAGGCTAGATGTGGGCTCCTTCAGCTGCTCACCCAGGCCCTGCGGCCTGGGGAGGGCCCCGCCATCTCCTCAGGCCCCATCGCCAACTCCTTGGGCCCCACTGCCACCTCCTGCTCAGGCCCTGACATCTCCTCGGGCCCCACCATCACCCCTTCAGGCCCCGCCATCAACCCCTCAGGCCCCGCCTGGGGCGATTCATGACACAGACTCCATATTCATGCACAAGCAAAGCCAAAAAGCCATTTATTCACAAAACAGCAGCCTTAATATAGTCTGCTTCCTGAGCTAGTATTTTTCCCTTCTCTCCGCCTCTGAATGTGTTCTATCACACTAGCTCCACATATGGTATAAACATAGATAAGCGCGCTCTGCTTTGGTGCTCCAGCTGTGCCCCTGACCTTCTGTCCCACATATCAAGGCCTCAGTTCTGTGTTTTCCTGTGGGTTGTTTTTCTGTCCCACGGCTTGCATCCAATAAGGGCGATGAGATCACGGGAGGCCAAATTCACTTGTTCCACCATTCCCCCTTCTTTTTCAACTATCAATATGGTTTTCAGAGATTTATCCATTAAACATTGTAAGCATTATAAGCATGGGATACAGATAACAATACACAAAAACATTCCAATGCAAAAGATTACATACTTCACGAGGATTTTTACCCATTCACCCAGGTGTAGCTTACTAATGAGCTGAGCAAGCCAACTCCAATCACAGTCCATTTGCAGTTTCTGCAGGTTTTTTTTTCTCTGGCTGCTGAATACTTTTGTGAATAGATTCAGAACGAAAGCGTCTTGACTTATGGCTTTCGGCAGTGTTACCCAAACATTGTTAGATGATGGCAGCTTGGGTAACCCTGGCCAAGAACATACCCCGTTTGTTGCTGTACGCTTCTATGGGAAAACTTATCTTGGGCCGCATATCTCCGGGACACAGGGCTCTACCCACCCTGGGGACAGTGATGCACAGACATCAATATGATGGATACAAAATGTCCATTTATTTAGCTGCGTCACACGCTTATATAGCTCTTGCACTACCTGTTCCTGCCACTCCTATGGGGAGGAGTCTATCTTTCCGTCACAGCCCGTGATCTTCCGGTCGCCGATCCCTGTCTATTCCCCTACACCCGTTACATGAACAGATTATAAATACAATCAACAAACAGAGTGTCTTCATTTTCCTTCAGCAGGGTTTGGTTCTTCCGATGCGGAATTTTCTGTTGAGGGCTGATACTGATACAGCCGGACAGAACGGGCTGGGATCCAGCAAGGTCCTGACCCTGTGGGGACACAAGCATAACCTCTCCCCCATGTTATTAGGGGGAAGGGACCCTCCGTTATCCCAGATTCTAGATTTCGTACGAGGACCTGCGCCTTTCCTTCAATGCTCTGCTGGTTTGTTGGCAGAGAGATAGTGTCGGCTAATGGGGGGACCTGTATCGGAAAAATTAAAAAAGTTAAGGACATACAGTGCTTTTGCTAAATGCTCTTGTGGAGTTAAGGTTCCAGCTCCCCCGCTTCGTTGTAACAACATGCGTTTTAAGGTGTTATGTGCTTGTTCAATGATGGCTTGCCCTGTGGGAGAGTGAGGGATACCTGTGATGTGTTTCACCCCCCAAGCTTGAAAAAAGGTTAGTAGACGATGTGAGAGATAGGCTGGGCCATTATCGGTCTTAATTATACGTGGGATACCTAAGGATGCAAAGGCACAGGTAAAGTGTTTGATCTAGCTGACCAGGAAAGTCTACTAAAGCCGTTTGAAAGTCTAGAGAAGTTTGCATCAAATACTGTAACATATGTGACGACACTGGTACAATGATTCTGGCAATATCTTGTCCTGCTAATACTCTGAGTCGTTGTCGTCCTTTCATAATTAGCAGGGCAAAGCTTTCAGGACGCGTCATGACGGTCTTATGTAACTGATTAGCAAGAAATATCTATGCGATTATCACTAAGGGGTCATTGCGTGTTACATCCCACTGATAAAGCAGTGCATATGGCTGGGCAGATGGATTCAAGATGACTAGTTGAAAGGGTAGTTCAGGACAGACGCGATCTGCTTGACGCGAAGCGATAGCATCAGAAACCTTTGTAAGTGCCACTGTCACTTCAGGGGTTAAAACGCAAGGTGATAAAAGCTCAGGGTTGCCTTTCAATAGAGAAAATAAAGGGCTTAATTCATGAGTCATAATACCTAACAGAGGTCGAACCCAATTAATAGTACCTAAGAGTTTTTGTAAATCGTGAAGCGTCTTGACATTAGTTTGGATTTTTACATGTTGTGGCCTGATTTTTTGTTCTGTTATTCTCCACCCTAAATACTGCCATGGGCTCGCCTGTTGAATCTTCTCTGGTGCAATTTGCAGACCGGCTTGCTTTATTTGGTGGGATGCAAACACTAAGGTCATTTGCATATATTCTTCAGATTCTGCGGCTATAAGGATATCATCCATATAGTGATAGATAAGTGCTTCAGCAAATTGTTCGCGTACTGGGGATAGGGCTTTTGCTACAAACCATTGACATATCGTAGGGCTATTTTTCATGCCTTGTGGCAACACTACCTAATGATAGCGTTTGTGGGGCTCACTAATATTAATGGAAGGGACTGAAAACACAAATTATGGGGCATCGTTAGGATGCACAGGAATTGTAAAGAAACAGTCTTTTAAATCAATAATAGTAAGATGCCAATTGCGGGGGATCATGGCAGGCGACGGCATGCCTGGTTGTAGCGCGCCCATATCCTCCGTTACAGCATTAATTTTCCTTAGGTCATGTGAAAGACGCCATTTACCATTTTTCTTCTGAATTACAAACACAGGTGAATTCCGTGGACTCGTGGTAGGTACTATGTGTTCTGCACATAATTGTTCGTCAACTAATTCATGTAAATGGCACAATTTGACAACAGGCAGGGGCCACTGTTCCGCCCATACTGGAGTTTGTGTTGTCCATGTCAATTCTAAGGTGGCTTGCGCTGCAGTGGCCCTCAGGATAAATTTGACCCAGTTTGCACCCCCCACTGACTCATACAGTCCCTTCCCCATAATGTAATTGGTGCTGCTAATACAAACGGGAGCACCGATGCTACATGTTTGTCAGGCCCTTCGATTAATATCATGTGTTTACTCTGCAAAGGTAAAGCATTCCCACCAATTCCAGCTAAAGCTTCCCCAAGTTGCACCAGAGGCCAGTCTTTAGGCCACAGTTCTTTAGAGATGACAGTGACATCAGCACCAGTGTCAATAATACTGGCTAATCATATAGATTTCTTGTCTTTCGCCGTCAGGGTACAGTGCAGCGTGGGGCGTGTGGCACTCACTGTTTGGGTCCACAAAGTATGTGGGGCTCCTGTTGATCCAAAGCCTTGACACCCTCGTACTGTGTTAGTGGTTTGCGGGGGGTGGGCATTAAAGTAGACTAACTGGGCTATTTGTGAGCCTTGCACAGTAGTGCAGGGTGGGGTGGGAGTCCAGGCCATAATTTTGATTTCACCAGAGTAATCTGAATCAATAACACCGGGTAAAACAAATCGCCCTTGCAGGGTTGTAGATGAGTACCCCAATAGGAGAGCACTTCGTTGTTGACCAAGGGGTCCAAAGACTCCAGTAGGGATTAAATGGACTGCAGATGTTTCTAAGGTTATTGATCTGGAGGCTGCCAGATCCGCTCCGGCGCTCCCCCGGGTACTGGCGTGTAAGTGGGTAGCGCTTGTGGGGAGGCTGGTTCCGGACCTACTTGTGTCTTTGCGTGGTGCCAGGGTGCGCTCCGCAGTTGGTTTCCTGAGAGTGGCTTCCCATCTTTATTATATTTAGACCGGCATTGATTCGTGTAATGCCGTCCCTTTCTACACCTCGGACACACATTAGGAGATGGTATTCGATTTGTATTCGGACAGTTTTTCTTGAGATGGCCAGCTCATGATCCCCAGCGGCTAATGCCTCTCTACGGATCACTTGCCATTGATCATGTGGGTCAGGGGGCTACAAATCAAATTCTTTCTCTGGGTCAAAGGGTCCAGAATCAAATGGGTAATCAGGGTCATCATCACTGTTCAAGGACCCTAGGTAAACTTGAGTCTTACATCGGGTGCCTTTCCTTTTCTCTGGGAACTCAGATTTAGCTGGCATTTGGGGTGGGGGGGCAGTGGGTAGGGCGGTGTCACGGGGAGCAGCGGACTCACACTCTCCGGCATCTCGGTAACTAGCTTCCTGCTTGCGCATAAGCTCTAATATTTGCCTCCAGGGAGTTAAGAGCTCTGCCGCAATTTTATCCGACCTTGTTGCTCTATCCCACAATTTAACTCCTGCTTCGTCCCAAGTTTCAGAGTTAAAAATGTTAAATGCATCGACCCCCACTTCAAAATTCTCTTTAATGACTGCGGGTCGATATCAGCCTTGTGTTTTCGTAGGAATCCCTCCATTAGGCTCAGTACTGACTTCTCCTCGGACAATATATTACTCCCCATAGTTTCCCACAGCTCACCTCAGTCGATGAGGGATTGCAGGCGGCTCCTGCTTCCTTTCAGCAGCACTTCAGTCCTGTGGGGCTCGCCACCGGTTCACCTTCTTAGGTCGATTTGTAGCTCCTGAGCTAGTATTTTTCCCTTCTCTCCGCCTCTGAATGTGTTCTATCACACTAGCTCCACATATGGTATAAACATAGATAAGCGCGCTCTCCTGCTTCGGTGCTCCAGCTGTGCCCCTGACCTTCTATCCCACATATCAAGGCCTCAGTTCTGTGTTTTCCTGTGGGTTGTTTTTCCGTCCCACGGCTTGCACCCAATAAAGGCGATAAGATCACGGGAGGCCCCATTCACTTACTCCACACCCGCCATCATCCCTTCGGGCCTCACCATCGCCTCCCTAGACTCCGCGATCATCCCCTCAGGCCCCAGGCACCTCCCGCCCTGCCCGGGAGGCCGCAGTGCGCACGCGCTGCACCGTCACCGCCCGCCCCCGTCCCGGCGTGCCCCGCGCGGGGCGCGCTTTCCTCACACAAAGGTGCAACGCTGGGAAAATGGCGGCGGTGACGGAAAACGCTGGTGGTAAAATGGAGGAATCGGTGGCGACGGCGGTGGCCCCGCCACCGCCTAACGGGGCAGGTGGTGCCGCGGATGCGCCCCCCAAGAGGTAGGGTGTGTGCTGTGGGGCTGTGCGACCGCTTGGGCCTGACGCGTCATATGCGGCCTTCCCGTGCCGCGGGCCTGGTCTGAGCCGGGCTGACGGGAAGGGCCCGGGCTGGGGCCGCCGCCGCCGCGAACAGGGGACTGTGGGTGGGGCCGGGACGAGGGCTGGGGCCGCTACTGGGGCTAGGGCCGCTTTTGGTCTCCAGGCGCGGCCTGGGAGGCCGGGCGGGGCCTACCCGCTGCGGCGCGGAGAGCGGCGGGCCCGGAGCCGCCCCGGGACGGCGCGTCCGGGGGCTCACGCGGTCGGAGCGGGGAAGGAGCCGGTTCCTCGTCCTGACGCTTTGTACCCCGGGGAACGGTGGCCAGGGTGGATCTCTGCCCATCGCACTTGGAAAATGTTTCTGCTGGGTCTTAAGGAACAACTTAAAGCCTTCCCTAGAGGTGTAGGCTGTGCCAGCCCTGCAGGTTTTGATGGCCGAAGTTAATTACTCTTTGTTCTGTCAATGTGAGGTTGTAATAGTAAAGTTTTTCTCAGGCAGTCATTTTTCATACTACTGCCACACTTGGAGCTAAGTGTGCTTTGCTTCATGGTTGATTTACCTGTGGAGTGGCTTAGGAACACAAGAGACAAACGTCACAAGAGCGAGAGCTTGAAGGTGACAGTAGGTGCTCGGTAAGGGTTGTGTGTCTCATGTCAGTAGAATGTTGCAGAAATTAAAAACGTGGAGGGGTTACATTTCAATTTCTGTAAATGTGGGAATTGTAAGCAGAAAAAGCTTGAGTTGCTTGTTGCTTTCCTACATTAATGCGTTAGAATTTGGAAAACTTCGTAGCTAGCAAAGCTTTTTTTTAAAAAATACCAAATCTGTGGAATAAAGAACACATTTTCTTCAGCTAATTTTTGGTCCTGGGCCTTAAATTCTGTGGAGATAAGGATCAGCATTTTGAACCTGATGTTCTGTGAGTAATGTTTCAGGCTTGAGGTCAGATTTGTTTATCTGCCATTCCTGAGGTGTGTTACATAGCTGTGTGTCAGTCAGGCTGCTGGTTGCCCAGGCATGCTGCGTTTCTGTGTTCTGACCCAGAGCTAACAGATGTGAAGAACCGAGGTTGGCTTGATGGTCTGTAGTGAATTGGAGATAATATGGGTGTGGTAAAGAGATGGTGGTGTGTCTCAGTTTGAAAAACCACCCTTATCTGCCTCTGCTGCCTGAGTTTGTGGATCGTGTTTCATATAACCAGGAAGATAGTCAGCTTTCCAAATGTCCCTTTTTGGGAAAAATCTCTGTGTAATTCCTCCCCCCACCCCCACAAAATAGTTAATCTGTGCTTATGGCAACCAAAAAAAATATTGACATATGCAACCCTTCTTATACTCTTCCTACCAGGCAGAAACAGGCATGCCTCTTCAGGAGTGGAGGCAGTCCTGATCCCGGTGGTGGGGATCTCAGTGCCACCATGGCACAATGCAGTGACATCTAACACGTTAGCCAGGGCTGGGAAGGATCTTCTCATTATCTTCTCTCATCCTCACATTGGGTAGTTGGTATGTGGAGGTTGTCTTAGATTCTGTTATACCTCAAAGTTCAGTCTTGGTGACTGCAGCAGAGCCTGCAGCTCTAGGTAATATGTAATTGCTAATTTGTCATATATGAGGAGATGATTTCTTTTCAGAAGTATAAGTAAAGATGTCTACTTTTGTTTGGATTTGTTTTTTCCTGGCCCATGTTATACTTGGAGTCTCTCCAGAGAGTTCATCTTTTTATCTAGGTGCAATTCTATTTGTAATATCAAGCTCCATGTGGCAAAACTAACACGTCTACAGTGATAATGCCAATGTTCATGTGAATGTATTTTCAATATCCTTGGGTGGGCAGAAAGGGGGATCTGTCTATACTAGATTTTGATTCTTAGTGATTTCTGGTACACTACTTGGGTCTAGGTGGCATGTTTAAGAAATCTTGCAGATGAATGTGCGTAATAGTTTGTCTCTTTGGAGGAAAAAATAGCTTTCCTTTCAGTTCCTCCTCCTACACACAGCACAAACAGGAGAATTTTTCTTTAGTCTTGATGAAGCATTTCAGTTCTGTAACCCAAGGGAAAAAATCAGAATAGATGAAATATCTTTTGAAAGTAACTACTTAAGTGCATTATTTTCTGTAGATCTTGCGTTAGCCTTGGTGTAAACAGATCGTGGTTACTCAGAGTGGTTCCTTATTGGGATGGGCAAAGCTGCTGTGGGAATTCTGTCTTGCCTGCCCTTCCAACTTAGGGATAGTCACAGGCAGGCATGGTGTATTTTGGAAGTGATGTGGGGTTCATTTGTTCCTGCTGTCTAGAACTCCCTTAAAAGAAGCCCTAAACACTCGGGGGTTTTTTTTGTACTTGGTTACCGCATTTCTTAAGTGATCTCTGTGGACATGTGCCTGCCTGTTCTTGTCCTTTCGGTGTGTGAAACCCACGGAGGTGGTGTCTGAAATTCTGCAAAAGAAAAACAAAAACAACTTTGCAGCTGAAGTAGTTTCTTGACATTTTTTTTGACCTGGCTGGATTTTGTTACACTGACTATGATAAGGATACGTCCTAGGCTAGTGCTTGCCTTTAATGTCAGGTGCTGTGGCTAGTCTGAATTCTTTCCAGGTATATCAAAGCTTGAGGTGTTTTTAAGCTGACTTGGGAGCATTAAATGCAGGATTGCAAAATGTCTGCATCATACTGCATTACTTCAAAGCATGTTATACAGCAGTTCAACCCAGATGGGAATGTAAATAGTTCCAGTTTGAGGATTAACCATAAAAAAAACTGGGTGTAGCTTTTAACACAAGCACTAAATTTTGTGTTATTTCTTCAGCCAAACAGAAGTTAAAGTGTTAGAAGAATTGTCCTATTTTGAATCTATTTTTAGGTTTTTAACTACTTTATCACTCAGGAAGCCTTGAAGTTCAGTGAGGGAAAGTAAAAAAAAGTGTCACTTTTTTATTAAATATTGCACATAACTGAAGAACACTCTTTTATAGACCTCTTTTCCAGCATATTACTTAGATGCAGAACCTATGTCTCTTTTGACATGAAGTGATACGTGATGGCCAGCTTCTGTTTGCAGTTATGGCTGTATCCATAAAGTACAGTATTTTTGTGTGTTTGCTTGTGAGAGATCCTTGTGGCTGAACAAGTGTAGGCTGCTATGTAATAAAAATGGGGAACCCACTCAAATATAAAACTTCACGTCTGCATAGTTACTTTTTGTCCCTGCGGTGGTTGTCTGGTCAGCGATTGAAGGGGTTCTAAAGGAACGGTCAGTGTTGATGCAGGAGTGTGTTCACATCGGAGCCAGAATTTCTGATGTGGCTTGGATTTTACAGGGCTACAGAAGTCTTAAGTTGAGCAAATGCTCAGTGTGTGTACGGATAAGTTTCAGAAACTTTACCAGCTTTTTTGACTGATGTGTTCTCATGAATTCTTTCTAAAGATGTATTTCTGCATCTTTTCAACCAGCACAAAGTGAACAAGGAGATTAACTGGATTAGTTAAGGAAATCATGTCAGGCTGAGGCTGAAGTATTTAATTCTTCTGCTTTTTTCAAATACTGTTATTCAGCGGCATCTGTGTCCTGTTAAGACCTGATGGTCATCTAGGTTGGTTGAGAAATGGTCTTCATTTCTAACTTTTTAATTTTTGACATTTAGAGCTGGTATTCTGAAATGGTTAGAAGAACTATTCAATACATTTGTTGGGGCTTTGAATTTGTATTGTCTAAAAACTGTATCAATTGGAGGAGAAAATAATTGTTAGGCAAGAGTCATTGACCTGAGTGTTTAGTTAGATACAAGATTATTTTGTTAAAATTCTTCTAGTGTAAGACTGCCAATGTGGTGGGTGACTATATTACTTGACTTAAAGGTGTTTTAGTAGTATAGTGTGCTAAGGAGAAAATAAATAGGGTGGACATCTGGTGAGGAGGCAGAGTGAGGCTTGGTCGGCTTTGAAGTTTTCCATTTCATAGACTGAATCTCTTTATTTATGCTGGATAAACGTGGTAGAAAATAGTGGGTTCATGACATAAGTTGCTGCTGTTAGGAAATATTTGTTACAAATCACTGTGTAGCCCTGGTACTGTGCATACCAGCTTTGGTTGAAAGGTGTACAGTCTTGCAAATAATGTGAATGGATGAAACTTTGCAAGTTTTGATTTAGTTTTAAGAATGTAACAAGTTATGTTCCAAGAGGTGGTATGATATTGATCAAATGCCAGAGTAGTTAATGTGTGTGATTATCTTTCTTTGCTTGCAGTGAAGGTGAACGACCAAGCCAAAATGAAAAAAGAAAAGAGAAAAGTGTCAAAAGAGGAGGAAATCGCTTTGAGCCATATGCTAATCCTGCAAAAAGATACCGAGCTTTTATTACAAATATTCCATTTGACGTGAAGTGGCAGTCTCTCAAAGACCTAGTCAAAGAGAAAGGTAATGTACAACTCAGGTGGCCAAGTGATGTCTGTCATCTTACTTGTGGCTGACTTTGTAAACTTAAGAGTTGAAGTTCTGGGTGGACTTAGCTCCAAGACCTTTGTAAAAGGTCTTGAAGCCTTTCTGGGTGTTGCACAACATCTGCTCCCTGGCAGCCTTCCAGGTGGATAGTTCCTTTCTAGGCATGTTGGCATGTCGCTAATAGTGCTTCATTGGGAGATTTAAAAGTTTTTCTTAAGGGGGGGAAAAATGAGGCTTTCATCAGATTTTATCCTTGACATGCAACAAAACTTTCTGAAGCATTTTAATGTCTTTTGGGTAATAAAGGTAGTTAGTTACTGCTGATCTGGTGTGTGTCTATATAGCTGTGTCCCCAAACTTGGTAGTGTTTTGTGCTTAGATAAAGATCCATACTGCCATTTGGTAGCAGTCAAATGTATTTAAGGGTGACCTGCAAAAAACAAAAATCAGGTTTGTGCTTTGGCATGTGCTGAAACACAGTTAGGGCTTTGGAAATCATGTTCATGGTGTTTCCCCCTTCCCCACTTCTATTTAACTGTCCCATGTGAATGGGAGCTGCCTTACTTTGACCTTAGCATCTTTGTCTCCTGAAGAAGGTGAAGAAATTGAGCTGACTACTCTCAGGTGGTGACAAGTCTAAATGTAGTGTGATTTCTTTAAGCTGATGCCCAACTTTCTAGTTTTCGAGTCACCTCGGAAATGCAGCGGAGTGGCAAGAAATTACTTGGCTTCTCCATCGTTAAAATGTCTCAAAACAAGTTAAGAGTAACTAATACAACCATTCCTCTTGTGGGTCACTTCTGAAATACATAGCATCAGTCATAAATGTCTCGTAAAATAGCAATCAGTGTTCACTTGCGTTTGAACTAGGTAAGGAATGATAGTTGATGTGTTCACCAGGTGTGGCTGAAGGAATGGGAAAACAAATATCCAAACAGTTTTAAAATGTTTGTCTTTGGAGGCAAAATGGAACTGAGTCTGCGTAACAAACTTCAGGACTATAAGCCCTGGGAAAATTCTATAATTAGAGGCCATGAAATGTTGATGCTTGAGATTCAGCGATGGCTTTCTGTAATATGAAGTATTATAGTCTTAAAGACTGCTTTAACAGATCCTAATTATGAATGGTCCCTTGTCTTAAACTTTGCTTTCACTTTGCTACACAAGATACATTGGTTATTAAGAGTACCTGTATGTGTAGATGTCTAATTTTAAGTACTATGTTGAATTCCGTTCCAAGTGTCTTGTGGTTTCTCTCCAGTTCACGTGGATGGAAAAGTGGTGTGAGATTGTTTCCTGCCTTGCTGTTCAGCTACTCATTCCAGCAGATACTCCTAGGGGAACATTGAAACCTCTTCATTCTGTCTGCAGGGCTTGTTATGCTAAACACTGAACAGCATTGTTCTTGGTTTTTGGGACTGCTTGTTAAAATACATCAGTCCAGATTTGCTCTGTAGTTGTGATTCATTCTAATTAGTCCCTGACTTCTACCAAATTGGTGCTCTTGTGCTGTGCTTGAACTTGCTCAATGGGTACTTCTTGATACAAGGCATAGTAGTTCCAAGAACCAGGAATGTGACCGTGGAAAAATCTAAACGTTAGAATTCTTGGTTTGTAAGCATAAAAATTACAGGCCAAATGTTCAAGGTTTTGGGAGCATGTGAAACAGATCTGTACACAAAGGGTAAACATAGGTGTTTCATGACTGCTCCATCGCTGGGCAGTTGTGAAGACTTAAGCTGTTGGCAGCAATGGCATAGCAGGTTGCTGAACGTAGGAGTTCACTTCAATCAGCTGGTTTGCGTCAGTAAGTATGGTTTAGGAGACATGAGCTTTGAGGTCTGCTAACACTTCTGCAACCTGGTTTTTTCAGATGTGTACATCTGAAGTCTTCTAAAAGTGACATCTCTCTCGAGTAATGCCTTGGTTCAGTCATTTCAGTGTATTTGTTGGTGAAACTCAATTACAGGTATGCAGTATGACACAGTTATTAATGAAATTAAAAAATGTTCTTGTTTGAAACTCCCTTGTATTGGCTGACAAGCACCAGGTTCTACTAAACTGACGTAATCAGCATTGATAACTGGCAATTGGTGAATGGCTTCAGGAGAAGAATGAGGCAGTGGTTCTTCAGCATGTAAGTGGAGTCTAAATGTAAACTTGATTGAACGCTAAATAGCTGTCTCAATCTGTCCCCAACAAATGGCTCTGTCTTAGGGAGAAAAATGGTAATGCTTCATGGCAGCTGGCGTAAGTGAGGTGATACCACATGATAAAAAAGAACTTGTATTTGAATTTGAGATGTTCATTGGTTCCTCTAGGAAATAGAGGTTTGTATTTTAAACCTTTTTCCTGGCCAGAGTAGCAAGGTGGCGTACAATATGAGGAGAAAGATTAGCTGTCAAATGAGGCAATAATTATGTTCTGCTCTGTTGCAAAGTCAGGAGCAGTTGCAGTCAAGGCCATGCTCATGTCATGTTCAGAGATTCCAGGACACCCCAGAGACTGCTTGTGTCAGCACAGTTGTACCCACGTTTGCCCAAGGCAGAGCTGTAGTATGGAGCAGGCATGCTTCCCTCTTTGTATCAAAACCTGGATGTGTGAACAGATGTAATGAAAAGAAGCGACAAAGCTTTCCCCCCATAAACTTTCTGTGAAGAAGAGCAGCTGCTAAACTCTGCGTGCTGCCTTCTTTCTTGTTCTGTCTCCAGAAGTTTTCAGAACCTTTGTGGCCTCCTAATGATGCAACTCTTGCCCTCTTGCTATTGTACCTAATCCCAGATGTTAGTACTGGTGAGCACTTTTGTTACTTCAAAACTAACAGCTGTTACAGCTGTATTCAGGTACTGGAGTTACTGGAGAGTCCCCTGGATTTCAGTGCTCAAGATTCTGTTGTAGTGTGAGCTTGCCCTGGCAGACTGAAATTTTAGGTGGGCAAAGAGAAAAGGATGAGTAAGCAGTGTGGAAGTGCTGTTCTGCATCTGACTTATTCCCCCTTACTTTCAGCAGATATGCTAATGAGCTGCTCTGTTTTCATTGGCCTTAGCCATCTTTTCGAGGAGGTACTGTCCATTGTCAGTGGTTGCAACGAGCTTTTTTGCTTCCTCTTTCCTGCCTGGGCTCTTAAATAACCAAAATTACGCATGTGTTTTTCTGAGTTCTCTCATGCAAAAATGAGATTTCCCTTCCCCTACTGTAAAAGAATAGCTTGTGAACTTTTCTGTGTGTCTACTTTGGGAAGAAGGATTTTCTTCTCCCCTTTAACTAAAGCTTTGTACATGTATAAAATGTGTTTCCTCTAGCCCCAGCCCAAGCCTCCCATGTAACTTTTTAGAGGTTGTCTGTCAGGAGCTTTAAATGCTGTAAATGAAGGGAGCTATGACCAGTTCTGAATGGCCTCATGTTGAAAGTATTGGGCTTGTAATGGCAGGGTCCTCTTGAATCAGTCACGTTGCTTGTAGTTCTTTACTTCTGAAGATTATGGAACATCCATATAGTTTTGGTAATGTTTTGGGGGGCTGCCCTCTCTACTTAGTATTTACTTTTGACCCTGTAGGCCAAAGAAATTACCATTACATAAAGCATTTACCCCTTTTCCAGTTTCTGTGCTTTTCTTCTTGCTGAGACTTGCCTCTGTACCCTTCATGCATTTCAGAGCTTCTTATTTTGTCGCTAACTATTAAAATCATCAAGCTGACATCTATGTCTGAGTTTGTTACCCTAGTTACTTCCCAGATATGCCTTTAGGGCTAGGTGAATCTGTCTGAGCTGTGCCTCAAGTCACCATATGGATGTACTTATTCTGAGCTTCCTGAACAGTCATTGGAGAATATCTGAATGCTGACAGACCAACCTGGCTTGAACATTGTGGTTTTCCATGCAGATAAGCTTCTTTGGAAAGTAGATATAACATTTGAGGGTAAAAACCTGATGGCTGTAATAAGTAACACTGGAGGTTCCTTTGGTTTATATTTCTAGTTATTGCAGTGATTTCTGCTTTAATCTCCTGTTTTAAGAAACATCAAGTTTCTGAACTTTCTCAGGTGTGATGTTTAAAATAAGTAAATTGGTCTGCTCTAACTTAAGTCTTAAAGCCAACATGGGGAACACGCACTAACATATAGCTGGTATTTTCTGCAAGTTTTATCTCCTTTCGGAGGCTGGTCTGGTGATAAACTTGACTTCCTTAAGTAACAGTCTCTTGGGCTTGAATGGAATTTGTTCATTTGTGGATATAGGATATGTTTCCTGATATAAGCCAGCTGTTCTCTAGCAGAAGGAAAACCTGCCTGGATCACTGGGTGTTTCTTTTGCCCTCTAAAGCAGGTTTAGTACATGGATATCTGCTGTTGGTACTTTTCCATGGCTTAATTGCCTGTGTGCTGTCATAGGCTACCCTTGTCTTCTGTTCTGTTTTATCCCCAATGCCCGAAGTTTTGATATACTGTGGTTTGGGATCTAGAAAAAAAGCCAAATAAAATGTGACATTGTTTAAAAACAAGTTTCCTTTGCCAGCCTCAGAGTAGTCTCCTGGAAGAAGTGTCACATTGAATTTTTACATGTTTTTCAAGTGAGAAAATGCATTTTTGTTGCAGTTGTTCTGTAATCCAGACTTGGTGTCTTGGATACTGAGCTGTCACGCTATTTGTGTCATTCCCCTTCCCCCTGCTTTTTTAAAAACTTGGCTATTCAGGAAGTTCAGATGTCCTTTGAAGGAAAACAGCTACCTCAAGATGCATATTTAGTTTTTAATATAGGTGTCTGTAAGGCTTGAATGTGAAGCACTGGGCAAAATTGGCACATACTAGACTTTCCAAGTGACAAACAATTGCTGCTGTGATAGACTCCTAGAAATCTTTTGGTTCAGAGGTTCGTTACAAGAGTAAATTTTAAATTGTATTTAATATGTTCAAGCTTGGCAAACTTCTTTGGAAGTGCGTGTGTGGATCTGAAGTAAGAATTGTAGCTGAATTCGATTAGTGGTTGGGAGAGGAGAGCCCTCAATCCAGGGGCTCACTAGTGTTTTCAGGAGCAAAGTCACAGATGTCTAACCTGTGACTTCTGGCCTCTATGAAATGGAGCGGTTTTGTATTGTAGGTAATCTGGGAATTTGTTGTCTTACTACATAAATTGTTGAATCACACTTGCATTCTTGATCAAAGTTTGGTTGGATCTGGTTGCTGCTCTTGAGATGGATGGCTTCAGAATATCTTGGTAACACTGAATATTTGGACTCGGTGCATGGCTGCCATGTACCACCAAGGACCAAGTCAGGAGGGCTGTTTACAGTGTGGTTCCTTTCGCTCCACAGACCATGGAAACAATTCCATGTATACTACATGATCTCATCCTGTTCAGATTATAGGATGGTATTAGTTTTGTTAGGCTTTATTTAAAGTAGTATTGTTTAGATAGTGAAGCTATAATCGAACACTCTGATCTGCCCTGTCCCTTTCAAAGGGACTTGCTTATTAAGCCTCTACCAGCCCTCAAACACTATCCTTATAAAAACATGAATGGGTCAGAGTTTGTTTATTCTGTCTAGCTAACTGTTCTTTGGCTGGAATGCTGATGCTGCTAAATTATTTTTTTAAAATAAGAAATGGAGATCTACAAAAAAGTAGTGATTTCATTAAGCATTCCTTTTCTTCCAGCTTTGAGAGAGACCTTTTAGGATGTTGATTTTGTATAATGACACTAGGTGTCCTATAAATGACTGGTCCTGTGGGAGGGCAGGCTGAGCATGCCTCCCTCGCAATAGTCTACTTCTTATTAAGGGACAGAGAATGTGGGACTCTAGTTCCTTGCTCAAAGCATACTATTAGTACTCAGACTGGGTCATGGTTTCTCACGAAGACTGTTTTCCACCTGTCAAATAATGCAGCTTGGAGTCCTTCTGTCTTAAACTTTAAGAGCTAGGACTTGTAAAACCAGAAAGAAAAAGTAAAAAAATATTTTCTTTGATTTTCTGTACGCCAGTCACTTCAAAGGCAGCAGCCATCTCGGTAGTTGTATTCTGGAGGCACATGTTGTGGTTATGTGGTCCATGAAAAGGCAATCCTAATCTTGTGAGGAAAGGTGCAGATGTAGTTTTCCAATGCCTTTTGCCTGTTGCTGCAGACGGTTTTGTCTTGAGAGCAAATATGGCAGACTGCTTAATGCCACTTAGTGAAGCTAAAAAATGGACTTTGGCTCAACAAAAGGCTAATAAACTGCTGAAATAAATAGTAGGCAGCCATCAGTGATCTTTTGGCCTCTTGGTTCAGTGCGACTCCTTTTTTTGGAAGCTTATCTTTAAATCCAGATTAAACCAAAAAACATTCAAGTTCTGGACTGTGGAGACGAGATTGCGTGTTATGTGAAGTGGAAGAAACTTGTTCCTGCAGACTTTCCCATGGCTTTGGATTGCCTCAAGTAATGAGTGGGTACTAAAGATCAAGGAAACTGATATTGTGGAAATAGCTGGCTCTTGAAGTGGAGGAAAATCAAGAACATGTTTAACTCTTAAGACTTTACTACATACCTGTAATTGTTCAGTTTTGTGGTCTAGCGAACACGGAGTGTTTCTGGGCTTTCTTATAAGGTAGAGGCTCCATACACGGTTGTTGATTGTTCTAAATTCCCATTGTTTTCTTGGCTTTTCTCCCTTGGTATATGTGTCGTCTGGAATCTGATTTGTAGTTGGTGAGGTAACATACGTGGAGCTCTTAATGGACGCTGAAGGAAAGTCAAGGGTAAGTGTTTGAGAGATTTCTTCTGTGGATTTTCTACATGACAAATGTAACTGTATGGTGGCGTGGAACGAAACAAAGGAAGGTAGAGAGTGTGTATGCTTAGTGGCTATAACATAGGATTGCTTAAAGCTTCTTTTGGGGTGGGGAGGAGGTGGGATGGGGCCTTGTAAACAGCGTTAGGGTGGTCTTCCACTGTGCTTAGTTGGCGTTGTCTGTTTGAATGACCCATGGACCCTAGCAGTATGTAGAGTGGCATGGAATATTACAGTAATACTTGTGTTTTGGAAAACGTCAGTGTAGTGGTTTGCTGAATTTGTAAGGCCAGTGTGCAAAAGCAGGTTCTGTAAACTATACTTCTGTGCCAGTAAACAGAAATCAATTCCTAAATGTAAAAGTATATTGCCTTCATAGGTACTTAAGTCCTTTAGTCCAGGGAAAAATAGTAGGAGCACGCTTTACTGGAGGATATGGATGTAGGGTGAGAGAATATGGCAAGGGTTTTGCTGTATGACAGAGAAGAGCAGGTCACATGAAGTGTGTGGTATTTTTCTTGGAGAATCGGGACTTAGTTCTGTTTGTTACAACTTCAGAAACTACAGTTTAATCCTCTTAATGCATAAGAAATTATATCTTATGGAATTCAAGTATTGAAGGCTTTATTGGGTAAGACTACCCTTATTTTCACTATTAAGGCTAACTAATGTGATTTGACTTGGGGGGGGGGGGAAAGCTGTTTTGTGTGTTGTGCTTTTACTTACTTTGTTTCTGCTTTCTTCCCTCTCCTCCCTGTTACTCGCCTGTGAAATCATCTCATCAGGGATGCGCGTAAGTTCACTTAGGAATTTATAGTAAGAAATGAGGAAACTCTTAAAACATAAGCAATGTTCTTAGATGTCTTGTATCCCCACAGTGTTGTTGAATTCAAGATGGAAGAAAGCATGAAAAAGGCTGCAGAGGTTTTGAACAAGCATAGTCTTGGTGGAAGACCATTGAAAGTGAAAGAAGTAAGACGTGCATCTGTCTTTTCAGTATGTTGAATTTGAAGGCGAAAGGGTAGTTCTTAGTCAAGATTATGGCTGGCTCATTTGAGGATAAGAATAATAGTCAAAAAGGAGGACTCATCAAATAGGGTTAAAAAAGACAGTCAACCTTTTTTTTTTTTTGCCATCAGCATGCATTGCTGAACTTAAGTTTGAATGTGACTGTCAAGAGTGAACTTGACTTAAAGAATAGATGCTGATGGTAGCAATGCAGAACTCGGACAAAGCGAGAGTTTGGCTTTAACTGCAGGTATATTTTCTTTAGTGATTTGAAGAAAAAACCTTCACAAATATTGTTTGTTCTTGAATGCCTTCCCTTTTAATTCTGCACCATAACGACTGTATTCTACAAAGAATTCCGTGGAATAAGCTGGTTTCTGAAATACTTCAAAGATTTACTTCCATTTTAATGGCTTTGCTACTGTCAACCAGTATGACATGCTCAACTGTACCATGAGTTAATTCTTAACCACTGACAAGTTTAAAGTTTTAGTCCAACAGTTTGGAAGTTGTAGCTGTGTTGAAGGGTCAATTAAACAAAAATAAAAAGGGACTTATTTCAGTGTTAGCATTGACTCTTGGCCTTAGGGTATGGGAGCTATGTTCTTGGCTAAGCAGGCTTCATGTCCTGTCCTGCATTGCCCACTTAATGGTGGGGGGTGAAGGATGCCTGCATGAGTATAAGATAGAGAATGTGTGCAGAAGGTCTGCCCTTAGCAACCCGCTTCTTGCTGTAGTTGGAGGAGTGCTTGGGAAGAAGGATGGAGACGGTGAGTGGCAGCGCTTCTCAGATCTGGCAGATCTTGTAAGTAGAGTAATGAATTCTGGGGGCAGCAGCCACCTTCTAGGCGCAAGCCATCTTCCAGCACTACTGACCTCTTGCTACCCTTTAAAGGAAGGAAATGGTGAAATGGGAGGTTAGAAAAACAGAGTTGTAAAAAGCTGTTGAGAGTGGGCTGTGTCTGGGGTCAGTTTTCCTGTTAATGATAGACCATTAGCACGGGAAGTCAGGTTACCCTTTGGCAACCTGAGAAGAGGTGGTTGTAATTTGCCCAACTCTTCATGAAACTGTTGTCATACTTAAACACTTTTTGTCACAGAACAGAAATGATACCTGAAATTGGTGAAGAAGCATTTTACCAGGATTTAGGGACTTTAGCAACACCTACCCTAGCCAAGTGCCCTGGTCTGACTGCGTGGAATGAATTAAGTTATTGTGGATGACCAGTAGCATCAGTTTTGCCACCTGTCTGGTCCACACCTCTCCTTGCTGCCTATCTCGCTGCTGAGGAGCATGAAGGCCTTCAAGTGACGTAATAAAAATTCATGGCAGAGTAGATAAAGCTCATTGCCTGATCAGAAGACTTTAGTTTGTATGACAACTGCTCTTGGCTTTCTATTGGAGCTAACCTGGTTTTAAGCAATACCGTATTTTAACAGTGAAATAGTAAATTTAAATTGAGAAGTGACTTGTATTCACTTTAATGTGTTCTCCACCTCAGACTAATATAATTTTCTGTAGCTGAAATAATCATGTGGAAAGTTATCCTTTCTCCAGTTTTCAAAACATGCTATTGTTTAGCCTTAAAATTCAGATCAAGATTCAAATTAACTCAAATAGCTTTTATTTTTAAAGCATCTCTATTTCTGAATAACTAATTCTATTTGACATTTCACTTTCTTCAACAGTCTTGTGGTGCTGGTGCATTTTGCTCACTGAATAATAAATACAGTGTGACATTTCCAACCTAAGTAACATAGGTTCACCTTGTATTGTGAAGGTGCTTACATTCACTTTCAGTATAAAGCAAAGTGACGATAACTAATCTTATTTCCTTCCTTGAATTCTTCATCCTATTCTTCATGTTCTCTAGCATGCCCTAAAATTGTGGGATTATGTAGTAATAGGGGGATACATTAAAAGGGGTTTTTTGGGGGGTTAGAAAGCCAGTGTGTGTGTGTGTGGAAATGCATTGCCCAAACCAATAGTCTTGAAATTTTACACACTGTATCTTGTCTCATAAAGAAGTCCAAGTGCAAGGTACTTGAATTGTTGCGTTGTTTTGAAGATGCCAAGAACCTTCCCAATGCCATTCTGGGTTTCAGTCTTTGGAACAGATGTAGCTGTGAGGTTTATTGTTGGTATTGAATAGTAGGTGAACACTTTCAGAATCAGGGGAAATGCATGAGTAGGAATAACTTGATAACTTGAAGGGTGCTGGCATATTGGCTAAAAGAAAAAAAAAAAAGTGGATGGCAATGATATGTGAAATAGTTGGCTAGAGATCTGTGGGGAGCAGATAGCCCTGTATAAGGGGAAACCCTGTCATCTTTTGACAGTTTTAGCCATGCCACTAAATCCCCACACATTTAGTGGAGTATAGAGGGAACCGAGTATGTTGTTACTTTTTTTGCAGGATCCTGATGGGGAGCACGCCAGGAGGGCAATGCAGAAGGTCATGGCAGCAGCTGGTGGAATGGGAATTGGTCCAGGCCCAGGTGGCCCTGGCATGATCAATATCCCGCCTAGCATACTCAACAATCCCAACATACCCAACGAGATCATTCATGCCTTACAGGCAGGGAGGCTGGGAAGCACTGTCTTTGTTGCAAACGTAAGTGCTGTGTAATCTGTGAACAGAGTATCTGGGTCTTAACTGAGTTAAATCTAGTAAATTAGAAGAAATGCCTTAGACTTTCAGCTTTGTTCCAGTAAAACTGAGTAGTAACTTATTCTGTGGCTAGCCTTGTTGATTCTCTGCACCAGTGAAGCTGTAAATTAAGATGTATTCTATATGTTATGGTGTCTATTAATTTGTATTTTTGAACAAAGCCAAGAACATTGCATTAAGCTCTGTAGCATTCTTTATGCTATTTAAATTTTATCCTATCTCTGTGAAGACTCTTCGTTTAAGAGTGCTTATAGTGGGAAAGGAAACGTAAGAACACTAAAACTCTCTTGATGGAAATCTTTCTCATACTTCCAATATCACTTGTCTTCTAGTTGGATTACAAAGTTGGTTGGAAGAAACTGAAAGAAGTATTCAGCATGGCTGGTGTCGTCGTTCGTGCAGACATACTAGAAGACAAAGACGGGAAAAGTCGTGGGATCGGCACTGTCACTTTTGAGCAAGCTATAGAGGCTGTTCAGGCTATATGTATCCTTGAAGAGTAATGATGGTAAATAGCAGGCAAATAACTTGGTGAACAAAGCAGGATGAAAATACAAATTGTAGGTTTACAAGTGAGGATATTGCTATGGCACAGAAAGTCAAGCCATTGCAGGGGATGTAAAATGTAAAGAAAACGGGAAAAGCGAAAAAAAGTCTGTCCTGAAAGAATTGTGGCTGTTTGCTCAGAGTAATTAACAAAGTGGATTCTCTTTCCTACATGGATATGTGTCTAGCCCCAGTAATAAATGCCTGTCTCTAGGCTGTAGCTAGTATTAAAATGCAATTTCTGAGGGAAGATTTCCTGTGGTGGAGGTAAGGGAGGAATGCAACAGGTCCATTTGCAATGTAGGATGGCTCACCCTAGTGTGTTCCTCTGTTCCCTGTATCCTGACACACTCCAAGCAGTGGTTTGCTATGTGGCAATCTACAAAACCCAAACCAAACAACAACAAAGTACGGATACTACTGTGTACGTGATCTCTCAACTTGTGCCTTTGGTATGGAAAGGAGAAAAATATTTCCCTCTATCCCCTCCCAAAGTTCCTCTTTCTATTTGAATGTTAATTCCATTCTGCATGTGCACCTAGTAAGTTAAACTTTGTGGGAGCAACACTTGTAGAAATTTCATGATTCACTAGTGTGGCATGCTTCCAAATTTGACTATTTGTTGATTTGAAAATGTTGAGAACTTTGGCATATGTTCTTCTGGTTTAAACTTAAACACCTAGGCTGGTTTGGAGTCCCATTTTGAGTGATCTCTTAATGAACTTAACCAGAAGAGTATTTTTAAGTCATGTTTTAATTTTAAAAAGCTGTTCTTTGAATATTTAGTTATTTGGATTTCAGACCTCTTTAGTTTTGGAGAAGGCAGAAGGAACTTTGATAATTTGAATGATAGCTTAAGCAACCTGGAGATGTGTGGTTTTCTGACTGGGTTTTTGTACTCGGCATCAGATAGCACTGAGAGCTTTAAGACTTTGTGTGGTCCTAGTGCTTGAACAATGATCCTTAATGAAACAACAGCGATGTTTAATGGACAGCTGCTGTTTGACAGACCGATGCATGTAAAAATGGTAAGTATGTTCGAATTCATAGGGCTTTTTGAACTGGGAATTGTGCTCCTGGGTTTGGATGATGTGTGGTTTCAAGGTTGGGTCGAAATATGGGGAGGGGAAGTGTGTGACTTGCCTAGTTCCTAGTGATGTCAGCTCATGCTATTGGGGAAGGTTAATTATGATTACTTTGCTAAAAGACAATCATAAATACAGTAAAGATTGCTTTAAGTTTCTCTTTTAATTAAAAAAAAAGGCAAGAAATAATTTCTTTCTTTTCTCACAAACTTTAATGTATTGAAATGCGTTTAGGACGAACGAGCCTTTCCCAAAGGAGACTTCTTTCCTCCAGAGCGACCCCAACAACTTCCTCGTAAGTCTCTCCTACATGACTGAACATGTTATGTTTTTTATTTTGTTGTTTGGCAACTGGGGCCTGATCCCAGCCCCAGTAAGACTCTGCTTCAAACTTTGGAAAGCTGGGATCCAAATGGTCTGCATAGTATCAAAGGGGGAAATAGTAAAGAAGAGCTGCTCAGTCTTGCCTTTTTTTTTTTTTTTGGGGGTACTACTTTCAGCTCATAGCTAGAAACTTGTCTTAAAACAGCATCCCATTCACGTTCTCAAGGCTTCCAAATCTCTCAATTGCAATTCAAAGACCCCGATGCCTTGTAAAACTACTGCTAATAGTGGGTTTTAATGGACACATAATTAATCAGTCAATAGGGAAAAATGTGCCTCCTTTTCCATGATGGTATTCTGGGTATCCCATGTTTTTTCTTCAATTGAAAGGGCTGAATTGAGGACCTGAGAATCTTCCAGGTCTTCAGGTTTCTAAATGAGATCTTATCACCGTATATAAATATCTGAAGGGAGGGTATAAAGAGGGAGCCAGGCCCTTTCGGTGGTGCCCAATGACAGGGCAAGAGGCAGTAAGCATAAACTGAAACACAGGAGACTCCATCTGAATGTAAGGAAACGTTATTGTGCAGGTGACCGAGTGCTGGAACAACAGGTTGCCTGGAGAGCCTGTGGAGCCTCCATCCTTGGGGTTATTCAAAAGCTGTCAGGACACGGTCCTGGGCAGCCAGCTCTGGGTAACCCTGCTTGAGCCAGCGGGGTTGGAGCAGATGGCCTCCAGAGGTCCCTTCCAACCACAACCATGCTGTGATAAGATACTGGAAGTATTGACCAGGAAGAGCCTGCGTTGGAAGGGAAGAGCTGGAGGTGGGAGGACACAGGCTTGATTTGCTTAAATACAGCACAACCGTAAAGTGTGGCTGTTAATGTAATTCTGTTAATTCAGCCAGTTGCTGTTTTCTTAGGTTTGGGAACCAAACCTCTTGTGTGCTGCTAACGTACACAACTTCAGTGATCGTCAATCAATCATCCCTTAATTAGTTCAGTTTCTGTGTATCTGTCAAAGCCTTATTCAGCAGCAGTATCATTCATGGTTTTTATTGCTGCCTTGATTTTCTGTAATGGCATACCTCTTTTTCAAGAGAAAGTCATTGGGTTCCAACTAATTATCTTTGTATAAAACTCAAAAATGCCAATGGAAGCCTGTTTCTTGGCCTTTATTGGGGTGGGGAAGGGGTATCCTGTGTTGTTTTAAAACAAGATTCAACACTTCCTCTGTGTGTTATGCTGAGCTGTAAATGAGGAAGTCCTCTTTGCATAGGCAAAGAATGCCATTAAGCTGTTTTGATGCAAGTGCAAGCAGAGAACTCTTCCTTCCTGATCAACTATAAGGAAAATATGAGGGCTTTTTCTTCTTTCTTTGGACTGGGGAATCCTTAACTCATTTTGGGTACAGGAAGAGTCAAAATTATGACTGGGAATGATATACTTTGTTTGCTTAGAGAAGAGGCTGGCTGTGTGCTCTGAATTCTATAGGTGGCTATCATAATGACAGGTTGAACTTTGTGGTTAAATTCTTACCTGCAAGGGAAGAACCTTGGCAAAGGTGGAAATAAGCCATTTGTCAATCAAGGGTAATATTGTGCAAAGGTTAGATGATCTTCATACTAAATTGCCCACTCTATTCTCCTTAGATTGAGGAGTTGCACAAAGTAAGCAGTGTTCTAGCCAGTTATTTTTCAGGAGTCAGCTTAAAACCAACCAACCAAGTTTTCTCAGTAGTAAGATGGAAAATGGATTATGAGGAAAAAAAATTTGAGATAGTTTTTAGTATATTTCAAGACACACCTACTCTGGATTTACTATACACTTTCATGCTTTAAGTACAAACCCCAAAGTGGGAACACAGCAAGCTTTTTTGGAGAATGGAAGTCAATTACTTAAGAATAAAACTTGCTGTTTTGTCAAACTATGGAAAGAAGGCTTTTTTGATATCTGAATATTTTCTTCAGATGGTCTTGGTGGTATTGGCATGGGATTAGGACCTGGAGGTCAACCTATTGATGCAAATCATTTAAACAAAGGCATGGGAATGGGCAACATGGGACCTGGAGGTAAGAAGATTACTCCTATGCTTTTGTTTCATGAGAGCTTTAAGCTATGTAGAAGGTAGATAGCTTTGTTTTGCCTACACAAAGTTGAAGTGTCTTAGGAGTGTTAAAGCTAAATGAGTTTTTGTTCAGCTAAGTAATGAGCTTGATAATGGAAACTTGAATTTAACCAACTGCTCCATATTTTTTTTCCACTGTGGTCAAGGCACAGCTCTCATTTTCTGACTCTTGAGCATGAGCAGCAGACACTGCAAATATACATTAAACTTTTAAAACCATCTGTCACTTTTAACACTTATTAGTGGGCTTGCAAATCTTTGTTTAGGGTATGTTTAAATAGCACAAGTTTTAAAGAGCCACCTAAAAAGTAGCACACATTCAGCTTTCAATTTATAAATGCCTATGGGTTTTTCCCCTTTGCTGCTTTATTTTCTGAGAAGGAATGTTGCAATCTACTCCGAGTTATCACATGTAAGCTCTTCAGTACAAACTGTGGGCATGTTGTATGGTCTCTATTTCTACAGCCAGTCTAATGGCTGAGCTTTTATAGAATTACGTCTGCTATATAAAGCTTTCTCTTTTATTTTGAGGAATGGGAATGGAAGGCATGGGCTTTGGAATGAATAAAATGGGAGGTAAGCTGTGTTTTTTGACATGTATATAGCTCGGGCTTTCTGAAAGTCATGTAAACTTAGCCGTGTATGTTCAGCAGGCATTTGTGTTCTTTGAAACCATCACCGATTCCGTAATAACTTGTTCCTTTTCAAGTATCGATAAAACTGCTGTAGGTGTATGGGGGAAGGGTTAATACCTCAGATAAAACATGACCAGTGTTTTTTGTCATATGACTTGTTAAAACTGCCCTTGGCTTTGGAGATACGGTGTGACCAAATCCTGGCCAAATCTTGTTTTGTGAATCCGTGATAGAGTTGTCTTGGTGCCTGTGGAAACGTTCTGTGATGAAAGCAGCTTATGCGGGTGAAGTGTGATGTTAAGTTGAAATGCATTGCTAACAAATCCTTGACAAATATTTTCTTTTAGGAATGGAAGGTCCTTTCGGTGGCATGGAAAACATCGGTCGCTTCCCAGCTGGGATGAACATGGGCAGAATGAGCGGTAGGCATTAGTTTTTTGTACGTCCAACTCCTGACTTGTGGTCTCTGAAAGTGTAACACCGGATAGATTCTTTGGACTGGTTATTTTCCTCTTCTCAGCTTTCATTGGAAAAACTTAAAGCTTACAGCTGACATGGTGTCAGCAAGTCACTCATGGCCTCTGAGCTGTGGAAAACAAGTGATTCGTTGAGGTTGTCTTGAAGGACTAGTTTAGAAAGAGATAAACCGTGCTCTGTCTGCAAGCACCAGAAAGACTTCTCCAGAGCAAAGTAGCTGCCTCAAATGTGTTTGTCCATATTGAGAGGAGTTCTGCTTCTTCTTTTTTTTATCTCAAGAAGACATGCTAAAATCATCAGGAGAATATGATTAAAAAAAAAAAAAACAAACTTGCCCTGCTGTTAATCTTTAAAAATTATGCCTGTATTAAAGTGTTCTCTCAGGAGTCATTCAGACACCCTGAAGAACACATCAAACTTAATCTTTTCAGAGATGGATCGTGCCATGGGTGGAGGATTTGAAAGAGAATTTGGAAGAAATGAAATGGGAATGTCTCGTAGCTTTGGAGAGACCTTGGAGAGAGGAATAGGTAAGTGCACTAAGTGCTTTTCATATCTGAACTGTACATTAAAAAAAAATATTGTGTGTCTGAAAAAAGGGTATATTTTCTGTGCACTTGCTGTAATAGTTTGGTTTTGATCAAACTCCTAAGAGCTGTATGGAAGGCAATGGATACTCTAGTAGTGATCTGTGGGGCTGTGTAACAGAATTTCAGATGGAACAGGAAGCCACTTGCAGACTAATACACTGCCTTGTGTCTTGAAACTTCATGCTAAACTTCCGTATATGTGTGTGGCGTAGCGGAAGGTTCTGAATTATGTGTGACCCAGTCCTGTCACTGTCTGTGGCCTAGACAGTAGGGAGGAAAAACACACTGAAACCTCAATTTCCTTCCCTTCCTCCCAGACATTTTAGGAATCTGGTATAGACTCACACATCAGATGGTTGAAGAGAATGTTCTACTGTGTCACTAAACAGTAAAATTAGTGCTTTTCTGTTGGTCTCGTCTCTTGAACCCCAGTGGGAAAAGGAAGACTATCAATATAGTAAATAACTTGGTGGAAAATATTACTTGAACTGAGCAAGGACAGTGCAGTGCTGTTCTGTCTGTAGCAGCTTTGAGATGGCAAAAGGTATTAATCAGGCTTTGTGGAAAGATTAGAACTTAAATATTTTTAATATCATCTGTGAGCATCTGTTCCATGTGTGTACAGCCTGATTCAGCCAGTTCCTGTGATTGCTCTGTTAATTTGATGTAACTTAAGCTCATTTTTAAAGAAAGTGAAATGCAGTACACTGTTGCTGATACAACTCAGATGACTTCTTATAAAATTGGATCTTGGATGCAAGGAAAGGTGATCTTTTTTTATAAGTCATTAAAAAAAGTCCTTACCTTAAAGTCAAAGTTGCAAAGCAAATACAGCCTTCAAAAAACTCAAAGCACTAAAAGCAGCAATTCAGTTACAGTAACTCATTACATTATGATATGTTAAAAAAGCAATAAAAGTAGTTTTGAGGGAGATAATCTTTAAATAGACAAGCAATATTATGCATTAAAAGACTTCTGAAAAAAGATTACTGGAAGACTAGAAAAAAAATGCTTTTAGACTGTCGGCTTTGCTGGCAGTCGTCCATTTTTTTTTAATGCTATTGGTAAGATACAAATTTTTTTTCAGTGAAAACAAAGTCCCACTCCTTCCTGCTGCCCGTATAACGTTTAGCTTTCTAGCAAGTTGCCCAATGACTCTCTGGAAATATTGGACTATTTCAGTAAAGTAGTAGTCAAAACTACTGAATTTCTGAAACAAAGCTGAACCCAAATCTCTCAAAGTTGGCAGACTTCCCCCCTTCCCAACTTACAAAATTAATTTTATCTGCTTAATGGCTGAATCACAACATTTAGTAACCAAGAGTCGGCTCTGCCTGCCAGCACAGGAGTGCAGTCTCCCTTTTCTGGGAGACTCTAAAAACAAATGCACAATGCGGCTGGCTTTCAGCTGAAGAAACACTAAGTGTTCGTTGCTGGTTTTTCTTCATTTTAAAAAAAAAAGCCCACTTGCACCAGTACAAACGTCATGTAACCCCAAACCATTCTGTGTTATTTAAAGTACTACTGAAGCTCAAAATACTCAAGCAGGATGAGTGCTGTTCATAAATGTTGTTGCTTCAGTTTTCTTGAGCATAGGCTCATCTTAGGGTTATGAATCCTGTTTGCATTAAAGGTATGTAGATAAGCACACACTTTCTTCGGGGCTTTTTTTCTCCCCCCCCCCCCCCCCCCCCCCCCAATAGGTATCACGCTCAACGTGATTATTTCTTTTACAGTGCTGCAGTGCTAAACTTGATTTGATAGATAAGCCAAGATCCTTTGTACAGCAGCAAAATGGCCTAAGCTGTAGGGGAGTGATTCTCTTGGTGCAGGAACTCGAAGACTCTGTAGCAGAGTCAGGACAGCTCAGTCAAGGGATTTTATGTAGCAGCTATAGAAACCCTGTTCTTGTGTTTTATGGTTTTATGGCACAGGCAACCTTTTTATATTTCTTTCCACGCAAAAGGCCAAGTGCGCTTTGTGACTGTATAACGGTCATTTTCCTGCGGTTCTTATGTGGAATTTACTTTTTTTTTCTTGGAGCTCTGATGATAAGAGGGCTCTTAGGTTTGGGCAAGCTTTTCTTGTAAAAGTCTTCCTGGCTTGGCAAAAGCAATCTTTGAGTTGTGTGGCAAGGGTGATGTGATTTCATTCTTCTTCCAAGCAATCTATATTTGAACTGTAATTTCAGTTACTAAATTACTACTCTTGCTGTGTAATCCCCAGTGTGCTGCACAGGACACCTAGCAGCTAGGATTATATTTAAAATAACTACTTTTTGCCATCTGAACTTCTCCTAGGTTTGCGTATGCCTTCAAAATTTTCTCCTTTGTTTTTTTTTTTTTTCTGTAAGGCTTTCTTTGTGCATACAGAAGTTAAGCTCCTTATCAAAGGGATAAACTTTTTTCCATCCCAACTGCAGTATGTGGTCCAATGAGAAGACTGCTCCCCTAAATCATGTGTTGTAGTCATGATGGGCTGCCTAATTGACAACAGTGCTGCTCTTACCATCTGAAACAGAACTTTGCTTCGTATTCCACAGCAAGGGAGTGCACAGTGTGCAGTCACTTTTCCGAATGATGATAAAGCTTGAAAGCATTTCAGTAGTGTAAGCATGCATTAGTGGGTGTTTTTGTCCTTCTCTGATTACTGATAAACTGTGTTGTGTTCCAGGTGGTGGAAATGCCAGCATTCCTGGGATTGAGAGGATGGCACCTGGCATTGATCGTATGGGCTCAGGAATAGAAAGAATACCTTCTGGGATGGGGCATGGGATGGAGAGAGTAGGGTCAGAAATAGACAGGATGGGTCTTGTTTTGGATCGCATGAGCTCCAACGTGGAGAGAATGGGTTCAGGAATTGATCGGATGGCCCCTCTAGGCATAGATCACATCGCTCCTAACATTGAGAGGATGGGCCCAGCTATTGAGAGAATGGGTTCTGGCATAGAAAGAATGGGTTCTGGAATAGGCTTTGGTATCGAGAGAATGGGCGCTGCCATCGACCGTGTTGGCACCACTATGGACAGAATGGGATCAGGTGTAGAACGTATGGGTTCTGGCATGGATAGGATGGGCATAGGCATGGAGCGTATGGTCCCTGCTGGAATGGGAACTGGAATGGGTCAGGTCATAGAGAGAATGCCGGCTGGTTTGGATCGCATAGGTGCCACTCCTATGGAAAGAATAGGAATAGATCGTATGGGTGCTGCTGGCATGGAGAGAATGGGCTTGGAGCGCATTGGAGCCACTAATATGGAAAGAATGGGTCCTGCTATGGGACAGGGCATGGGAGCAGGCATAGATCGAATGGGACTTGCAATGGGAAGCAATTTTGAAAGACCAATGGACATGGAACGTGGAAACTTTGCAGGCAATTTTGCAGGCTCCCTTGGAGGAACTGGAGGACCTGCAGCTGGGGTGGCCAGAAAAGCCTGTCAGATATTTGTGAGAAATGTGAGTAGCCTTATTCCTACCTCTCCTTCCTCCTGACATTAATTGGTACTGATGTATTGATCTCATCTGTGCTCGGTTGACTTCAGTCAGAATATCTAATACTGGGTGCTGCCAAAGGTGGAGGAGTTAGGTAGGCTTTTGTGAGTTGGAGCCATTTCCTTAACAGGAGAAGGGCTCCCAGCATCTCTAAGTGAAGATGCTGAACAACAGCTGTCCCTGGACAGAAAACAAGTTTTGGAGAGTTGGTAGTGTTTGCAAGAGGTTCAGATCCTTAGTAACAGTCTGTTCTTCTCTTTTCACAGCTGCCTTTTGATTTTACGTGGAAAATGCTGAAAGATAAATTTAACGAATGTGGTAAGTTACTTTATCCCTGGTAATTACTCTGAGAATGGAATATGAATTAAACGGGAACTCCTGGTTCTATATGTCCCTGACACTATTATCTCAGCTAAAATGTCACTTAGACAATACCAGATCTTAACTCTGACAAGCATTGTGAGGATGTTTACCATCCCAGCTGTTCCAGCAAGAAAAGAAATAAATGCCTGGCCATTTGATAACCCAGTTAACATGTGCTTTTTTAAAGTGTTTGTTCCCTTCTCCATCTCGGGGGCTGGGTTTATCACGTGGATAGCCTCTTTGTAATTGCAGAAAGAGATGGGAATAGGGGATATGGAAGTCCTGAGAACTGCTGAAAAACATTTGCACAGATTCTCTTCATCTAAACGAACACAGTTGTCTGGGAAAACTGTGCTTAAAAAAAAAAGCCCAAATTGAAAGAATTCTGAATTCAGCTACTGACTGTTGAGGTGTGCTGCTCAGCTTCGGGCAGTTTTTTCATGGCAGTGGTTGCTGTGCCCAGACCTTGCTCCCCAGTATCTTGTGCTGCTTGTCTGATGGCAAAACCAAGTCCCAGCCTCATCAGTTATGACATGAAGTGTGTGTTGACCAGTTGGATAGGGCCTGTTAGCTTGTGCTTTGCTCCATTCATCTCCTTCTGGTGCTGCTGCTTGAGTGAGAATTGAAAGAACTGCTTGGAATTAATTCACTTCTTAAACAAAGAACAATTCTTTCAAACAATGACTTGGTAAAGTTGTCCTGCAGCTTTGTTTCAAGTAATGGTGGCTTCTGAAGGTACACTTTCTGTGGCTTAAGGTGGAGAACTGTGATTTGATATAGAGTTACGTGGTACCTGTGAGGTTAAATGAGACCCTTTCTTTTCTTTTTAAGGTCATGTGCTGTATGCTGATATCAAGATGGAGAATGGGAAGTCTAAAGGATGTGGTGTGGTTAGATTTGAGTCCCCAGAAGTAGCCGAGCGAGCCTGTCGTATGATGAATGGGATACAGCTCCGTGGGAGGGAGATTGATGTGCGAATTGATAGAAATGCTTAAGTAGTTGCCTTTTTAACACTGATACCAGATCTTTCAATTTTTATTTTTTCCTGTTAACCATTTTAATTTGACTGGATGTAAAGGTGTTTAAAAAAAATTCAGTTGCTTTCTGGAGTAATTTTAATTACTTTTTTAACAAATGGATTTCCATTTTACTGTTTTTTGCATTGAAACTGCAATGTGCACAATCTTTTTTTGTAGTTGTGGCATCTTTTTGACATTACGGATGTAAACAGTATGACTTTGATAATAAATGCAAGTTAAAGATTTCAGTCACAGCATCAGTTACTGGCCGCACATCCTATGCTTGCAAAAATATCTGTTAACTGAGCTCAGTAAACTAGAATTTGTATTCTTTTGTGAAGTGTCAAGAAAGAATGTTCCTCTTGGTTGTCAGTTTATGACAGTATGAATCGATCTTTAAAATAATGCATTTGTGCATTCATTTTAGTGTTTGAATGTCTTCGGGGTACACGGGGGCTTCCTGTTCCTGTATTTGGACCTAATCAATGACCACTCTTAGCAAAAGGCTGGTAGCTTTTTTTTTCCTCCAGTGGCAACGCTGATTTAAAAAATAAAATAAAATGTCCTCTACCTTCAGTTGTGTCAGTGCCATTCTGAAGGCCTGAACTGAAAATGGATTTAAAAACCTCTTTAAAAAAAAAAAAAGTGTAGAGTATTTCCATGGGAGCCCTGCACACAGGTATGTCGTTTCCAGTCAGGGGTGAGGTGGAAGGCAGGAGGTGTGGGTTATTTCACCTCCTGCAACTAGTTTTAATGACACAAATGGAAAGTGATTATTTTTGAGTGGGAATTCTTGTAGTGGGAGAGCTGAAGCTTTATGCCAAAGGGAGGATTTCTTGCCTTTAACCTTGGTTTGAGAGCTGTGTAGCCTCCAGAATTAAATTTTTTGTAGTCATGGGAAATAAAAAGCTGTTCTTGTGGCCTCGGTTCTGTCAGCAGGACGTCCCTGGCTCTGAGGCAGCGGTACCCATTGCCTCTCAGTGATCTCCCTCATTGAGATGTATCAGTGTCATCTCGATAATGAGGACTGCTGCTCTGAAAATTCCTTACCAGGTTCTGTTGCACAAAGCTGTATCTCTCTCAGAAAGCCTTTGGAAGTGTAATCAACTTGTAATTAAGGTAAAGCTTGTCTGGCTTTTCTGGTGGAAGGTCACCTGATGGTGTCTGTACTCTGCTTTGATACTGCTGAAGGGTGCTGCAAGAGCCAATGTGGTGTTAGAAATCTGAACTGTGGAAGAATAGTGTGAGTGAGGTGTAACAATTTTTAGAGCTACTGTCTTGGGGGGGAAAAAAAGTCACAATTCAATCCTGGTCTCTTAACCCATTTTCCCCTCCAGCCTCCTCCCCATGAGTTTTGAGGTGATGTGCTCTCATCCATGCCTTCTGTGTGCTTCGAACCAGTGCATTTTGGTTTCACCATTGCTTTCTCAATCAAGAAAATCTTACATAAGGCAGTCCCTCCTTCTCTGCTCTCATACCCCTCGCTGACACCTGTGGCAGTGCTGGGGCAATGGAACTGCTGCATTCAGTTTTCTTTTTTCAATATATTACGGTTCATTACTACAGTTTCCTTTTGCAAAGGCAAACTGCAGCCGGGAGTGTGGGAGACTCACCCTGGCCTCACTCTTGCGGCAGACGCAGCCCTGAGCTGTGTTCAGGTGGGAATGGCCCCGGGGGGGGGGGGGGGGCGCGCTGTGCCGCAGGGAGCACGTGCTTCGCTTCGTGTTCCGTACTTTGGAAGAGAAAAAAAACCCAAATCCCAACGGAACAAGAGGATTTTGCTTCACAAGGAAAACGTTGCATTAAAGCGTTCTCGGGCTTTCCTGGTGGTCACGCGGCGGCGCGCGGGAGTGACGTCAGAGCGCGGCGGCGCGCGAAGGTCACGGGCTGGGCTCGGCAAGATGGCGGGGGCCGGCGGCTGCCGGGTGAGTCGTGCCCTCCCCGAGGGCCGAGCCGCGGGGGGCGCGGCGGGAGGCCGGCCCCGGGGGCGGGGATGCCGTGAGGGGAGCGCCGTGGCGGGGCCGGGCCGGTACGGAGAGCGCCCAGTGCTCTGGGCCGGAATGGCGGGTGCTGCTGGGGGAGGTGGCCCTGTGCTGGGTTTCCCCCCTCATCCCCCGCCCGGCCGTACCGGGGCCACTGAGGTGTCGGAGCCACTGAGGCGCCGGAGGTGCTGGGGTACCAGAGCCACTGAGGTACTAGAGGTGCTGAGCTAATGGGGCCGCTGAGATACCGGAGGTGATGGGCTGCTGGAGGTACTGGAGCCGCTGAGCTAGAGCCACTGAGGTACCGAGGTGCCGGGGCACCACGGAGGGACCTCCCCGGCTCGGGCCCTGCCCTGAGAGCTGTCAGGGCCATAGTGAGGGTGCCCAGGGGCAGGTGGAACCAGGTACTGGCTCCTCTCCCTGCTTCAGTGTCCCTGCTTGCACTGCCACCGAGCTCAGCAAGGGGACAGCCCAGGCCAGGTTGGCCCAGATGGGTCTTGGAGCTCCCAGAGTCTTCACAGAGCTGTCAGTGATGCTGAGCTGCTCCGCTGAGGGCCTCTTGCGAGGTTTAAATTTAAGCATGAGTTTTTCCCGTGTTGAGCAGGTGAATGGATGTGTGAACTGAATGCAAAGAATCTGGCTTTAAAAGCCACTTTGTGGAATGACATGCTTTGAAGATGGTTGATCTTTTGTGCCCAAAGTTAAACATGGGATTAAGCATTTCTGCTTGGTAGCGTGGAAGAAATGTGCCTTTCAGTCAAGAACTGCAGTCAGTTCAATCTAGCAGGCAATCTGCCCCAAGTTTTAATGCTGTTCTTAGAGTTAATATAGACTTTTTAGGTCCGCATGTAATGCATAGCTTATTCTTACTTGCTACAAAGCCTGGCCTCAGTGATGACTTGGGCAGTAAAGTTCAAGGAGACTGTGGAGGGTGTTTCCTTCCTTGATATAAACTTGACACTTTAAAGTTCAGCAATCCAACTTAGGTATAACTACCAGGGCAATAAATCAGAGGGAGCTCAATTTAAAAAATGTGACTTAATAGATGTGTAGAAACCAGTGAGTTATTGTAACGCCTGTCTTTGGGCCAGCAGGATATGTGGGGCAATCACTCCAAGTCAAGTCTGGATTTAGCTTGTGTTTGGCAGTGCCGCCACTGAAGCCACAGGACCGGATGGTGCAGCTCTGTACAAAAGCTTTTCAACATCCAGGAGCCTGATAAAGAGGTGGACTTGTTAGCTTGGATGCAGAATTAAATATTCTCAGTTTATAAATAATTTTCCAAAGTCTTTCAATGGCAAAGCGTGTTTGATTTGTCCACGTGTGGGGGGTTTTGTATTTTTTAGGGTGAGCAGTTTGAGAGATGGTCTTGCAGAGAAAGAGCTTGGGTTGCATGGTTGGGTAATACAAGGCCCATCAAGAACAGGAGGTTAGTTTGAGGTGAAAGGTGCAGCTCTTGCCTGACTGGAGGCCAAGGATAAGCTGAAGAGATTTTCCAGACTGCGAAGAAGGAGCTAGGTCAGTGCTGAAAGATGATTTTAAGGGAATAAAGGCAAGAAACTATGAGCTCTGCATACTCTGCTTTCAGTATAGGATGGTGGACTGAAAGATTAGCCACGCGATGCAAGAATTTGCAGCTTGTGACCTCAGCAAGGGGCAGCAGAATTTCTCAGTGATCGTTCTGTGATCTAGTGTATCTTTTTTGTTCTGTGACTTGAGGCAGAAGGTGTTTGTCTCTGACTTCAGGCAGAACAAATATATACAGAGGGGCCCTGGGTTTCCTCCACAGTTGGGAGAAAGTTATGTTTGGAGCCAGTTTTCCCAGAAAAAAAGATATGCTTCTCATCACTAACAGATGTTTCAGCTCAAGGGTGGGTTTACTTGTGCATCACCATTTCCATAAAATCGGGGTTCTGTGAAACACGTACGTTTTCTCAAGTGATTGTGAAAAGTGCATTGCCCCGTTTTGGACTCCGGCTTTGGTTTTATCAAAATCAGCTTGTAAGAGGAGGTAGTGCTGCTTGAACACATAACAGTTTTTATGGATGACTCTTAGCAAACAAGGCTCCATTGTTGCTTGGCAGCACTTAGGATGTGTTCCCAGAAGACCAGTGAGTTTTGTCTATTCACAGTATTCTTTCTGTTCTTCCTTGGCTCTTTAGGGCCATCTTATTGTTTGATTTATGTGATTGTGACATCTTGTATCGTGCACTGACCTAAGCTTATGTTTTCATTGCAGAAATGTCTCATCAGTGGCATATGGCTTATATCCAGAAGATACCCAGTTCCTGCAGTCCACAGGGGTGCGGTGTATAGAATGAGCCGGCCTGTTTTAGAGATCCATCAGGTTGGTTAACGGCTGAATTTTTTTTATTTCAGGCCAAAAGTGGTTTCCCATTAGAGTGCTGATCTGCGAGATGTGGGTTTGTTTCTGAGAAGCACCAGTTCTAGGCTGAAAGTTTCTACTTTTTAAGATACGTCTGATGAACTCAAGGGATTTTGTAGTAGCTGAGTCCAAGTGACAGAGTTCAGGAGTGGTGCTCTGGGAGCTTCATCCAGCAAATTGTTTAAGCCTGAACTAACCTCTGGAGTTAAACTTTCTCTGGAGAAGCCTCTTTTTTTAATGGCTATATAGATGTGCTTCACAGGGCATTAGAAATGTGTTGGACATCTGGCTCTTCTGCGGGTAAGCCACTTCTTTTCCAAGGTAGCGGTATGTTTCCACAACATTTAATATGTTAGAAGTGACCCAGTGCTTGGCTTAAGTAAATCTACCTGCTGGTTTTGATACTTGTTTAACTTAATGTCTCCTTGGATTCTACAACATGTAATGATTTTCTTTAGTCTAGATGCTATTCTTCTGGAGGAAGAAAGGGTTTTATATCAGGTTTCATGGAGAACGTCAAACAGGAATTAGCAAAAAACAAGGAGATGAAAGAAAGTATTAAAAAATTCCGAGATGAAGCTAAAAAGCTAGAAGAATCTGATGCGCTTCGAGAAGCAAGGAGGAAATATGTAAGTCTTCCTCATGAATTCCTTCGATGTTTTCGTTGCCCGGTCACTGAGCTATTACTGTTCTGAATGTAAATTTTAATCTTTCTGCAAATGAGCTGTTTAGTTTAGCATGCCTGTTTTTATGAGAAGTTCTGCTTGGCTGGAAATACTGATGGGTAAATGGGTGCCTTAGAGCGGTGTTTTGGGTTTTGTTTTTTTTTTTAGTGGAAAATCTTTCCAGCTGACCCTTCACTGAATTTCCCAAATAACAAGCAGATAAAATAATGAGACATTAAATTTAATGTTGGCAGTATTTAAATACTTCTTTTGCATTCTTTGAAGAAGCAGCATTACTTGGAAAAATGAAATGCTGACGCTGGTTACTCAAGAAGCGTGCTCCCTAAGATGTAGCTCTCTTTGCCCTCAGTTACAGTGTAAAGGAGCGTGCTATGTGCTAAACTGTTTTTGAGTATTTTCTGTCCTAATAGTTACGTGCAGCGTGCTTTTTTTTTTTCCCCCCCCACAGAAAACCATTGAATCTGAAACAGTGAAGACCTCAGAAGTGATTAAAAAGAAACTTGAAGAAATAACTGGTACAGTTAAAGAGGTAAAACGCAGCTATGGAGGAACCTTTGCCTAAGGCAGTTCTGCTCTAAGGTTGTGTGTTTTGTGTGCATTTGAATTATCACTCTTTCTTTTTTCTTGGTGAAAGGTGGTTACTATTCCAAAGATGACCACTAATCTGAGTCTTTAAGGCCAGAGTCATTAACAAAACGGCAGCAAATAGTGTATGATAGATTTCTTATTTAGTTAGTGTATTGTTTGGTGATTCCTCTCAGGTTTGGAGACCGGAGATGGTCCTTGTGGTTGTCTGGCAGTAAAAAAAAAAGCCTCAGGGTGGTTATTCCACCGGAGGGCAGTTAGAGCAGTGCTGGAAGATCACCCTGGAAAGTTGTTTAGGAGATGTGATGCTCTTCACGCTGACACCTTTTGCTACAGATACCTTTTGCTACTAATGTGATAGGGCTTCTGGCTTCTTACTGCATGTTGAAAAAGACTTGTGACATCAGAGGCTCCAGGTGGTGTAAGTAGAAGTGCTGGTGGTATAGTTGAAGTGCTCTCCTCTAAGTCAGCATGCTGGAAGTGATCCCATGGCTGTGTGTCTTGAGAACAACAAAATGCCCGGAGGAGCAGGCATCATTTGTACCTAACAGATATGAATGTCTTCCATTCTAGGCTCAGACTTTAAAGATCACTGTGTCCCTGTAGATCTGCTTTTAAGCAACTGAATTCAAGTTATTTTTTAAGCTGGGACTAAGCACTGCAGCTTGTGTTCATTTACTTCGTTTCTTGTCCAGGTTCATCCAGGCAGCAGATGTATTTGAGTGTTTAGTATGCTTTGACTTTTATCTCTGGAGTAAATTTCTGAGGAGTCTTCCTGGTCATTTAAAATATGGAATAAACCAGGTGCATATGGCACCTGTAGAAGCTGATCTCCAGTGTGACAGTATCTGAATTCAGCTGGTAGAAAACTGGGCTCTTTGGGCAGTCCTCAGTGGTATGCAAGACCTTTTATTCCTTATTCCCTCTTTTCTGCCTCCTCCTCAGCATGGGCACCATTGTGGGTCCACATCCATTCAGCACTTCCCCCCATTGCTTCCAGAGGAGAGAGGGGATGACTCCCAGGACAGGGCCTGCTGCTCTAGTAACCCAGTGATTCCTGCATGCTCAGGCTGCACCAACTGCTATGAGTCTCCAGGGCTGCCAGGAGGAGGAGGAGAGAGCAGATCCAGGAGAGGATGCTGCCGGTCTTACTCCCTCCATTGTGGCAGAGGTGCCTGCTAGTCAGCTGGCTCTAAGATCTGCTGCTGGGTTTATTGTTCGCCTTCCTTCCGCTGTAGACCTGTCAGTATCCGGGAGGTGGCACTGAGCTAGGAGAATTGGAGGAGGGCTGCTGTTGCAGTCTGCCACCCTGACAGTTACTGCCAGGCATCCGAGTCTTGTTTTTCCCTCCTACTGATGACAGTAATTAAATCAGCAGTGACTGAAAACTCATTGCTCTTTCTCTTAAAGGGAGTACAAGATTTTCTGCAGTAAGTTACAGCTGAGACATATTTGAGGAGGCTATTCCTTATCTGTCAGTTGAAGTGCATGAACTTCATGTTCATAGCTAGGCTGCTTCAGAGCAGAGTGAACTTAGCCATTCTCAGCAGTGATTTAAGACCAAAGCTGGTGTGGTTGTTCCCAGCTCTGCCTGGAAAACTTGCAATCAGGTGCAGGATCCCCACTCAGAAACAGCCAGCCAAACACTAGGCTTAAACTCTCTGCAGTGTGAAGCTGGTGTGGACCCGGTCCCCGCGCTCTACTGTGCTCCTTCACTTATTCCATCTAAATGTGCCTTGGTGTAGCAGCTTAACTGTGTGTACAGTTAGGAGCTGGCCATAATGCTCTTTGCTGATGTGGACATAACCATTACCTTTTCAGTACTGTTGAGGGTGCTGTAAGCATCTTTATTAGCCAACTCCCATTGAAAAACAGGGAAAACCGTTTGGTTCTGTTATCCTGTCAGTTCGCTTCCTCTGAGGCCGTGACTTGTGACCCATCCAGCATTGGTTGCCTGCTGCCAGTGGGATTTCAGAGATCCTTGAGGATCTGATGTGTGCTGGTGCAGAATGGAAGGGCGACCAGCTGCTGGCAGAGTCCTTTTAACCTCTTGCATATGAGATCCTGGCTCTGTAAACACAGGCAAAGTGACATCTATGAAGATGTTGGACTGAGAAGAGTGTCCCCTAATTTTGCAGGAAGAGTTGCGTAGCAGAGAGCTATCTCTGCCTTCTCTTAAGAAGCAAGAAGTACCTGGTTGTTACAAAAGAAAGGGCTAGGGTATTTTAACTCTGACATCATTGGTACTTCTTTGATGTCACAAAAAATACATATTTTTTTTAAGTCTATTGGTAGCAGCTATTACAAATGCGTACGGTCCCATGAGCAGCCAAATTTGTTGTTCTGCACAGAGGTGCTGGATGATGCTGCAGTGCCAAACCGCGGTGTCCCGGTAAGTCTCCCCTGTGACATGTAACGGTGTGTTCACCTTAGGCTTGGTTAGTCTGGTCATGTGTGCATTAGGTGGTCTTTAGCATTCACAAAGTGGAGTTATTCAAAATAAGTTTTCACCTGCGTCACCTGAAATGACCTTTTCTTTCCTGTTTTGTTTTGCTGCAGAGTTTGGATGAAGTAAGTAAGAGTGATGTTGGCCGAAAGATAAAGGAAGGTGTGGAAGAAGCAGCAAAAACAGCAAAGCAGTCTGCAGAGTCAGTGACAAAAGGAGGTGAGAAACTAGGCAAGACAGCAGCCTTCAAAGTTATTTCTCAGGTATGTAAGTCCTGTGCCTCTGTAGGACCCAGCAGTGTGGCCACAGCTCTTTAACATGGAAATTATGTGCGAGTTTGTGCTGAGTATAAAATTAAAACTGTTACAGCAAGACCTTGTGAGCCACTGGAGTAAGCTGATAAATTCAGGAGATGTATTTGCAGGTCTAGCATTCACTCAACAACCCTAGAAAAGTGTAAGTCCCAAGTAGCTGAGATTCTGCTAAACGTGTTACTGGAAAAATTGGTTGCTCTGCTTGCAGAGTAGGGTGGTAAATGTCTTTGGTAGACGGGTACCGGTGGTACTCTTGGGAACTACCGACTGACAAACTGGCATGCTTAAAGCTCTCCTTTTCTAGAAAAATATAGAAGCGCTCATATGTTTTGATGTCACCCGATCAACTGGCAATTAGCCTAAAAAGAAGCATTCCCCTTGGCTGGTTTCTCATGCCTCCTCTGAAGTATTGGCTTTAGCCCTTATATGAGGAGGTGCCAGTTTTACTACACAGTAAAGTGTAAAAAAAACCCTGTATCTTGTAAATTGTGGGAAAAAAAGCAAAGTAAAAGGAGTATCGGTTGCATCAGTTATGTCAGTTCTCCTCTCTCTGTGTTTCTAATAAGGTGTCATCTGCTAAAGGTCACTTCTAGCCATAGCTGTGGATTGCATTGTACACTTTTTTTTTTTCTTTTTCTGTAATGAAACCTGTTATCTTACCCTGACAGCCTCCTAATCTAAGAGCTGTTTGTTCCTTCTATGAAGCAGACTGCTAGGCCAGACCTTATAAGCAGGCAATGATTTTATAGGACTTAAAATAAATTTTTTGAGGCTTAAAGATTTGTTTTCCCTGTAAATGGATAAACCTTTTGATTCATTGTCAGATTTAAGTTAACTGAGTCACAGAGCTTTTACAGGCCACGAGCAGCTCTTGTAGCTTTGCTATACTTTCTAGTGTGTATGTAGAATTGAGAATATTCAGTCTACTGCTTCAGAAAACCAAATACCTTATCTTAGAAATTGTAGTAATAGTCTCATTTTGAGATCCCCCTTGCTTCAGTATTCAGGAGATATTTGTATAATCTAGAGCTAGATAATATCCGTGGGGGCTTGTGTCTTGTTCTGTTCTTTGCCAGGTCCCTCAGATGATCTTTATAGTCAGGAGGAACAGACTGAGCTTTGGAGCTTTTCATTTCCTTATCCTTGATGTTTAAAGTCACTTAAATTCCAATTTCTGCTTCCTGTCAGATCTCTGGCATCTATTCTGCCTAGGCCCTGAGCACTGCTGTAACTTCCTTCAGGAAGGAGTTGCGTTGACTTTCAGGAGGGGAGGACGGCTTGTGTTGGCAAAGCTGTGCTGGACGCTTTGTGTGTTCTTCAGAAAATTCTTGTATAAAATAAAAGTTGAAAAATGACAGCCCCCATAAAGCCACATGGTGCTTTGGGCTACATTAACATGCCCTCAATAAAAACACAGATGGGGAAAAAGTCGTATATAGAGTATATATAAAACCCCGTTCTGCCTGCATGTGTCTAACTGTAATAGGTCAGTGTACTTACTGTGCAACAGGTCTTTTGTGGGTGCAGTCACTAGAGAAAGCACTGCTCAGAAGTTCAGTAATAAAAGCAGAGCAGCCAAGGTGAAGGAGAAACACTAAAAATGCCTAAAGTCCAAATCCCTATTGAAGTGTACGACAAAATTCCCAACGGCAGTTGCAGTAGGGTGCAGCTTCCTCTTGGCAAAATGTGAACTAAGGATGTAGCTGTTCGCTGTTGAGGTGTTACCAGTCCAGATTTACCGATCCTTTTCCTTGATGTAGCCTTACCCAAGAGGGAGAATATCTCCCACCTCTCCTTTAGTATAAGCTGAACTACTGTGATTTCCCCCCCACCCCCATCTCATCTCTGGCAAAAAGTTTGCTTCGAAGCTATTTTCTCAGCTAGGTGGTGTGTGGAATTCTATAAAAAGTGAGGCTGGTTTTTCTTTTGGGGGAAAGCAATACTCCCATTTGTTTAAGCTTGGGCCTAGAGCCTGGATTTTATTGACCTTTCAGGTGGCTTTGCAGTTAGTTGTTGGTGTCCTGAAGTCTTTCTTTTCCCCTACTTTTGGATACTAGGGGTCATTCTTCCTTTTACCTGGGGCTTCTCGTTCTATCAGCAGCTGCTGTCTGCTGTCGAGGGCTTTTAAGTCTGCCTTCTCTGACTTGATTTATTCCAATTGAAACTCTATAGAGGTTACCCCTTATCAACCGTCAGGTTTGACTGTGTCCATAGCTTCTAGTATATTGTTTTATTCGTCAGGTTGATTCACTACAACCATCCATTTGCTGTCCTAGACTGTTAACTTCTTAAGCAGGAGGCCTTGGTGCTGCTGTGTTTGTCAGTAGACACCAGCAAAGAAACACTTGCTGAGTAAGAGAGAGGAGAATAACCCATGGTCTCTTATCTTCCCCCCCCTTTTTTTTTTGTTGTCTTCAGCAGAAGCAATTTTCAGTTTCTGGGAAAGGGTGGGGGGAATGGTAAATCGATCTAATAGAGTTATTTTCCTTTCAGGGAGTAGAAACTGTTAAGAAGGAAATAGATGAAAGTGTTTTAGGGCAGACTGGTCCTTACAAACGTCCGGAGCGACTACGAAAAAGAACAGAATTCTCAGGCGAGAGGATTAAAGAGGAGCGAATATTTGAAGCTAATGAGTACGTATTGGATGTAATTTAGCGTGAATATTTCTGTATATAATTTGATAAAAACTTTAAAACTTAACTACAGGCCAGGGATGGTTAAAATCCAAGTGCTGAAGTGAGGCTGTGGGGTGAGGCATGACCTAGCAGACCAGGTAGGTCTGAGAGCAAATTTCCAGTGTAAGTTGATGATACTGAATCTTCTGATAGTGAAATTGGGCACTTAAAATTATAAAGTGGGCACAGAATGTTCTGACATGAACTTTTGACTTGCACATGTGTGGTGTTTTCTCGGTTCTAACACCTTGCTATTGAATTACATTTGGCAGGACTGGGTCTGAGCTCCTTTGCTTTCTCTACCGCCTTGCTCCACTAAGTTGTGTGTCTCTTATGTGGTGTGTCAGCCTCAGTGATACCGCGTGCTGCAGTGATATTTGTCAGGATGTCCTCCTTTTTATCCTCACTCGGGTATAAGTTCCTTGTTCACAAGTACCCATCCATGTCTTCTGCACTTTCTAGGGAGGCCATGGGTGTGGTGCTGCATAAGGACTCAAAATGGTATCAGCAGTGGAAAGATTTCAAGGACAACAATGTGGTCTTCAATAGTAAGTGTTCCAAAGACAAAGGAGTAGCACATTATTTCCCCTGTTCTGATTCTTGCTGTGTTGGATCTGATGCCACCCGTGTGACTAGTCTCAACATAATGCAAATCTCAGCCATTTTTTTTTTGTTGTAGCTGTTGCTGTGAGGTGGTGTGAATGGGAGGTAGGCACAGTTGACAACACTGCAGCTTTTCCAAGCTGCTCCATCTGTGTCGGACCCCTCCCCCAGTCAGGCATTGGTTTTGATCAGTCCCTGCTCCCTGTAGGTACCAAAACCTGCTTTTGCCGTTGCTTAAAGAGAACTGAACTCTCTTCTTTTTTTTTTCTATTTGTTTTTTAGCCAGATCTACTCTGGCACTGGGAGGAGGCCAGGGCACGCATGCATGTGTGTCACCAGGGAGAGGGCAGGCAGATCTCTTCTTCCTGACCTTGAGCTTATAAGGATGAAAAATGTTGTCTTCAGTGAGCTGCTTTGTGTTGTTGTCATCTCCTTAGAGCTCTGGAATGTGTGGGACTTTGCCTTCTTTCTGTTTTTATTGCAAAACCTAAAAATACTGAATATCTGTACTGCAATGGACAATAACTTTTGATAGTTATCTAGACACTTAATGTTTCTGAAAGGCATAAAGAAGCCTGAGACCAGAATCCTTCAACAAATCAAAATAATCACTGCCAGTGTACTGCAGGGTAAATGACTTAAGGAGCAAAAACATCGTGTAAAAGTGCAGCATATAATTAACTTTGGATTGTGCATCTTCCCAACTTCATTTAAAGCAGAGTTCCTTGTGAGGTACCCAGGAATGGGTCTTTGCATCCCATTTGTTAGCCTGTCCAAGGAGAGATGGTCAGAGCCCCCAAAACGCCCCACATGTTGCATCCTCCGCTCCTGTGCCATCTGCACGAGCTCTGTGCATTCTCTAGGTTTTATGCGTATTTCCAAGATGGTGGTTTTGCAATTCAGGCAATGCTGCAGGTGTGGCTGCACTGGGCTTTACAGTGTGTGCTCTCCCTTAATGTGCCACCTGTACCAAGAACACTGTTTTCTCTGGAAGGAGCGTAAGCTTCGGGGCAGGATTCCAGCTGTTAAATGATGTGGTGGGAAGATGCTTCCCTGCAGGGCCCATTATCCTGCAGCTAACTTCTGTGGTCCTGGTCCATCTGATCATGTCCAGAGACAGATAATGGGTTGGTTGAGCCCTCTGTTAAAACAATGCCTGCTTGCTTAAATGGCTTGCTTTTCTTTTTTTTTTGCTTCACCCCCTGCCCTTCTTTCTGCCTTTGAGATTTTGGTTTGCAGGAGTTCTCTTTCCCCATCAATGACTTATGTAGTTTTGTGACATGCTTGGCTTGCTTTCTTATCAAGGTTGAGAAGTACACAGAGCTGCTTAAAAACTGCATCCTTACTGATGTCTTGCTATTTTATTGAAAATTGGCATGGTTTAAGGTCTGGTCTTGATTTCTCCCTCCCCAGTTAAGCTTTCTGGTGTGGGTTTCACATCCTGCTACCCCTGTAGCAGGGTGCATCAAGGGGTGTAAGCAGACTGTTACTGGTGTAAGCACGCCTAGTGTATTTTCTGTCTGAAAATCTGCATAGAAGGTCCAGAGTTTCTAGCAAGTGAAGCCAGAGAAACCATTGTTCTCCTAGTGACTGCTAATGATGTTAAGAACATGGCAGGAAGATGAGGAGAAAAGTAACTGTTGAAATTGAACCTTGTTAATCAAGAAAGAGATTTAGAAGAGAACTAGCAGATTTGACCTGCGACCCATTGCATGTTGTTTCCTAATTTAGCAGTATAGTGGAAGAACACTGCTGCTCACATCTCCTCTTCTTTCAGGGTTCTTTGAAATGAAAATGAAGTATGATGAAAGTGATAACACATTCATTCGAGCTTCCAGAGCTGTCACAGACAAAGTCACTGATTTAATAGGTAACGTTTCATCATTGCTGTGAAAGCGCATCTCTAGCCTTTTAGCTTTGTTCCTGGTGACTCTTAGTGCGTTGTCCTCCATGTGTTACTAACCTTTGAGACAGACTCTGGAACTTTACAGTATTTTGCATGGATCATTGTCCAGTATCATGCAGGGTAGCAAGCTGCTGCTGGCTCAGAAGTGCAGTGTGATAACAAGTACTTGTATGAGATAAATGTCAAGCACAGCCTAAAGTCTGCAGTTGTTCCCAGGTGACTCTTTCCTTCCCTCTGGTATATAACTAAAGGTCTTTCTCTTGTTTTCTGACGACAGTTGTTGTGCCACCGGTCTCATGGAATTCTTTTATTAGGTGGATTGTTCTCGAAGACAGAAATGTCTGAGGTTTTGACAGAGATACTCAAAGTGGATCCATCCTTTGACAAAGATCAGTTTTTAAAGCAATGCGAGCGTGATATAATCCCAAATGTCTTGGAGGTAAGGTGGGGTAGAATATGATACATTTGTTTTATTTTTTTCTTTTACTATGACATGGAAGAATTTTCTTGTCATTCTCTGATGCTAAAATTAAAAGCTGGGACAGTATTTGCTTCTCAAGCATCCAGCTTTGCACAGAACATGAGATAACCTTGGGAAAAGGAAGTTGGATCCCACATAACAATTTAGTTTAAAACCATATTTCATAACTTTAGTAGACTAGCAAATTTGTTTTCTGGCCTCAAAAACAGCTAACCGTCTTCTCCCATGAGAAATGATGTAGGCATCAGAAGGATCAAACTGAAGTAGGTGAATGAACAGTCCTGGGCAAATGGTGATATCAAATATTGATAAGGGAAAGAATGTGCTACGTACTACTGGATTCTAAGTGATCTGTAACTGCTTGGGAAGAAGACCATGTCATGACAAACGGTTCAGTGAAAATATTTCTGGCACTAGTCAAGGAAGTATGTGGAACTTAACATTTTTAAAGATTAAAGAATAAAACCACTCAGGGGACAGCACTGATGAAGGATGTGACCTCAAGTATAAATGGATATGGTTCCTCTCACTGTAATGGTATGTCAGAAAAGACAGAGTGGAAGTAGGGGATTTGAAGTACAGAAGAAATTGTTTTGAGAGATTTGTATGAGATTGGAAATACTGAGGCTTGAGGAGATAAAACAAATGCTGAGAGGGAGCAAAGTGCCATTTTGTCATCCTACAAATCAGTGCGGTGAGTGATCGTATCTCAAATTGATACCTGCTAATGCGCATGTAGAAATATTTATGACACTCCTAGTCATGAGGTAGCATTATAGGATGAATAAAAGATAATGTGGTGCTTACGGATGCAAACGTCCAAACTGATGCGGAGTTAGGTTTTGTCACTGCTGTCTTTGTAGTGGCTGACTTGTGACTGGAACTGTAATGTCAACAGTGAAATAAGACAGACCTGTCATGGTGAATCTGCCTTTACTAATGGTGCCGTGTCACCACAGCAAGCTGTGAAAAATGGGCACTTGACTCTTTGAGAATAAATTTTTCAAAGGAGAGTGTTTTTTCAAACTGTAGGCAGCCAGCTTGCAGATGCCATCAAGTATGAAGAGTTACAGGCATTATATTGAAAAATACCCTACCACATACAACTAACTTCATTTTGAAATCTGCTAAGATCCCAGCATCGGTCTTGTTATGAATTTCAGGTGTTTATTACACAGTGTTTTAGAGAGAAACTTTTTCATGAGTTGCAGTGTGATTCTTCTGTTCATTCTGTGCCATGAATTTTTCACAGACTTGAAAACTGTAGATTTACTTCTGGTTTGTGCTCCTGCTTATGTTAGATGCCACCTCCCAGGATTTCTGTGTAGTGTGCATTCCGCTGACTTTTTGGACAGGAAGCTTTAAGACAGCATTTATCTTAATTATTGAAAGGTTTATGTACGTTTGACTCAGTACGAGTCTGTTTACAGAAGTTCATATTGCTGTTCCTCTCTGGAGCTCCTGTCCTCCTTCAGCATTTCACAAGATGTAGGATTTAAAATAATTTGCTGCTCGAAGTGCAGATAATTTCAACTCTCTGATATAGGAGGTGTTTTTAAATGTTCATATTTTATTTAATTTTCTCTTTTAGGCTATGATGTCTGGAGAGCTTGATATCCTCAAAGATTGGTGCTATGAAGCTGTAAGTAGAGCTACTAAAAAAGTCTGAAAAGCTTATGATTCTCTTTTGCAAGTTGGTGTATTGTGCTTTTTTTGCTTGCAAGCTGTCTAGCTGTTGTCTCTATGATGTTGCTTACCTGCTTTGCCCGGCTGTTTCCACATCTAACATGTTCCTACTATAAAAGCCTAACGCAGTCAAGTGTACATGCTGGACTTCCAGAATAGTCTGGGTACGAGAAGAGAGCTGTTTGGAGACAGATAGTGAATTGAGTGCTAAACTCTAACTAGCTCCAGTTCTGCACTGCCCTTGGTTTGGATGAGCTTTAGTAGAGCCTGTGTCCCAGATATGGGGTGAGAAGGTGCAGAGTCATTTGAGCTGACCCAAAAGGGTGGTGCTTTTCTGCTTAGAGTCAAGTTGTCCCTGGAGCTACTGTACAAACACAACTCCACTGCAACATCCTGACAAATATTCCTGGCAGGCTGAAATTATTCTGAAATAGCAGCATAGATAATCTGCAGCCTGGATAATCTCACTGCAGAAAACTGAATTTTGTTTTGTTGCACAAAACCTGGTTTTATTTTTGTACTGGGATAGATTTTCAGTATGGGATCCACTTCTTGAAACAGTGAATATGAATTGGTTGCAACTTAGTGATTGTGTTATTGTCCATGTAACCATGAAAGCAGATCCTTTCCTGACAGCATAGATGGACACTTGTTCGGGTCTTCACTCTGCTCCAAAACAATTGTGTTGTAGGCAGTGCAGAGCCATAGTTCTTCTGTTTCTAATGAATTTAATGGCTTGAAGTGAATGCTTTCCTTACTGATCGCCACCACCAGAGGGCTGGAAATGCACACGCTGGAAGAAGCAATTTTTTGTATTTAATTTTTTGTGATTAGCATCTTTGTAACAATATTGCAGTATGTAAGGGAAAGATATTTAAAGCAGTTTGAATGTGAAGAAAGTTCTTTATTGGTTCAAGGAACCTTTGAAATGACACCTTAAAATTCCTCTCAAATCTCTAGAGGGAAGTAGCAGATTCAGTTTATAAGACAAAAAGCAAAGCCTTCTAAGCTAGTTGTAGTTATGAATTAAGCTCATAAGTCAAGAAGCATCTGTAAAATAAGCCAAAGGTGGAAATGGGAGTCCCGTTAATGAGAATCCAGGAGATAAAGGCTCTTGAACAGAATCATGCCACAAATGTGAAGTTTGTGGTACTGGTCACTGAAGTGTTGGAGTACAAACCAGTAAGGCAAAAACTTACTTAAGTGGCAGGTATACCAACTGAGCTTCAGGTTGCTGCCAGCCACTGACTTAGGTATAGTTTGTGGCTCACAGAGCTGTGCCTGCCTGCTGCCCTCAGAATCCCTGGTCTGTAACTCCAGCCTTACTCTAGTGACTTTGCCAGTACGCTTCTGTAGGATATTTGCATTTAAATGCTTGTGATGAAGGTTAGAAGATCCGTGGTGCGGAAGGTAGGTAGGGACTGCCTCCTGTTTGTTTATACCTGCCAAGAATATGGTGATAATGCTGGAAGCAAGTAGAAATTCACTATCCCCAACAACAGTTCTCAATGCATAAATAATAAAGCATATGTGCATGTATCTAAAAGAAGTCAGGAAATGCTGGTCTGCCTCCAGGGTCTGGCTGGGTTTTAGGAAAATAGCTTGGTTCTCAGACTGTTTCTCCTTGTCTGCATCAAATCAGAATTGCAAGTGCCTTGGCTATCAGGTGCACTCGGTGTACGTACTCCGTTGTGAATAATGGATCTGTTCTGTCCAGTGGCGGTGGGATTTTTAGTGAGAATTTGGTTGTGTGAAGCCCAGAGCGTTTGATGTCACTGTTTGATACTTTGCAAGGCATATGTGTTCAACACATTTGCAAAAAACTGACTTTTATTCTTATCTTTTTTGATGGTTCTCTCTAAGCAGAAAATGCCATCTTTTTTCTTTTTTGTGACAGAACAAATTCAAACATGTAACATAAGTTTGTTGCTTCATTTAGACTTACAGTCAGCTCGCTCATCCAATCCAGCAAGCCAAAGCCATGGGTCTCCAGTTCCACTCCAGGATTCTTGACATTAACAACATTGATGTGAGTGTCCTTTTTTGTATTTTACCTTGGGGGATGAATTAGAAACTCAAGACCTGAGGAGGGCTTTTCTTCTTTGCTCTGACTGCTGTTTTTTTTTGCCTTGTGCTACTCTGGTATTTGCCATCTCACCTAACAGATCACCGCTGCTGGAAGGGAGAGCTTGTGGGGCTGGTTTGCTACTGTGTGATCAAGCTTAAGTTACAGCATTGTGGTTTGTCTCCTCTCTGTCAGGGCACCTTGGTCTTAATCACCAGCGTATAGATTAAGAAAGGCTAATAATAAAGGGAAATAGCACTGACCCAGTGCTTTCCTGAAGGGCTTTCTTGGTGCTTACTCTGGATGATAATGCGCAGTACTTCTGTGACTCAAGGTTGTGCTTGCAGGAATGGCTATTAGAGAGATTTAACTGCTGATTTAACTGCTGTTCCGGATGGCTCCTGATCAGTAGGGAGGTGATGGCTGTGCGTGGAGCCGCTGCCTCCTTAGGAGCAGTGTTGGTAGCTGGGGACTGTGGCCAAATGTCTGCACAGTCATAATGCTCTCCACGTTCCCCTTTATGGAGGAGCCAGAGGTGTTATTGTGGCACTTAACAGGAAGTCTACAGTAGTGCTTTCATTTAATTAAGTCTTTAGTGTCATCTGTCACTGGCGCCCCAGTTTTCTTTTGGATCTTTCTTTCCTTCAGTGGCAAAGTTAGCTCAAAGAAATTACCACTTTTAGTCAGACTTTTCATATCCCATAATCAGCTCTGTCTCAAAGGAAATCTGCAAGGGGAGGAGGGGAACAGGGCAGCTGTGCACAAGTGCTTTAAAACATGTGTGGAAATAGTCTGAGGTCAGATCAGCTGTTTGCCTTTGTCATCAAAGGTTCTAACTCAAAGGCAGCAACATTCACTACAGGCTTCTGTTGGAACCAAGTATTATGGTATACTTGTCCAATATACTGCAGCTGTGCAGTATTATCCTCAATAAAATTATACGCTGGATCCATTCAGTTACTGTAGAGCCAACTGCAGGGTCGTTCCTGCAGGAACAGAGAACACAGAGCTACTTACCAGGCGCCTAAACCTAGAGGTAATCTGGGCTGAGGTAAGGAAGCTTTCAGGTAGAGATGGAAATGGAGCATGGTGATACAAGGGTGTGTTCAGAAAGTGAGAGCTGTTCCAGATGTTGGGTGTATTGGCTGGCCAGATGTTTCTTACTTGTGGTTACACCCGTGCAAGACAAGAAGTCAGGAAGAATTCAGCAGCCATTGTGGAAAACTGAGAGAACAAAGTCGAATGCAGTTGGTGGTTTGCTGAAAGGAGGACTACTGGTGGCGACGTTTCCCTCTCTGCAGCCCCGTGCAGGAGCCTGTCTTCTTGTGCCCACATCGTTACAAAACTGGAGTGGGTGCAGGAGAGCTCCAGAAACATCTGAGCAAATGCCCTGCAGCAGGAGACTTAGTTTGACCTGTGCGGCCCTACAAAAGAACAGTGGGAACTGACTTGATTAATGTCCACGTATCTTCACAGGGAGCAAGAATATCATCTGCAGGGCATCTCCTAACAGAAAGGCTAATGTCTGGTCCTCTTCCTAGGACTCTCTTGCCTTTTGGTCTTGATAGGTTTCTTATTTTCTCTCATTTGTCAGGGTTCAGAGGAAGCCATTCCTGCCTCTTCAGTAACTCTGAATATTAACTGCAAGCATGTGCCAAATGAGCAGGAAAATTTCTGTGGTATCTGCAATTCTCTTGATTATCTTCAGCAATAAATAATGTGGTCTAACAAAATTAAAGCTATGGAAGTAATAAACACGATGGCTTTTTTCTAAGCATCTTATTTAAATCAAAGGTTTTTCTGTATTGTTAACGTCTGGGATACTTGATTTCATTGTATGCTAAATAACCTTCTTCCTCTGTAGGCGTTAATTAGTGTAGAGCTGTGCACGGATTCTGAGTGGTGGCTGGAAAGACATTTTGTTATTAACTTGTTTTAGATTCCTGTATTTTCGTATGAAGTTTCTCAAGAAAATTGCATCTTCTTAGCTGGAAAATGACTGATATGGAACATAAATGAGTGCCGTCCTGTTATGCTGTCTGTATTGCAAGAAAAGGGGATAAAGGGTGTTGTGTGTTTAAATTTTTAAATGTGTTTCCCTAGAGGAGATTTATGGGAGTATGTTGAGTGATCTCATACAGAAAAAACAGTTCAGTGAGGTTGGGGGGGAAAAAACCCAGAACAAAGCATTTAGAAGATTTAAGGGAATTCACATGCCGCAAAGTTTGCGGCTTTAAAATTAAAACCAAGTCTTTCAAACATAAGCATCTGAACTCATGTTCCAGGTACTTGCTTAAGCACTCTCTACTTCACTAGGCAACTGCTGCCTTTAAATTTAACTGAATTTTGGATCTTTGATATTTCTTAGGACTGTTTATTTGGCTGCCTAAATGTAGTTTTAAGTATGTGACTTATGAAACGGGGTTTCTGAACTTAGTGTGGGAGGAGTGATATAAATACTGCCTTGATCATAGAGTTTTTTTGGGATCATAGTACTAAAAAATAAAGCAATACCAGTTTGGAAGTCCCATAAGGGATACAGCCCTATGTCAGTGATACCGTCTTCCTCCTCCTGAAAACCACAGGCAAAATTATGTTGTCAAATTAGCCGTGCCAAGTGGTGTCATATAGAATGTCTGTCATGGAAATTGGTCTGACAGAGAGCTGTGAGGTCTGGTTTTCGATACTTGGGTGGAAGGCATTACGCATTGCTGAAGGAGTCAGGCCAGTTCCAGAAGTTCAGTGAGGACTGGGATGGTGTGAGTTACTGCAGAATGAGGTAATGGTTCCCTCAGGTTAAGCGAAGGAGTACTGCAGACTACTGTGCTGAGCTTTCCTCAGGGGAGAATTAAAAAAAAAAAAAGCCTTTGTGAATTATAGTTACAGTCTTGTAACTGTGTCTTGTGATACATTCTTTATTATGTGATAAAATGCAATGTTTTTGAAACAGTATCTTTCATATACAAAAGAGTATAATCATGCTACCTTAGGTTTGAGGTAGAATAATTAGCTTTTTGGGTAACATAGCCAGTAACTCCAGTTACTCAAGAGCAAGTTATTATTCTGTTGCATACCACATTCCCACCATAGAGACAGAAAGAGGGTTGTATTTTTTAAGAGAACAGTTCTGGGAAACAAAACTTAATTTTCCTTTTCTCTTTGCATTTCAATAAGTTCTTTAAATATTTAACGGAGTGACCTTAGAATAGAGAAAAAAATCCTGTCAAACAAAAGGTTCTCACCATGAAGTCTTTCTGTTACTTAGTTCTTTTTATCTCATTCAGTACAACTTCATGTTGAAGATTCATTTAAAAGCAAGAGAAGAAACTTCAGTTGATGTACTTCCTTCAGAAAATGTCATTTTTTTTAAGATCAGAGTTTCTTTTATTTTTGGTTTCTAATTTGGCAATAATGGAACAGAGCTTGTTCATGTTTCCCAGATTTTTAGACTTGGAGAAACTGTGAAAACGTTCAGAGCAATTTTAGGAAAGGTTTTGGGGAAAATGCTGTGTAATAAAGACTACAGCATCAGTATTGACAGAGCAGGTATAACCTGATTAAAATAACTAGACTGAGCTCAGGGAGAAGATGGGATCATTAGCCGTGTCAAACCATAGCAGTTGTGTTAAATACTTGATGCTTTTACGTTATTCTGCAGAAATTGTCTGTTTTCTAATGGAATTTTCTTTATTGCAGCTGGCAATGGGGAAGATGATGGAGCAGGGACCAGTATTAATCATCACTTTTCAGGCTCAGGTCGTGATGGTAGTTAAGAACCAGAAAGGGGAGGTGGTGGAAGGTGATCCGGTAAGTGATGCTCACCAGCTGTATATGGTTTCCCTGGACCCGCTGCTAGCCAGCTCACTTGTGGATTCTTCTAGGTGCGTCTCAAGCAGCGGGTATCCACACGTACCACATTCACTGGTACGCATAATATTGCATCTTGTGGGTGAGGTCTTAAACAGCCCACACTGAGCCGAACCATTCCTGTCAGACTCTGAGCTCTACGACCCGTTAACCGAGAATTATCATATATGAGGAGAGTCTGCAAACATCTAGAATGGACAGAGAAAGGGATATTTTAAATTCACAGTGAGGAGAGGAGCTGGAGCTATGACCACTGGCAGTGCTTTCACTTCCAGTCATTGCTGTGTGCAGCCAGCATGCTCCCTGCCTGCAGCTTTCCCCTCTGAGTTCTGCTCCTTTGGCACCCTCTGAACAGAATTGAACTGTCCTGCTGTCTTTTAAAGCTCCATCACACAGCTTCCACCCGATCCTGTTCTTTTTTTCTCCCTTTTCCTTTCCTAAAGGGCACTGTAAGAGCAGAGCGCAAAGATGTTTGGTAAACAGGGCGGGAGCTGGAGTTAAGTCATTTGCAGGAAATGGGGAAAGTCACTGTAAACAACTGGAAGCAGAAGTTCATGTTTTTGGCTGCTGCCTCCCTACTCTAGTACGAAATATCTTATAGCACTGCAAGCCTTTACTTAGTGAAACTCTCCCATATCCAGTTGTGTTGAACGCTGTATGTGGTACAGAATTCTTATGAGAACCCCTGGCACAGGGCAGTTTGTGCAGCAAACCTCTGGCATCTCTCTGGATTGTACTTTGCTGTGGTTTAGCTTTTAACACTGCGAGCCCAGCCTGCATGTTCTTTTATGAGTGATGCTAGGCTGAGCCTGTCAGACGACACCGCAGAAGATGCTTGTTACCAGGGTTAATGACACAGCACGCTTGAGGAGCCCATGTGTTTTCTGGAATACCTTTGTTCTCAAGTGACTCGCTATCCAGACAGCTCTGGCTTGTATTGTGTCTGTACAATATTTAAGCAGCTTTATATATAATGGGGGACATCGTGAGATGCCTGGAGCTGGCAGTTTCTAGCAGACTTCCATTAAAATTAATACATGCATTTAAGAAATATTGGCTTTTTGCAACTGTTCTCTTCAGTCCAGGCTATAAGTTTACAAAAAAAGGGACTAATTTTAATGATGGGGCCCATATGGACTGATATACAACCTGTCACATCGACTGCAGGGGAGGAACAGCTGATGTAGTGATTTCTTGCATTAAATTACTTCATTCCTAGAAGATAGATATTGATGTGATAATTATTGTACAGGATATCAAAGTCTGTCTGCTGTCTGATTTCTCTGGAGCAGCAATAAATCAAGGAGATGCATTAAAATTCTCCATTGGAAACAAAATTTCAGCTTTAATCAAATGTCAGATGCAGGCCTACTGGTTACTATGATTTGGTGTTAACTGCTGAGCTGCTCCTGCGGAGTATCGAACAAATGACATTCTAGGGAAAAGGAGCCTCAAATTGTAAAGTCTCTAAATAGAAATCGTATGCTTGTAAATGCTGCGGTATTTTACCTTGTTGCAATTGTTCAAGTTCTCACCGCTGTGCTGCGAGCTTACCCCCGGTGAGATGTGGGGAGACCGGGCCGCCTCGGCTGGACCAGGCGTTGTGGTGGTTAACGTAGGGGATCCCCATGGAGCACCACAAAATCGATCTGGGAAAATGAGGCCTTAGACAGCCCATCGAGCAATGCTGCGAAGTCAAGGGCAGCTTTTTAAAATGAGGTTCTGAAGGACTGTGAGACAGGATGCTGTTTGTCATAGCTGACTGTGGGATTAAAGGACAAATTTTTGCCTTGCATGCATGGCCGTGATAGAAATCTGTCTTTGGGAGTCCACACAGGTTTGCTGTCCCACTTCTGTGAATATATGCAGCCGCATGCGCTGTATGTTGAGGATTGAGATGTACCCTATTAATAAAAGCACTGGATCAGAAAACCAGAAAACTCCCCGCTTTGGAAACACGTAATTTTTATGTTTCACCACGTCTCATTTCCAGGAAGGAAGCTGTGCTACTTGTTCAGCACTGCTTGCTGTGAGATCACCAGCAACTCTAAGCTTCTCTGCTATTCATCCCTTCAGAAATCCTGTGTTCAAGAACACAGACTTCTCCAGATGTAGCAGAGCTTGGATGCTGAAGTGTATGATTGAATTGCCTTTCATGCACAGTCTTAGGAAATGGACTTTGAAAATCACGAATAGCTAAAATCATACAAATTAAGGTTCTGCTGGCAATGTTAAATCAGTTATGTTACCCACTTCATCTTGAGCTTATACTTCGTGTTTTATAGTCAGGAAAGATCTCTTAGCATTGCCGTGGCTCATACATCAGTGTACAGCCTGTCTTGGGCAGGCAAAAGTTTTATTGTTTTTCTTCTCTTGTTCCCTCCGCTCTTCTCACATATCCCAAACATCTCTATGACTCAAGTTCTCAATCACTTTTAATGCTTCTGAGCAGAGTCGAAGCAAATTCATCTTCTGAAGCACTGAGCAAGAAAAAAAATGACTTTATGATATGTGATGTTTCTAAAGCATTAGTTTTCTAACGACTGGTCTGGTACAGAAAGTCCCCCCCTCACATTTATGTACCTAACTTATAACCTATAAAGATTCACAGATTTGATCAAAAATGTAGTAGTGAAGTGCACATCTGGGAGCTGAGCACTCAGTGATACTTCCTTATCTGAGGGAAATGCTTTCCATGGTTAATGGTTAAATGATAAAATCAAACTAACCTTTGATTTGCGGAACAGATCTGTGACACCGTGCCGGATCTGGGCTCCTGGCAGGCCGGTCTCTGATGGGGCAGTGTCACCTCTCTCCCTGGGGAGGCAGAGCTTTGTCACAGGTAGCTGAAGTGACTCTTCAGGGAGTTGTTTTCATAAGACCGTGAGTGATGGCCTCGGGATGTGCCGAGATACAGCTTTCATCCTTGTACACTTATTGTAAAAAAAAACACTGGCATTCTCATTACATCCTGTTCCATCAAGGATTAAAAAGCTTCTAGTTCTGTTGCAGTCTGTAACCCTGAATGGTGAAAGCGCTGTCTGCACAGCAAAGATTTGATTGCAGAGTTAGTGTGTGTCTGTGGCGAATGCTGCGGCTGGACTGGGTATGATCTGATTTTCATTGATAAATGTTGGGTTTTTTAGTCTCTGTCTCTCCTCAGACCTGGTGATGATAATTTCTGGTTAATTTGAGCTGCTCAAATTAAAGCATAAGAGCTAGTGATGTAGCTGTGGGGAGGGGATGCAGCTCACAGGCTGATGTGGGAGAGGCAGGAAAGAGCCTAAACTTGATTGAAGGTTACAGAGAGCAGTACAGCCTGGCGGCTGAACCAATTTGAAACCAGAAATTTATATTTAAAAACAAGGTCAAATATCATCAAACTTGGCAGTGGTGCCAGTAAATGTGTGTGAGCCAGAGATATTTGGAAACCCTAGTTATGTTTTTGGAAATAAAAAGTTTTTCTGTTCCTGACTGTGTTAAGTTTCCAACCACAGTCTAGTAGAAGTTGCTGGAGCTGTCCTGATTCGGGACCTTTGGGCTTAGAAGTAGAGAGCAAAATCACAAGAACAGTCTCTGGAGGAAGTGTGGAACTTGTCCCCATCAGCTCTGAGCTAGGAGGTCTGTGATGATCACACACACTCTAACAACAGGATTTTCCTTCCAGGACAAGGTTCTGCGGATGCTGCACGTGTGGGCGCTCTGCAGAGACCAGGACGAGCTCAACCCCTACGCTGCGTGGAGGTTATTGGACATTTCCTCGTCGAGCACTGAGCAGGTTCTCTGAGAAGAATTGCATCCAAGGGCTTCCCGTGCCTCTCTTGAAGCAGTGCCATCTCTGAACTTGCATCACTCTGCTGTACGATGGACTGTGGGGGAAAGAGGCTAGGCTGGTTCCTTTCCAGAAGAACAGGCTGTTCGGTGTGCCCTCGCTGTACCATCCCCTATAATGAACTGGACGAGTCTGATGTATCTGCCTTATGCTTTGCTGTGTAGTATTGCACTGTAAGGATGTATGGTAGATTTCAACGTGAATGGTCTAAGACACTAGCAGCTGCTGTTGGCTCCTTTTTTAATTGTGGCTGAAGGAGGCTGGTTTGGGTCCTGTATGTTTCCCAGTGCTTCCAGTGATGGACAGAGGTGGGTATCAGAGACTGAGATGTGACAGGTCTTGTTCCCATCTACTCTCATCCTCTGGTGGCCTCAGAGTGTCCCTGAAAAGATCTTAGAGGTGCTTTTAAGGCGTGTTGGTCTTAGCTAACATACATCTCATGTACAAAGTTGCACCAATAAGCCTTCTGTTGCTGCAGTGTCTTGCACTTTACCAAACCAAATACAGTCAGGACTTTGCACATGACTCTTTGTTGGCATGGAGTGGAGTCAGGATGGAGGAGTTGGCATCATTGGGCAGGTTCTCGAGGCCGGTTGCAGGGGTGGAGTTTGCTGCCAGTGATAATATTTGTATATCCACAGCTTTGCAGGGGAAACATGATTGTTTCTGGTGTTCTGTTCATTTTGTCAGCTGGTACCACTAAAGAGCGTACAACTGCATTTCTCTGTTGGGTTAATCTGATGGTGCAGAGGAGACAGGCTGTAACTGGCCACAAGGAAGCAGGCAGAGTGCTAGAACGGTGGTCGGCGTAGGGATGGACAGAATAGCAACAAATGAGTAAATAAAACGCAATAACAGGTAGAGCATCACCTCTTGTAGCTCAGATATTTATTATGCGAGATGAGAAAAGGGGGTGGGTGCTGGAGGGGGATGGTACGCTTAGCCTGAGGGTTCCAGGTAGCCGTTGGAAGATGTCAGAGGGTGAGCTGCTGGCATTTTTACATGGACTCTAGGTTTTGGGCTTCTGCCTGGAGGCTCGGTTTGGGAGCTGTGATGCGGGTCAATTCGTCAGCTGCCTCCCCTTAATGGAAAGTGAGGTTGGGGGGAAAAAAATTGATCGTGGAATAGGAAATCAAAGGACTGATCTGCTGCTGTGTTCTGCCTGTGCATTAAACAGGGTGATGCAGGACAGCACTTCCTTGACATTATGATTAAAGAGAATAATTGCCAGTTCTTCCTTCTCTTCTGAGTGTCCAGATCAGTTCCTTTGAATGTAAATGGGATTTTCTCACAGCCCTTGGGTGAGACATTCAACTCTGGCAGCTTTCTTAGAGTGAGAGGCGATGAGTGCAACAAATTCAATAGCAGAGTCTGCCCTGTCCCCTTAGCAGATGTGCAGACCTGCTGTCTGGCTGCCATGCTAGGTATGCCTGCCGCTCTCAGGGCAGGCTGTGGGTGGGACATGGTTCCTGCTGCCTCCCTCATCACACAGTTTTCTTGCTGGTGCTTTTGCCAGTGAAATAATTTCCGATTTTTACTCAAATAGCTTAAACAGTAGTACACAAATGAAAGATCTGAACACAATAAATTCCACAATGCAGAAATCAGCTATGAAATAGGGAATCCCTGCACCTGCCTGCCTTCAGAAATGGTGGTTGAATGTTTGATGTGGGCCTCATTCAGTGAGGCTCTGTCTGGGACAGATCCCTTCTAACATCTCTGCACACAGGCTGTATCATGTGTGCAGAGACATCCTTATTTGAATGTCTGGACTGCTGAGTGCAAACACAGTGTTGACAATGAATGTCTTTGAGATGCTTCTTGAACCTCATCAGGGATGGGGAAAGTCTCATTGCCAAGACCATGCAGAATTTTGAGGCAGTGCCCTCCAAAAATAGAGAGTCATCTCCTGCCCTGCTTCCTCAGCAGCTGGATGCAGGCAGTCCCCGATCAGAGGAGTCTACAACAGCCTGGGTATGTATGTGCAACCTGTTGTCCAAGTCTTTTGGGATGCTTTTGTGAAACACGTGCAAAACTTCTTTTACTCAGTGTGCTTTTTGCTTGTTTTAACTGGTGTTGGGGGAAAAAAAAAGACCTGAATTAAGAGTGCAAAAGTAATTGGTCTGCCCAGGACAGATGCAGTAACCCAGCGAGGTGGGTTAGCAGTATCTCATCTTGGCTGGCTTAACCCATGAACACTGGGTCACAGTTTGTACCGGCAGTCAGCCCTGCCTGCCTCAGCAAGCAGAGGGGGCTGAGCTGGTGGTGCCCCACTGATACAGCTGATACAGAAAATCCTTCCCTGCACAGCTAGTTGTGGTGCTGGCTGCTCCCTGTGGGGGCTTCTGGCATGTATACGGGACGTTTCCTTCAGCTGCTGCCTCGCTTACTGCTCGTGAGCGAGAAGGCAATGACTGAAACAAAATGGGATTTAAGCCGTGGAGGAGGAGTGAGGGTTAACCACCCAAAGTCCTGTACCGGTGACTGCCACATCTGCCAGGCATTCACCGAAGTCTGGTCTGCAGTGTGGGTTTGGTGGTCACCTCGGGATTCAAGGTGACTCTGTGCTAAATCCACCTCTTGAATTTTCAGCAGAATTGGTGCATGATACGGGGCCTGGGAAGCTGAGGGCTGTTCCTTCCCATGAGCAAGCTGGGTCAGAGAGCCCCAGGACGGAGCTTCCAGCAGCAGCAGCAGCAATCACAGCTGCTAAAATCATAGAATCATAAAGGTTGGAAAAGACCTCTAGGATCAAGTCCAACCATCAACCCAATGCTACCATGCTTCCTAAACCATGTCCCCAAGTGCCACATCTACATGTTTTTTGAACACCCCCAGGGATGGTGACTCCCCCACCTCTCTGGGCAGCCTCTTCCAATGCCTGACTGCTCTTGCAGTGAAGACATTTTCCCTAATATCCAATCTAAACCTCCCCTGATGCAGCTTGAGGCAATTTCCTCTCGTTCCATCACTAGTGACTTGGCAGAAGAGACCAACACCCCCCCCTCACTACAGCCCCTCTCAGGCAGTTGCAGAGAGCGATAAGGTCTCCCCTCAGCCTCCTCTTCTCCAGGCTAAACCCCCCCAGCTCCCTCAGCCGCTCCCCAGCACACTTGTGCTCCAGACCCTGCCCCAGCTCCGTTGCCCTTCTCCGGACACGCTCTAGCACCTCAATGTCCTTGTCCTGAGGGGCCCAAACCCGAGCCCAGCATTCGAGGTGCGGCCTCCCCAGTGCTGAGCACAGGGGCCCCATCCCTGCCCTGCTCCTGCTGGCCACACTATTGCCGACATAAGCCCGGGTGCTGTTGGCCACCTGGGCACGCTGCTGGCTCATGCTCAGCCGTCTGTCAGCCAACTAAAGGGATGATCCCTAAGCTCTGCTCAACTCTAGGAGATCCGTAGTGATTGCAGGAGAGGTGGAGGCTGTGTCTGCCTGGCTCTTCCTCTCCAAAACCTTTGCCCAAGCTCAGACTCAGATGGAGCAGCGACTCCACCCCCCCAGTCCCTTGGGATGCTGTTAGGGGGTCAGGTGGACCTCTGGGCATCTGAGATCTGCCGTTTTGCTTGGCAGAGCCTCACTGGGATGGGATGGGAGTGGGAGCCTAGCTGCCCACCAGGCTTTTGAAACCTCTTCCCGCACACTTTGTAGGTCATTACAAGCATCCTCTATAACATGTGGGAAAGTGTGTTTGTGGGCAGGATTCTGCCTGAGGAGAAGCCCGTTTCCCCCTTGCCCTGGGACATCTCGTCCCCAAACCGCAACCTCTCTGCACTCAAGGGACAGTGGAGAGATTTCACTTGCTGCATCTCAGAGGGAAGTGTAGCTTAATTATTTATTTTTTTTTTTAGCTCTTGGGGTAATTAATTATTTTGGGTTGTTTGTTGGGGTTTTTTTTAAGTAATTACGAGTAGCAATCTCCTGGGATGTACAGATAGTTTGGATAGAAAGGTAGTGCTCAGCCTGCATGTACCAGGAGGAGGATTTTAAATTATTCTCATATTTAAATACTTCTCATAAGTGAGCAGATTTACAGTGGGCTGTAAATATTTTGCAGCACTGAGTTAGAGTAGCACCACGCAGGCCTGCGCTTGCTGGCAGCCACCACGACGGCACTGCTGTAAAGGCATTGGTGTGTGGAGAGGTCTTGGTGGTGCTTATAAATGTCTCTGAGTAAAGATAAAGAGTTGAATTGGTACAGGAAGAGCACCCAGGATGAGATCTGCAGCCATGGGCTGCATCTTGGGGCTCAGCCTCTCCAGCCTGTTCCACTGGGGGTGAAATACAATATGAACTGCTCTGGCTGCAGTGCAAAGGGCAGAGTTTCATGGGGATGAAGGTCTTGTGCGGGGCTCTCTGAGATGGGGCTGGGGTTGAGCCAGAGCCAAGTTCGCAGTGGTAGGGCAGGACCTCTGAAAGTACTGGCCCAGCCTCCTGCTTGGAGCAGCCTGGTGCAGTTCTGGAGATGCCAAAGGATGGATGTGGGACCTGGAACTGGTTAATCCTGGGGCCACAGGATCACCATGGCATGCTTTATCTGCCCAATGTCTTGCAAGCCTCATCTGTTGAATGAAGTTGCTGGTACTACAGTAACCCTTGCCTTTCTGCGTTCTCCTACAAGAGGCCATAAATATGTACATGATAGTGTCACGGCCCCTAGTGTCCTTCAGCAGTCACATGTGGGCTGTGTGTGGCATCAGGGTGCGGGATCTGAGCTGGGCAGGGAGGGAATAGTCACTGCAGAAATGTGACTGCTAAAGGAGTGGAAATACCGGGAAAGCATCACATCTTCCTGCCGAAGAGCTAGAAATGAGCCTGGAGGTGGCTGGGGAGGAAGGCTGGTACACCATGCCAGCACAGTGATTAGGGCATCCCTGTTGTTGCTATGAAGCACCAAAGGTCCCTCTGCCTATTAAATAGAAACATGAAGACCACGGTGAGACCCAGGAACGTGCTCCTGATCCCACAGCAGTCTGTCCCTGCACGTGAGAAGAAGCCTTCCTTAACCACAGCTTCGGTCTTTGGCTTCTAATATTTCCCTGTGCTGGTTTTGGCTGAGAAGGGGTTAATTCTCCTCACTGGGGGGGCGGCTGCCTTTCCAGCTTCCCGCGCTCTGCCGCGTGGTGGGGGGGGCTGGGAGGGGCGGGGCCATGGTGGGGACGGCTGGCCCCGACTGGCCAATGGCAGGTTCGTGCCATACCACGTGACTCCATGACCAGTATATTGGGGGGGGGCAGTTGCAGCTCGGCAGCGGCAAGTCTGTGGGTGGTGAGCGGCTCTGTTGCGTGCAGGTTGTTTCGGCGGTTCGTTCCCCCCCTCCCCCGGGGCTTTGCGCCTCTCGTTGTTCTCCTTCACATTGCATTTCTGTTGTTGTTTCTTTTAATTTTAATTATTAAACTGTTCTTATCCCAACCCACGAGTGTTACCCTTCTGATTCTCTCCCCCATCTACCGGTGGGGAGTGAGCGAGCGGCTGTGTGGGGCTGAGCTGCCGCTAAACCATGACAGTCTTTTTGGCGCCCAATGTGGGGCTCAAGGATTGGAGATAACAACAGCTGCTGGTCACAGCACCATGTTGTCCTTTTTGCAGTTGGTGTTAAAGATGGGTGTTGGTTGTTTGAGTCTGCTGTGTTCTGCTGTGATTAGTAATGTTTTGCCTACAAGATTTGTTATACAAACACTCGTTTTCAGCTTTATCTGGTATTTGGGGTTTTTGCTGAAACCGTTACTGTACTTTGGATACCACCTTGTTGAGGCAATTAGCAATTATACCTCCTCCTCTGAGAGATTTTATATGGAGGAAATACAGAATAGTACCTTTGCAACTTTGTTCTATGATGTCTGTGCCTTTGTTACAAAAAGGTTGTTGTACCTTGAACATCCTTGGGTGGTTAAGGTGCACTTATTGTTAGTTTTTGGGCATGTTGTTTTGGTTTTGACTAAGCAATTTAAGAATATCACCCAGAAATCTGCCCCGAGGCTTGATAGTTACGAGTGGCAGGGCATGTGGGATAGCATGGGCAAATACCTAGGGCAGTGGGCACCCCCAGTGTTTTGGAGTTTCACCCCCGAACAAGTGCAGAATCCTAAAAAACTAGTAGAATATTTGGAGAAAGTATGTTGTTATGCTGGGAACTCCAGAGAGACACAGATCACTGCAACATGCTGGGGCCTGGCCCATGGATACCGAGCCCTGCTCAACAGTATTCAGTGCCCCCAGGGGGAAAAGAATGTCTCTGGATTGAAATGCAAAGTGACTGGCACTGTAGTCACTCCAGCCCTGAGGACAGGCACTGCAGCCACTCAAACCCCCACAACACGTACCGGAGCTGGCTCAGAGAATCAACCCGTAGCAGTATCAGTTGCCCCCATACACAAGACGAAATATTGGAAGCAGACGCCAACTTGTTTAGAACAGGATGATGAAAAAGCAGGGCCGTCATGGGGAGAGGAGGAAGAAGTCATAAATGAAACAGAGACCACCCGATCCCTGTCCTTGAGTGAGTTGTGAGATATGTGAAAAGATTTCAGCCATCATTCAGGTGAGCACATTGTCACCTGGCTGCTCCGATGCTGGGATAATGGGGCCAGTAGCCTGGAACTAGAGGGAAAAGAAGCCAAACAATTGGGATCCCTTTCTGGGGAAGGGGGCGTTGACAAAGCAATTGGAAAAAAAAACCACAAGCCCTCAGCCTCTGGAGGCGACTCCTGTCCTGTGTGAAGGAAAGGTATCCCTTTAAAGAAGATGTTACATATCACCCAGGAAAATGGACAACTATGGAGAAAGGCATCCAGTATCTAAGGGAATTAGCTGTATTTGAGGTGATTTATGGAGACCTGGATGATCAACGGTCATCCAAAGATCCAGATGAAGCCGAGTGCACACGGCCCATGTGGTGGAAGTTTGTACGGAGCGCACCATCTTTGCATGCAAACTCAGTGGCAGTGATGTCCTGGAAAGATGACGAGACACCAACGGTGGCAGAGGTGATAGATAGACTCCAGGATTACGACACAAATATCTCTTCCTCGCTCGTCTCTGCTGTGGAGAAACTATCCCAAGAGGTCCAGCAACTCAAAGAAGATCTGTCCTACTCCCCACCTCGACAGGGCAGTGTCTCAGCTGTTAGGAATAAGTGTCCTTTGGCTCAAAGAAGGGGATACACACCACGGGCCACCCTATGGTTCTACCTGCGTGACCACGGAGAGGACATGATGAGGTGGGATGGCAAGCCTACCTCAACCCTACAGGCACGAGTACATGAACTGCAAGGAAGAACAGTCACTCAGGGAGGCTCTTCCAGGAAAGCTGCTGCTCCAGTTTCCAGCGAGCAAGTCCCCAGACAGAGGAGTAGAAGCGCTGATTTTATTTCTAAGTGTAATAGAGGGACTCCTGATTCACATTTACAGGAAGTGAGTTGTGACTGCCATGATCAGGACTAGAGGGGCCCTGCCTCCAGCCGGGTGGAGGAAAGGGATAACCGGGCTTACTGGACTGTGTGGATCCGATGGCCTGGCATGTCCGACCCACAGGAGTATAAAGCTTTAGTGGACACCGGCGCACAGTGCACCTTAATGCCATCAAACTATATAGGGGCAGAACCCATCAGCATTGCTGGAGTGACAGAGGGATCCCAAGAGCTAACTGTATTGGAGGCCGAAGTGAGCCTAACTGGGAATGAGTGGCAGAAGCACCCCATTGTGACTGGCCAAGAGGCTCCGTGCATCCTTGGCATAGACTACCTCAGGAGAGGGTATTTCAAGGACCCAAAAGGTTACAAGTGGGCTTTTGGTGTAGCTGCCTTGGAGATGGCGGAAATTAAACAGCTGTCTACCTTGCCTGGCCTCTCGAAGGACCCTTCTGTGGTGGGGTTGCTGAGGGCCAAAGAACAACAGGTGGCAATTGCCACCACAACAGTGCACCGGCGGCAATATCGCACCAACAGAGACTCTCTGATCCCCATCCATGAACTCATTCACCAACTGAGGAGCCAAGGAGTCATCAGTAAGACCCACTCACCCTTTAACAGTCCCATATGGCCAGTCCGGAAGTCTAATGGAGAGTGGAGACTAACAGTAGACTATCGTGGCCTGAATGAAGTCACTCCACCGTTGAGTGCTGCTGTGCCAGACGTGCTAGGACTTCAATACGAACTGGAGTCAAAGGCAGCCAAGTGGTATGACACAATTGACATTGCTAATGCATTCTTCTCAGTCCCTCTGGCAGCAGAGTGCAGGCCACAGTTTGCTTTCACATGGAGGGGCGTCCAGTACACCTGGAATCGACTGCCCCAGGGGTGGAAACACAGTCCTACCATTTGCCATGGACTGATTCAGACTGTACTGGAACAGGGAGAAGCTCCAGAACACCTTCAATACATTGATGACATCATTGTGTGGGGCAACACAGCGGAAGAAGTTTTTGAGAAAGGAGAGAAAATTGTCCCAATCCTTCTGAAAGCTGGTTTTGCCATAAAACAAAGTAAGGTGAAGGGACCTGCACGAGAAATCCAGTTCTTAGGAATCAAATGGCAAGATGGTCGTCGTCATATTCCAATGGATGTGATCAACAAAATAGCAGCCATGTCTCCACCAACTAGCAAAAAGGAGACACGAGCTTTCTTGGGCGTTGTGGGTTTTTGGAGAATGCATATTCCACATTACAGTCTGATCGTAAGCCCTCTCTATCAAGTGACCCGGAAGAAGAATGACTTCAAATGGGGCCCTGAGCAACGACAAGCCTTTGAACAGATTAAACGAGAAATAGTTCATGCAGTAGCTCTTGGGCCAGTCCGGGCAGGACAAGATGTAAAAAATGTGCTCTACACTGCAGCTGGGGAGAATGGCCCTACCTGGAGCCTCTGGCAGAAAGCACCAGGGGAGACCCATGGTCAACCCCTAGGGTTTTGGAGTCGGGGATACAGAGGGTCCGAAGCCCGCTCTACTCCAACTGAAAAAGAGATATTGGCAGCATATGAAGGGGTCCGAGCTGCTTCAGAAGTGGTTGGTACTGAGGCACAGTTGCTCCTGGCACCCCGACTGCCAGTGCTGGGCTGGATGTTCAAAGGAAACATCCCCTCTACACACCATGCAACTGATGCTACATGGAGTAAATGGGTTGCACTGATCACCCAGCGGGCTCGAGTAGGAAACCCCAGTCGCCCAGGAATCTTGGAAGTGATTATGGACTGGCCAGAAGGCAAAGATTTTGGATTATCACCAGAGGAGGAGGTGACACGTGCTGAAGAAGCCCCACTGTATAACAAACTGCCAGAATGTGAGAAGCAGTATGCCCTGTTCACTGATGGGTCCTGTCGCCTTGTGGGAAAGCACCGGAGATGGAAGGCGGCTGTATGGGGTCCTACACGACAAGTAGCAGAAACTGCTGAAGGAGAAGGTGAATCGAGCCAGTTTGCAGAGGTAAAGGCCATCCAGCTGGCCTTAGACATCGCTGAACGGGAAAAGTGGCCAGTGCTCTATCTCTATACTGACTCCTGGATGGTGGCAAATGCCCTGTGGGGCTGGCTGCAGCAGTGGAAGCAAAGCAACTGGCAGCGCAGAGGCAAACCCATCTGGGCTGTCACATTGTGGCAAGATATTGCTGCCCAGGTAGAGGAACTGGTTGTAAAGGTACGGCATGTGGATGCTCACGTCCCCAAGAGTCGGGCCACTGAAGAACATCGAAACAACCAGCAGGTGGATCAGGCTGCCAAGATTGAAGTGGCTGAGGTGGATCTGGACTGGCAGCATAAGGGTGAACTATTTCTAGCTCGGTGGGCCCATGACACCTCAGGCCATCAAGGGAGAGATGCAATATACAGGTGGGCTCGTGATCGAGGGGTGGACTTGACCATGGATGTTATTGCGCAGGTTATCCACGAACGTGACACATGGGCTGCAATCAAGCAAGCGAAGCGGGTAAAGCCTCTGTGGTATGGGGGACGATGGCTGAAATATAAATATGGGGAGGCCTGGCAAATTGACTATATCACACTCCCACAGACCCGCCAAGGCAAGCGCCATGTGCTTACAATGGTAGAAACGACGACTGGCTGGCTGGAAACATATCCTGTCCCCCACGCCACTGCCCGGAACGCTATCCTGGGTCTTGAGAAACAAGTCCTGTGGCGACATGGCACCCCAGAGAGAATTGAGTCAGACAACGGGACTCATTTCTGAAATAACCTCATAGATAGATGGGCCAAAGAGCACGGCATTGAGTGGGTGTATCACATCCCCTATCATGCACCAGCCTCTGGGAAAATTGAACGGTACAATGGACTGTTAAAAACTACACTGAGAGCAACGGGGGTGGGACGTTCAAGCACTGGGACACACATTTAGCAAAAGCCATGTGGTTAGTCAACACAAGGGGATCTGCCAACTGAGCTGGCCTTGCCCAGTCAGAAATCCTACATACTGTGGAAGGGGATAGAGTCCCTGTAGTGCATGTAAAAAAGTATGCTGGGCAAAACAGTCTGGGTTCTTCCTGCCTCCGGCAAAGGCAAACCCATTCGTGGGATTGCTTTTGCTCGAGGACCTGGGTGCACTTGGTGGGTGATGCGGGAGGATGGAGAATTCCGATGTGTGCCTCAAGTGGATTTGATTTTGGGCGAAAACAGTCAATGAACTGAATGGCACAATGCGAACTGCTATATAATACTGTGTGTCACCTCTGTGTTGTATCAATGATATCAGAGTACGAGCCTCCCAACCCATGGAAGATAGACTGTGAAACAAGCAAGGTGCAGCAGTGATGGAACGATGACTGACTCGGTGTGCAGCAACCCAACGCCACACACACCACCTCTCCCACCCTGAAAGCCTGATACGGCAGATGGAGCCCAGAGTCATGGACTGGGTGAACTCAATGGACATTTTAATGGATGTTTATGGGGAAGGTCAATAGACTAAGGGAATGATGTCTGTGTATTATGTTAAGGGATGGGAAGGGGAGGGGTGGTGGTTGGTAAGGTTGTATTGGATGATATGGGACCTGGGCATGGCATAAATGGTATGGAATAAGGGGTGGAGAATGTGCTGATTTGGCTGAGAAGGGGTTAATTCTCCTCACCGTGGGGGGTCAGCTACCTTTCCAGCTTCCCGCGCTCTGCCGAGTGGCAGGGGGGGAGTGGGGGGCGGCGGGGGGGCGGCTGGGAGGGGCAGGGCCATGGTGGGGGTGGCTGACCCCAACTGGCCAATGGGATGTTCATTCCATACCATGTGACACCATGACCAGTATATTAAGGGGTGGCAGTTTGCGCCTCAGGGGAGGTGTGGCGTTGGGTTGGTGGGCGGCTGGGTTGCGTGCGGGTTGTTTCAGCAGTTCATTCCACACACCCCCTCCCCCGGGGCTTTGCGCCTCTCGTTGTTCTCCTTTACATTGCATGTCTGTTATTGTTTCCTTTAATTTTAATTATTAAACTGTTCTTATCCCAACCCACGAGCGTTACCCTTCTGATTCTCTCCCCCATCTACCAGTGGGGGAGTGAGCGAGTGACTGTGTGGGGCTGAGCTGCCGGCTAAACCATGACAAACGTGAGAGAGAGTAGCTGCCCTCCTGGCTCCCTTACATGCTGAGGTAACAGGTCTGACTCACTCATGGGAGTGGACCAGCCCTCCATGCCTGTAACCACAAGGCCAGCTTACACGGCAGCTGGTGCTCTTGACATCCGTTGGGCTGAACAGATTAAACACTTTTCCTGGGTTTGGCCAGGCCCAGCAGCAACTTCAGGGTTTGTTGCAGGAGTCTCTGTGGTTCTCCAGCCTGGCTTTGCAAGTGAAGAGCAGGCTTGGCAGAAGACTGGTGGCAGCAGTTATCCGTGATGATCAGGTGGAGCAGTGTGCCGGCCATGCCATCCTAGCAGGAGCCTCCCTGTCCTGCTGTAGCCTGACCTCAGGTCTCTGGGGAGTGGGGGTTCATCGCTCCTCCTGTGGGTATCTACAGCTGAGCTCTTTGCATGTGGCTCCCCCACCTTCAACAGAGGCCTCACTGGTGGAGTTCAGCTGTCTGGCAAGAGGTGAATCCCAGCCTACGCTTACTGACCAGCTTGACTATATCTCACTAGTAAAGCCCTTGCTCCTTACATCCCCATACCACTAGATGAGGAAGGATTAGGGAATCCAGCTCACATGCTTTGTAGACACCCTTGGGCATTTGGGTGGCTCTGCTATTGGTTCCCAGGTGTGGGCTTGTAAATCTTACCCACCCTGTCGTGGTTCAGCCTCAGCTGGCAACTGAACACCACGCAGCCGCTCGCTCACCCCCCCCCCCCCACCCCTGTGGGATGGGGAAGAGAATCGGACGAGCAAAAGAACTTGTGGGTTGAGATAAGCACAGTTTAATAACTACAATAGAATGATGATGATAAATGATTATGATAATAATGACAGTAATGTTAATATAATAAAAGGGAAAAGGAAGGAAAGGGAAAACAGGGAACAAAAACGCAGAAACACGAACGATACAACCGCTCACCACCCGCCGACCGACGCTGCCCGTCCCCGAGCCGCGATTGCTCCCTCCCTCCCCCGGCCAGCCCCTCCCAGGTAGCATACTGGGCATGACGTTACATGATATGGAATATCCCTTTGGTCAGTTTGAATCCGCTCCCTTAGCTGTGCCCCCTCCCCTCCCGGCTTCTTGTGCACCCAGCAGAGCATGGGAGGCTAGACATGTCCTTGACTAGTATCAGCGCTGCCCAGCAACAGCCTAAACATCTGTGTGTTATCTCAACAGGTTTTTTCCATGCTAATTTCAAAGCACAGCACTATACCAGCTAGAGTGAAGAAAATTAACTCTATCCCAGCTGAAACCATGACAGTATCCACCCCTTATTCCATATCATTGACATCATGCTCAGGTCCCATACTATTCAGTACAAATTCAATAATCCTTATCCATCTTCTTATCCTTTAACAATATATATATATATATATAGATTTTCATTTATCATTCCACTAGTTTATGGAACACCCCTGTAGAATGCCTGTGAAATGTCCATTGAGTTCATTTAGTCCATGACTTTGGATTTCATCTCTTGTAAGGGTCCTTCAGAGAGGCGGTGTGCGTGGGGTCAGATTGTTGCATGTCAGTCCTTGTTCCATCACCGCTGCACTGGTAGTTCTTGTTCTCTCACTGCTGCACTTGCTCGGTTCCATTGAAAGTTCATTTGCTATTATCATTAATTGGGAGATTCCCACCATGATAACATTCCACTGATGCAACCATAGTAGTGATGACATAAAACATCATATTACAATTAACAGCATATTATTCAGTTCATTGGCTGTTTTCACCCAAAATTAAATCCCCCTGGGGTACACACCGAACTCCTCCATCCTCCCGCATCACCCACCAAGTGCACCCAGGTCCTCGAGCAAACGCAATCCCACGAGTGGGTTTGCCTCTGCTGGAAGCAGGAATAACCCAGACTGTCTTGCCCAGCATATTTTTTATGTGCACTACAGGGACTCTATCCCCTTCCACAGTACGTAAGGATCCTGACTGGGCAGGGCCAGCTCGCCTGGCAGATCCCCTTGTGTTGACTAACCAGGTGGCTTTTGCTAAATGTGTATCCCAGTGTTTAAATGTTCCACCCCCCCATTGCTCTCAGTGTCATCTTTAATAGTCCATTGTATCTTTCAATATTCCCAGAGGCTGGTGCGTGATAGGGGATGTGATACACCCACTCAATGCCATGCTCTTTGGCTCATGTTTCCTTTTTGCTAGTTGGTGGAGACATGGCTGCTATTTTGTTGATCACATCCATTGGGATCTGACGACGACCATCTTGCCATTTGATTCCTAAGAACTGGATTTCTCGTGCAGGTCCCTTCACCTTACTTTGTTTTATGGCAAAACCAGCTTTCAGAAGGATTGGGACAATTTTCTCTCCTTTCTCAAAAACTTCTTCCGCTGTGTTGCCCCACACAATGATGTCATCAATGTATTGAAGGTGTTCTGGAGCTTCTCCCTGTTCCAGTACAGTCTGAATCAGTCCATGGCAAATGGTAGGACTGTGTTTCCACCCCTGGGGCAGTCGATTCCAGGTGTACTGGACGCCCCTCCATGTGAAAGCAAACTGTGGCTTGCACTCTGCTGCCAGAGGGATTGAGAAGAATGCATTAGCGATATCAATTGTGGCATACTGCTTGGCTGCCTTGGACTCCAGTTCGTATTGAAGTCCTAGCACGTCTGGCACAGCAGCACTCAACGGTGGAGTGACTTCATTCAGGCCACGATAGTCTACTGTTAGTCTCCACTCTCCATTAGACTTCCGGACTGGCCATATGGGACTGTTAAAGGGTGAGTGGGTCTTACTGATGACTCCTTGGCTCCTCAGTTGGTGAATGAGTTCATGGATGGGGATCAGAGAGTCTCTGTTGGTGCAATATTGCTGCCGGTGCACTGTTGTGGTGGCGATTGGCACCTGTTGTTCTTTGACCTTCAGCAACCCCAACACAGAAGGGTCCTTTGAGAGGCCAGGCAAGGCAGACAGCTGTTCAGTTTCCTCCGTCTCCAAGGCAGCTACACCAAAAGCCCACTTGTAACCTTTTGGGTCCTTGAAATACCCTCTCCTGAGGTAGTCTATGCCAAGGATGCACGGAGCCTCTTGGCCAGTCACAATGGGGTGCTTCTGCCACTCATTCCCAGTTAGGCTCACTTCGGCCTCCAATACAGTTAGCTCTTGGGATCCCTCTGTCACTCCAGCAATGCTGATGGGTTCTGCCCCTATATAGTTTGATGGCATTAAGGTGCACTGTGCGCCGGTGTCCACTAAAGCTTTATACTCCTGTGGGTCGGACATGCCAGGCCATCGGATCCACACAGTCCAGTAAGCCCGGTTATCCCTTTCCTCCACCCGGCTGGAGGCAGGGCCCCTCTAGTCCTGATCATGGCAGTCACAACTCACTTCCTGTAAATGTGAATCAGGAGTCCCTCTATTACACTTAGAAATAAAATCAGCGCTTCTACTCCTCTGTCTGGGGACTTGCTCGCTGGAAACTGGAGCAGCAGCTTTCCTGGAAGAGCCTCCCTGAGTGACTGTTCTTCCTTGCAGTTCATGTACTCGTGCCTGTAGGGTTGAGGTAGGCTTGCCATCCCACCTCATCATGTCCTCTCCGTGGTCACGCAGGTAGAACCATAGGGTGGCCCGTGGTGTGTATCCCCTTCTTTGAGCCAAAGGACACTTATTCCTAACAGCTGAGACACTGCCCTGTCGAGGTGGGGAGTAGGACAGATCTTCTTTGAGTTGCTGGACCTCTTGGGATAGTTTCTCCACAGCAGAGACGAGCGAGGAAGAGATATTTGTGTCGTAATCCCGGAGTCTGTCTATCACCTCTGCCACCGTTGGTGTCTCATCATCTTTCCAGGACATCACTGCCACTGAGTTTGCATGCGAAGATGGTGCGCTCCGTACAAACTTCCACCACATGGGCCGTGTGCACTCGGCTTCATCTGGATCTTTGGATGACCGTTGATCATCCAGGTCTCCATAAATCACCTCAAACACAGCTAATTCCCTTAGATACTGGATGCCTTTCTCCATAGTTGTCCATTTTCCTGGGCGATATGTAACATCTTCTTTAAAGGGACACCTTTCCTTCACTCCAGACAGGAGTCGCCTCCAGAGGCTGAGGGCTTGTGGTTTTTTTTTCCAATTGCTTTGTCAACGCCCCCTTCCCCAGAAAGGGATCCCAATTGTTTGGCTTCTTTTCCCTCTAGTTCCAGGCTACTGGCCCCATTATCCCAGCATCGGAGCAGCCAGGTGACAATGTGCTCACCTGAATGATGGCTGAAATCTTTTCGCATATCTCACAACTCGCTCAAGGACAGGGATCGGGTGGTCTCTGTTTCATTTATTACTTCTCCCTCCTCTCCCCGCGATGGCCCTGGTTCTTCATCATCCCGTTCTAAACGAGTTCATGTCCGCTTCCAATATTTCATCTTGTGTATGGGGGCAACTGATACTGCTACGGGTTTATTTTCTGAGCCAGCTCCAGTACTTGTCACGGGGGTTTGAGTGGCTGCAGTGCCTGTCCTCAGGGCTGGAGTGACTACAGTGCCAGTCACTTTGCATTTCAATCCAGAGACCTTCTCTTCCCCCTGGGGGCACTGAATACTGCTGAGCAGGGCTCGGTATGCATGGGCCAGACCCCAGCACGTTGCAGTTATCTGTGTCTCTCTGGAGTTCCCAGCATAACAACATACTTTCTCCAAATATTCTACTAGTTTTTTAGGATTCTGCACTTGTTTGGGGGTGAAACTCCAAACACTGGGGGTGCCCACTGCCCTAGGTATTTGCCCATGCTATCCCACATGCCCTGCCACTTGTAACTATCAAGCCTCGGGGCAGATTTCTGGGTGATATTCTTAAGTTGCTTAGTCAAAACCAAAACAACATGCCCAAAAACTAACAATAAGTGCACCTTAACCACCCAAGGATGTTCAAGATACAACAACCTTTTTGTAACAGAGACATCACAGAACAAAGTTGCAAAGGTACTATTCTGTATTTCCTCCATATAAAATCTCTCAGAGGAGGAGGTATAATTGCTAATTGCCTCAACAAGGTGGTATCCAAAGTACAGTAACGGTTTCAGCAAAAACCCCAAATACCAGATAAAGCTGAAAACGAGTGTTTGTATAACAAATCTTGTAGGCAAAACATTACTAATCACAGCAGAACACAGCAGACTCAAACAACCAACACCGATTTTTAACACCAACTGCAAAAAGGACAACATGGTGCTGTGACCAGCAGCTGTTGTTATCTCCAACCCTTGAGCCCCACGTTGGGCGCCAAAAAGACTGTCGTGGTTTAGCCGGCAGCTCAGCCCCACACAGCCGCTCGCTCACTCCCCACCGGTAGATGGGGGAGAGAATCAGAAGGGTAACGCTCCTGGGTTGGGATAAGAACAGTTTAATAATTAAAATTAAAAGAAACAACAACAGAAATGCAATGTGAAGGAGAACAACGAGAGGCGCAAAGCCCCGGGGGAGGGGGAAGGGAGGGGAGAGGGGGAACGAACCGCCGAAACAAACCACACACTCCGCAGCCGCTCGCCGTCCGCCGACCGCCGCGGGGCCGGCAGAGGCGGGAAGCTGGAAAGGCAGCCGACCCCCACAGTGAGGAGAATTAACCCCTTTTCAGCCAAAACCAGAACAGACCTACATCCTTCAAACAGTGCAAGAAAAGTCCTTTAATTTGTCATTGAAAGAGACTTCCCACACTAAGTGCTTGTCCAGCATGGGTGATAGGGAATGATGCTATGGCCATCGGTAGCTGACTCTGGAAGAGGATATCTGTGTGTAACTGGTTTCTCTGGTTCAAAGGATCTGCTGTGTCATTGCATTGAGTGCTGTATTGCCTCAAAAGGAAGCCCTTGGCTTTTGGATCAAGCCCCTGGGTTGCTTGCTGGGGTGCAGCTGATATATGGAAAGAGAACAGTGGTGGATTCCCACCACCTTGTGCTCAGCAGCCTTCCTTAGGGAATCTGTTCAGCAGGAGAAGGACAACAGCTGCACACAGATGAATCTCAGTGTTTTCTGGAGATGATATCATGCCCCTGGACAAATCAAGTAGTTAGTGAGAGATATTCTGGGTCACTCTGATCTAATTAGCTCCCTCTTTCCCTGCTCCAGCACCCCTACGGTGGCATGTAGATGCTTCAGCTGTAAAAGGTCTTGAGGGAGCCTGACATCTTGGGTACCAACAGTTGGTGGGCAGCCAGGATGTCCAGTCTTGCAGAAGGGGATCCATCTTTGGGAAGACTTTAGAGCCAAATGCCAAGAGGCAGGAAAATGCTGAGCCACAGGACACTGCCTGGGCTTGCTCTGAATCCCCCTTCAGCAGGTGCAGTGGTTGTGAGTGGGATTCCTTGTCTTTCTGTACTGTGCCAGACATTTTCTGCAGCAGAACAAGCGCTGCGAAGTGGCATTTTGGAGCCCATGCTGGGGCAGTCCTGTAGTGGGACACTAGCTTCTCTCTGTGCAGGCAGGGAGGCACCAAGCTCTCCTGCACCCTGGATATACACACTGTACTTCCCCTGTGCACACTTTGCACCAGCCGTGACCTTCTGACAAGGGCAGGGAGCTCTGCCAGGAACACCTTTGACATTATCCATGCTGACAGTTGTCCCTTGGCTGGGAGGACACTCCTGGTGGGGATAAGGGCACTTGTGACAGCAAGAAGTGTCACTGGTGCACGGGGAACTCCCAACCTTCCACGTGTTTGGTGTCCTCTTCTGCTACAGACAGTCCTGACTGCCTCAGCTGTGGGAGGCAGGATGGGCAGCTCCATTGGACAAGGGATGTGAGAAGAGAAGGCTGCGGGGAGACCTTATTGCAGCCTTCCAGGGCTTAAAGGGGGACTGTAGGAAGGATGGGGGCAGCCTCTTTAGCAAGGCCTGTTGTGACAGGACAAGGGGGAATGGTTTTAAACTAAAAGAGGGAAGATTTAGACTGGATATAAGGAATAAATTTTTTACAATGAGGGTGGTGAAACACCAGCCCAGGTTGCCCGGAGAGGTGGGAGATGCCCCATCTCTAGAGACATTCCAGATCAGGTTGGACGGGGCTCTGAGCAACCCGATGTAGTTGAAGATGTCCTGCTCACTGCAGGGGGGTTGGACTAGATGGCCTCTAAAGGTTGCTTCCAACCCAAACCATTCTGTGATTCTATGATTCCATGTGGGATCAGATGCTTCCCCATCTGCTAGCGAAGGTAGGGCAGAGGTCCTAGTAAAGGGCACAGGGGAGGGGTTCCCACCTCACAGCTGTGAGCTGTGCTTGACCACTTGAATGTCCCTCGGTAACACAGCTCCCTCTTCCCACCCTTCAGCTTCTCCTGCCTGTCTTTCCAGGGCCTCTTCGCAGCTGCTTAGGCACAAGGATGAGTGAAGGAGGGGCCATCCTCACAGCCTGCATGTCCCCCCCTACCTGTGTGCCCATGGCTTTAATACTGTCTGTCCACAGCTCCCTGCTACATCCACCCTCCCTGCCTGCTCTGGTGAGCGTTTTGCCTTTTCATGGAGGTAGCTGAAATCGTGGATGCCCTTTTTTGTCAGGGGTCCTGAGTAGCTGTGCACATCCTTGAGCATCCCCACCTACCTACACTGCAAAGGATGCAAGAGCCACCAGCCACCAGCCCAGACACCCCTGGCAAGATGAACAGCCTTTGCTTTGCCAAGCTTGGTCTTTTGCTCCATCTGCCTGGTAATTAAATAGCATGGACTTGCCACTGAGTCTTGTCTGACCGAGATGCATGCGTGACAGGTATTTTGGCCTCCGCTCTGTCAGAGGCAGCTCTGTGGCCAGATTTATCCCTGAGCAGTCCCAGGCAGAGGTGATTTCAGCAGGAGGCTGTTCAAGGGGATAAGCAGAACAGGGACAGAGGGAGGCAACAGGGATATGCTAAGCATATAGACCAGCCTTTGGGCATTGGGGGTGTCAGATGAGAGAAAGAAGGGTCGCACTGAGCGGGGAGCCAAGGAGACCAGGGCTCTGAGACCCTGCACAGTGTTCAATGCCGTATTAGCTCTTCAGGCAACTCCTCTCCATCTCCCAGCATCCCTTCAGGGCCTCCAGCTCCTGCCCTGGTGTAAAAGCTTTGCTACAGCTCCTTCCTCCATCCCACTGCCCCTTCCTCCGAAGGAAATCTCCCCAGATCCTGACTCAGATTGGTAGAGGTCCCGTAACCTTGCCAGGGTCCTGCTCTGTGCCTTCTCCTGCATGGGACAAAGCCCAGGGATGGCTGGGAGCATTTCAGAAAACGGAGCTGTCTCCGCACTGATCTCAAGGACGTGTTGTTCCAGGAGTGGCAGATCCTGCTCGGTGGCTGAGCTCTAAAGAGTCCCTGGTGACTCCCTCGGACGGCTGCTCCACTGGCAGTGCCTCTCTGTTGCAGTTAGCCTGCTGGGATGGGAATTGCTAGCTTTATGTGCTGGCTGGTGGCTGTATCTTAGTGAAAAATGACCTGCTTGTGCCTTGCCCTGGGTGGGGGAAAGCACTGCCCAAATATCATCCTGTGTTTGTAAAACTGCTGCCAGGGCTGCTGCATGGGATGTGACCGGCTGTGTTGGTCCTAGCCCTCCATCTTCCCTGTCGTTGGGGGAAGCATGATCTGGCCTCCTCCCTGAGCATCCCCCACGGGTCCCAGCACCAGTACAGCATTGCAGGTGGTGGCCACCACCACTGCAGGACCCTGCCCTGCTGCTTCTCTCAACCCCAGCAAAACCACTGTGAGCCTGAAACTGCAGAAGGGCTGGGCGCTGCTGACTCCAGGAGTTCCATCCTGGGGCTGCCTCCTTCTTCCCCCACAGCTCTCAGCAAAATCACAGAGTAATACAGGTGGGAAGAGACTCTGGGGTCCCTGATCCATCTTCCTGCAGTTGAACTTGAATATCTGTGAGGATGAAGTACCCCACCCCTCTTGGCCTCTCTGGTCTCTTGTCTCAGTGTTTGGCCATTCTCACAGTGAAAGCTTTTTCTGTGTATAGTGAGAATTTCTCATGTTCCAACTTGTGCCAGTTGCTTCTTTTCCTTTCACTGTGCACCTTCTCACTCTCCCATTAGGCAGCTGAAGAAGCAATAATCATAGACTCATAGAATGGTTTGGGTTGGAAGGGAGCTTTAAAGGCCATCTAGTCCAACCCCCCTGCAGTGAGCAGGGACATCTTCCACTAGATCAGGTTGCTCAGAGCCCCGTCCAACCTGCCCTGGAATGTTTCCAGGGATGGGGCATCGACCACCTCTCTGGGCAACCTGGGCCAGTGATTCACCACCCTCACTGGAAAAACATCTTCCTTGTATCTAGTCTAAATCTTCCCTCTTTTAGTTTAAAACCATTACCCCTGTCCCCATCTTTCTTATAGGCTCCCTTTAAGTACTGAAAGGCCGCAGTAAGGTCTCCCCACAGCCTTCACTCCTTCAGGCTGAACAACTCCAACTATCTCAGCCTTTCCTCATACCATAGATTCATAGAATCATACAATCATTAAGGTTGGAAAAGACCTCTAGGATCATCAAGTCCAACCGTCAACCCAACACTACCATGTCTCCTAAACCATGCCCTCAAGTGTCACGTCTACATGTTTTTTGAACACCCCCAGGGATGGTGACTCCACTGCCTACCAGAGGTGCTCCAGCCCTTGGATCATTTTTGTGGCCTCCTCTGGACCCGTTCCAACAGGCCTGTGTCTGTCCCGTGCTGAGGAGCCCAGAGCTGGACACAGCGCTGCAAGGGGGTCTCACCAGAGCGGAGCAGAGGGGCAGAATCCCCTCCCTCGCCCTGCTGCCCACACTGCTGGGGATACAGCTTAGGATATGGTTGGATCTCTGTGCTGCGAGTGCGCATTGCCAGCTCATGTCCAGCTTTTCATCCATCAGTACTCACAAGTCCTTCTCCGCAGGGCTGCTCCCAATCCCTTCATCCCCCAGCCTGAATAATCTCATCCCCTGAACAAGCCCGTTTCCCTCAGCCTCTCCTCACCCTTCCTGTGTTCCAGCCCTTGACTATCTTGGTGGCCTCAGCCAGACTCACTCCAATTTTCCACTGTCTGTCTTACACTGTTCTTACAGCTACATCCTCCCAGGAAAAGTCCATGGCAAGACAGAGGAGACCAACTCTGTCAGGATTTTCCTGCCTTTTTCCCCACAGGAGGGTGAAACTTGCAGTCCCTGCCTACCTCCATCTGCTCCTCCCTGGACCCATGGGGATGCTTGTGCTACAGGGCTGTGTGGGACTAGCTGGCATGTTCTGTGTTTGCCCTCTGGTCCCAGCAGCACTGGGAGGAAGGGGTCCAGCTCCATCTTCCAGGGTGCTGGGCATTCAGTGATCCACGATGATGGCTCCCATCCCCAGGATGTCTTTAAGGTAAGTGGAGTTGCCATGGGAATAGTGACTCACTGCTTTGCCAGCAGTCAGCTGCTAAAAAGTGGCTCCATGCGGGGGTCTGACATTCCCGTAGGCTGTCTCCCGGCATGGGGGAGGTGCCTTTGGTCCCACACATGTCACCAGTGCCGTGGGATTTGCCTGGCTGCAGAGGCTTGGTTTCCCCTGTCAGGGCTCCTGGGAGCAGAGGGCTTCCCAGCTGTGTCTCCTCCTGGTTGACCTCATGCTCTCTTCCCTTTAAGCTGTGGGCTTTCTTGAGCAGGACCCCAACTGCCCAGGCACCCTGTAGGGGTCTGCAAGTAGCTGAGAGGGGGTGGAGGGACCAGCACAAGGTTAGGGCCAGTCAGCCAAGCAAATCTGTCTGCTTCCCCTTAGTACAGCTCAATATGGCTGTCACTCCTGCTCGTGTGAGATGTCTGAGGCGGTGGTGGTATGTCAGCATGAGACCAGAGGGCAGAATGAGGGACAGTGAGGAACGAAACATGGCTGGCGCAGTGTGGTGGGCAGAAGGTGGCCAATGTGACACATGTTTGTTGCTGTGAGCAATTGCTACCACCTTGAATGGGTTGGGGAGCATCATCATCATGACTGCCAAGCCATGTAAGGTAGATGTTTGGGTGCTAGTTCAAGAGGAAGGAGAGACCTGCCACATCCCCTGGAAAATAGACCAAAGCCATTGTGGAGGACATGGGCTTTGAAGCTGGTACGTTCTGGGGACCCGTGGGAGCTGTGAGGACGGGTGGTCCTGAGCAGGCTGCCCTCCTACTGCTGGCGATGAGGTCAGTGCTCAGTGTTTACCAGGGAGGCTTTGCCCTCATCTGCCTCCTGTCTTCAGGCCGATGTTTGAAGCTGGATTGGTGACACCTCCCCTCTGACCCCAAACAGCCTGCAGATGGGGAAGCTCTGGGGTCTTCCGCATGTCCCAACTGGGGGTTGCTCTGGCCGCACTGGCACATCAGCCCAGCAAAACAAGAGTTGGAAACCAAATATAAGAGAAGACAAATCTTCAAAGCAGCAGAGCGTTCCTCTAGCTCCATGAGCTATAGCTCAGCCACAGGAGCCAAAGGAATGACTCAGGAGCATTTTTCCTCCTCAGAGCCATGCTGGGCTGGGGTGGATGGCTGGGGAATACAGCCTCATGTCCTGAGGTCAGATCAGAGCACCTGTCCCACTGCCTTGCCCTTTTGCCTAGCAGGTAGAGAGGCTCCCCACCAGCCACCTGTACCCTTCTGTAGTCTGAAACCTTTGAAAAATCCTTCCTCCATCTCAACTTTATGAAAGTGTGAATGTGTCCGTTTGTGTTGGTTGCATGGAACAGTGCAGGATGTTTGTTCACCTTGGCTTTCACCCCAAGCAGCAGCTGCTGCTGGGTGCCTACCACAGTCAGACACCCGGTGCATGGGTCATGGCCAGGGCACGGAGGGTTTCTACAGTGTGCTCATGTGAAAAGAGCATCCTCTAAAATCTGCTGCGTCATAGCAATGGGAGGTAGGTGGGGACCAGCCCAAAGCAATGGCATTCATTTGTTAATGAGCCAAGGGAGTCCAGCTTGGGCACCAGTAGGCATGTGCGGTGTGGGAGACAAAGGCAACGTGCACAGAGAAATCTGAGGCAAAATCATTTGGGGCTTGGGGCCAGAATGGGGCTGACCAGTGTAAGATCAGGTCTCTTGTCACCGAGGGGGAAGGCTTGGCCTTGAGGGCAATTCTACCCTGCAAGAAACTCTAGTTAAAGGAACTCCAATTAGCAGAGCCACTCATTACCCTGCCAGACTCCCAGCGCTGAAAGCAAGACTCATGCAGTCACCATGATTATAGACACAGTCAATTGCAAATTGCGAGCAATTTGCAGCAGGGAATTTGCCTGGCTCTGTAATGCGATGTGTATATTTACAGTGCCATATACAGCAATACAGTCATTATGTGTTATTAATAACATGGCCTGCTTTTATAAATAAAAGTGAATATCTCTCTGGGTTTGCTGCTTTGCAGTATAGCTTGAGGCATGGAGCTCTTATCCTGCTAACATCAGGAGTGTGGGGGGCTTTCCTGGTCCCCCCCAGATGCCCTTGGTGGGGTAGCCTCAGTTTTCTGGTAAATGGACAGTCATGTACCATGTGCAGTGGTGCAGATGGCTTCAGGTGTTGATGTGGGATGGTCGGGGCTGGCTGCGGAGGTGTCCGACCTCCCAGCCCCGGCCCCTGTCCTCACAGCTCTTCACCTGAATGCTTCCTTGGATTACCTCCTCCTCACCTCACCATAAGTGATGCTTCCCTGTTAGCTCCAGCCTGGCTGATCCCTGGGAAGAGCCATCCAAGGCAGGTCCTCCTGCTGCCAGGTTCTGCCAAGCCCCACCTGCCTCCCACCTCTCTCCAGAAGGTGCTGGGGCTGCTGAGCCTGGGGGAAGATGTGGCAGACCTCCAGGGCAGCACTGTGTGCATCACCCTCTCCCTAGTAAATTCCAAGGAAACCATCACCAGCCATTTTATGACGCTGGTATTTCCTCCCTTTTCCATTCAGCATCTCCTGTTGAAGCAGTTTAACTTTATTTGAATAGGTAAATACTCCTGGGACAGATGGAAAGTGGCTCTGTCACCTGTGCTCCTGTTTACACAGCAGTGACTGATTTAGCTGTGCAAAGAGGAATAGCTCCAACAGGACAACATATCCAGTGGCTGGTGTCTCAGGCGTGCCTGCAGAGTGTGGGAAATGGGGAACAACAATTTGGCAACAGCTTCACAGCAGGTTACACTTACACCCTAACGAAGCAGGTTAAAATCAGGGCAGAACTTCTCCCCGTGTAGCATCAAGCAAGTAGTCTGTTGCAGTAAGTTGGGTTTGGCGAATAGCTTGTCTGAGGGCCCAAGGGAGGAAGCTTTTGAGGGCTGTTCCCTGAGTTTGGTGTGCAACATTAGGTGAGATATAGAGTCACAAGTCTTCTCTCTGGAACTGCTGCTCCACTGTCATGGCATGCTCATGCAAGCAAGCAAGCTGTTTTGATAGCTCCTCCACACAGATGCCAATGCAGGGTGAGGAGACTGACATGGAGCGGCTGCCCATGGGAAGGTGGTGGAGGTTAACTCTCCCTTAGCTGTGCCCTGCTGTGGGCTGCTCCAGCAGTGATCTACTCCCCAGGCCAGAGCTGAGTCTGTGGAGCTGATGTTCCTTGACAGTCTGGAGCACGTGGGCACTCAGCTGCACGTCTGGGGGGACTGGGGGGGCTTGAGCATCCTGGCTTTCTGTGGTAGTTACAAGTAAATGAGTGGTTGTGACGTGCTGGAGAGGGAAGCCCCAGCTGTGCTTAGGAGCAGCTTGTTTACATGCTAATGAGGCCTTTCAGGGTGTTTCTCTGCTGCGGAAGATGTGTCAGTGATGGATGATGCTGTGCTCCCCAACCTCCCTTCCCAGCTGCCTGCAGAGCAGCCTCACCTCTGAACGAGTGCAGGGTGGTCATCCCAGCTATCCGTGGTTGCAGATGGCAGCTGGACCTGGGACCCTCAGGGGACGCAGCCTGTGGGGGATCCTTTCCCACCACCTGTGGAGCCGCTTCCCTTGCACAAGAGGTGTGTGAAGCAGCCCCAGCCTCCCCAGACTCTGCACCCTGATGCCTTGAGGAGCAGGGGGGGCTCTGAGAGCTGCCCCCACCCTGGTCTGATATTACAGAACATCCCTGGCCAGCAAACCCCTGCCTTTGGTACTGCAAGGCTGTGAGCAAGGCTCATCACAGCTTGGGGGGGGGTCACCATCTGGGTGCAGCAGACATGAGCACCCTGTTGGGTTGTCACCCATCCCTGCTGGGTACCCCACTGCAGTACGTGGCTCTGTGGCCAAGTGTCCTCTCATCACCCCATTCCAAGGGAAGTACAAATAATGACGGTTATTCAATAAATATATAAACATTTCTCAGCACATCAGAGCTGGTTCCATTTTCATGTAGCTCTTTGGATCAGGCTTTTATCCCTAAATTTTTCTGCATTTCCCATTGCTATAGTTTGATCCAGTGACTTTCCTGCATCTCTTTCAGACTCGTACAGTCTATTTCCCTTCCAGCTCATTCCCCCTCTCCATGCAGGCTCTTCCCTTTTTTATTTTTTAGGCTGCCTTTTTTAAGCCTTTGACAACAATTTGTGCACCCTGAACACAAATTAATGTGTTTAATATTGTACTCTTTAGGCAAATATTGGCACTTTTAACAGTGAAAGTATTGTTTCTGCAGTTGACACCCAAGGCAGCAGATCCCAGCTGGACCTGAGGTCTCAGTCAGCTGTTCCACTTTCTAGAAAGGCAACTTCTGCATTGTGATTAGTCCTGAAATAGTATATAATTTTGGGTTTGGGTTATTTTTTCATAAACAGTTCTCTGTCAGCCCTCTAGTAGGGATCAGAACATACATATGAGCAATATTGCTTTTGCACTTTGCCATTATTTTCCTTTTTCTGTATTGCCTCTTTCAAGTAGACTGAATGTTTTCAGCCTCAGAATAGCTTTTTTCCTTCTAGAAACCAAAGCAGATCACGGTTTTATTTTACCTTTCCATCTAATTCACCTATGTATGCCATCCCAGGGTATTAGTTAAGTTTTAATTGGAAGATGTCCACGTGACTGTATTTTCTTTCTAGTTTTCATAGACTAACTTCAGACAGGCCATTAACTCAAGCACCAGGTCTAACAAGAAGAATTGGTCTAATTTTGTAAGAGTTATTCCATTTTTATTCAGTATAATTGTCCCTGAACATAGACATCTCTCCACCAATTGCAATTAATAAATCCTGCTGCTGCCACAACTCTCTGCATATTTTACAGGTACATTATACCCTCCTCTGATTTATTTCTTCATACCTACTCTCTGTTCACAGTATCAGCCAGAAGTCTCTGCTCCATACACGCTCATTGGAAATCTACCTGGACCAGTAAAAAGAGAAGACACTGCTTCTATCCAAGCTGCTTCCCCACTTGATGCACTCTGTGCTGGTTTTGGCTGAGAAGGGGTTAATTCTCCTCACTGTGGGGGGTCGGCTACCTTTCCAGCTTCCCGCGCTCTGCTGCGTGGCGGGGGGGGCTGGGAGGGGCGGGGCCATGGTGGGGACGGCTGGCCCCGACTGGCCAATGGCAGGTTCGTGCCATACCATGTGACACCATGACCAATATATTGAGGGGGGGCAGTGGCGGGTGGCGATCGGCTGCGGGGTGGTTTGTTTCGGCGGTTCGTTCCCCCTCTCCCTTCCCCCCCCCCTTCCCCCCCCTTCCCCCTCCCCCGGGGCTTTGCGCCTCTCGTTGTTCTCCTTTACATTGCATTTCTGTTGTTGTTTCTTTTAATTTTAATTATTAAACTGTTCTTATCCCAACCCATGAGCGTTACCCTTCTGATTCTCCCCCCCATCTACCGGTGGGGAGTGAGCGAGCGGCTGTGTGGGGCTGAGCTGCCGCTAAACCACGACAGTCTTTTTGGTGCCCAACGTGGGGCTCAAGGGTTGGAGATAACAACAGCTGCTGGTCACAGCACCATGTTGTCCTTTTTGCAGTTGGTGTTAAAGATTGGTGTTGGTTTGTTGAGTCTGCTGTGTTCTGCTGTGATTAGTAATGTTTTGCCTACAAGATTTGTTATACAAACACTCGTTTTCAGCTTTATCTGGTATTTGGGGTTTTTCCTGAAACCGTTACTGTACTTTGGATACCACCTTGTTGAGGCAATTAGCAATTATACCTCCTCCTCGGAGAGATTTTATATGGAGGAAATACAGAATAGTACCTTTGCAACTTTGTTCTACGATGCCTGTGCCTTTGTTACAACAACCTTTTTGTATTTTGAACATCCTTGGGTGGTTAAGGTGCACTTATTGTTAGTTTTTGGGCATGTTGTTTTGGTTTTGACTAAGCAACTTAAGAATATCACCCAGAAATCTGCCCCGAGGCTTGATAGTTACGAGTGGCAGGGCATGTGGGATAGCATGGGCAAATACCTAGGGCAGTGGGCACCCCCAGTGTTTTGGAGTTTCACCCCCGAACAAGTGCAGAATCCTAAAAAACTAGTAGAATATTTGGAGAAAGTATGTTGTTACGCTGGGAACTCCAGAGAGACACAGATAACTGCAACGTGCTGGGGCCTGGCCCATGCATACCGAGCCCTGCTCAACAGTATTCAGTGCCCCCAAGGGGAAGAGAAGGTCTCTGGATTGAAATGCAAAGTGACTGGCACTGTAGTCACTCCAGCCCTGAGGACAGGCACTGCAGCCACTCAAACCCCCGTGACAAGTACTGGAGCTGGCTCAGAAAATAAACCCGTAGCAGTATCAGTTGCCCCCATACACAAGACGAAATATTGGAAGCGGACATCAACTCGTTTAGAACGGGATGATGAAGAACCAGGGCCATCGCGGGGAGAGGAGGGAGAAGTAATAAATGAAATAGAGACCACCCGATCCCTGTCCTTGAGCGAGTTGTGAGATATGCGAAAAGATTATAGCCCTCGTTCAGGTGAGCACATTGTCACCTGGCTGCTCCGATGCTGGGATAATGGGGCCAGTAGCCTGGAACTAGAGGGAAAAGAAGCCAAACAATTGGGATCCCTTTCTGGGGAAGGGGGCGTTGACAAAGCAATTGGGAAAAAACCACAAGCCCTCAGCCTCTGGAGGCGACTCCTGTCTGGAGTGAAGGAAAGGTGTCCCTTTAAAGAAGATGTTACATATCACCCAGGAAAATGGACAACTATGGAGAAAGGCATCCAGTATCTAAGGGAATTAGCTGTATTTGAGGTGATTTATGGTGACCTGGATGATCAACGGTCATCCAAAGATCCAGATGAAGCCGAGTGCACACGACCCATGTGGCAGAAGTTTGTACGGAGCGCACCATCTTTGCATGCAAACTCATTGGCAGTGATGTCCTGGAAAGATGACGAGACACCAACGGTGGCAGAGGTGATAGATAGACTCCGGGATTATGAAACAAATCTCTCTTCCTCGCTTGTCTCTGCTGTGGAGAAACTATCCCAAGAGGTCCAGCAACTCAAAGAAGATCTGTCCTACTCCCCACCTTGACAGAGTAGTGTCTCAGCTGTTAGGAATAAGTGTCCTTTGGCTCAAAGAAGGGGATACACACCATGGGCCACCCTATGGTTCTACCTGCGTGACCACGGAGAGGACATGAGGAGGTGGGATGGCAAGCCTACCTCAACCCTACAGGCACGAGTACATGAACTGCAAGGAAGAACAGTCACTCAGGGAGGCTCTTCCAGGAAAGCTGCTGCTCCAGTTTCCAGTGAGCAGGTCCCCAGACAGAGGAGTAGTAGCGCTGATTTTATTTCTAAGTGTAATAGAGGGACTCCTGATTCACATTTACAGGAAGTGAGTTGTGACTGCCATGATCAGGACTAGAGGGGCCCTGCCTCCAGCCGGGTGGAGGAAAGGGATAACCGGGCTTACTGGACTGTGTGGATCCGATGGCCTGGCACGTCTGACCCACAGGAGTATAAAGCTTTAGTGGACACCGGCGCACAGTGCACCTTAATGCCATCAAACTATATAGGGGCAGAACCCATCAGCATTGCTGGAGTGACAGGGGGATCCCAAGAGCTAACTGTATTGGAGGCCGAAGTGAGCCTAACTGGCAATGAGTGGCAGAAGCACCCCATTGTGACTGGCCCAGAGGCTCCGTGCATCCTTGGCATAGACTACCTCAGGAGAGGGTATTTCAAGGACCCAAAAGGTTACAGGTGGGCTTTTGGTGTAGCTGCCTTGGAGGCGGAGGAAACTGAACAGCTGTCTACCTTGCCTGGCCTCTCAAAGGACCCTTCTGTGTTGGGGTTGCTGAAGGTCAAAGAACAACAGGTGCCAATCGCCACCACAACAGTGCACCGGCGGCAATATCGCACCAACAGAGACTCTCTGATCCCCATCCATGAACTCATTCACCAACTGAGGAGCCAAGGAGTCATCAGTAAGACCCACTCACCCTTTAACAGTCCCATATGGCCAGTCCGGAAGTCTAATGGAGAGTGGAGGCTCACAGTAGACTATTGTGGCCTTAATGAACTCACTCCACCGTTGAGTGCTGCTGTGCCAGACATGCTAGAACTTCAGTACGAACTGGAGTCAAAGGCGGCCAAGTGGTATGCCACAACTGATATTGCTAATGCATTCTTCTCAGTCCCTCTGGCAGCAGAGTGCAGGCCACAGTTTGCTTTCACATGGAGGAGCGTCCAGTACACCTGGAATCGACTGCCCCAGGGGTGGAAACACAGTCCTACCATTTGCCATGGACTGATTCAGACTGTACTGGAACAGGGAGAAGCTCCAGAACACCTTCAATACATTGATGACATCATTGTGTGGGGCAACACAGCGGAAGAAGTTTTTGAGAAAGGAGAGAAAATTGTCCCAATCCTTCTGAAAGCTGGTTTCGCCATAAAACAAAGTAAGGTGAAGGGACCTGCACGAGAAATCCAGTTCTTAGGAATCAAATGGCAAGATGGTCGTCGTCAGATTCCAATGGATGTGATCAACAAAATAGCAGCCATGTCTCCACCAACTAGCAAAAAGGAGACACAAGCTTTCTTGGGCGTTGTGGGTTTTTGGAGAATGCATATTCCACATTACAGTCTGATCGTAAGCCCTCTCTATCAAGTGACCCGGAAGAAGAATGACTTCAAATGGGGCCCTGAGCAACGACAAGCCTTTGAACAGATTAAACGAGAAATAGTTCATGCAGTAGCTCTTGGGCCAGTCCGGGCAGGACAAGATGTAAAACATGTGCTCTACACTGCAGCCGGGGAGAATGGCCCTACCTGGAGCCTCTGGCAGAAAGCACCAGGAGAGACCCGGGGTCGACCCCTAGGGTTTTGGAGTCGGGGATGCAGTGGGTCTGAAGCCCGCTATACTCCAACTGAAAAAAGAGATATTGGCAGCATATGAAGGGGTTCGAGCTGCTTCAGAAGTGGTTGGTACTGAGGCACAGTTGCTCCTGGCACCCCGACTGCCAGTGCTGGGCTGGATGTTCAAAGGAAAGGTCCCCTCTACACACCATGCAACTGATGCTACGTGGAGTAAATGGGTTGCACTGATCACCCAGCGGGCTCGAGTAGGAAACCCCAGTCGCCCAGGAATCTTGGAAGCGATTATGGACTGGCCAGAAGGCAAATATTTTGGATTATCACCAGAGGAGGAGGTGACACGTGCTGAAGAAGCCCCACTGTATAACACACTGCCAGAAAAGGAGAAGCAGTATGCCCTGTTCACTGATGGGTCCTGTCGCCTTTTGGGAAAGCACCGGAGATGGAAGGCTGCTGTATGGAGTCCTACATGACAAGTAGCAGAAACTGCTGAAGGAGAAGGTGAATCGAGCCAGTTTGCAGAGGTAAAGGCCATCCAGCTGGCCTTAGACATCGCTGAACGGGAAAAGTGGCCAGTGCTCTATCTCTGTACTGACTCCTGGATGGTGGCTGTAGCTGTACGCTTCTACGGGAGAACTTATCTTGGGCCACATACCTCCGGGACACAGGGCTCTACCCGCCCTGGGGACAGTGATGCACAGACATCAATATGATGGATACAAAATGTCCGTCTATTTGGCTGCGTCACACGCTTATATAGCTCTTGCGGTTCCTGTTCCTGCCACTCCTATGGGGAGGAGTCTATCTTTCCGTCACATCCCGTAATCTTCCGGTCGCCGATCCCTGTCTATTCCCCTACAGGTGGCAAATGCCCTGTGGGGCTGGCTGCAGCAGTGGAAGCAAAGCAACTGGCAGCGCAGAGGCAAACCCATCTGGGCTGTCACATTGTGGCAAGATATTGCTGCCCAGGTAGAGAAACTGGTTGTAAAGGTATGGCATGTGGATGCTCACATCCCCAAGAGTCGGGCCACTGAAGAACATCGAAACAACCAGCAGGTGGATCAGGCTGCCAAGATTGAAGTGGCTGAGGTGGATCTGGACTGGCAGCATAAGGGTGAACTATTTCTTGCTTGGTGGGCCCATGACACCTCAGGCCATCAAGGGAGAGATGCAACATACAGGTGGGCTCATGATCGAGGGGTGGACTTGACCATGGATGTTATTGCACAGGTTATCCACGAATGTGACACATGCGCTGCAATCAAGCAAGCGAAGCAGGTAAAGCCTCTGTGGTATGGGGGACGATGGCTGAAATATAAATATGGGGAGGCCTGGCAAATTGACTATATCACACTCCCACAGACCCGCCAAGGCAAGCGCCATGTGCTTACAAGGGTAGAAACGACGACTGGCTGGCTGGAAACATATCCTGTCCCCCACGCCACTGCCCGGAACACTATCCTGGGTCTTGAGAAACAAGTCCTGTGGCGACATGGCACCCCAGGGAGAATTGAGTCAGACAACGGAACTCATTTCCGAAATAGCCTCATAGACACCTGGGCCAAAGAGCACGGCATTGAGTGGGTGTATCACATCCCCTATCACGCACCAGCCTCTGGGAAAATTGAACGGTACAATGGACTGTTAAAAACTACACTGAGAGCAATGGGGGGTGGGACATTCAAGCACTGGGACACACATTTAGCAAAAGCCACGTGGTTAGTCAACACAAGGGGATCTGCCAGGCGAGCTGGCCCTGCCCAGTCAGAAATCCTACATACTGTGGAAGGGGATAGAGTCCCTGTAGTGCACACAAAAAGTATGCTGGGCAAAACAGTCTGGGTTCTTCCTGCCTCCGGCAAAGGCAAACCCATTCGTGGGATTGCTTTTGCTCGAGGACCTGGGTGCACTTGGTGGGTGATGCGGGAGGATGGAGAAATCCAATGTGTGCCTCAAGTGGATTTGATTTTGGGTGAAAACAGTCAATGAACTGAATGGCACAATGTGAACTGCTATATAATACTGTGTGTCACCTCTGTGTTGTATCAATGATATCAGAGTACGAGCCTCCCAACCCATGGAAGATCAACTATGAAACAAGCCATGCAGCAGGGAGGGATGGAACGATGACTGACTCGGTATGCAGCAACCCAATGCCACACACCACCTCTGCCACCCTGAAAGCCTGATACAACAGATGGAGCCCAGAGCCATGGACTGGATGAACTCAATGAACATTTTAATGGACGTTTTACAGGGAAGGTCCATGAACTAAGGGAATGATATCTGTGTATTATGTTAAAGGATGGGAAGGGGAGGGGTGGTGGTTGGTACGGTTGTATTGCATCATATGGGACCTGGGCATGGTGTAAATGGTATGGAATAAGGGGTGGAGAATGTGCTGGTTTTGGCTGAGAAGGGGTTAATTCTCCTCACTGCGGGGGTCGGCTACCTTTCCAGCTTCCCGCGCTCTGCCGCGTGGCGGGGGGGCGGTCTGGGAGGGGCAGGGCCATGGTGGGGACGGCTGACTCCGACTGGCCAATGGCAGGTTCATTCCATACCATGTGACACCATGACCAATATATTGGGGGGGGGTGCAGTGGCAGCTCGGTGGCGGCGCCGCGTCGGGTCGGCGGGCGGTGAGCGGCTGCGGCGCGTGCGGTTTGTTTCGGCGGTTCGTTCCCCCTCTCCCCTCCCTTCCCCCCTCCCCCGGGGCTTTGCGCCTCTCGTTGTTCTCCTTTACATTGCATTTCTGTTGTTGTTTCTTTTAATTTTAATTATTAAACTGTTCTTATCCCAACCCACGAGCGTTACCCTTCTGATTCTCTCCTCCATCTACCGGTGGGGAGTGAGCGAGCGGCTGTGTGGGGCTGAGCTGCCGGCTAAACCACGACAACTCCTGCAGGGTTATTCCTGCAGTGTTATTCCATTTGACTTCATAGTTTTGTTATGATTTCTTCTTTAAGGCGTGCTTTTGTAATTCTGATTCACAACCTTACACTGTCCCCCCAGATTTGTCTGGCTCAGCTTTACATAGCAACATGCTTCTTTCTCTGCTTAAATCTCTAATTTCACTCATCATTGTTTCCCCTCCCCAGTTTGGTGGTCTCTTGATCTGCATTACAATGTTGCCTTGAGGTTGGGATTCTACAAGTCATCTGAAATCAAGTATTTTACTCAAATCTCCCATCCCTTATGAGCATTGTAATATTTTTTCCTTCTTTTCCGTGAGCATGTTGTTCTCACTTTCTATAGCAAATACCAGTAAAAACTGGCTTGTTTTTCATCACCGAGTCTTCTACTAAGCATATTTCATGCCCCTATTTAGGGACTTGATTAAGTTTGATATTAATTAATTAGCAGACCTTGATAGAAAATCTATCTCGTGACCCTCGGTGCTGTCCATTTTGCTGTACTTGCTTTCACCCAGAGACAAAATTCTCATTTGAATTTTTTCTATTTAGCAGCTGTGTTTTTGGAGACCTTGACCTGCAGCAGAGTTTCAGGTGGCACCTCCATGTACTTGTGTTGGTTTCAGACGCTGCCTGTTTCTGATGGTCTCTTTTGAATCTGTGGTTAATGTCAAGATTATGCTGGTGCTTAGAAGTAAGGTGAATGCATGTGCAGTGGGATACAGTCTGGGGAGAAGGGGCAGAGATCCAGATCTCTCCATCTGGTCTTTCAGAGACCAGCAAATCTCTGTCAGCAGCCCAACTTGTGGTACTGGGATGGTACTGGAGAGGCGTGTCCCAATCTGCTAGGCCAGCAAGCTGCATAGATGTGCATGGCTCAGGCACAGCTTTATCCTGCTCTGTTGAACTGTCCTAACCATGTACTGTCTTTTCATCCTTTAGGTCAGGATCAGTCTTCAGGCTCAGGTCCCCCTTTGCTTAACTGGAAGGTTCTCCTGGACTGTTTACTCTTGGTCCATGCTCACCCACTCTTTTGGTTCCTCTCTTTCTCTTCTCTTCTTCTTCCTCTCAGGCTTTCCTAAGACTGGAGTTTGGCTCAGAGGTGTACAAGTACTCTAGAAACAGGACAGCGTGGCCGCCCTCCCACCCACTGAACACTAAACTCCACTGTGTGACTTCCCTAGAAAGGGAGATCTGTTCCCTGAGCTGTGGGAAGCCTAAGTAGGGCCAGAAAATTGGCATTTTCCAGCAGGTCCTGAGCAGAAGATAGACACTACCCAACTTTAGTCATGCAAAACATTGTGGGTCCGATGGGGAATGCCAGAACTGGGGATGGAAGGTCTGCAAGGAGATACTGGGGGACCCACAGGGAAAGCAAGGGGCAAGGGGCTGGATTGCTGTCCCTATGGGTGCAGGCTGGGCTCATTCCACAGCAGGGGACCATGCCCCCAGGTACCCTGTAACCCTATTCTATACATCATTGCATCATGTACAACGTCTGCTTAAGGAAGAGGCATTTGACTTCCTGGTCCCTGAAGGCAAACCAGGGACCTCCGGAGAGGGGAGAGGGTCATACTCCAGAAACATGGCAGAAAGCTGGGCAAAGAAATGGAAAAGGGAGGAGAAACAGGGATGGGAGAACTTTCTGGAGCAAGTGAAGGCGAGCCTGCGTGGGAGCGGCAGCAGGCCAGGCCAGTGCCAGGAGGCAGCAGGCTGGGTGGGGAGAGGTTTTTTCTATGTTCAGTTTGCCTTTCATGGTATTATAAATTCAGGTCCTGTCTGGACCTGGAGACTGGAGGCCAGAGGGCACTGAGGCTGCCAGCAGATGTGAGGTGAAGGAGAGGCAAGATGGTGAGCCAGGTGCAGAAGAGGGCTTTGGCAGGGCAGACAAAACCCAGCCTGGTGCCCTACTATGTGCTCACCCTTAATGCAAGAAGGGGCTGTCTTGGGAGGGCAAAATCCCCAGAGAAGGCGGTTGGGAGCGAGAGATATGTGGGGCAACCAGAGGGCTCAAGGCTGCGCAGAGGAGCATTGGCCATGCCAGTCTTGGGGCCTCTGTCTACATTGGGGGGAGCGGAGAAGGAGGAGGACCCCCGGTCTCTCTGCAGACCACATCTCTCCCAGGTCTACTGCTGCCAGTCCCCAGCTGAAGTCTGCCCAGCTCAGGCCATCTTGGTGGGAACTGTCTGCCTCACTAGTTTAATGAGCCCCTAGCTTAATGCATGGCAAATCCTGACATAAATAAAATAAAACATGTCAAAGTGGAACTTCTTTCCAATTACAATTCATTAGTGAGCTCTGAGCCATGGGCCTGACCACAATCAATACTCTCAGTTGGGGAAAAAGTAATTTCTATCTCTTCTTGGGAACCTCAGGAGGAGGCAGGGCCACCCCACACGGGCACAGTCGGAGCAGGGGCTGCCTCCCCAGTGGGGTCCCGCGTGGGTCCCATCTGGCCTGGGACCCCTGTGTGTGGTGCAGGGACAAGGACAAGGTCCTCCTTCCCTCACCTCGCCCCTCCATGGTGCAGGGAACACACCCGCTGTTGGGGTTGGTGTGACCTGAGGGGGGTTGGCCATAGAGGACATGAGCTCCTGACAGTCTAATGGGGACCTGCCTGGGCTTCCCACGTACCCTCTTTTTGTAGGTGCTGTCATACGACTGAAGAGCTGGTGTCAGGCACTGCCCTCCCGGACATCTGTCATCCCCTGCCCACTGCCCTCCCGGAGAGCCCTGGGAAGGCTTTTGGCCATTCTCCATTGCCATGGCCACTGGGTGAGGGGGAGCCAGTTGAGTGGGGCCATAGTGTGCAGTGGCTGTGACATGGACCTCTCTGCTACCCAGGTTATTTGGAGGCTTTGGAGATCAGAGATGGGGCCAGAGGACCCAATGCTGCTCTGGCCAGGAGCTACTTTTTGCCAGCAAGTGGGGAAGTGTCTCCTTCTTGGAAAGCTACAGTCACTCTGTGGAGCACAGTGTGCCAGGGTGGGCTTGTGGACATGTAATTGCTGCCTGTCCCTCAGCGAGCACTGTCCCTGCAGAGCAAGAGCAGTGCTGGGTCCAACCGAAGGCATCGTGCCAGCTGTCCTGGCTGTCCCCTGGGGTTCACTGCCCAGGGAGCTGGGATGTCCCTTGCCTGCTCCTGTCCCTCCTGCCTACAGACTCTACAAACGCTCCTGTTAAATTCAGGGACAAGTTACTAGTGACAGGACAAGGGAAAATGGCCTCAAGCTGCATCAGGGGAGGTTTAGATTGGATATTAGGGAAAATGTCTGTCTTCACTGCAAGAGTGGTCAGGCATTGGAAGAGGCTGCCCAGAGAGGTGGGGGAGTCACCATCCCTGGGGGTATTTAAAAGACGTAGATGTGGCACTTCAGGGCATGGTTTAGGAGGCCTGGGGGTGTTGGGTTGGCGGTTGGACTTGATGATCCTAGAGGTCTTTTCCAACCTTTATGATTCTATGACAAAGTCCTTGGGAATGGTGGTATGTTTCTCTAAAGAGGTCTTCAGGTCTGGATTAGATGACTTTTGGCAACAGATGTCTTGGCAAGTCATGAGATAAGTAGGTACCTGGCCCACATCATAAGGGAGGTCAGACTAGAAGATCTCCTTGTCCCTTCTGGCATCAAGCACCATAACACCATCAACGCACAGGGGTGGTCTTGAGAGTCCGAGGGGAAACGGGATATGCTGTCATAGACCTTCCCATGCTGTTGTCTCCAGGCACTCAGGGCTTTGCCCCGCTGATCCTGGTGTGTTTGAGTTTAGACAGTGTATTTGCAGACCAAACACTTTGTGCTGAGGCTTTTGTTCAGGCATTTCCACGTTTTATACTTGATTTTGTTGAAATGTGATGATCAGGATAGGTCTTGAACATGTCCCGAGTGACTCCCTTGGTGCACTTTGGTCCTCTGTTCCTCCTCCAAATGGTGTATATTAGGGATGCAGCCCATGCTGCCAGATGAAATTGTCTTCCCTGGGCTTTCTGGCACAGAGTTGTTTCTTTCCAGACTTTAGCACACAAAGTGTTCACTGCCAAATTACAGCTACAAGAAAAGTGCTGTGCCAAGACCAATGCATCAACCTCTTTTAAGAACAGTTCATTAGAGGTAGAAGTTTTTTTTGAATTAGCTTTATTTCATCTCAGGAATGTACCTGCCTGGCCCAGGTACAGGTCCACGGAACAGAATTGGTCTGTGCTGTCTCTCAAGATGCTCATCTCATCTGCCAAAGCCTCCGAGATGGGTTCATTTTTGCAGTGAATGACTCCAGAATGATTTTTCTCCTTTATTAGATCAGCCCAAAGTGCTGTGAGTTCTCCCTGGGTGCTACTGAAGAGAACAGCAGTAGGTTTAGCCAAGCTCATTGGAGGAATGAGTTGCCGAGAAATGTGTGGATTCTTCTGACTGTGACTATACCCCCACATTAAAAAAAAAAAAAACCAAACAAAAAAAAACAACCAAAAAGCAAGCTTCTTTAAGGCAAATGTTTTAAAAACACTTTCCCCCCACCAGAAAGCATGGAGAGGAAATACCACTTTGAAATGTTCTTTCTGAAATTAAGCATTAGTGTGTGGGAACAACTTGAGGCAGGACAGTGTCTGACTTACATGTGCCTGAGCTCCTTGAGCGCAGGGAGGCAGTTCCCAGAGTGCATGAGGGGGTTTTGAAGGTGCATGTGTTAAATGTGCAGGCTCTTAAATTGTGGAGTCACCGCTGTGATTCTGGCATGGCATCAGCAGAGAGCCGGTAGCACAACCAAGACATGGAACATCATTAAAAAAATAGCCACACTCCAATTGTCAGCGCTGAATTATGATCTGGGCAGCAGCTGCAGATGCCATCAGCAATTTACTTTCCAGAGGGAAAGTGCTCAGCACTTCCAAACATCACATCCACATCAAAGTGCCAGAGGCAGATGCCCAAAATCAAAAGCACCCTGACACAGCATGCCTAATCTGAAGCAGGTTAGAGCATGTGGCTGAACATGCCGCAGCCAGTATCTGCCAACAACAAGACACAAAAAGCTTGCAGACACCTTTAGGAAAACTCTCAAGGATGTCCTGGGAGCAGAGAGGAGGGCTGGAAGAGACTTGGAAATCCCATGGGGAGGCAGGATCCAGCACATCTGCATTACCCCTTAAAAGCCATCACATTTTCATGTAAGTTTTGTACTGCTGGTTTTCAAAACAACCTTTAATAGAGCAATGACTACAGATTAATAGATTAATAAATTAGTTTTCTTTTGTCCTTGATCTAAATCTTCCGTTTCCCTGGTATGCTTTCAACGGAGGTGTTTTTTAAAACGGCTTTCATTCATTTTCACTCTGATGCTGCAATACTACTAATTGGTAACTGGAACTATTTTATAGGATTTACATATATTTTGAAAAAGAAAAAGAATAACAGCCAAAAATATCACAATTTTTAAAACACAAATGCAGCAGAAACTCAATGAAACAATTTTCTTAAAATACACTGAAAATATCCTATGATTTTGAAAGAATCGTTTCTCCCAGAAATGTTTGCTTTTGGAAAGGATGCGATGCTGGATTCAAACATCCTGACAAGCTCTAATTGTAGCGAGGTCTGTAACTACGCAATAACTGCCCAGGCAGGAGCAGCTCTTCGGCACATGCTTAAATCTCCCTGGGAACACGTGCCAAGCGCTTGCGGCACTGCGTGGTACTCGTATTTCCCTGCCAGGCCCACCTCACTCTCCAGGTGTGTAGGATGGTTTCTTCTCCAAATGGCTGGCATTTATTTTTATCCCCACTGGTTGCCGTGTGGGTCTGCACTGAGCATCCAAACTCTGCCCTGACAGAGGATGAGCTCCTGCGGTCTCTATTGACACGATCACATCTGATTTCCCCGGTAATGTCTTACATCCTCTGACACAATCTCCTGTAACCATAGATACACATAAGCGGTACACAGCAACACTTTTCCATGGTTTTTTTGGTTTTTTTTTTTTTTGTTTTTTTTTTTTTTCACCCCTCTTAGATGCTGTCAGCCTCCTTGGGTATGCAATGGGGCTCAGGCTATTCAAAGAGCAAGGGCTGAAAATTTTAAGGAAATACAAATGGTGAATTTTTCTATGTAATGTGGGGGGGAGCACCCCATCAAAGCTTATCTTCACTCTGAGCATCCCACTGCCTGTGAAGCAAAGGTCTCTGTCTCACCCACGGGCACCTCTTCCCATTTAATAAGAAGCCTCTGGCCCGGGTTCTGCTTTGACACATTGTGCTGGTTTTGGCTGAGAAGGGGTTAATTCTCCTCACTGTGGGGGTCGGCTGCCTTTCCAGCTTCCCGCGCTCTGCCGCGTGGCGGGGGCTGGGAGGGGCAGGGCCATGGTGGGGGCGGCTGGCCCCGACTGGCCAATGGCAGGTTCATTCCATACCACGTGACACCGTGACCAGTATATTGAGGGGGAGCAGTGGGAGCGTGGGGGTGGCACGGTGTCGGGTTGGCGCAGCGGTGAGTGGCTGCGGCGCGTGCGGTTTGTTTTGGCGGTTCGTTCCCCCTCTCCCCTCCCTTCCCCCCTCCCCTCCCTTCCCCCCTCCCCCGGGGCTTTGCGCCTCTCGTTGTTCTCCTTTACATTGCATTTCTGTTGTTGTTTCTTTTAATTTTAATTATTAAACTGTTCTTATCCCAACCCAGGAGCGTTACCCTTCTGATTCTCTCCCCCATCTACCGGTGGGGAGTGAGCGAGCGGCTGTGTGGGGCTGAGCTGCCGCTAAACCACGACAGTCTTTTTGGTGCCCAACGTGGGGCTCAAGGGTTGGAGATAACAACAGCTGCTGGTCACAGCACCATGTTGTCCTTTTTGCAGTTGGTGTTAAAGATCGGTGTTGGTTTGTTGAGTCTGCTGTGATTAGTAATGTTTTGCCTACAAGATTTGTTATACAAACACTCGTTTTCAGCTTTATCTGGTATTTGGGGTTTTTGCTGAAACCGTTACTGTACTTTGGATACCACCTTGTTGAGGCAATTAGCAATTATACCTCCTCCTCTGAGAGATTTTATATGGAGGAAATACAGAATGGTATCTTTGCAACTTTGTTCTGTGATGTCTCTGTTACAAAAAGGTTGTTGTATCTTGAACATCCTTGGGTGGTTAAGGTGCACTTATTGTTAGTTTTTGGGCATGTTGTTTTGGTTTTGACTAAGCAACTTAAGAATATCACCCAGAAATCTGCCCCGAGGCTTGATAGTTATGAGTGGCAGGGCATGTGGGATAGCATGGGCAAATACCTAGGGCAGTGGGCACCCCCAGTGTTTGGAGTTTCACCCCCGAACAAGTGCAGAATCCTGAAAAACTAGTAGAATATTTGGAGAAAGTATGTTGTTATGCTGGGAACTCCAGAGAGACACAGATAACTGCAACGTGCTGGGGCCTGGCCCATGCATACCGAGCCCTGCTCAGCAGTATTCAGTGCCCCCAGGGGGAAGAGAATGTCTCTGGATTGAAATGCAAAGTGACTGGCACTGTAGTCACTCCAGCCCTGAGGACAGGCACTGCAGCCACTCAAACCCCCGTGACAAGTACTGGAGCTGGCTCAGAAAATAAACCCGTAGCAGTATCAGTTGCCCCCATACACAAGATGAAATATTGGAAGCGGACATCAACTCGTTTAGAACGGGATGATGAAGAACCAGGGCCATCGCGGGGAGAGGAGGGAGAAGTAATAAATGAAATAGAGACCACCCGATCCCTGTCCTTGAGCGAGTTGTGAGATATGCGAAAAGATTATAGCCCTCGTTCAGGTGAGCACATTGTCACCTGGCTGCTCCGATGCTGGGATAATGGGGCCAGTAGCCTGGAACTAGAGGGAAAAGAAGCCAAACAATTGGGATCCCTTTCTGGGGAAGGGGGCGTTGACAAAGCAATAGGAAAAAAAAACCACAAGCCCTCAGCCTCTGGAGGCGACTCCTGTCTGGAGTGAAGGAAAGGTGTCCCTTTAAAGAAGATGTTACATATCGCCCAGGAAAATGGACAACTATGGAGAAAGGCATCCAGTATCTAAGGGAATTAGCTGTGTTTGAGGGGATTTATGGAGACCTGGATGATCAACGGTCATCCAAAGATCCAGATGAAGCCGAGTGCACGCGACCCATGTGGCAGAAGTTTGTATGGAGCGCACCATCTTCGCATGCAAACTCATTGGCAGTGATGTCCTGGAAAGATGACGAGACCCCAGCGGTGGCGGAGGTGATTGTTAGACTCCGGGATTACGACACAAATATCTCTTCCTCGCTCGTCTCTGCTGTGGAGAAACTATCCCAAGAGGTCCAGCAACTCAAAGAAGATCTGTCCTACTCCCCACCTCGACAGAGCAGTGTCTCAGCTGTTAGGAATAAGTGTCCTTTGGCTCAAAGAAGGGGATACACACCACGGGCCACCCTATGGTTCTACCTGCGTGACCACGGAGAGGACATGAGGAGGTGGGATGGCAAGCCTACCTCAACCCTACAGGCACGAGTGCGTGAACTGTAAGGAAGAACAGTCACTCAGGGAGGCTCTTCCAGGAAAGCTGCTGCTCCAGTTTCCAGTGAGCAGGTCCCAAGACAGAGGAGTAGAAGCGCTGATTTTATTTCTGAGCTTAATAGAGGGACTCCTGATTCACATTTACAGGAAGTGAGTTGTGACTGCCATGATCAGGACTAGAGGGGCCCTGCCTCCAGCCGGGTGGAGGAAAGGGATAACCGGGCTTACAGGACTGTGTGGATCCGATGGCCTGGCACGTCCGACCCACAGGAGTATAAAGCTTTAGTGGACACCGGCACACAGTGCACCTTAATGCCATCAAACTATATAGGGGCAGAACCCATCAGCATTGTTGGAGTGACAGGGGGATCCCAAGAGCTAACTGTATTGGAGGCCGAAGTGAGCCTAACTGGCAATGAGTGGCAGAAGCACCCCATTGTGACTGGCCCAGAGGCTCCGTGCATCCTTGGCATAGACTACCTCAGGAGAGGGTATTTCAAGGACCCAAAAGGTTACAGGTGGGCTTTTGGTGTAGCTGCCTTGGAGACGGAGGAAACTGAACAGCTGTCTACCTTGCCTGGCCTCTCAAAGGACCCTTCTGTGGTGGGGTTGCTGAAGGTCAAAGAACAACAGGTGCCAATCGCTACCACAACAGTGCACCGGCGGCAATTTCGCACCAACAGAGACTCTCTGATCCCCATCCATGAACTCATTCACCAACTGAGGAGCCAAGGAGTCATCAGTAAGACCCACTCACCCTTTAACAGTCCCATATGGCCAGTCCGGAAGTCTAATGGAGAGTGGAGACTAACAGTAGACTATCGTGGCCTGAATGAAGTCACTCCACCGTTGAGTGCTGCTGTGCCAGACATGCTAGAACTTCAATACGAACTGGAGTCCAAGGCAGCCAAACGGTATGCCACAACTGATATCGCTAATGCATTCTTCTCAGTCCCTCTGGCAGCAGAGTGCAGGCCACAGTTTGCTTTCACATGGAGGGGCGTCCAGTACACCTGGAATCGACTGCCCCAGGGGTGGAAACACAGTCCTACCATTTGCCATGGACTGATTCAGACTGTACTGGAACAGGGAGAAGCTCCAGAACACCTTCAATACATTGATGACATCATTGTGTGGGGAACACAGCGGAAGAAGTTTTTGAGAAAGGAGAGAAAATAGTCCCAATCCTTCTGAAAGCTGGTTTTGCCATAAAACAAAGTAAGGTGAAGGGACCCGCACGAGAAATCCAGTTCTTAGGAATCAAATGGCAAGATGGTCGTCGTCAGATCCCAATGGATGTGATCAACAAAATAGCAGCCATGTCTCCACCAACTAGCAAAAAGGAGACACAAGCTTTCTTGGGCGTTGTGGGTTTTTGGAGAATGCATATTCCAAATTGCAGTCTGATCGTAAGCCCTCTCTATCAAGTGACCCAGAAAAAGAATGATTTCAAATGGGGCCCTGAGCAACGACAAGCCTTTGAACAGATTAAACGAGAAATAGTTCATGCAGTAGCTCTTGGGCCAGTCCGGGCAGGACAAGATGTAAAAAATGTGCTCTACACTGCAGCCGGGGAGAATGGCCCTACCTGGAGCCTCTGGCAGAAAGCACCAGGAGAGACCCGGGGTCGACCCCTAGGGTTTTGGAGTCGGGGATACAGAGGGTCCGAAGCCCGCTATACTCCAACTGAAAAAGAGATATTGGCAGCATATGAAGGGGTTCGAGCTGCTTCAGAAGTGGTTGGTACTGAGGCACAGTTGCTCCTGGCACCCCGACTGCCAGTGCTGGGCTGGATGTTCAAAGGAAAGGTCCCCTCTACACACCATGCAACTGATGCTACGTGGAGTAAATGGGTTGCACTGATCACCCAGCGGGCTCGAGTAGGAAACCCCAGTCGCCCAGGAATCTTGGAAGCGATTATGGACTGGCCAGAAGGCAAATATTTTGGATTATCACCAGAGGAGGAGGTGACACGTGCTGAAGAAGCCCCACTGTATAACACACTGCCAGAAAAGGAGAAGCAGTATGCCCTGTTCACTGATGGGTCCTGTCGCCTTTTGGGAAAGCACCGGAGATGGAAGGCTGCTGTATGGAGTCCTACATGACAAGTAGCAGAAACTGCTGAAGGAGAAGGTGAATCGAGCCAGTTTGCAGAGGTAAAGGCCATCCAGCTGGCCTTAGACATCGCTGAACGGGAAAAGTGGCCAGTGCTCTATCTCTGTACTGACTCCTGGATGGTGGCTGTAGCTGTACGCTTCTACGGGAGAACTTATCTTGGGCCACATACCTCCGGGACACAGGGCTCTACCCGCCCTGGGGACAGTGATGCACAGACATCAATATGATGGATACAAAATGTCCGTCTATTTGGCTGCGTCACACGCTTATATAGCTCTTGCGGTTCCTGTTCCTGCCACTCCTATGGGGAGGAGTCTATCTTTCCGTCACATCCCGTAATCTTCCGGTCGCCGATCCCTGTCTATTCCCCTACAGGTGGCAAATGCCCTGTGGGGCTGGCTGCAGCAGTGGAAGCAAAGCAACTGGCAGCGCAGAGGCAAACCCATCTGGGCTGTCACATTGTGGCAAGATATTGCTGCCCAGGTAGAGAAACTGGTTGTAAAGGTATGGCATGTGGATGCTCACATCCCCAAGAGTCGGGCCACTGAAGAACATCGGAACAACCAGCAGGTAGATCAGGCTGCCAAGATTGAAGTGGCTGAGGTGGATCTGGACTGGCAGCATAAGGGTGAACTATTTCTAGCTCGGTGGGCCCATGACACCTCAGGCCATCAAGGGAGAGATGCAACATACAGGTGGGCTCGTGATCGAGGGGTGGACTTGACCATGGACGCTATTGCGCAGGTTATCCACGAAGGTGACACATGGGCTGCAATCAAGCAAGCGAAGCGGGTAAAGCCTCTGTGGTATGGGGGACGATGGCTGAAATATAAATATGGGGAGGCCTGGCAAATTGACTATATCACACTCCCACAGACCCGCCAAGGCAAGCGCCATGTGCTTACAATGGTAGAAACGACGACTGGCTGGCTGGAAACATATCCTGTCCCCCACGCCACTGCCCGGAACGCTATCCTGGGTCTTGAGAAACAAGTCCTGTGGCCACATGGCACCCCAGAGAGAATTGAGTCAGACAACGGAACTCATTTCCGAAATAGCCTCATAGACACCTGGGCCAAAGAGCATGGCATTGAGTGGGTGTATCACATCCCCTATCACGCACCAGCCTCTGGGAAAACTGAATGGTACAATGGACTGTTAAAAACTACACTGAGAGCAATGGGGGGTGGGACATTCAAGCACTGGGATACACATTTAGCAAAAGCCACGTGGTTAGTCAACACAAGGGGATCTGCCAGGCGAGCTGGCCCTGCCCAGTCAGAAATCCTACATACTGTGGAAGGGGATAGAGTCCCTGTAGTGCACACAAAAAGTATGCTGGGCAAAACAGTCTGGGTTCTTCCTGCCTCTGGCAAAGGCAAACCCATTTGTGGGATGGCTTTTGCTCGAGGACCTGGGTGCGCTTGGTGGGTGATGCGGGAGGATGGAGAAATCCGATGTGTGCCTCAAGGGGATTTGATTTTGGGTAAAAACAGCCAGTGAACTGAATGGCACAATGTGAACTGCTATATAATACTGTGTGTCATCTCTGTGTTGTATCAATGATATCAGAGTACGAGCCTCCCAACCCATGGAAGATCAACTATGAAACAAGCCGTGCAGCAGTGATGGAACGATGACTGACTCGGTGTGCAGCAACCCAACGCCACACACCATCTCTCCCACCCTGAAAGCCTGATACAACAGATGGAGCCCAGAGTCATGGACTGGGTGAACTCAATGGACATTTTAATGGACATTTTACAGGGAAGGTCCATGGACTAAGGGAATGATGTCTGTGTATTATGTTAAAGGATGGGAAGGGGAGGGGTGGTGGTTGGTACGGTTGTATTGCATCATATGGGACCTGGGCATGGTGTAAATGGTATGGAATAAGGGGTGGGGAATGTGCTGGTTTTGGCTGAGAAGGGGTTAATTCTCCTCACTGTGGGGGTCGGCTACCTTTCCAGCTTCCCGCGCTCTGCCGCGTGGCGGGGGCTGGGAGGGGCAGGGCCATGGTGGGGGCGGCTGGCCCCGACTGGCCAATGGCAGGTTCATTCCATACCACGTGACACCATGACCAGTATATTGAGGGGGAGCAGTGGGAGCGTGGGGGTGGCACGGTGTTGGGTTGGCGCAGCGGTGAGTGGCTGCAGTGTGTGCGGTTTGTTTCGGCGGTTCGTTCCCCCTCTCCCCTCCCTTCCCCCCTCACCCGGGGCTTTGCGCCTCTCGTTGTTCTCCTTTACATTGCATTTCTGTTGTTGTTTCTTTTAATTTTAATTATTAAACTGTTCTTATCCCAACCCACGAGCGTTACCCTTCTGATTCTCTCCCCCATCTACCGGTGGGGGAGTGAGCGAGCGGCTGTGTGGGGCTGAGCTGCCACTAAACCATGACACACATGCAGCCCAGAGCTCCTCTCCTGGGTCCTGACAGCCTCAGGGCAGGGTGGAAGAGAGGATGGGGGAATATGGGGAATATGCATGGTGGGAGCTCTGCTGTGCTGCATGTGGAGTTTTGGGAGCTGCAGACAGCTGTCCTCTGTGATTTGAGGGGAAAATATCACCAGCGTGTCCCAAAGCTTGTGCCAGCAGGAACCTCCCCTCAGCTCTGTGCCTGGTCAGTCCCCTAAGAGCTTTGGAGGGTTTTCCGAAAGACACGGCTCTTCATGGTCCTTCCAGTGCTGGGGTCAGAGGTTAAGGCTCCCCAGATCCCAGCAGGAATGATTTCTCCTGAATATATCCTGCACCAAAGTATACTTGCTGGGTAAAACCAGCAGGGACCCACAGGAGGTGTGAATTTTGTAGCAGACTTGACTCATCCTGGCCTTGGCAAGTGCAACGGGGACTGATCTCAAATGGCTCCCGAGCTCGCACAGAGCAGATGCCAGCCCTTGAGGACACCTGGGAGAGGAGCCACATAGCTCCAGTGGGGTCCTGCCTTTGCTGTTTGCCAGTTACATCTCATCCCTGCACCTTCTCCTGAAGGTTGTGCAGCCCCTGCAATGCCTGGGAGGTGCAAGAGGAACCGGGGGAGGGGTGTAGGGTAGGAATTTGGTCTGAACACATGATGGTTGCTCCTGCCTGTGGCTTCAGTGCCAGTCCCAGCCTCCAGACCAGGTTGGCGTGGCAAGTCCTTTGCCGCATCGCAGGATTTTCTTATTCCCCCAATGACACAGATGCAACCGTGTTGCTCTGAGATCACCTATTTTCAGAGTAGACCCTGGGGCTGCATCTACATCCTCTGCACCCTGGTAGGCAAGGGCGAGGAGCTGGTGCTTTTGCCCACTCTCAAAGCCACAGGAGTGTGACAGAGCCCACCCGTCCTCTCAAAACCAAGCGTGCCCTCTGTGCTGAGTGCTCAGAGCATCCCTTGGGGAGCACCCAGGACCCTTCCAGGGGGAGGGAGCAACTCCGGGGAGCTGTGGCGCATCTGGCAGTGTGAGCCCACACATCCTTGGGGGCTGCTGCTTTAGGGAGGGGAAACAGGGAGAAAGTGGCTCCCCTGTGACAGTCCCATGACAATGTGGTTGTGGCTTCATCCAGGCACTGGTCTGGGAGGGTTTCAAATCCCACCCCGTTCCAACTCATCTGTGCATAGCCTATGGTTCCCCTGAGCCTGGTTGGCCAGACTTGGGGTAACACCCCACAGGTCCAGCCCGCAGCAAAGGCTTACTCTGGTCTGCAAGACCAAAGAGCTTAAAGGAAAAGGGCTTTGCAGGAAGGCGTCTGTGCTAACCTCAGAAGCATCACAAAAAGGACCGCACAGGGTATTGCAGCAACCTTCCCTGGGCACAGCTCAGGCTCTCAGCACCCAGTGCCACAGGGGTAACCCCCGGGAAAGGAGCTGGGGGGGAGGGAGTATTGTCCACTGCTGTCAGTGGTGAGGCCAGCACTGCTGAGAGTGCTTGGCTGGGTGCTATGGTGGGGGGGGTCCCACTATGGGGCATGTTAGAAGAAACTTGAGCGTGTGTCTGTGCGGGACACAGGCCCACAAGCATGGGCTGAGCATCAGCAGAAGCTGTGCTGACCCCATCCTGCCCACCAGCGGCAGCCACATCTTTAGATGCACATTTATTGCTCTGTATATTTATTCTGTACCATTGCAGAGGACAAAGTCCAAGTGACACATTCCAGCCGGGGCAGGAGATGGCAGCGTGCGCAGGAGGCTCGAGAGCTCAAAGCCCCTTTAGGCTGAAACAGAGAAAAGGGGACTGTGTGCTCTGCTCCTGGGCTCGTGCTGGAAACCAGCACTGGTGCATTGCTCAGGAGAGCAGGAGGGATGGATCCAGCCAGGGGATGGCTGTGGTGCAGGGATGGTCTGAGGGTGTGCTGCTAGCACTTAGCTAGAGAGGACTGGCAGCTCCATCACAGCTCTCCGGTCCCTGCTGTCAGCCTGTGCTGGGCCCACAAGTCCTCTGGACATGCCCCAGCAGGACAGGGGAGCTCTGCTAATCTTGGATAGCAAAGCAGGCTCACAGCTGCGAGCTGGTTCCGAGCACAAGCAGCAGCAATGCTGTAACTCCCATACTGGGATTTGACAGGGATCTTATCCTGACTGAAAAATCCTGTGGGGCCTTAGCGTGGATCCCTCCTGCCTCTCCTAGAAAGTGGTCTACTTCAAGGCTGTGTCCCTTTCTCCGGCATCCTCCAGGCTGTGCCTCCTCCCTTGCCCCTCTGCCACCCAAAGGTGCCACCCACACCCTCCTGCTCCGAACTTTGGCAGCGACATCACCCCTTTGGTCCCACAAATACTGTGGTACGCTTGGGACACTCCTCCGGGACTCCTGTGCACCATCTGCCTTGCACAGCCACCCCTCCTCGTGGCACCCTGCTGCCCTGCACCCTCCCTCAGGGCCACCCTCTTCTCCACAGCACCACGCCTTGTGTGGCCCCCACACCCTCCTGCCTCTTCACAGCCGCTACACCCCCCACATCCCTCCACCTTCCGCATCCACACTCCGCCCTCCCCCCCCCCCCCCCCCCCAATCCCGGTTTCCCCCCCCGGTCCCCCCCCCGCAGCCCAATCAGGGCGGGTTGGACGAATTCAAATCCAGGCCCCACAAGCACTCGTGGCTGTTTCGCTCTGCTTCCCCAGCCGGGAACGGGATCGGTCTGGATGGGCTAGGGGAGCCGCGGGGCGGGGTGAGCAGCGCAGCGCAGGTGAGCCGGGGGAGGGGGGCTCCCGGGAAAGTTTGCTCGCGGTATCACCGGGGCGGCGGCTGAGCGGAGCCCGGGGCTGCACCGGGCAACACCCGCCGGCGGCTCCGCAGGGGCGGTGCGGGGGAGCGCTCCCAGTACCGGCTGCCCCTCCTCCCTTCCCCGCCCCGGTCTGAGCCGCTGGCGGGTGGGAGTCCCGGGGGCTTCGCCCACCTGCGGGGCACCTTGCGGAGGGGGGTGGGGTGTCCCCGGCGTCGGTGTGCTCCCGGGGGGCTGTGACAGCCGCGGGGAGGGAGGGCAGAAGGGGGTTTCGGAAGAAATATCGCTACTAGATGAGAAAATCGGGATGGGCATTGTGGGGAAGAAGTCGAAAACAGGGAATTACTGCAGCTGCTGCAAAACTGCTGATTTTAGGGTTCTTATAGCAGAAAGTGCTGGGGTGTCTGTGAAAGACCCCTTGCGTTGAGGGGCCTTGGAGGATGCCCACCTCTGGGTCTGGAGAGCTGGTGTGTGTTTGAGAAACTTTTGATTTAAATGGAGATGATTCCTCCTGTCTGGAGCTGTGGGTCTGTGTGGAAGCAGGGGAGCACTGGGAGAACTGCACGGAGCTTTGGGATAAAGGAATGAGCCAAAGCAGCCCCACGAAGGAGCTGGTGTCATTTAAATCTTGGCCCCCTTGGGAAGAGTTGGAGCTGTGGGAACTCCCCATGCGATGCTGGGAGTGTTGGAGAGCCCTGCTCATGGCAGAGAGTATTCAGCTCTTCCAAGCCCTGGGAAGACTGTGCTTGCTGGAGACAGTTTTTGGTGCAGAGCCTCATGTTAAATGTGAGGATAAAAACTGTTAACAGTGGCAGGTGTGGATTTGACAATGGTTATGGGCTCCCCAGCACTTGACCCCCATCCTCACCTTCCTGCCATTCCTGGAGATGCTCTGTTTTCTCCCAGCTATTATTATTTGCTGTAAATCTGCCCACAAGCAGGGGAGGTCAAATCCTTAGGCTGGCAGGGGAGACCTGTTTGCAGTACATGGGGAAGCACGACTCCGGTTCTGGCTACTTGACGAGTCTCCCTCTGAATGCACTGCAAGTGCCTCATCACCCTGAGCTCAGGCTGCGATGCTGTAACAGGGCGCTCGAGACCTCTGATTGCTTTGCCCAGTTTAGTACCTGTCAGCTTGGGGCACAGATCTTGAGCTGACCAGAACCACTGCACCTGGTGGGAACTTGTTGTCCCAGAAATACCCAGTTTGGGGCTGGGCAGGCAAGGCCCTGCAAGAGGGGAAAAAAAAAAAAAATCTGATGGTGTTCCTTGCTGTTGATGTCATTAGGAGTGTGCTGGTCCTTGGGTTTGCAGCTGGGAGGTGGTGGGGTTGCAAACATCCTCCAGTTTTGCTCTGTGGGGGTCTCTGGCTGTGCCTGGTAGGGCTGGTGTGTGGGGTGGGAGGTGGGGTCAGTTGACCTGGCAGGTGGATTAGGTGGAAGCAGGCGCCATCACGTTGCACCTCTGGTCTTGCCTTTAGCAGCACAGCCTCAGCCTGCTCCTTGCAGGCAGTAAACATGCAAATTTTATGAAACATGCAAATCTCTGGGTGAGGCTGTGCTCTTTGCTGAGCTTCAGGGAACCCCTGGGGAGCCTCAGGGATGTATGCTCTGGACGGCTCCCCACGGCTTCAGCTCCAGGAGGGGAAGGGAGAGACCTGGCATCACTTCTACAAGCTGTAAGCACATTGCATGGGTAAAAAGCCCAACTGGCAGGTCCCCCCAGAAAGGATTTGGCACTGCTCTGGGGATGCACGACCATGCTGTCTGCCTGCCAACCTGCTCCCCAGGCTGGGAAGAGGCCGGCTGCTCTCACCAACATGCCGTTCACCTGTTGCAGGTGGTACTGGCAAGGCTACGTAGGCAAATCCCTCTGCTTTACCCACTGTGCTTCTGCCAGAGATATCTGCTCTTTTTTCCCTAGCACTTGGCCAGCTCTGCTGCACTGTCTGCAGCAATGCTGGGGCAGCCTTCCCAGCCCTCAGTGGGGATGAAGTGGGCTGCACACCAGTGACCAGTGCTTCCTCAGTGAGGACAGGGCTGGAGCAACAGCAGGTTGTGGGTGGATGCCAGAAAGCCAGAGGGTTATAGCAGCAGACTTGGTTTATCGGCTCTGTGGTTTGTTCATGGAAGCTGACATGGGTGACAGAAATGGGTGGCGTCCTCTGGCTCGTGGCTCCGAACTATCTCGTATTGCCAACTGTCAGCAAATCCTGAGCCGATGTGTTTTCCAAACAGCTGCTCCTAGGGAGAAAACACTGTTGGGCTGTCAGGTGCCTGGGAGCTGCTCAGATTTTACTGCAAATATTATCTACAAAGTAAAATTGATGGATCTGAATCTAATATTCTGAAGGGGAACTTAATGGCCATTAGGCTGTTTCTTTCCAGCTTTGAGTGCAGAGCTGTGCCATTTAACTAAAGGATTAAAAGCATAAAGATAAATGAAGAGGGCTGCCAGATGGATGGAGGGTGGCAGGGGGCTGGCTGCTCTGAGGCATGGGGCCAGGAGATGGAGCACAAAGACCTAGAGCAGAGGCAGGGGAGGCTGCTGTGAGGTCTATGGCAGGAGCACTTGTGTAAGGAGGAGCTGCTACCTGCTAGGGCAGAGCTGTGATGACTTGAAGAATGACCTGTAACGTGGGTCTGGAATGGCCAACCTCCAGGGATCAGCACCCCTGAAGTCCCCGGTCCTGGCTCTGCTCTCAGTGGTGTTCTGCTTGTGGCTATCAAGGCTGTAGACCCTTTTGGGACAAGAGTCAGTCCCAGACCTGCTGCCCAGCATTGTCCTGAGGTCCTCTTGATTGCACTGAGACAAGGAGACAAGCGACCAACTCTTTGGGCAGGACTCGGGCTCTACATGTGCCAGAAAAGCCAGCATAAACTCTTTAGCCTGTCAGTCAGCCCCTTCCAGGCTGTGGTGTGGCTCCTGGAGCTGCCTTCTTCCCTGCTTAGCTGATTGCCATTTAACTGGCTTTGAAGCAGAGAGCTTAGCCCAGCTTCAGGCATGTCTTTTTGCCCACTCCAATCTGTCCCTGCTTGTTGACATCAGGCCAGTTCTTGTTCGACCTTCCCCAACTAGAACTGAAACGTGCTCCTGCTCCGTGAATTTGCTGTTGTCCCTATGAGTGTAACTGGGGGTGTCTGCCTCCCCTTCTCTCCTGGCATCCTGCAGTCAGGAGCAGACAAGCAGCGCCCCGTGTTCCTCACCTACCCCTGTGGTCGTGCTCTTTCCCCTGGGGATTGCTGGCAGCCCTTCCCTGCACTCCTCCATCCCTCTGGGCTGCAGCAAGTGTCCCACCAGCAGGGTTGCAGAGCTGAGCTTGCAGCAATTTCCCTTCTGTTTAATCAGGAAGGGGCGGTGGCTGCTCCTGCTGCAGCCTCTGCCACCCAGCGTGGTGCTCACAACATCCGTACGGTCAAGAGTGCGATTCTCTGAGTCTGAAGCTGCTGGGGAACCTCTGGGGGTGCTTGACTGCCTGCTGCTGATGGCTCTGGTTAGGCAAGAGCAATCCCAACCCAATATTTTGGGGCTGGCCTTGGTGGAAAGGCATTTCCCCAGCATTTCTGGCTGGGAAGATCAGATATTTTTGTTAGTTCACAGAAGTGCTGCAGGGTGCTATTGGAGACCTGGACATTGGGGACTCACACCCTGTACTGATATGTTTGACTAGTGTGAGGGACCCTGCCTGCTCTCACTCCCACAACGTGTGGTGCTGGCTCACAGACAGTTACACCTGTGATAATGCTAGTGTTGGAGCTGCCTTCTCCAAGGTCTGTCTAGAAGACCACTGGGTGCATCTTGGGCAACCTGAGTGGGGGACTTGTCAGATCATTCCGTGCTTGCCCTCCAGCATAGGTTGAAGGTCTCTGGTGTGGGGAGGCAGGATGCTGCTGTGGAGCTGGGACATAGCTGAGGCGTAGACCTGGAGCTTGGGAAGCTGCCAGGATCCAGCAACACAGATGTAGCCATGGATATCAATGGCCTCTCAAGCCTTTATTTGCCTTTTCTTCCTGTCCCTGGCAGGGCTTAGTGCCTACTGGGTCTCTACATCCCAGACACCAAGGCAGACCCTCCTTTGGGGAGGATTTTTGTACTGTAAACCACTGTTTGGAAGCACACTTTGCTGCTTGAAATGTCCAGTTAATGTAAGTGTTTAAGAGCAGAAGGGGTTTGTGCCTACAAGAGAGCAATCACTTGAGTCCATGGAAAGGAACAAACAACTCCTGGGAGCTCCAAGATAGGCAGGATATGATTTACTGAACTTCTCTTCTAGCCTTGTTTGGGCTCTGTAGCACTAAATGCTTCTGAACAGTGTTAGCAGGCTGTAGAGCAAAAGCAAGCTCTGTTTTCCTCCCATGTGCCAGGGGTGTCACAACTCACACGCATAAGATGTGGAAGAAAGGAGGTGCATTGGGCATGGGATGCTGTTGGTCTGTCTGGCAGCATGCTAGCACTGTTGTTGATCTGTTTGTCTGGCCTTTTCCAACAGAAGGTGCCTGCCACGGGTGTCTGCCTGCACACCTTAATGCCAGTTTTGCAAGGAAGAAAGGCATGAGCAACAGGACCTGAATCTCCCCATCTGGCCTCCAGTATGGAGATGCTGGAGGTGCCAGCACTCCTGTCGTGCTCATCCTGGATGTGGGCTGTGCTGATCTCATCTTCAGGCTCTTCACTGAGATTCTGGAGCAACCTTCAGTCACAGCGCTGCTTGGGGAGGAGCAAGCTGGTTTTAGGCTGGAGTGTGGAGTTTCCAGGAAGGATTACAGGGTATGGTGGCTGGTGGCCAGCAGCGCCTTCCAGGGCCAAATTTCTAACTCCTGACCTGGAGAGTGACTTGCTCTGGGATAGGGCTAGATGGCTGGGATAGTGTTATCGTAGCACTTGGATGTCACTGTAAGCCTTGTGTCCATAGGCATTTCATGTGTCTTGGCTGACACCTGCAGCAGTAGCTCCTGGCTAGCTGGACCAGTCCCCTGGATATGGGCTTGTGACCTGTGCCCACCTCCTTTGGAATGGGCAAGCTCTGGCAGCATCACATGGATGTCAACCACTCCCTGCCATGAATTGCTTTATGATGTGTGGCTCCATGTGGTGGGAGCCCTTTGCCTGGAGGAGCTCTTCCCCCTGGTTTGTGGGGGATGAGCTAAGACATCAGGGATCTGGAGACATGGAGAGTCAGAGCTGTCACCCCGGGGCTGCCCATGCCAGGCTTGTGGTGCCTTCTTAGCTGTGATGCTAGGAACTCTGCCCAGGGACACTGGTTGCCAGGTTTGGGGTCAGGACGGGGACACCACCTGCACCCCTGGGACATATGGGTTTGGGCTCTGTGTGCGGCTGTCTCTGAGGAAGGGCAGGGTAAATGACAGGCAGAGAAGTTTTCCTCCTCTACCTCCATCAGGTTGGCTGTAGCACTGGGCAAGAGCAGTCCATGCTTTCAGTGAGGCAGGAATCTGTCTCCCTGTGGCCTCAGGTGCATCTGCAGGTTGCCTTTCTCCAGCACTGAGGGATGAAGTTGGCACCAGCCCTGAGCAGTGCCAGCAGCTGCTGCCCATGCTGAATCCCTGTCTGGAAAGGGTGCTGCAGGTCTGATCCTTGTATATGTGAGCCAGTAGAGCACCACTGGCTTCAGGGCAGGTGGATGGATTGATGGAGGAAAGATGCTCCTGACTGCTGGATCTGCTGGGATGGGCAGAGAGACCCTCCATGGGATGACAGAGGGTGTGGGTACTGTGAGAGGGGGGGTTTAAAATATAGGTGGTGCCAGGGAACAAACATGATGAGTTTGGGTCCCAACATCCTGGGATGGGCTTAAAAGTACTTTTGCCTACAGAAGCAATCCAAGCAGAGTCTACTGCCTGAGGCTGCTGGGATCATGCTTTTCTTGCCCAGCCATGAAATCCTCCCTTTAGCTGACTTTCATAGTGCCAGGAGCCAGGATAGATACTGAAGTATCAGCTCTACAGTCCTGGGAGCTGTTGGAAGCAGCAGGCTGACTGCCGTGCATGGCTGATGCATGGGCTAAGGCAGCCCCCTCCTCCTGCTTTACAGTCCTTAATTGCCACGAAGGGATGAGTGTTGCCCCAGCCTGTCCTTGCACTTGCTGTGGTTTCTTGTGCTGCTGGAATTGAGGGGGATCCAAATGACTTGTACCTCTGGCAACAAAGGTTTTCCTACATCCTATGCAACATCTGCTGAAGATTCACCTACATCCTGTGCTTCAGGTAGGACCTTCCAAGGCTAGTCCGGGCTCAGCAGTGGGCTCAGAGCTCCCTGAGGGAGCTGTTCCACTGCACGGCATGGGAGGCGTCTCTTGGCATGACTTTGCATGGCCAGGCTCTTCTCCAAGCAACTACTTTCTGCTGTGCTGTACCTTTTCATGTCCCATGAGAAACAATGACATTTCTTCCCCAGGTGTGTCCTTTCCCTTCAGCAGATGTTGCTGCTTCCCTGGGAAGGCACCAGGGATGGAGGTGGGTGCAGGGAGTGAAGCCACAGGGCTTAATGCTGTAACAGATCTTGTGTGGCCTTATTGCTTGATTGATATTTTATATTTATTTTCCCCTCCCAAGATCTGCAGTGATAGCAGCTTTGGTCTGTTAACTCAGGCTAAGTGCCTCTTTCACCTCCAAGCTTCTGGGTTCCCAGCAAACAGCAGTTACCTCACAGGCTATTTCTCCAAGAAAGGAGACTGGAGGTGTTTCTCCCCATAAGTTATCACTTGCAGTCCTCATCTTCATGCTGTCCCACTACCTCCACAGCAGGCATCATCCCTGCTCATGTGTTATGGGGGGGTGTGGCTGGACAGTGACGCTTCTTGTGGCAATGACTGCCTGTCTCCACCACGCAGCTCTCCTACCCCAGCAGCAACAGCAAATCAGACCTGCCACTGCAGCCCTCACAGTCTGGCAAGGTGTCTCTGAAGGCATCTCTAAGTGTTGATGTTCTGAGCATATCAATTCTTCAATGCATTAAATAAAATAAAGAAATAAATCCAAGGGGATAATAAACCAGAAAGTGATAGGCCAAGAACAGCAACAATAAATGGATAAGCACTTAGCCTTTGGGGAGAAGCAGAGCCATTCATTGCTCTTTGGCGCACATCCGAGCAGAGGCAGGCAGGGCTCACGGGCAGATATACATGCCTGTAAAGACAGATATGTATTTGTGGCGGTGCACACATGTGCACATTGCCTTGGCAGCACATGCAGAAGTGGCTTTGCCATTCCCTCTTCATTGCACACGTTTCACTGTGGCATTGAGCTCCTGGGGGGCCTGGCTCAGGGGGATGTGGCGTGAAGGCTCTGCTTGTGGGGTGCAAGATCTTGGTGTGGTGCCAGCTCTGGCAACACTCACGGAGTTAAGGAAAAAAAAAAATCACTGTGGGCTTCACAGTGAAGGAAAGATTTTTCCTGTCTTGCTGCATCTCTCCCTTTCCTGCAGCATGGTTTGTAGCTTACAAGTCTGGTTCATGTTAATGCTCCTGCCTGCATGTGCAGGACACAGAACCACCCTTGCTGTTGCAAACCCACGATCTCAGCACTGCCTGGGGCTACGAGTGCCCAGCAGCACCCTGTTTCTAGCCCCTGCCAACATAAAGCTCTGCCAATTTAGCTGGGGGCACCTGGGAGGGGTGGGGGAGCTCGTGTGGGTCAGCCAGGGCCAAAGGCTGCAGGTTCTTAGTGTTTTCTATGAAGTGTGGAGGTGACAGAGTTATTGGCACAGTTGCTTAAGGCACCGGGAGATGTGCTTGTTGAACATGTGATGCTTGGGGAAGGGGGCCATGGACCCATCTCCCACCTCCTGGCAGGAAGATACTGAGGCAAGGTGTCAGGGCACTAGCTTCAGGCTGGGGTAAACCTGCCAGCACGTTGTGCTAGATCTTGCAGGTTCTTAAGGCCACATGAAGCTGTCACAAAGAACTGTTGTCTTTTGCTGTGGTACTTTGCTTTTTATTGTTTGTGTTGCCGTGGTGTTTAGCAACTTAGCTGCAGCCCAGGGTCCCGCTGGGGAAGGTGTAAGATGGAGGTAGCACACCCTGGTGATCTAGAAGAATGGGGAGATCTACGGGCCACAATGGCAGGAGTGCAGAGACCAAGTGACAGGAAAACAATCACCTGCGACCCCAGCATTCAGTCTCTGGTCTGCCCTGTCTTCATCACCCTGTTCATTTGCCCTGGGCTCTTCCCACCACAATGCCATCTCTCCTCATGTAGGTCACACCTTTGCTCCTGCCGGCTGTGTGTAACCAGCTCCAGCTCTACTTGCCCCAGAGACCTCCTGTGGCTCAGCCAGCCTGCTCCCATCGCTCCTCAATGCTTGGGGCTCTTCCACAGAGCCCAGTCCCTGAGCGTGGGGGCCAACTTCTCCTTGCCTGTTTCAAGGGCTTGTGTTTTATAATATTCTCTGTCTCTCTTCTACTTTCCTTCCCTCATCCCTGTCCTCTGCCTGGAGCAGCCGCCTGGCTTCCCCGCCCCCCCCCCCCCCCGGAAGCTGGTGATGCTGATCCACATGCTAGATATGGGCCACTTGCCCCAGCCCTCTGTCCCCCACCAGCCGGCCAAGCCTTCCTCCCGTTGACAGAGGGCAGAGGAGCTAGCGAACTCCTCCTTGTCTGAAGGTGATCTTTTTGTGTCTTTAGAAGATCCCTGGGGTTCATTAGCACCAAAATATCTGACAGCAGAGGATTAATATAGCAGGCAGCATCAAACACCAGTATCTTTTGTACTGCTGAATAAGTTCACAGTAGGGATTGGAGAGCTTTGCCCTGTGCTGGACCTCTGAGTTGGCTCTAGTCAGTGGATTACAAAAGCCTCTATGAGCACTAAAAAGCCATCAGCTGAGGCAGGAGGGTTTAGCCTGGCTGCCCTCTTGTCCTCATCCCACCATTCCAGCACAGATGCATCCTTGGCCATGGTGTCATACACTAGAGAAGTCGCGGGGAGCTTTGGCTACAGCCAGGGGTAAGGAGATGATGATGGGTCAACTCAGGCCCTTGCTGTGACCCAGGGCAGTGCTGTGTCTGTAGCAGGTACATGGTTGCCCTAGTTCTGTATGTCTTGCAGCTGGTTTCTCATGCTATAGATCAGCTGTGTCCACCCCCCAGCACATCCCAGGATCAGGCTCTGGATCTGGTTAGACTCAAGAGGCTCAATAGCTCCAGGGCAGCCACCTTGATCCACACAGCAGCTCCCAGCTCCTTTGCCTGCATGGCTAGTTTGGTGCTTGTTGAAGTGTAGGTTGGGCTAGGGGAGTACTTCAGATACTGGAAACTGTGGCAGATGTTGGGAACTGTGGCAGAAGTGAGATTTGATTAGCACCTTCCCTAAGGAAAAGCAGAAATGGGATATCCTGGCTTCCTGCAGCTTTGTGTCTCTTGCTGCTGATGGTAGATAACATTAAGTTAGTAGCAATCTGCTCCAGTCACGGGAACAGCATTGATTTACACAAGCTGAAGACCTGGTCCTGGAATCAAGCTGCATTTTTATCAGCTCATCTCAGCTGGCAGGAGACACTGCTGTGGAGGAGCTCTGTTCTGGGATTGCTGCTGTTGGTTGCCTCAGGTCTTCTGCTTAGTCCTGCAACGTCATGCACCTGCCTGCAAAAATTTGGAGGGATGTTCTCCAAGTCAAAACTCTCCCAGGGGACTGCAGTTTGTCTGGGCTGCCCTCACACCCAGACTTTGCAGGTCTGTTAATGGTTGTGGTGATGCCTTGTGGAAGGGGTAGACCAATTTCTGCAAGGTTTTGCCTTTACTTTTCTTCCCTCCCTCTTCTGCTTCCATTTGCCTCTAAACTCTATTGGGTGGAGGAGATAAATTCCGGAGCATTCAACTGCCAAAGGCAGGGTGTTTGCTCTTTTTCCTGGGATGTTCCTCAATGAGAGCAGTTAGCCCATGCTGGCATCTAAGAACTTCATTCTCCTTTTATTATTGTGTGGGATGCTGGGTTAGAGAGCACTTGTCAGTCCCATAGCAGAAGCAGCTCTTAATATGCTGTTGCATCAGCTTGTCTCTGTAGGACCCTGGTTATGCAGTTTGTCTGGTGTGCCCCCTCCAGATCTGCCCTTTCCTGGCTGTTGTTTTCTTCTCTCCTTGCTACCTTCTGAGTTTGGCAGGAGCCACTTGGAGATGGGTTGAAGCCATTACTGTCCCTGTTGGAATACATGGGATAGTCCTCTCCAGTGGAGAAGTCTGGACAGATCTGTGAGCAGGGCTGGACTTCTCATTTGGAGGGCAGGAGCTTTGTGAATTTAATGCCAGGAGTCCTGGGTTCAACCCTTGGATGAACCCTTTCCAGTTTGACGGGACACGGTGCCCATATGTGGTTTCTCCCCTGTTCAGCAGTTGCTGCCCTTCCTAATGCAGCCCAGGATGTGGGATCTGGATACAGGACCTGAGTTACAGATGAGTTCCCCAGCACTGACGAGCTCCCCAAGGTGGGTTATGGCTTGGCCGTGTAAAGATGTCCGCAGGATAGGGTGGGCTGCAGCCATGTGTGGCCTGAGCTGTGGATGTTTGTATCCTACCACACTGACAAGAAATAGTGGGCTGACCTGAGCTCAGTGTGGGCAGGATGGGGAATGGTCTTGGGTGTCTGCTCTTCAGATGTCAGGAGCGCCGGGAGATGTTTCAGATACTGTGTGGATGCCAATAGTGGCCAGAGCATGGCTTGGGTGGATGACATTGACTTCTCAGTTACGATGTGGTGGAGCTGAGCTGCTGTGCTTCTTAACACAAGGACAGATGTGTAACAGCCCTCACCAGGGCATGTTCCTCCTCCTAGTGCCTGCTCACAGCAAGAGGCAGCAGGGCCAGCAGCAGTCTCTTTAGCTGGAAACCAGCCCACTCAAACAACAGGGTTTTGGAACAGCCTTGGTAAACAGAGGCTAAGCTGGGTTTGACAAAGCAGTATCCATTTCTGGAAGGATTTGTACAACCTTTGATTGCAGCAGGCCAGACTGGCTGGCTCCTGGGGCCCTTCCAGTTGCAGGTTCCTTGTCACTGAGCAAAAGAATTACAAAAACTCCCCAGGAGCTTCCTCTGTCACAGCCCTTGTTTTTGCTATTACCTCAGGCTGAGCTAAGGAGTGAGAAAGCACAGTCCTTGCTAGGAAAAGCATCCTGTGCAACTCCTCCTTGTTCTTCCTCCTGCGTGCTCATGCCTGCCAGCAGACAGGGAGCCCAGAACAGGGAAAGAGGATGGTTTCATGGAACAGTTACATAGAGCAGCTTTGGGCAAAGTGTGAGCTGTCTTGCCAAAAAGGCTTAAATAATTCAGTCCTCAAGCAGTTGTTTACTGATTTGGAAACATGTTCCAATGCACAGGGCTGAGGGGGAAACACCCAAGGGGGGCAATGCATTAATTTAAGGGTGCCTTTGTTAATGTGATCTATTTCCCTCTGAAACTAGAGCTGCAGTCGAACATGCTGCCTGGAAAGGGCTGGTATTTAGTGGTGATGCTACTATCTGAGCAGGAGGCTTGTCAAGAAATGATCCAATTTGAGCCCAGAGCAGACTCTGCCAGGCTCCAACTCTTCCCTCTGACTGACCTCAGAAGGATTTGTCTCTCCTGCACAGCACGGTGCAATCCAGCCCTGTCTGGCTGCATCCTGCACAAAGCAGAGTCAGCCATCCTTCCACCAAGCGGGCTCAGGCTGTTTGGGAAGAGAGGCTCCTCTTGCAATTGTTATCTTCTTGGGTTGTCCCACATTCCACTGGACCTGAGATATATGCTCTGAAACTGGGAAGCAATGTAGAAGGGTGGGAGCAGGAAGCCTTGGCAGAGTTTTTCCTGGGTGGCCTGGTTCCCTGCCTGGGATGCATCCCTCTGCCATCTTTCTGCAGAGCCCTGTGTATTCCCAACATTGTTCCCACCCCACCGGAGAAAGCAGCAGGACTTGAGAGAGTTAAGAAGGACCAGGAGGGCTGACAGAACAAGCTGAATTTGATTAGCAAAGAAAGGGAGTGAACTCTTCCCAACACATAAAGCTGTTATGAAGTGATCAATTGTTCTTTGCTTCTGCTGGGACAAGATGAGAAGCAGTCAGTTTAATTTGGAGCTAATGAGATTTGGGTTAGATATGAGTGAGATGGAGATTGGCGACAAGGGAGTTCTGGGAGAATCCCTTTCGGCTGTGTTTTAACAAAGCAAGTTACTGTTCTGAGCATCCTTGGACTCATTTCAGTGCTGGGGGCAGGTGGGTTTTGGAGACCCTCATGTTTTCATGAATCCAGGATGTTCCCTGTTTAAAACCTTCTTGAAGATGGCTCTAGGGTAGCTTGTTGTGACTTGTGGATGCCAGCTGCACATGTGGTACTGTGCAGACCCACAGCGCTGCAGGCTGGCAGGGGAGTTGGGCAGGCTGGGGTGGGCAATCCAACACTTGCACCTTTACAGCCAACCTGGATCGTTCTTCTGGGGAATTCGGCTCTACCATCCACAGAAATTCCCAGGCACTGCTACGCATGCTGTTACACATGAATGGTACCAGGCAGGACAGCAACCCAGACAAATAATTTCAAATCACTTAATTGCAGGAATGGATTTATTTGGAGTAGTGTATATGCCCACTTCCTAAATAATTCATAGGAGAGCCTGGTAATTAAATGCTAAAGACCTGATTTGCTTAACGTTGTTTGTACTTACATTACTATTTAAATGCAAGAAATTACCAAGACATTTAATTGCTAATTAAAAATAATGCAGTTACTTACCATCTTATAAGAATTAGTCAGCATTTCTGTGTATTGTTTGTGTAGAGCATAAACACTCATACTCTTTTTTTAGGCAGTTAATTTGTAAGCTTATCCCTCTATTTGTGCTGATGGAAGGCATGTACCCCATCTTCTTTTAACAGCTATTGAAAACATGAGGAAAAATGCTAATTCCAAAAAAATTGAGCAGCACAGGCTGCCTGCGGAGAATACCTAGCTTTGTCCCCCGTCTTCCTCCTTCATTTCATGGCAGAAGGTCCCCTGGACACCAGTCCCTGCTGCATCTGTGCTTACAAGCTCTCTTGCTGCATATGGCCTTGGATGGTGTGCAATGCACAACACTGGGATGAATGTCCTGGAGAGAGAGCAGTCCCGAGTATCCAAGAAGTCGTCTTCAAGTTGGGAGTGACAACCAGGCTAAAAAGGCATTTTCTCATCCCTGAGACCTGAGTTTGTTGGGAAAGGCCCTGAGGAGGCAGTGAGATGTTCTGGGATATTCTATAATGTGCAGAGGTGTTATGAGGGTGAATTAGGTGTAACCACCCAGGGACTGGAGGGCTCAGTCTTATGGAAGACCCTCAGAAAGAAAAAAAACCAGGGCTGCTGGATCAGATGAGGGACTTGGGTGCAGATCAGTGGTGCATTGGCCTGGGCTGCCCAAGGAGTAAAAATCTGTGCAGGCATAGCGGAGTGCATGTGAGCTCATCGGCGTACGTGGGAGGGAGAGGATGTATACGTATGTATGTGGAGGTGGGTTGTGTACTGCATGTGTGTTGCATGCCTGCATGCATTGGAGGCTATGGGCATGTGTGGTGTGTACAGTGAGTGCTCTCTGTGTGCTGGGGGGTGTTTGGAGCATGCAGGTGCTCTTGGAGGTGGATTTTGGTGTTTGGATAAGGGACCGTGTCTGTATTTGTCTGCAATCCCCAAGAAATAATGACTGATTCTCAGTTCTTCTGAAGGGAACTTGAGGGATGTGCTAAGGTCTTGCTCCGATGAACTAATTAAATATTTTTAATGAGTCCCATGCTCCCAATCACGAATGCTTGCTCAATGTCAGTTCATTACTGAGCTTCTTCAAATTATTCACTCAGAGCTTTTGATACTGGGAGTGGGACAGGCTGCATCCACAAGGCCACAGCAAGGCTGGGTCCCTGCAAGACAAAGTCTCTGTGTCCCCCTTATGAGGTCTTCCACGTATGTATTTGCAGACACAGTTGGTATGGGCAGCCTCTGCTACCTTTGAAAAAAAAGGGGCAAGTTCATCCCTTCCTAGCCTGGGGTGCCGAATGGCTGACCCGCTCAAGGGTATCAGCCCCATGTTTGGACCCAATCCCGACCTAGAGTGGCATCTCCAGGCCACAGTGAATCAGTGGTAGTGCTGGAAGAGGGCCTGCATTTTCTTAACCCCCTGGCTATGTTTTCATTAGCATCCTGATGTTTTTGGTCAATATTTTCCATGGGAAAATGTGAACTTGGGGGGGGCGCCTCTTTTCTCTTCTAAATGAAAACAATCCATTTCAAATGTTAATTAAGATGACAAGGATCTGCTTTATACAACATTTTATTACAATTTTTAATGCTGAAGTGGTGTCGTGGCTTAGCCCCAGTCAGCAACCAAGCACCACACAGCCGCTCGCTCACTCCCCCCTGGTGGGACGGGGGAGAGAATCAGAAGAGTAAAAGAGTGGAAACTCATGGTTTGAGATAAAGACAGTTTAATAGGTAAAGCAAAAGCTGCACGCGGAAGCAAAGCAAAACAAGGAATTCATTCACCACTTCCCATGGGCAGGCAGGCGTTCAGCCATCTCCAGGAAAGCAGGGCTCCATCACGTGTAACGGTTACTTGGGAAGACAAACACCATCACTCTGAATGTCCCCCCTTCCTTCTTCTTCCCCCAGCTTTATATACTGAGCACGATGTCATATGGTATGGAATATCCCTTTGGTCAGTTTGGGTCAGCTGTCCTGGCTGTGTCCCCTCCCAGCTTCTTGTGTACCCGGCAGAGCATGGGGAGCTGAAAAAGTCCTTGACCAGTGTAAGCGCTACTTAGCAACAACTAAAACATCTCCACATTATCACCACTGTTTCCAGCAAAAATCCAAAACATAGCCCCATACTAGCTACTATGAAGAAATTTAACTCTATCCCAGGTGAAACCAGGACAAGTGGGGACCGGTTTTGTTCCTGTTATCAATGGGAATGTTTCATTCTGGGAATTTATATGCGGAAATGCCTACCTCCCATCAGGCTGATTTCACCAGGGTCCCTGAGGACATCAGCCCTGCCCCCAGGTGTACTCTTGTCCTGTCCTTACACCACCTCCCAGAATTCAGAGTTGTCTAGAGCAGAGAATATGGGTATCTGCAGCCTGAAGAGGGGCCTGGAAAGGGCTCTGACCTGGCCAAGGCTCCAGTTCAGTGAAGGAACCAAATAGTCGGTAATAATAGTCTGCCAGTTTCAATTAGGCTTGGTCATTTCCTTCTATTAAGTGATAATCAGAAATCTGAGATGATGACTGTCTTTTGCTTGCACACAGCAGTTAATTTTTGCAAAATACAGTTTGCTTTCCACCCTATTGGACTCTGACCAGCAAAGAAGTGACTGTGACTTCTGGAAGGGGCAGAAGAACTGGTCCTGAGCACAGCAAGGTGTGCTGTTGCGTGTTGTCCCAGGGCAGTCTGGGGGCTTTAACTGGTTGTCCGAGTTCTTGGAAATTAGTCCTTTAGCTCTGGCACCCTCTGCCCTTTCTGCTGCTCCCTCATTTCACTCTCCAGTGGAGCTCTTCTCTTCACCTGTGTTTTGATTGATGGGTTCAGCTGACACCTCTCCTACATCATACAGCAGCTGGCCTTCATCTCCTCAAGGGCATACAGCTGACTCCTGGCCAACATGTCAACCAGGACCTCCATGTCCTTTGCTGCAGATCTGCTTTTCAGCTGTTCGGTCCTGGTGTACGGCATTATTCTGGCTTGGTGGCAGGACTCTGTATCTGCAGAGGTTCCTGTTGGTTCTTTCCTTCAGCTTTCTGAGGTTTTGAGATTACATCTGTACCGATGTTGCCCTGTGAAAAACATTACTTGTAATCAACTGCCTGTTCCACTTAAACAATTGACCTTCGAGTCCAACAGCCCATGTAATTTTTCACCCACCCTGCTGTCCACTATTCGGCCCACATCTCCTCAGTTTGTTTTCCAGAACACAATGGGAGACTGCCAAAGATGAACCCTTCCTGTCTGCATTTCACTGAGGTTTAGCCCAGTAGGTGATGGTATCATACTATGGGTATCCCATGCGGTATTGCTTGCCTGATGCAAGAACCTGTGTCGGATGCAGTGAGGTTTAGGCTCTTCCACAGCTGGATCAGCTGGAGGACTTCAGAGACACCCCTGAATGTGAGCTGACTGAAAAGAGAACCGATAGATTTCAGGGGGTTGATGCTCTCCTGGAAGGACACCAAAAGCAGAGGATGGGTGGCTACTCTGGGCTGGACACTTGTGCAATGCATTGATACGGGTCTAAGGGGTGACGACCACGGGTGGACCAGCACCGAAGACTCAGCTGGGTTCTGCAGGGCTGCTTGTCTTTGGTGATCAATGGCCTGGAAGAAAACCAAAATGTGATCTCTGAAAAAAATATCTTGTGGATGTAAAGACTGGGGGGGCTGTAATTAAGATGGCAGCTCAGTGATATAGAGCGTTCGATCACTCGTTCAGCAGGTGCACCCAGCCAACGGTGTGTGTTTTCTTAAAAATGAAAGAGGTCTGGGGAAGCAGGGTGAATACTGAATGGGATCTGGGCTTCCAGTGTGTGGCTGTGACTGGCACTCAAATGAGATCCTTGGCTTGAGAATTGCAGGCTTGTGCAATAGCAGGGCAATGACTTTACTGCCGTTAGTCACCGGGGCTGATCAGAGGGATGTTAATAAATTAGAGAAAAGTCAGTGGAGAAGGTGATGGATGAGTGAGGATGGGAAAGAGCGGCTTTAGAGTGAAAGCTTGGGTTATCAGAAGTGTCTTCATCACAGGGTACTAAAGCCTGGCTGGACAACCACCTTGTTCTACCCAGCAAAGTTGTACCTAAGCCCAGGGGCTGAAAGATGAAGCTAAATAAGCTCAGGCTAAGTACAGGTGCACGTTTTAAGGATATTATTCAGTTACCAACAGCACAGGAAGTTTTCAAAGAGTAAAGCCATTCTTAAATATCTGCTGTGAAGAGGAATTGCCTCAGGGCAGGTTAAACACTTCAGCTTCATGACATTCACTTGGAAATAAGCATATATGGAAAACAATCTATTAAGTGTTTATTTGTGGTCTGTTTAACCTTTGTTTCATATTTCTGGCTGAACTCTGGCAGTTGGTGCTGCTTTTGTTTAAAAAATAAAACCTAAAACCAAACCAACAACAACAAACCCAAACACCTTCCTGTGACATCAGAGGCTTGGTATGAGACTTCTGGCATCACAAGAGGTATGAGGAAATGGTGAGAACTGGCAAGTGTTTCTTGCCTGAGGAACCTGAAAATTGGGAACCAGCATGGGTGTGATTCTGGGCTTTTTGGAGGACCCTGGCTTTGCATTTGCTTCTTCTTTTAGTGGGCTTCCTTTTCCCTTGCCAAGCTCAGCCATGGGCTGAGCAGATACTAGTTCTGCTCCTGCCTTTGGATTACTCATCCCCAAAGCTCTCGATCTGGTTCCACCTCCACCATGTCCTCTCCTGCTTAGAGAGGGCCACCTGTAGGAACACTCTTATTGGTGCTGTGGGGGAGCTAATCTCCTCATGTTGCCTTGATCACACATCCCTCTTGCTCTTATGTCCAAGGTGCTCCCTTGAGATGGAGCTATCTCTCCCTCTCCTCCTAAAAGCTGTCACTGCTGTAGGATGCTTGGGTTTGCAGCCTGAAAGACTGACTCCTGCACTGCAAATCCGTGTTTTGGGGCTGGTGGGGAAGATGTGAGATGGGCGTCCCTCTAAAGAGCTGCTGGGACCTCAGGAAGTGGGTTTTGGCTCTCCTGGGTCCAGAGGAGAGGGCACTGCATCAGTTCCCCACCTACAATGTAGCAGCAGAGACCGTCCCTGCCAGCACGCTCATTAGGGTGTTTTAATTATTGAGACACTCATTCTAATTGTGTTCCCTGGTTCCTGTTCTGCTGAGATTACATCTGCTTCTCATTTTCTGCATGCTGGCTCTTCTCCAAGCCACTCTGCCATGCATATGGAGCACGCATAGGGGAAACTCACCCAACAGACCAGGCAGTGGGCTGCTCATTGCTCTCCTCCACCCTCCCCTAACCACCTGGGAGGAGAGCTGGAAACACCAGGGAGGGCCCCAATGCTGGGCCGGCAGTTTGTAGCCCTCTTTTGGGTTGCATGGTTTGGTGACAACAGCTGTGTCCCCACGATGGCCATGCAAACCCTCCCTGTGCTTGTGCATGTGCCTGTATGGTCCCAGCAGAGATGCAGCCACCCTTGAATGCAGTGCTGCTAGCAGACCCTCAGGAGAGATGCAGCTTCTTCTGGACAAGGAGATTTTGCAGGTGCTTTGTATAATCCATCCCTAGAACAAAACTAGGGTTGGTTCTTTTCCTCTGTGACCACCTACATTTTCAGTTCCACTGCTGCAGTATTGTCAGCATCTGGTTTATGCTCCTGAGTGCCTTAGCTTTGCTGAGCTGACAAGGGTCTGGAGTGCAGACTGCTCTTGGACATTGAAGGTGGATAATGGGGAAACAGCTCAACATAGGAACATCCAAACCTGCTCTCTGCTACAGGTGGTTTAGATGGGGCTATTTGGTTGATTCAGGATCTTCTGGGTAGCAGCCATCAGCATCCCTGAGGCATCTGAGGCCTTGGGAGGTAACTAGAGAGACCCAGCGGGGTCCAGACAAGCAGCTGTGTGTAACCTCTGCTGCCACACTAGAAAATCTTTTCGGTGAGTAGATCAGGGTTCCTGTGCCCAGGTCAGGATGGCCTCAGGACGAGGAGGAGTACTGCCTGATTCCAGCTGAAATAGTTCCCTGCCAGCCTAGGATGGTGTGCTTGAGCTACTCTTGGCCTTTATATTTAATAGCACTTTACCTTCTCTGCTCCGTATTTTCTCGTGGGTTTTTTTTTAGGGTGCAGTCATTACCTCTCTGCTGTCTTTTTATTATGCTGAGCTCTTCTGGTCTCTTATAATAAAATTTCACATCCCATTGATGCACAGCTTTCCTTGCATCTAGCCCTGTTTGAGACCATGTTATGGATGTACCCACGCTTTTCCAGATAAGGGCTTATAAAGCCTTACCCTTACTGCTCTCATCTCATAATCCTGATCCTTCAGACCATCTCTTTATGGCTTAGGCTCCTTGATGACCCTGTGATCTTTCCAGTGATGTCCAAGACTTCCGTGATGCCTCCCAAACTACCTTTTTTTTTTTTTTTCTCTCCCCCTAATCTTCCTTACTTGGTTGTGTCTGGCCAGTAATAGAATATAAATGCACTCAGTCTTCAGGAATGGGCTGTGAGGAACTCCATTAGAAACATCTCTCTCAATCCCTTTTCAGCAGCCCCCTCCCATCTTCCTCTCTGGCTGACAGCTCATCCTATTTTGTTCACCATCACCCCCAGCCTGATTACAGATTTCTCACCATACCAAGGGCTTTGCTGAAATCCTGGTAGATGACATTAATTGGAATTTCTTTCTATAAACAGTGATCTTTTTTAATAAGAACTGTCAGCTTGCCTGGCATGGTCATACTCTGTTAATGCTGTGGCATTTTATCTTATTTCACATATATGCCTTTGATTTGTTCCCTTTCATCTTACTTTAGAAAACTTGAGTGCTGTTGTAGCTGGTCTATATGAAGTCTGTTGTTTCTTGTGTATCTATTGTTCTTTCTTTAGTCCAGGAATTACAGTTGCTGTTCTCCAGAAATAGAAGGAGAACAATCAATAGCCTGTAACCACATGTCACGGTTTAGCCAGCAGCTCAGCCCCACACAGCCGCTCGCTCACTCCCCACCGGTAGATGGGGGAGAGAATCAGAAGGGTAACGCTCGTGGGTTGGGATAAGAACAGTTTAATAATTAAAATTAAAAGAAACAACAACAGAAATGCAATGTAAAGGAGAACAACGAGAGGCGCAAAGCCCCGGGGGAGGGGGGAAGGGAGGGGAGAGGGGGAACGAACCGCCGAAACAAACCGCACGAGCCGCAGCCACTCGCCGCCCGCCGACCCGACGCCGCGCCGCCTCCGCGCTGCCACTGCCCCCCCTCAATATATTGGTCATGGTGTCACATGGTATGGAATGAACCTGCCATTGGCCAGTCGGGGTCAGCTGTCCCCACCATGGCCCTGCCCCTCCCAGACCGCCCCCCCGCCACGCGGCAGAGCGCGGGAAGCTGGAAAGGTAGCCGACCCCCACAGTGAGGAGAATTAACCCCTTCTCAGCCAAAACCAGCACATTCTCCACCCCTTATTCCATACCATTTACACCATGCCCAGGTCCCATATGATGCAATACAACCGTACCAACCACCACCCCTCCCCTTCCCATCCTTTAACATAATACACAGATATCATTCCCTTAGTTCATGGACCTTCCCTGTAAAACGTCCATTAAAATGTTCATTGAGTTCATCCAGTCCATGGCTCTGGGCTCCATCTGTTGTATCAGGCTTTCAGGGTGGCAGAGGTGGTGTGTGGCATTGGGTTGCTGCATACCGAGTCAGTCATCGTTCCATCCCTCCCTGCTGCATGGCTTGTTTCATAGTTGATCTTCCATGGGTTGGGAGGCTCGTACTCTGATATCATTGATACAACACAGAGGTGACACACAGTATTATATAGCAGTTCACATTGTGCCATTCAGTTCATTGACTGTTTTCACCCAAAATCAAATCCACTTGAGGCACACATTGGATTTCTCCATCCTCCCGCATCACCCACCAAGTGCACCCAGGTCCTCGAGCAAAAGCCATCCCACAAATGGGTTTGCCTTTGCCGGAGGCAGGAAGAACCCAGACTGTTTTGCCCAGCATACTTTTTGTGTGCACTACAGGGACTCTATCCCCTTCCACAGTATGTAGGATTTCTGACTGGGCAGGGCCAGCTCGCCTGGCAGATCCCCTTGTGTTGACTAACCACGTGGCTTTTGCTAAATGTGTGTCCCAGTGCTTGAATGTCCCACCCCCCCATTGCTCTCAGTGTAGTTTTTAACAGTCCATTGTACCGTTCAATTTTCCCAGAGGCTGGTGCGTGATAGGGGATGTGATACACCCACTCAATGCCATGCTCTTTGGCCCAGGTGTCTATGAGGCTATTTCGGAAATGAGTTCCGTTGTCTGACTCAATTCTCTCTGGGGTGCCATGTCGCCACAGGACTTGTTTCTCAAGACCCAGGATAGCATTCCGGGCAGTGGCGTGGGGGACAGGATATGTTTCCAGCCAGCCAGTCGTTGTTTCTACCATTGTAAGCACATGGCGCTTGCCTTGGCGGGTCTGTGGGAGTGTGATATAGTCAATTTGCCAGGCCTCCCCATATTTATATTTCAGCCATCGTCCCCCATACCACAGAGGCTTTACCCGCTTTGCTTGCTTGATTGCAGCCCATGTGCCACATTTGTGGATAACCTGTGCAATAACATCCATGGTCAAGTCCACCCCTTGATCACGAGTCCACCTGTATGTTGCATCTCTCCCTTGATGGCCTGAGGTGTCATGGGCCCACCGAGCTAGAAATAGTTCACCCTTATGCTGCCAGTCCAGATCCACCTCAGCCACTTCAATCTTGGCAGCCTGATCTACCTGCTGGTTGTTTTGATGTTCTTCAGCGGCCCGACTCTTGGGGATGTGAGCAGCCACATGACGTACCTTTACAACCAGTTTCTCTACCTGGGCAGCAATATCTTGCCACAGTGTGACAGCCCAGATGGGTTTGCCTCTGCGCTGCCAGTTGCTTTGCTTCCACTGCTGCAGCCAGCCCCACAGGGCATTTGCCACCATCCAGGAGTCAGTATAGAGATAGAGCACTGGCCACTTTTCCCGTTCAGCAATGTCTAAGGCCAGCTGGATGGCCTTTACCTCTGCAAACTGGCTCGATTCACCTTCTCCTTTCAGCAGTTTCTGCTACTTGTCGTGTAGGACTCCATACAGCAGCCTTCCATCTCCGGTGCTTTCCCACAAGGCGACAGGACCCATCAGTGAACAGGGCATACTGCTTCTCCTTTTCTGGCAGTGTGTTATACAGTGGGGCTTCTTCAGCACGTGTCACCTCCTCCTCTGGTGATAATCCAAAATCTTTGCCTTCTGGCCAGTCCATAATCGCTTCCAAGATTCCTGGGCGACTGGGGTTTCCTACTCGAGCCCGCTGGGTGATCAGTGCAACCCATTTACTCCACGTAGCATCAGTTGCATGGTGTGTAGAGGGGACCTTTCCTTTGAACATCCAGCCCAGCACTGGCAGTCGGGGTGCCAGGAGCAACTGTGCCTCAGTACCAACCACTTCTGAAGCAGCTTGAACCCCTTCATATGCTGCCAATATCTCTTTTTCAGTTGGAGTAGAGCGGGCTTCAGACCCTCTGTATCCCCGACTCCAAAACCCTAGGGGTCAACCCCGGGTCTCCCCATGTGCTTTCTGCCAGAGGCTCCAGGTAGGGCCATTCTCCCCGGCTGCAGTGTAGAGCACATGTTTTACATCTTGTCCTGCCCGGACTGGCCCAAGAGCTACTGCATGATCTATTTCTCATTTAATCTGTTCAAAGGCTTGTCGTTGCTCAGGGCCCCATTTAAAATAATTCTTTTTCTGGGTCACTTGATAGAGAGGGCTTACGATCAGACTGTAATTGGGAATATGCATTCTCCAAAAACCCACAACGCCCAAGAGAGCTTGTGTTTCCTTTTTGCTAGTTGGTGGCGACATGGCTGCTATTTTGTTGATCACATCCATTGGAATCTGACGACGACCATCTTGCCATTTGATTCCTAAGAACTGGATTTCTCGTGCAGGTCCCTTCACCTTACTTTGTTTTATGGCAAAACCAGCTTTCAGAAGGATTGGGACAATTTTCTCTCCTTTCTCAAAAACTTCTTCCGCTGTGTTGCCCCACACAATGATGTCATCAATGTATTGAAGGTGTTCTGGAGCTTCTCCCTGTTCCAGTACAGTCTGAATCAGTCCATGGCAAATGGTAGGACTGTGTTTCCACCCCTGGGGCAGTCGATTCCAGGTGTACTGGACGCCCCTCCATGTGAAAGCAAACTGTGGCCTGCACTCTGCTGCCAGAGGGACTGAGAAGAATGCATTAGCGATATCAATTGTGGCATACCGCTTGGCTGCCTTGGACTCCAGTTCGTATTGAAGTTCTAGCATGTCTGGCACAGCAGCACTCAACGGTGGAGTGACTTCATTCAGGCCACAATAGTCTACTGTTAGTCTCCACTCTCCATTAGACTTCCGGACTGGCCATATGGGACTGTTAAAGGGTGAGTGGGTCTTACTGATGACTCCTTGGCTCCTCAGTTGGTGAATGAGATCATGGATGGGGATCAGAGAGTCTCTGTTGGTGCGATACTGCCTCCGGTGCACTGTTGTGGTGGCGATTGCCACCTGTTGTTCTTTGACCTTCAGCAACCCCACCACAGAAGGGTCCTTTGAGAGACCGGGCAAGGTAGACAGCTGTTCAGTTTCCTCCGTCTCCAAGGCAGCTACACCAAAAGCCCACGTGTAACCTTTTGGGTCCTTGAAATACCCTCTCCTGAGGTAGTCTATGCCAAGGATGCACGGAGCCTCTGGGCCAGTCACAATGGGGTGCTTCTGCCACTCATTGCCGGTTAGGCTCACTTTGGCCTCCAATACAGTTAGCTCTTGGGATCCCCCTGTCACTCCAGCAATGCTGATGGGTTCTGCCCCTAAATACTTTGATGGCATTAAGGTGCACTGTGCGCCGGTGTCCACTAAAGCTTTATACTCCTGTGGGTCAGACGTGCCAGGCCATCGGATCCACACAGTCCTGTAAGCCCGGTTATCCCTTTCCTCCACCCGGCTGGAGGCAGGGCCCCTCTAGTCCTGATCATGGCAGTCACAACTCACTTCCTGTAAATGTGAATCAGGAGTCCCTCTATTACACTTAGAAATAAAATCAGCGCTTCTACTCCTCTGTCTGGGGACTTGCTCGCTGGAAACTGGAGCAGCAGCTTTCCTGGAGGAGCCTCCCTGAGTGACTGTTCTTCCTTGCAGTTCACGCACTCGTGCCTGTAGGGTTGAGGTAGGCTTGCCATCCCACCTCCTCATGTCCTCTCTGTGGTCACGCAGGTAGAACCATAGGGTGGCCCGTGGTGTGTATCCCCTTCTTTGAGCCAAAGGACACTTATTCCTAACAGCTGAGACACTGCCCTGTCGAGGTGGGGAGTAGGACAGATCTTCTTTGAGTTGCTGGACCTCTTGGGATAGTTTCTCCACAGCAGAGACAAGCGAGGAAGAGATATTTGTGTCATAATCCCGGAGTCTATCTATCACCTCTGCCACCGTTGGTGTCTCGTCATCTTTCCAGGACATCACTGCCAATGAGTTTGCATGCGAAGATGGTGCGCTCCGTACACACTTCCGCCACATGGGTCGTATTCACTCGGCTTCATCTGGATCTTTGGATGACCGTTGATCATCCAGGTCACCATAAATCACCTCAAACACAGCTAATTCCCTTAGATACTGGATGCCTTTCTCCATAGTTGTCCATTTTCCTGGGCGATATGTAACATCTTCTTTACAGGGACACCTTTCCTTCACTCCAGACAGGAGTCGCCTCCAGAGGCTGAGGGCTTGTGGTTTTTTCCAATTGCTTTGTCAACGCCCCCTTCCCCAGAAAGGGATCCCAGTTGTTTGGCTTCTTTTCCCTCTAGTTCCAGGCTACTGGCCCCATTATCCCAGCATCGGAGCAGCCAGGTGACAATGTGCTCACCTGAACGAGGGCTATAATCTTTTTGCATATCTCACAACTCGCTTAAGGACAGGGATCGGGTGGTCTCTATTTCATTTATTACTTCTCCTTCCTCTCCCCGCGATGGCCCTGGTTCTTCATCATCCCGTTCTAAACGAGTTGATGTCCGCTTCCAATATTTCGTCTTGTGTATGGGGGCAACTGATACTGCTACGGGTTTATTTTCTGAGCCAGCTCCGGTACTTGTCACGGGGGTTTGAGTGGCTGCAGTGCCTGTCCTCAGGGCTGGAGTGACTACAGTGCCAGTCACTTTGCATTTCAATCCAGAGACCTTCTCTTCCCCCTGGGGGCACTGAATACTGTTGAGCAGGGCTCGGTATGCATGGGCCAGGCCCCAGCATGTTGCAGTGATCTGTGTCTCTCTGGAGTTCCCAGCATAACAACATACTTTCTCCAAATATTCTACTAGTTTTTCAGGATTCTGCACTTGTTCGGGGGTGAAACTCCAAAACACTGGGGGTGCCCACTGCCCTAGGTATTTGCCCATGCTATCCCACATGCCCTGCCACTCATAACTATCAAGCCTCGGGGCAGATTTCTGGGTGATATTCTTAAGTTGCTTAGTCAAAACCAAAACAACATGCCCAAAATCTAACAATAAGTGCACCTTAACCACCCAAGGATGTTCAAGATACAACAACCTTTTTGTAACAAAGGCACAGGCATCATAGAACAAAGTTGCAAAGGTACTATTCTGTATTTCCTCCATATAAAATCTCTCAGAGGAGGAGGTATAATTGCTAATTGCCTCAACAAGGTGGTATCCAAAGTACAGTAACGGTTTCAGGAAAAACCCCAAATACCAGATAAAGCTGAAAACGAGTGTTTGTATAACCAATCTCATAGGCAAAACATTACTAATCACAGCAGAACACAGCAGACTCAACAAACCAACACCAATCTTTAACACCAACTGCAAAAAGGACAACATGGTGCTGTGACCAGCAGCTGTTGTTATCTCCAACCCTTGAGCCCCACATTGGGCGCCAAAAAGACTGTCATGGTTTAGCGGCAGCTCAGCCCCACACAGCTGCTCGCTCACTGCCCCACCGGTAGATGGGGGAGAGAATCAGAAGGGTAACGCTCGTGGGTTGGGATAAGAACAGTTTAATAATTAAAATTAAAAGAAACGACAGTAGAAATGCAATGTAAAGGAGAACAACGAGAGGCGCAAAGCCCCGGGGGAGGGGGAAGGGAGGGGAGGGGAGAGGGGGAACGAACCGCCAAAACAAACCACACATGCCACAGCCACCCGACGCCGCGCTGCCATTGCCCCCCCCCAATATACTGGTCATGGTGTCACATGGTACGGAACGAACCTGCCATTGGCCAGTCGGGGCCAGCCGTCCCCACCATGGCTCCGCCCCTCCCAGCCCCCCCCCCCCCCCACCACGCGGCAGAGCGCGGGAAGCTGGAAAGGCAGCCGCCCCCCCACGGTGAGGAGAATTAACCCCTTCTCAGCCAAAACCAGCACACCACATATCCTGGCTCAACATAGTAATTAGCAATTCCAACTAAATATTTCTGACTTTAAGCACTAGTTTTCCAAGGGAGACACAGCATAGATTATCTAGTCCTGCTGATTGAAATGTGTTAGATCTCAGATTGATGCCCAGCTTAACCAAGCTGTTCCCACTGGCCCAATGCCTGTCTTTCTTTCTGAGCTGGCATCCTTTTTCCATCCCTCTGGCTGCAGCTCAGGTTCCCAGAGCAGTTTAGGTGAATGCATGAGCCCTTCGATCTGAAACCCAGCAAAACCAGGACATCTGCGCCTGCCGTGACCCAGCTGGTCCACCTGCCAGCGAGGTTTGCCTCTCCGGTGATTTCTAGGTAATCTGAAGCAAAATAAGGCACCAGCTTCCCTTCCCTTTGTTGAACAGATTTTCACTGAAGTCCGAACTCTCTGACTCTTCTCCCATTGGCATTGCTGAGTTTCTGGGTGAAGAAGCCATAGCTCTCTGGGGTTTCTAGAGTCCACAGGACATCATATGCAGATGTTGGGTGGATGTGTTGGAACCTGAAATTTTCCCTGGGCAGAGGGGAGATCCAGCGGAGCCCCACAGGAGCAGGGCCATCACTATTGGGAGAACTGGGGAATATTGGGGTTGTTTCTTAGCTCCTTGAGCTAAGCCCTTTTGCACGATGGTGCTTTGATAGACGCATTCTGCTGGCAGCAGCCCTCACTGTAATGATGCCCACATCTCTGGGAGGTGCAGGCAGGTGCAGTCCCTCCAGTATTTTTATATTAGGCACCCTCCTGCTCCTGGAATAGATTTCTAGACAAAACTGGCTTATGATGCAATTAAGACTGAGAATATGAATCAGTGATTTAAGGGAATAAAAGCAAAGCTAGTGAGGGAGGTGGCAGTGATCCCACGCCAAGCTCTGCTCACTGTTAAGACAGAGTAAACTGTATAGAGACAGCAATTAGATCTGAGCACCTTAACTCTGCCCTGGAGCTGTGCCAGGCAATGAAGACCACTGGGCTATAGCAGCATGATGAGAAAAGCCGTGCTGTAACCTTGCAGTTCATGTCAATGCAGTTAAGGTACATTGCGGGTACCATGGCAACCTGCACTGGCCACAGGCTTGTGCAGACTCCAGATCTCGGAGTCTCAGATGCTGCGGGAACTGGCAGGCTTAGAGGTAGATGAGCTGGGAGTGCAATTGCACTGATGAAGCATCAGGAGGGGGCAACAGGCACCCTGTGTGGGTTGATCTCCTCTAGAGGTGGCTTTGCCTCCCCACTGATGTGGCTGCTTTTCTTATTCAGGCGTGGCTGTTAAGTGTTTGAGGATAAATAGTTCAGAGCACTGGACCAGAACAGCCCTAAATTGATTGATAAGATGATGGGAGAGATGAAGCAGCATGGGCAGGTCAAAGACCAAGAGCGAGTGGCTTGTAGCATGGAGAATGCCCATGTGCTCCCCACTGGCAATAGTCTGGCAATTTCCCCCATGACATTAGGAGAGGTGTTCAGGGTGGTGGAAGTATCTCTGCTGTGCCTGAAGGAAGGTGTCTGAGGTCTCCGGTTGTATCAGGATACAGCCAGAAGAAGACAGAGGAGCACAACTGCCAAAGCCGAGCAATTAGCATCAAGAGCTTGCAGTTCTCGCACTCTTCCAGATTGCCAGCACAGCCCCGAGGAGCCAGCTTGGCAGAGTCCTGATCTACAGAAGCAGTGACTGTGCATCTTGGTTTCAGCATTGAGTTTAATGAGGCTGAGTACACTCATCCAGGGCTGGAGGTCCCATTGCCTGGGACTGGGGGACCCCCTGCTCCCTGTTGGCCCAAGACTACTTGGTCCCGGTCAGGGCACAGCAAACAAAAGCTTAGCATCTGCAAAGGTTGCTCCTTCTCCTGGGGAACTTCCTAATGAGACACTGAAAGGCTGTTGCTTTTCGGAGCAGATGTTCACTGGGAGCTTTTTTTCAGCCAAGGAATTGCTGAAGTTGTTTTACACAGCCCTGCTCAGGGACATGGCGGTTAAATGCAGGAAGGTTCCTGTATGCAATTTACTCACTGGTCTCAGCCAGCACAGGGTGGAAGTTAGCTCTTTTTGTAAAATAAAAATAATAATAATAAAAAAAGGTGGAAGACATGTTCCTTGGCATTTCTATGCTTATTTGTGGGTCCTTGCTGGAGATGACACCAGCTCCAATCCTGGGCTGAAAACTTCCCCAGGTTCTCAACCCTGCACCTCTAGGTTCAGTGGAGATGGATGCTGGAACTGGCAGTTTTGGTGAGATTGTGCCACAAACTGTGGCACCAAGCCTAGTTAAAAGCATGAGCTTCCTCACCATGGGCCTTAGAGGCGCTGCTGTGAAGGAAAGATTCATTGAATTGTGCATAGGCTGATCAGTTGTTTTGCAAAAGCTGGCAAATTGTCCTGAAGGGTTGGATGTGGCTGTTGTCCAATATGCCAGCTGTTCAGTGAAAACTGAGTTGTTGCCCTGGCCTTAGAGCCCAGATTGCAAGTCAGAGAGTGGAAGAGGGTGAAATACATTTATGTAATCTTGGATACAAGATGCCTGGGGAGCTTTGGAGCTGGGTTATCTCCACGTGGTCAAAGCTGTAGGCATGAAGAAGAAAAGTGATGTGCAAGACGTGGATCATATTTGCTTATTCCTAGCTTGAAGTTACACTGAGCTGGTTTTATGCTGCCTAAGCCCTTCCATCTGCCCTTTATTCCTTTCTTTCCCAAATAATAGACTCTAGAGGCATCTCAGTTCTTTCACGTCAGAGCCAGAATCTGAATTAATAATGTGCTAAGAAAATAAAGATAGTTCAACAGACTTTAAATCAAGTACAGCATGTTAAAGAGTTCAAACAAATCATATTACTTTGTGTGCAGTTTTAGGGCTAGCAGAAATAAATCTCCCAGCAATTTACTGATGGTGACAAATTCTTTCAGAAAGAGCCTGCCCAGGGAATGCTTCTCTTTATCACTAGACTCTCTGTGTGAATTATCTAGGACCAGATTAACATGTCCCAGTGAAGGTGTCAACACAATTTGTGTCCCCAAGCCTCCATGTCACCTGGGCTGACACATCATTTGAATATATCTGTTGAAAACCATGTTGCTTTTCAGATGCTCCTCCCTTTGCCATTGTTTGGGCTTGGGTTTGACAGAACCATTTCCAGATCCAGGCAGATGGGTGTCCCCGGGTGGAGGAAGATGGGCCAAGGACGAAGCCTGTCTTAGACTGGACACAATCTACTTGTGTAGGCCCATGGCAAGAAAAGAGCAACCAGAAAGCTGCAGGGTTGGTGGCTCGGTTGCTGCCAATGCATGTCTGACGGAGCCAGTCACCAGGGCTGTCCTCATGTGGCTGGTGGGACCAAGAGCCTGGGCCCTGGTTGATGTTGCTGTGCCCATGCCCTCCAGTGCTCTTCCTGCCTCTACACAGCCAAGACTCAAGGCAGGACTGATGGCAGGGCTGGAGCAGGAGACACCCCTGAAACACTCCAGAGTGCAATCGGGCAGGGAGCAGCTTTGCATTCATTCTTCTTTGTTTACCAGCAGGTCTATCAGAAACCTACCCTGCCTCAACTAGAAAATGGCTGGTTTTGACTGAAGGTTGTAGGAATTTGTTTCAGAGGTTGATTGTCCGCAGCTGTGGGTGCATTCCCCCTCTGTTGGTCTCGCTTCAGCTCCTAGTTCCCCCTGTTAGTGGGCTGTCTGAAGAGACCTCAGGAGTCTTCTCCTTGGGACTCAAGGTCTGGATTTCTTCCTTATGTTGTCTGTGTTGCCTGGCCCCTGTAAACTATTGCTGCAGGACCTCTTTCCCCTTCTCAGCCTCCTCTGGACATCTTCCAGCCTCTCAGCCTCCACCCGCTGTTCACATCCCAGCCCAAGACAGACTCCCCAGGCAGGGACCCCTTGCCCTGGCCACCTCTGAGAGGAGGGCAGGGAGATATGGGGACAGTTTGGGGCAGCTCTCTGTGCTGCTTTAACTGGTGTCTGAGTAGAAACAGGAAGGTAAACCCCATCTGCATGAATGAGTTGGGCTGCAAGGCGTGAACTCTTCTGCAGCTTGAAGATGCCTGTTCAGGGGGGGTGGTGGAGAGCATGTGTGCATCCATGGTTGTGACAACCGGGGACAGGGAGACCCTGGAGCTCTGTTGAGAGCTGCCCAGGTTCCTGCATATCTGGACTGCAGACCTGCAGTTAGCTGAGGGAACCCAGCAGAGACCTCCAGGGAGCAAAATTCATCCTTCATCTGCTTCAGAGCCTAGCCACGGGGGTCTCAAGCTGGGCACTGTGTGCCTGCCCAGATACCTCTATTTACTCAGCAGCTACACTCCAGCTTAACAGGGAGGAAGGAAGAGAAGTTAATTTATTACTGCAAATGACTTTGAAGTAATTAATTGATCTTGTTAAAGACAAGGGATAATTCCACAGCTGTATAATCCCAGCAGAAAGATACTTCTTGTCTCCTGACAAGGCAGCTTTGATAGAGCTATTTCACTAACACACACTGAAGTCAGGAAGGGGACATTTTATTTAATGATTCACACTAGAGTGAAGCAGGCATGCTCCCTCTCTGCCCCCCAGCACAGCAGTAGCCGGGTGTTTCACGTCAGCCCTGTGGTGCCAGCCCAATTCCTTGTCCTGCCTGCAGGCACGTGAGGGGTCTCAGCCTGTGCCACGCAGGCAGGAAAGGTCCCTGGTGACCAGCAGGTCTGGGCATCTCTGTATGGACCTGGTTGGGACAAAAATGGAACTGGGAATGAGAAGGTCCCTGACCATCCGATGAGGGGAAGGAGCATGAAAGCAACCTCCCATCTCAGGAGGAGCAGAGCTGGTATTTCAAGGACTTTAGCAGATCCATTGTGCAACGTGGCACATGCAACAGGGCTCCTGCAGCTCTGTCTTCCTCAGCAGTCACATGTGCTAGATTTGGGGTAAAAAGATCAGGTCCTCCCTCATTTTCCTGTCCGTTGTAGAGTCAGGGTTGCCTGGTGGCTTCTGTTGTAAAATCATATATTGATTGCTTGTCACTCTGCCCAGCTCTACCTGTTTACAAGAGCTTGCTGTGGAACTACCACAGGGCATGTATTTTCCTTCAAAATAAATAAAAAAAAAAAAACTGGCTTAAATGAAATTGGAGGAATGCTTCTTGTTGCAAATAAAACCTCTGTCTTTTAGAATAGAACCTGAAACAAAAGATAGTGATGATTACCTTTTCACTGGCCCACATTTGTCCATGGGAAGAAAATGTCAGTTCATACATCTGGCGAGATGAGACTGAAACCAGCAACAAATTCCTCCAGAACCCCTATCTGTCCTCACCCCCTGTCCTGGGAGGGTGATTCTTCAGCTCACCTGGAGCTTGAATCCACCATAGCAATGTGAAGGGGTTTCACAGTCCTATAGTCCAAGCAGGGTTGGATGCAGCATGTGGAACATCAAGGCCAAATGTGGAAAAAGGAAAATAAGCAGAGATATTGAACAGCTGCCCTGGCATAGGAAGAAAGAGTGAGTGATTTTGCCATTAATTGCTGTATCATAATGCTGTTGCAGAAGGGGATCTAATTAAAGTCACTGAGACGACCTTCTGTCTGGCAATTCCCAGCTTTCAAGCGGCTTGACCTTGCAACATCAATAAGGTTCCTTAGCTGTGGATTTGGGGACTTAATCCAGCAGCTGCCAATTACCTGGCCAACCCCTTGGCGTTGCTGTTTGGTGAGGACAGCAGAGTCGCTTCTCTGGACGTGTGGGAAGTGCTTCTTTGGCTTTGGCTATGCTGAGTCCAAGGGATCTTTTCCCCCAAGGAGGAGCTGTTTCAAGAGACAGCAACTGTTTGCTTAAAGCCTGGTCTTTGTCTGGTGGCAGCTCCAAATTTGCATTCCAGCTTCAGGTTGTGCACTTACGCTGGCCCCATGAGCCCTTGTGCTCTTTCTTTCTCTTGGTTACTGGCAGTGGAAGAGAATTATAATGACCAAGCTGGATAAACATAGGTGATCGAGTAGCAGATCTTGATAGTCCATCATCAACAGTCTGCTGACTAATGCCAGCCATCAAAGCCACAGCAACTGGTGACACATCCATCCTGGATTTTCTTAAGACTAACTATGTCTGTTAGGCAGAACTTGTGACAGCAGCAGCCTCTGGGAGCAGAGAGGAGTGACCTTTGAGATGCTTCTGTCTCACCCGATACAAACAGGCAGGGAATGTGCAGGCTTGGGGCCCGGGGCAGCTGGTCTTACTACCTCTGCTTTGCACTGTGCTTGCCTGTTCACCCTCCAAGATTTGGCCTAGGAAGCACATCCCCCTGCCCTTTCCCTGGCATGACTTGGTCCTCTCCAGGGCTGACCGTGACTGTAGCAGTCCCTGGCTGCAGAGGACTCAGAGGTGACACTGTCATGAACTCTACAGGTGCTGGAGTATCTGAAGGACCATGATTCCTCCTTTCTCCTCTCCTCTCTGTAATGGTTAAGGGAGCTCTTGGTAGCTGCTGAGGCCAGGGAGAGGTCACAACACTTGCAGATATCAAAGAACAGGTCAACTATAAAGCATCATTCATGTTATCCGTAATAGCTTTGCAAAGCTGAACTTGGCTCGCTGGAAAGAGTAATGAGGTGCAATTCTCTGCTTGATCAGCTGCCATTATGGAGGAGTCAGCTCCTCCCCAGTGCTCTGGATGAGTGCGGGAAAGGACACGCTCTTCCCTCATTGTCACCCAAGCATGCTGAGAAATGTGACCCCAGCCCACGGAAGGAAGGTTCAGGTCAGCACTCTACTTTCCAGGAAAGGGGATGGGAGCGTGCCACCAGCCCTGCTGGTCTCAGGGGATTGAGAAAGGGAGTTGGTGCATCTGACCTGGCTCCATCCTTACCGCCTTAGCAGCCTGCAGCAGCTCAGCATGTTGCCTTCAGACCAGGGAGAGGCCAGAAGCTTTCCGGAGTTGTCCAGCCCTTTTGAAGCAGCAGCAGCAGCAGCAGCACTTGCTGCAATCCAGTCTCACAATGTCAGAAGTTAATTTTTGTTAATTGCCATTGGCAGTCAAATTAAAATCTTTAATCAGTAAAACCTGCATGAATAAATAATGGTTTTCACTGAGCCATGGGCAACTATTTTTGCCTTGAACCAAAGCATCCAAGTGTGTGTTTGTAGTCACTGTCCTCAAAGACAAAAACAGTCATTCCATGCCACAGGGTTTTACCCAGTGCAACCACTGCAGTATTTTACAATATCACTTTGTCAGCACTAAGTGCTTAGATCCCTTTCTGAGATTTATTGCATTTCATAGGTGAATAGATTTTTGATTAGAGAAACACTCTGCTTTTTTCTTTCAAAAGTGCTTGGCCAAGCGGTGAGATAATGCAAAAGCTGAACCTCATTTAATTATCAATTCCTTTAAGTCCAGGCAGAACAAACTCCCTCGCTGTCTCCATAGCGCAATTAGTTTAGCATAATGTAAAGGCTGGACCGCCCCTCCTGGTGCTTAGCTGGGGCAGTGACTGTGCAGGCTGTGGTGCGGTATTAAATCCATGCTCTGAAGCACAGTCAGGATCGATATTTCTGAATGCCAGTGTCTTCTGTGTGCCTCAGGGAACTTGTGTCCTGAGTTTCCCTGAGGCTTATCCAGTTTTTTTGTTGCAAGAGGCAAAATTTTCAGCAGAAGGATATCCTCCAACTCTGAAACCCTTCCAAGAAGTGAGGGCAGAGTGGGAAGCTCCCCACATAGCAATTCCCCCAGGCACGTACTTTTTAACAGAGACTTAAGGAGGGGGGAGGAATCTCAGTACAAAAGTATTAGAGCAGTTGGAGTGAGGCTTCCAGCACAGACAGGGCTCCTCTCTCTGCTCAGGGACAGAGGACGAGGGTACCGTGCTGGGAAGGGCAAGGATCAGTGCAGTGCAGTAAATAAAAGTAGGAGAAAAGAGGACTCTCTGCTCTCAAAGCCTAGGACACATCCTCGTGTGCGTGCAGGCTGGTCGGGTGCCCGCGCTCGTGGGCTCAGCTGTGCTGGGGGCTGCGGGAGATGTGCCAGTGGTGTGAAGGGGTGCCCAGGGGTGCAGGGGGGTGGGGAAGCTCTGCACCTTTCAAAGCTTGGTGGGCCACGGCCCACAAGTGGACTCTGAATGCTCCAGTGTTGCTCTTCTCTTCATGGGGCTTTTTCCACCTCCTTTGGCACTAGGCAGAGGAGCCCCCAGGCAGCAGCTCCCAGGATGATGTTTTTCTTAGGCTAGGTGTAGACATGGTGGCATTGCCCGCTCTTGGTTTCCTAGGCTCTAACACCTGGTTGCAGCAGTGCAGCCCTTTCTGGTGTGCAGGCGAGCGCGCACACACTACGCTGGCCCTCAGCTGCAGTTCACAATGTGGTGTGCACTGGTTTTACATCCTGGTTAAGATAGTTCATTACTGTGTTTTTTTATTTTTTTAAGGTTAATTTTTAAAAATATTTCCCACCTGTATGGAGTGTAGGTGGCCAGCTCAAGCAGTGATACAGCTGAAATCTTTATCTCCATGCAATCAGCTTACACATACACCCATCCAGCTGCCTGCAGGTGTCCTGGGAGACATGGGAGAGATATCCTGCATATGCTACAGGTCTTGCTCTGTGTCCTGTAGGGCTGGTATCCTGCCTATACTGGACCTGGGATCCTGTGTACACTATGGCTTGACTACTAAGGGATGCATGGGTGACTTGCCCAGAATCATTGCTCTTGGGGTACCTGCACATGTAGTCACTGAAGCCATCTTGTGCCTATACTGCTGCCAGTTCCTTAAAGGAGGGGAGAGCTGCTCTCCCCACACAGACCCCAGAGCTGGGGGATGCCAGCACAAGGTCTGTTCCTTTGGTCAGGAAGCCTTGCTCTGATGGGCTCTTTGCCTCCAGTGCTGGAAACTTCTGGGCTGGAGGAAACCTGCTTGGCCTCTGCAAGATGCCACCAGGCAGAACAGTAAAAGTTGCTGCCACTTTTGCAGCAAGGAGTGACACACACACACACACACACACACACACCCCCATGCCTGGTGTGGTTTTGTGCTCCGCGGGGAAGACTCCAGAGCAACCCAGGTTGCAATAGTGAGGGTCTTCACTGCACTCAGGCTTTGCTGCTGCTGACAGATACTCTGTTCCCTGTGCTTTTGGGAAGGCATGGACTGCTGGGCACCTGCATACTCAGCACTCTCCCTGCTCCTGGCTCTTGCTCAGTGCGAAGAAACCAGTCGGTGTCACAGATGTAGTCTGCTCTGCTGGAGACAATCCCAGCAAGGGAAATCCTGTCCAACACATAACATGGCTCAGCTCATGGAGAGCCCTCAGCTGAAGTAATTGTGTTTGCACAACCAACCTTCATCAGTTTAAATGAGATAAAATCAGCAGGAGCTCATTGAGATGCAGCCACAGTCAGACACCATGGAGCAGAGCTGCTGTCACAGTCTGACACAGGAGCTGCAGGACAGAGGGTGCCCCAGGGCACGGGATGGGCCTTTCTGGGCTGGTGCAGGGTGCTGGCTGCAGCCTGGGTCTCCACGGCAGCTCTGTGCATTGCACCCAGCTGGCTTCTGAGAGAGGGGGAAGGCAGGGGAGGCACTGAGGACTTAGTCAGGCTTAGGAATCAGGCTTAGGAATGGTGGTAGCAAAGGCTGGAGCAGAACTCTTCCCAGAAAGCATGCAGACTGCCAGGACACCTGGAGAGGGGCTGGTTTGTGCTCCCTTGTCTTCACAACCTAACAGCCTAGGGCAAAGGGTGACTGGGAAAGACACAGTCGCTCGGAAAGGGATGGGGCAAATGAACCATGGAGAAGTCCACAGAAATTTGGGTCTGAAAATCAAGCAACAGCTGGAAATGATGAAAACTCATGCCATCATCTCAGGGACCAGCTGCTATCGTGAATTTAGACACTGCTGGTGTGTGACCAGCTCAGAGGTCTCATCCTGGCTGGGAGCTGTGATGTTCAGGATGTGGCAAGATTACTTGGCTGATCATGGTACATGAGACACTTGAAAATCATGGCTGTGGGGCCAAAGCGGGGGTTAGACAGGGCTTGACTGGGTTGGACTAGACTGCATTGAGCTAGGCTGGGCTGGAATGGACTGGGATGAGTTGGGGTGGGGTGGACTGCATGGAGGATGCTCTGCCAGTGGGTACCCATCAGCAGGGGGCTCCGAGGATCCTCAGCACGAGCAGGTCCTGTGTCTTGCAGGGGACACAGCTCCACAAACAGTGGAACCACTGAGACAAAAGGTTCCCATGGCACTTCCATGAGTGGATGTGAAGGTGGCTTTCAGGAACTGTTCATTCACGCGCTCCCAGTCCTGCCAGAGGACAGGTGACTAGCAAAGCAACATTAATTTTGCAGGGAGGCCACTAATGTGTCCTGTCTCCCCTTTGCCCCAGGCAGTGAGCGTTCCCTGCCCTGATTAAGTATGAGAATGCTCTCTGTAGGCACCTTTCAGAAAAAAACATTTCAATTAGCAGCTCAGATGGATTGTGCAGGAAATTGGGTCGTTATTTCCGGATATTTACAGTGATTCACCTCATTGTAGGAAGGGGGCATGCTGCGCTGTGCTGAAGGGGCTGGTGATCACAATTATGCTCCTCTGGTACCTTTACACACAGAGGAGTTTGATGTTATGGTTTGGTGATGAATTTTTGCACTGGGGAAATTGCTGAAATTGTGAAGAGGAAGCAACATGGGGAGGGACTGCATCAGCTCCCAGCAGCTACATGCAACCTTGACATCTACTCCACCCTTCTAGGTGCTTCCAACAGACAGTTGGAGTCTCTTCTGTCCCCTCCTGAGCACCTGGATGAGAAGGGATGAGTCCATTTTTCTCCAGAGCAGGTAGCAGTGGGTGTCCCCCCGGTTTCCCTCACATGAAGTCTCCTCCTCCTCCTACCTGCCTCCATCCCCTTGGGGCTCCTGTACGCCAGGACCTAAGCTCTCTTCTGTTCCCTCTTTCATGGGGATTTGCGTGTGCAATGATCTGCTGCTCAGCAGGTGCCATGAGCCATACGTGGCCAAAGCAGTGATGGATAAAGGGAGAAAGTGTGCTAAAAGGGGCATCCTGCTCCCAGGGCTTGACCTGAAAATGTTCCTCGAATGGCTGGGAATGGCCAAATCCTCTTGCTGGGGCCCTGGGAGGAGCTCAGACAGCCAGGCTGTGCCAAGAGCTCGGGGATTTTCATGGTGCGACCAAGTAAATTTATTTGCAGGTCATTTTTCACTTGCTGACCTCCCCCTGGCAGGGCCCTGGACCCTGCTATTGCTGCATCTTTTAGCTTTGAGGATGTGCCTTGAAGCTGGGTGTGGATAATGACCCTATGGTCAGTCTGTCCTGGTCATGGTGACCAACCATCTGGTGCTAGTTCTTCTTCCAAATTGCATCTCAGCCCAGGCTGCAAAGCTCCTGTTGTTTTTCTCCAGAGAGGAAAAATGCGTCCTTCGAGTTTGCTCACACAGATCTGGCTCACAGAGGTGGGGAGGGCATGCAGGTGGGGGGCAGCAGCAGGCAGAGCCAGTGACACACGCTCATCCTCTGGGAGCTTGTGCGGGACTGCCGGGCAGCAAGGCTGTGCTGGGTTCCTGGTTCAGGTCCAGGCATGTAATCAGGTTCCTGGAGAGCTCCCAGAGCCTGGGCATGTTTCCCTGTGAGCTGGGTGTGACTCCATGCAAGCCTGGCAGCATTTTGCATCCCATAAAGCTGGATTGCTGCTTGAGCCTGGGGTGGGAAGGTGCACATGGGGCTGCAGTGAGATTTTTGTGGTCCCTTGAACATCTTTGTGGTCTGCCATGCTCCCAGCATCTCTTTGATGCGCAGTCCCTTGTCCTGGGAGCAGCAGGCAGTGGCCTGAATGGCAGGGGTGTGCCCTGGAGCATCTCAGGCTGCCAGGACTAGGGTTGTGGGTCTGGGAAAGACACAGGCACACTGTGGCCAGACAGGGGTCTTGGATGTCCTGGAGGGGCAGTGATGCTGGCACGTTGCCCTGGGGATTAGAGAGAGTTTTGGTGGGGGGAACACAGGATCCAGGAGCTGTAGCCTGGGGCTGAGCAGGTTCAGCCCCCAGCCCTATGCTCTCCCACAGTATGGCTTTCCCAGGCAGGCAGCTCACGAAACTTCTTTCATCTCCAATTGCTGTGCTCCACCTTTTATTATAATTGATTCTGCATTGCCATAGGAACCCACTCCAGCGTGAGTGAAGAGCAGCTGCCTTCCCTGTGCACTCTCCAGGAGAGAGGTGGCTGCTCCTTCCCTCAAGATGGCAAGTGATGGAGCCAGGAGCCCATGCCAGCCAGGTACCATCCATGCCCCATGCCCTCGCGAGTGCTCATCCTGCAGGGAGTAGAGCTGGGGAGTGCAAGGGTGGGTAGTTCCCTCTGTGCTCGGCTGCCAGGGACCCCCACCCCTCGTGCTGGTGGGCTCAGGAGATGGGGCTAGCTTTGTTTGTCTGGTGCTGGGGATTAGTGTATCTTCTGACAGCTGTTGTCAAGTCTGGATGGAGAGGGCAGGAGGCTGGGCTTTGGGGGTGGGATGGTCGGGAGCAACCTTTCTGGGGGGGTTACCTTCTTCCTGGGTGGCTTGGTTTGGCAGTGGTAGGTTTTCCATGTGCTCTGGGATGACCAAGGAGAGGTGGCATGTGATGGGTGTGCTGCTGTGCCCTGCACTTGGCCAAGCTTCCCGTGCCCCCCAGGGGGACCAGGGATCACAGAGCCTGGAACTGGGGGTGGGGGCAAGCATCTCTGCTTAGCTGGGGCTGAGCTAAACCTCCCCCTTGGCTGAAGGGTTGCCCCTCTTCAATTGCATCAAAGCAGATGGGACATCCCTCACACTCAGGGTCCCACGCTCCTGCCCTGGCCTGGTCTGCTCAGTCCTCCCCTCTATGTCCAGGGTATGCTCATCTTCCTCTACTGCTGGGCTCAGCTGCAATGCGTGCCTGCACGGGACTGGAGAAGCAGTGGTGGAGGAGGTGGCCTTCCCATTAGCCATGGGCTGGTTTAGCAGAAGACTGGCCAAGCTCTTACACCAGGGTTTGGGGTACAGACGTGTTGGGCTGGGCTGGAGTCCCAGCCTGTCCTTGTGGTGGTAGGTGCTTGAAGAGAGGTGTTGTGAGCAGGCTTTAGAGCATGAGGGGACCTCTGGATACATCAGACCAACTGGGAAATCCTGCTGAGATTTGGGCTCCTCCTTGGGCATAGGAGCTGGGAGCTGGTCCAGACTCATGGCAGGATGTCTCCTGGACCCCATATGTCCTTGTCTGTCCATATGCTGAGCCCTCGCAGGGCCATGTGATGGAGAGGGGCTGAGATGGAAGAGGTTCATGGAGGAGCCCCCAGGATCCTGCTGTAGGTAACAAGCATTAGCAGACTCCCTAGCCTGGGCTCCCTAGCCCAGACGTGGGCTGTGGTACCTCAGTAGACACTGGCACTGCCTGTCCCTGGGCAGCTGCCTGGTGTTTGCCTGTGCGGCCAGGGTGAGATGCATCCCGTAGGTGGTCCAGACACAGCCAGGCTGAAGGCAGAGAAGGGGGGGTGGGGGGGTGGGGGGGTGGGTGTGTCTCAGCATCCCTTCTGGGGCACAGTGTTATCTGTACTACGTATGTACCCACCAGGAGGGTCCCTCCCTGCAGGGGACGTTCGGTGGAGGGTGCTGGGGTTAGGGAGGTTGCACACACTGCTCTCCCAGCAATCTGGATTCCTGAAATGGGACACAGCTTTGTCCCTGCTGAGCCTCGCTGTCTGCTGAGGAAGGACAGCCCCTGTGTAAGCCCTGCAGCAACAAGTGCAGCAGTTGGTGGCAAAGACAGGAGCAGATTTCCAGGGACAGCACAGCAATTTGGCTTTAGGATGCATAGGAAGGGAAAACAAATATATCTGGATAGTCCCAGCCCTGTTTGCTCACAGGTCCAGGGTGCATCCCATAAAGGAGCTGGAGAACAAAGCCCTGTGTCCTCAGCATCTTCCAGCTAGGAGGTTCACAACGTGCTTTAATATGGGGCAGAAACACCTCTGAGGACACAGTGCAGCTCTTCACTCCAGGGATCTGCATCCCGTTGGAAGATCAGCTTCCCCTGGCTGAGCCTCTGGTCGTGCTTACACTGGCAGCCATGCAGTAACCCAGGGGGATTCGCTCATTTGACCCAGCAGCAGCATTTACTGAAAAAGGCAATGTAAACCCTGCCAAGAATTCAGCTGCTTCCCGAGCTCCATGTAGCAGTGCCAAGCACAAGGATGCACTTCCCAGAAAGGTGTCCAGCTGCCTCCATCCCAGCCGGGGCAAGCGGACCTGCCTCGGACAGACAGACCCTTTGCTTTGGAAGCGCAGAAGTGGATGGATGGAGGGAGCACCACAGCCCTGCTGCACTTGCAAGCCTTTTCCCATCTCTAAGGAGCTTAGGTTCTAGAAATCCTCCTGCTTAGGCAGGAACTTGTTTGCCTGCAATCCTCGCATGGGTGTTTGCTTTCGTATCTCCCTGGAGATCGCATCTGCTGTCTGGTTGCAACAGGCGGTTGTGCACCATGTGCAGCAATGCAATGAATGTTAACCAAGGGAAGCACACGGAGCCAGGTTCTGTGAGACCCCTGGCTCCCACAGAGCAGCAGATGTGCTCTCAGCCCTTTGCTGGAGCCCTGTGTTAGTGCTTGCGCTACACTGCTCCTCTGCCCTGCTCATTTTGGCCACAGAACCATCTTTGTTAGGCATTGCCAGGACCCTGGCTGCATCTGTCTTTTGAATTTTTCTCCTAGATGTCTCAGGTTTGTATGGGGAGCAACAATAGGGTTGTGCTTTTCAAAGTGGGATTAATTTAGCACCCTCCTAATGAATTTGCTCCAGTTCTTATTCTGTGTGAAGTAATTTTATTCTAGTCTCTACAAAAGCTTCATTTGAATTTGAGCCCCTCCTAGCTCTCTTCCATCCAAACTAGCGCTGCTTTCTCATTGTTATATAATTGCAAATGTCTATTTAAAAGTGTTAAGTTGGGTATATTTAAAAGTGTGTAAACTGAGTAATTCCCTAGTTGTTGGCCTGCATCCACGACACCTGTGTCGTGTCCTGTCATCTTCCAGTTTCACTCTTTGAGCAGATCGAGCCTTTCTGGTGCAATTCTGCTTTATTGTGCAAATCATGTTGGCCTTTTTTTAATTCTTGCTGATAAAATACACACCTTTCAGTGCCAGGCGTTGCAAAGCTGACTTAACCTCCCAGCACCTTGAGACAAATTTACCCATGACTTGGAGAGCTGCCTTATCACTTCGCCCCTGAATCCAGAGCTGGGCTCCCCACTCACTGTCCCCTGCGCAGCAGCCGCACAGAGCATGGACTGTGTGCTGGCGCAGGGGGAAGCACGGCTATGCCAGGGCTTCCAGCTTCATCTTTTATTTGCTGGTGAGAGTAACCTGTTGGAAGGAGGAACATATTTTTTTCTTTTTTGAGCAATGTTACTCCACTGTAAATTGGAAATAAGCAATACTCGAAATGTTCGTATCCAGAAATTGCTTTCTGGCTGACACAGACAACTTCCTCCAGCTGCTTTCCCTAATTAGTCTCTGTTTCTGCTTTGGACACTTCTTTGAATCATAGACTCATAGAATGGTTTGGGTTGGAAGGGACCTTTAGAGGCCATCTAGTCCAACCCCCTGCAGTGAGCAGGGACATCTTCCACTAGATCAAGTTGCTCAGAGCCCTGTCCAGCCTGATCTGGAATGTTTCCAGGGATGGGGCATCGACCACCTCTCTGGGCAACCTGGGCTGGTGTTTCACCACCCTCATTGGAAAAAAAGGTCTTCCTTGTATCTAGCCTAAATCTTCCCTCTTTTAGTTTAAAACCATTACCCTATCTTTCTTATAAGCACCCTTTAAGAATTGAACTGCTGCAATAAGGTTTCCCTGCAGCCTTCTCTTCTCCAGGTGCTTGTGCTTTCCCATCCACTAGCTATCTCTAGGTCTTGCCTCCTGGTCAAAAACCTGCAAGGACTTAAAAGGGTGGAATAAGCTGGTGCTAGCAGAAGTGTCTGGGTGCAGTCCAGAGAGCGGGCTGAGTCATGCCAGCGCTATGCAGCCCCATCCCCACTGAGATCCCATAACCTCCCTTCTCTGCCCACTCAGATTCTCAGTTTGGAGGTGTCTGCAGTGGGAAGGGTGAGGCCTCCACACCAGATGGCATCCTGCATCAGTAAACACTGCTCTGTACTTCTTTTGAAATAAATATCTCATTAGTTATTTGCCATTCCCAAATTAGCATTTAATTCGTGTTTCATACCCAGAAAAATTTCATCACAGTGCTGCTGAATTGTTGACAGTGATCCTCTTCCTTTGTGAGTTCTGTCCTTATTAAGCGATTTCCTTGCTCATGTATTCTTTTTAGTTACTAAGGGAACATGAATCTTAATAAAACTCAATCAAATGTTCCTTAAATAACAGCTGCCTTCATTTAACTGTCTTATCAGCTGTTTTTTGTTCTGCTCAAAATTCCCTGGAAATAAAGAGCTGATTCTTCACACGGTAATGAAAAAGCAACATAGCCCAAATGTGAGGGAAATCCTTTATCCTGAATACTATAGGATATAATACTAGGGATACTATTTAGCAGAAAATCTTGTGTTTTGTCCTGAAAGCGCCTGTTCCTCCCTGCACTTTTGATGTGAGTCAGTTGGGCACCTCCAGATACATGACTTGTGCTTGGGTCACTTATATTGTAGCAGGGCACTGAGAATCATGAAGGGGGATTTTCTTAACCCAGATGTGTCCATGGGAAGCATGAATCCCCCCTGAGCTGAGGAGTGCAGCAGTGCCCAGGCAAAACAATGCTTTCAAAGCCCAGGGCGTTCCCGAGGGCCGCCAGGGCACTAGGAGCTCTGCGAGGAGATGGAGCTGTGCCTGTTCCCAAAGACCTCGTGGAGAGGAGTGGGATGCTCTGTCCCATCAAGGGTCCTCCATGGGTGGGTATTCCTCCCCTAGGTAGTGCTGCATGGAGCCATCACCTGCTGGCTGGGGAGGGGAGACCCAAGTGATCTCTGCCCAGGTGGAAGCTTCTCCAGCTCAGTTCACTCAGCCCCATCCTCCTGCCCTCCCGATGTGGTACCCGTGCCATGGGAACCTTATTTGACTTACCCCTGCACCCCATGCTCAGTCGGGGGGAATATTGGGGGGGAGGGATAAACCTCAGCGTGATGGAAACTTGACAGTCTGAGGCGCTTCGGGATGGCGTCACACTACGGGTGGCCGATGTCCCCTTAACGCAATGCGGGATGTAGGTACAGGTTCCCTTTGGGGAACTGCACTGAATACTTCCCTGCAATAGCGTACCTATGACCAACCAGAACAAAGCTCCCCGCTCAGCCCCAAAGGACTTCTGGAGCCTCAGCAAGTAACGGGGAAACTGGTGTTAGCAGCAGTGCCAAGACAGCCATTTTGGGGTGGTCAGTGTTTGGGGGTTCAGAGATACCCTGGCCAAATATTGATGCAGGGATGCCAGCTCAGGGCTCACCACCCCCATGGGCGGGGGTGTTATGGTGGCCTTTTGTCCCAAGGGAGGGCAGGGGTGGATGCCTCAGTGCTGCACAGACCAAGAGAATGCCCCATGTCTGGTCTAGACATGAGAGATGTGTTTTGGAAGGGAGAGTACCGAATAACTGGGGTGAAAAGCCAGCAAGCAGATGTGTTCACCTTGTTGCTGCTCTTGCCCTTTATTTTTAAAGCCTGCAAGCACTGTTCTTCATGGTGTCCCAGGAGCTGCAGATAAAGTGAGCGGGTCCTCAGCATGAGTCAGAGCCATGCAGAACCTGCTCTGGTCTGTATCTGGGTGCCTTGGCCTTGGGACTGGACTCTGCCTTTTACTTTCCCACTGCTATTGCTCCCAGACAGAGTATTGCTGCATGGGAGGTCAGGGGGATGCTCTGGCTGTTTCCTGATAGCTCCTAGTGGGGCGCTTTATTTTTTTTTCTGGAGTCCCCACAGCACTGAGAGCACTCAGGCTCCAGGATGCTGCAAGGGGTGGTTGGTGTGGATGTTCCCCTAGGTGAACTCCATCCAGACAAGAGACACTGAGGAATTCAGAGGTGCCTTGGGTTGTTTTGCTATGACTCCTAGTGATGGTGGTCCTTCTAACTTATTTTGCTCTCTTTGTCCTTCTGCTTTGCATCCCTAGCCCAAGAAAGTTGGACCCTGGAGACCTTTCCTCAGTGACGTGGCTGGCTGGACACAGCCTTCCCCTCTTTCTGCTGCAATAGCAATGCTAGTGTCCCCATGCAGCCTCAGTGAGGTAGGTGCCCTCCTTCTCCATTGGGACCCAGCTCCTTTTATACCTGGTGCAAAACCAAAGGTAGTCACTGTGCCAAGGGAAATACAGCAGCTGGACACATGTCCCTCAACAGGAGTGGACAAACTCTAAGCTTGTGTCCATCTTGGGAGAATGTCAAGACCAGACTAGATAAAGCCCTGAGCGGTCCACTCTGACTCCCACAGCTGAGGTCCTTTTCAGTGTGAATTTTCCTGTGATTCAGGGCACCTGGTCCAAAAAGTGTCCTGCAGCACTAGCCTTGATGGGTGGTCACCCTCTCCAGAGGACTGCTGGGGATTTACGACTGGAGGGGCAAACTCTGTACCAGTGCCCTGGATGCCCACCCATCCCATGCCTTCATGTGCTCACAAGTGGCTTCTTGAGCTTGCTAGAAAAACAGGGATCCACTTGTGAACTTCTCTGCTCTTCCCTGCCCTTCCCTGCCCCTGGTTATTTAGCAGAGTTGGTGTCGTCCATGGCCAAGTTCTCCTCCCTCACCATCTCTGCTTTCTCCTCCAGGAGCTCTTAGCCTGGACAGGAGTGAATCCTGATCTTGGCATAGCACTGCCAGTGGCTATGGAGTAACCTCTGGGTGCGCAGGCTCAGTGGGAGGCTGAAGCTGGCTGCCCTGGTACCAGGACGGCCGAACGTGCCCTGCCCACGCGCTCCTCACCTCTACCATGAATGATGCATCGACAATGGATTATGAACTGCTCTCCCCCTCCTTTGTTGAGCACCCAGCCAGCACTGCGGGTATGGATGCTGAGCAGAAAACCGTCTTTGCCTTTATCATCTTCCTCCTGGTCTTCTTGGTGATGCTGATGGTGCGCTGCTTTCGCATCCTGCTGGACCCCTACAGCCGCATGCCCGCCTCCTCCTGGACTGACCACAAGGAGGGGTTGGAGAGGGGCCAGTTTGACTACGCCTTGGTGTAGAGGGCAGGGATGGGGGGAGCCTGGGTGCTCTGTGTGCCTCCCACCCCAGCTGGCCCCGGCCCCCCCTTCCTCTGTGGTGTTGCCCCAGGCCAGCAGGGATGCTCTGGGCAGGGAGGTGAGGTCGGGCTCCTGTCCGGGGTGGGTTTTCTAGGGATTTCTCTCTTTTCTAAGCACTTTTCAGTTCTCTTCGCAGTCTGCAGGACTCTTGGCGAGACATGTTGGAGGGTTGATATGACTCAATGTAGTCCCTGTTGCCCACCATGCGTCCAGGCAGCACGGCGTGCTGCAGTGAGGGGCAGGAGGCGATGGGGCAGGGCATGGCGGGACCTGTCCTCAGCCATGGCCCGTGGGGCTCCTGGTCTGGGTGGCTCTGCCTGGTGCCAGGCCAGAGCTTTGACCCCCCCACCTCCTCCTGCCCCAATTTTGCCCTCGTCTGTGTCCTCCAGGGAGTGCTGACCATGGTCCAGTGTGTGTGTGTCCCTGTAGCTGAGCTGTGTCTGTCAGGGGGTTTATAGACACCAGACCCAAGTGCTGGCTTTGTTCTGCTTTGTGTGGCAGCCCCAAGTGTCCCCCCCGCCAAGTGAGGGGGAGATGGAGACCCTTCCCATGTGCAGCCCCCTTTTGGCGTCCAGCCCTGCAGCCTGCTCTCCGCTTTACACCATAGTGACCTGTCCCTGCCCAACTGGTGAAAATGGTCTGAGCAAGGTGCAATCACACAGCTACCTGCAGACCTGCCTGGGTAGCCCTTCTGGGAGCCCAGGAGGGATTGAAGGTCCCACACAACACCTGGGACATGCTCCTCAGCCAGCCCAAGCCTGGCAGCCTCCCACTGGTGTCCCACTCTAGCCAGTCCCTGCTCCAGTAGCATCTGGGTGGCCTCCTCATGTCCAGGGGGTTGCTGGGGGTGGCCGGTCTTTTCCTGGCCATCATGCATCCATCATGCATCCAGGTGTCAGAAGGGCTGTGTAAGTAGCCAAGGGGAGAACAAGGCTGTCTCCTTGCCCAACTGCAGGAACCATGCCTGTTGACTGGGGTGCTGCAGCTAGCCACAGGGCTAGTGAAAGTCACAGTGGGTTATGGCTGTGGGCTGGTAAAAAGGTTTGTACTAAGGGATTTGAGCCCATGGGGGAGAACCTCTTCCCCCACCATGGAAATAAAGCTGCACTGTGCTAACCCCACATGGCTCTTCCTCTGCTCTTTGATATGTCCCATCAGGCACTCGAGGAGTACCAGCGGCTCCCCAAGCAGTGGTGGGCTGCCCCATCTCTGGCTGAGCCAAGACCCCACATCTCCCAGCACAAGCTGGAGCTGCTCCGCAGGGGATGGTTGATGTGGGACAGGAGCATCAGCCCCAGGCCATGGAGCTGTGGTGTCATGGTTTAGCCGGCAGCTCAGCCCCACACAGTCGCTCGCTCACTCCCCCACCGGTAGATGGGGGAGAGAATCAGAAGGATAACGCTCGTGGGTTGGGATAAGAACAGTTTAATAATTAAAATTAAAAGAAACAACAACAGAAATGCAATGTAAAGGAGAACGAGAGGCGCAAAGCCCCGGGGGAGGGGAGAGGGGGAACGAACCGCTGAAACAAACCGCACGCGCCACAGCCGCCCGCCAACCCAACGCCGCGCCGCTCCCGAGCTGCAACTGCCCCCCCTCAATATACTGGTCATGGTGTCACATGGTATGGAATGAACCTGCCATTGGCCAGTCGGGGTCAGCTGCCCCCACCACGTCCCTGCCCCTCCCAGACCCCACCGCCACGCGGCAGAGCGCGGGAAGCTGGAAAGGTAGCCGACCCCCACAGTGAGGAGAATTAACCCCTTCTCAGCCAAAACCAGCACATTCTCCACCCCTTATTCCATACCATTTACACCATGCCCAGGTCCCATATGATGCAATACAACCGTACCAACCACCACCCCTCCCCTTCCCATCCTTTAACATAATACACAGACATCATTTCCTTAGTTCATGGACCTTCCCTGTAAAACGTCCATTAAAATGTCCATTGAGTTCACCCAGTCCATGGCTCTGGGCTCCATCTGCAGTATCAGTCTTTCAGGGTGGGAGAGATGGTGTGTGGCATTGGGTTGCTGCACACTGACTCAGTCATTGTTCCATCCCTGCTGCACGGCTTGTTTCATAGTTGATCTTCCATGGGTTGGGAGGCTCGTACTCTGATATCATTGATACAACACAGAGGTGACACACAATGTTATATAGCAGTTCTCATTGTGCCATTCAGTTCATTGACTGTTTTCACCCAAAATCAAATCCCCTTGAGGCACACATTGGATTTCTCCATCCTCCTGCATCACCCACCAAGTGCACCCAGGTCCTCGAGCAAAAGCAATCCCACGAATGGGTTTGCCTTTGCCAGAGGCAGGAAGAACCCAGACTGTTTTGCCCAGCATACTTTTTGTGTGCACTACAGGGACTCTATCCCCTTCCACAGTATGTAGGATTTCTGACTGGGCAGGGCCAGCTCGGTTGGCAGATCCCCTCGTGTTGACTAACCACATGGCTTTTGCTAAATGTGTATCCCAGTGCTTGAATGTCCCACCCCCCGTTGCTCTCAGTGTAGTTTTTAACAGTCCATTGTACCATTCAATTTTCCCAGAGGCTGGTGTGTGATAGGGGATGTGATACACCCACTCAATGCCATGCTCTTTGGCCCAGGTGTCTATGAAGTTATTTCAGAAATGAATCCCGTTGTCTGACTCAGTCCTCTCTGGGGTGCCATGTGGCCACAGGACTTGTTTCTCAAGACCCAGGATAGCGTTCCGGGCAGTGGCGTGGGGGACAGGATATGTTTCCATCCAGCCAGTCATTGCTTCTACCATTGTAAGCACATGGCGCTTGCCTTGGCGGGTCTGTGGGAGTGTGATAGAGTCAATTTGCCAGGCCTCCCCATATTTATATTTCAGCCATCGTCCCCCATACCACAGAGGCTTTACCCGCTTCGCTTGCTTGATTGCAGCGCATGTGTCACATTCGTGGATAACCTGTGCAATAACATCCATGGTCAAGTCCACCCCTCGATCACGAGCCCACCTGTATGTTGCATCTCTCCCTTGATGGCCTGAGGTGTCATGGGCCCACCGAGCTAGAAATAGTTCACCCTTATGTTGCCAGTCCAGATCCACCTCAGCCACTTCAATCTTGGCAGCCTGATCTACCGGCTGGTTGTTCCAATGTTCTTCAGTGGCCCGACTCTTGGGGACGTGAGCATCCACATGCCGTACCTTTACAGCCAGGTTCTCTACCCGGGCAGCAATATCTTGCCACAGTGTGGCAGCCCAGATGGGTTTGCCTCTGCGCTGCCAGTTGCTTTGCTTCCACTGCTGCAGCCAGCCCCACAGGGCATTTGCCACCATCCAGGAGTCAGTATAGAGATAGAGCACTGGCCACTTTTCCCGTTCAGCAATGTCTAAGGCCAGCTGGATGGCCTTTACCTCTGCAAACTGGCTCGATTCACCTTCTCCTTCAGCAGTTTCTGCGACTTGTCGTGTAGGACTCCATACAGCAGCCTTCCATCTCCGGTGCTTTCCCACAAGGCGACAGGACCCATCAGTGAACAGGGCATATTGCTTCTCATCTTCTGACAGTTTGTTATACAGTGGGGCTTCTTCAGCACGTGTCACCTCCTCCTCTTGTGATATTCCAAAGTCTTTGCCTTCTGGCCAGTCCATAATCACTTCCAAGATTCCTGGGCGACTGGGGTTTCCTACTCGAGCCCGCTGGGTGATCAGTGCAACCCATTTACTCCACGTAGCATCAGTTGCATGGTGTGTAGAGGGGACGTTTCCTTTGAACATCCAGCCCAGCACTGGCAGTCGGGGTGCCAGGAGCAACTGTGCTTCAGTACCAACCACTTCTGAAGCAGCTTGAACCCCTTCATATGCTGCCAATATCTCTTTTTCAGTTGGAGTATAGTGGGCTTCGGACCCTCTGTATCCCCGACTCCAAAACCCTAGGGGTCAACCCCGGGTCTCCCCATGTGCTTTCTGCCAGAGGCTCCAGGTAGGGCCATTCTCCCCAGCTGCAGTGTAGAGCACATTTTTTACATCTTGTCCTGCCCGGACTGGCCCAAGAGCTACTGCATGGACTATTTCTCGTTTAATCTGTTCAAAGGCTTGTCGTTGCTCAGGGCCCCATTTGAAATCATTCTTTTTCTGGGTCACTTGATAGAGAGGGCTTACGATCAGACTGTAATTGGGAATATGCATTCTCCAAAAACCCACAACGCCCAAGAAAGCTTGTGTTTCCTTTTTGCTAGTTGGTGGAGACATGGCTGCTATTTTGTTGATCACATCCATTGGAATCTGACGACGACCATCTTGCCATTTGATTCCTAAGAACTGGATTTCTCGTGCGGGTCCCTTCACCTTACTTTGTTTTATGGCAAAACCAGCTTTCAGAAGGATTGGGACAATTTTCTCTCCTTTCTCAAAAACTTCTTCCGCTGTGTTGCCCCACACAATGATGTCATCAATGTATTGAAGGTGTTCTGGAGCTTCTCCCTGTTCCAGTACAGTCTGAATCAGTCCATGGCAAATGGTAGGACTGTGTTTCCACCCCTGGGGCAGTCGATTCCAGGTGTACTGGACGCCCCTCCATGTGAAAGCAAACTGTGGCCTGCACTCTGCTGCCAGAGGGACTGAGAAGAATGCATTAGCGATATCAATTGTGGCATACCGCTTGGCTGCCTTGGACTCCAGTTCGTATTGAAGTTCTAGCACGTCTGGCACAGCAGCACTCAACGGTGGAGTGACTTCATTCAGGCCACAATAGTCTACTGTTAGTCTCCACTCTCCATTAGACTTCCGCACTGGCCATATGGGACTGTTAAAGGGTGAGTGGGTCTTACTGATGACTCCTTGGCTCCTCAGTTGGTGAATGAGATCATGGATGGGGATCAGAGGGTCTCTGTTGGTGCGATACTGCCGCCGGTGCACTGTTGTGGTGGCGATTGGCACCTGTTGTTCTTCGACCTTCAGCAACCCCACAACAGAAGTGTCCTTCGAGAGACCGGGCAAGGTAGACAGCTGTTCAGTTTCCTCCGTCTCCAAGGCAGCTACACCAAAAGCCCACTTGTAACCTTTTGGGTCCTTGAAATACCCTCTCCTGAGGTAGTCTATGCCAAGGATGCACGGAGCCTCTGGGCCAGTCACAATGGGGTGCTTCTGCCACTCATTGCCAGTGAGGCTCACTTCGGCCTCCAATACAGTTAGCTCTTGGGATCCCCCTGTCACTCCAGCAATGCTGATGGGTTCTGCCCCTATATAGTTTGATGGCATTAAGCTGCACTGTGCGCCAGTGTCCACTAAAGCTTTATACTCCTGTGGGTCGGACATGCCAGGCCATCGGATCCACACAGTCCAGTAAGCCCGGTTATCCCTTTCCTCCACCCGGCTGGAGGCAGGGCCCCTCTAGTCCTGATCATGGCAGTCACAACTCACTTCCTGTAAATGTGAATCAGGAGTCCCTCTATTACACTTAGAAATAAAGTCAGCGCTTCTACTCCTCTGTCTGGGGACTTGCTCACTGGAAACTGGAGCAGCAGCTTTCCTGGAAGAGCCTCCCTGAGTGACTGTTCTTCCTTGCAGTTCTCGCACTCGTGCCTGTAGGGTCGAGGTAGGCTTGCCATCCCACCTCATCATGTCCTCTCCGTGGTCACGCAGGCAGAACCATAGGGTGGCCCGTGGTGTGTATCCCCTCCTTTGAGCCAAAGGACGCTTATTCCTAACAGCTGAGACACTGCTCTGTCGAGGTGGGGAGTAGGACAGATCTTCTTTGAGTTGCTGGACCTCTTGGGATAGGTTCTCCACAGCAGAGACAAGCGAGGAAGAGATATTTGTGTCGTAATCCTGGAGTCTATCTATCACCTCCGCCACTGTTGGGGTCTCGTCATCTTTCCAGGACATCACTGCCAATGAGTTTGCATGCGAAGATGGTGCGCTCCGTACATACTTCCGCCACATGGGTCGTGTGCACTCGGCTTCATCTGGATCTTTGGATGACCGTTGATCATCCAGGTCACCATAAATCACCTCAAGCACAGCTAATTCCCTTAGATACTGGATGCCTTTCTCCATAGTTGTCCATTTTCCTGGGCGATATGTAACATCTTCTTTAAAGGGATACCTTTCCTTCACTCCGGACAGGAGTCGCCTCCAGAGGCTGAGGGCTTGTGGTTTTTTCCCAATTGCTTTGTCAACGCCCCCTTCCCCAGAAAGGGATCCCAATTGTTTGGCTTCTTTTCCCTCTAGTTCCAGGCTACTGGCCCCATTATCCCAGCATCGGAGCAGCCAGGTGACAATGTGCTCACCTGAAGGAGGGCTATAATCTTTTCGCATATCTCACAACTCGCTCAAGGACAGGGATCGGGTGGTCTCTATTTCATTTATTACTTCTCCCTCCTCTCCCCGCGATGGCCCTGGTTCTTCATCATCTCGTTCTAAACGAGTTCATGTCCGCTTCCAATATTTCGTCTTGTGTATGGGGGCAACTGATACTGCTACGGGTTTATTTTCTGAGCCAGCTCCGGTACTTGTTGTGGGGGTTTGAGTGGCTGCAGTGCCTGTCCTCAGGGCTGGAGTGACTACAGTGCCAGTCACTTTGCATTTCAATCCAGAGACCTTCTCTTCCCCCTGGGGGCACTGAATACTGTTGAGCAGGGCTCGGTATGCATGGGCCAGACCCCAGCACGTTGCAGTTATGTGTGTCTCTCTGGAGTTCCCAGCATAACAACATACTTTCTCCAAATATTCTACTAGATTTTCAGGATTCTGCACTTGTTTGGGGGTGAAACTCCAAAACACTGGGGGTGCCCACTGCCCTAGGTATTTGCCCATGCTATCCCACATGCCCTGCCACTCATAACTATCAAGCCTCGGGGCAGATTTCTGGGTGATATTCTTAAGTTGCTTAGTCAAAACCAAAACAACATGCCCAAAAACTAACAATAAGTGCACCTTAACCACCCAAGGATGTTCAAGATACAAAAAGGTTGTTGTAACAAAGGCACAGATATCATAGAACAAAGTTGCAAAGGTACTATTCTGTATTTCCTCCATATAAAATCTCTCAGAGGAGGAGGTATAATTGCTAATTGCCTCAACAACGTGGTATCCAAAGTACAGTAACAGTTTCAGCAAAAACCCCAAATACCAGATAAAGCTGAAAACGAGTGTTTGTATAACAAATCTTGTAGGCAAAACATTACTAATCACAGCAGACTCAACAAACCAACACCGATCTTTAACACCAACTGCGAAAAGGACAACATGGTGCTGTGACCAGCAGCTGTTATTATCTCCAACCCTTGAGCCCCACGTTGGGCGCCAAATAGACTGTCGTGGTTTAGCGGCAGCTCAGCCCCACACAGCCGCTCGCTCACTGCCCCACCAGTAGATGGGGGAGAGAATCAGAAGGGTAACGCTCGTGGGTTGGGATAAGAACAGTTTAATAATTAAAATTAAAAGAAACAACAACAGAAATGCAATGTGAAGGAGAACAACGAGAGGCGCAAAGCCCCGGGGGAGGGGGGAAGGGAGGGGAGAGGGGGAACGAACCGCCGAAACAAACCTCACACACCGCAGCGTCCCGACGCCACACCGCTCCCGAGCCGCAACTGCCCCCCCCTCAATATACTGGTCATGGTGTCACATGGTATGGCACGAACCTGCCATTGGCCAGTCGGGGCCAGCCGTCCCCACCATGGCCCCGCCCCTCCCAGCCCCCCACCACGCGGCAGAGCGCGGGAAGCTGGAAAGGCAGCCGCCCCCCCCCCCACGGTGAGGAGAATTAACCCCTTCTCAGCCAAAACCAGCACATGTGGGTGTCCCGTACTCGGGCATGTTCTCTGCCAGGGACATGCAGAAGGTGCTCCTTGCCCACAGCATGGCACCTGGGCCAGCATTGTTGGGCAGGGCTAGTCACAGCCTGGCCCATCTGCTGCGGGACCCAGGGCTGTGCCTGGCTGTGTCTCCTACATCAGTCTGGGTCTGCCTGACAAATGGCCAGCAGCAGCCTGGTAGGGTCTGCTGCATCCAGCAGGGCCTTCTGGATTGTGGGTGCAGGTGAGTCCGTACTTTTGCATGAGCACTGACATGGAGGAAGAGGAAGGTGTCACTGCCAGGTGCTGCAGAGAAGTGACTGGCGGGACATGGATCCCCAAGCCCAGTGCACCCTGCTCCTGCACCTCCTCTGGCACCACTGTTGGCCACAAGTCTAACACCACTCACCTACTGCCAAGCCCAGGAGGCTGTTTGAGGGACCGTTTCCAGCTGTCTGAGCTCACCGGCATGCTGTTTTCCTCTGCCCAGGTTTCACTGCATGATTGTCCCCCCCACCCAGTGGTGCCCCTGCTCTCCCATCAGCCAGGAAGGCTGTGGGCTCCCTCCCAGTTGCAGGGATGCTGCAGCCCTGCCTGCCCTCTTGTGGCCCATGGCTCTGCATCCAGAATGGGAGGCCAGGAAGAGTTTGCTAAAAACAAGAATATCAGCCTGGCACTAGGGTTTGACCTGAACTCAACCAGCTGGACCCTGGCTGCTGGACACATGGCATGATCTCTGGCCAAGCACCAGTATCATTGCACACCCTGCACATACCATTCACTGCACAGTCTAGACAAGCCCTGCATTGCACAACCTCTCCTCGGCACAACCACCGCTTGGCAAAAACCACTGGCAAGCAGCAGGAATGGTGCTGCTCCTCAAAGGGGGATGAGCCAGGGTGACCACAGCACAAGCAGTGTCTTCCCTCACCACAGCACCAGGTGGGGCGAGCAGGGAAGGAGCTGCAGGTTTGCCTTTACTCTCCTGCATCCCCTTTGGCTCGTCTCTGCCAGCCCTTTTTGTGTCCCCCTTCGCCCTGTAAGCTCTCCTCAGCCCAGAAGCAACGATGTGGTGCAGACACCCCTCCACTGGGCTCAGCGAGCTGGTCTCCAGCTCACACCTCTGGCATCACTCTCCTTCCCCTCCCTTTGCTGGGAGAGAGCAAAGGATCAGGAGAGACTTTGCTGCTGTGTCTGTCCCTCCTGCTGCATCTGCCTTGTGCTCTGAGGCTTTGGGAAGGACCCCAAAGCCCCCAGGGGTGCTGAGAAATGCAGCGGAGGGAGAACTGGGGTGAGGCTATAAGAGTGAAACTGCGTCTCTGAGGAGTACAGAGAAGAAACCAGCCTGGCCCCTCTCTGCGTTGGAGCTAGGACAGGTCCTGTCACACTCCCAGGCTGCCTCCAACGTGGCCTCCCCGCCGCACCTCGGCCCTGGCAGATGGGCACGGTGCTGCCGCCGCTGCACCCAGATGAGGAGGAAGACACAGAACCATGTAACCCAAAATAATTTTATTGTTGCTGTTGCTTCCGATACAAAAAGGAATTCCACAAAGAGCCACCTCTCTGTGTGGGATGAGGGGGCACAGGATTTGGGTTTCAACACTTCCCAAAAAACCCCCAAAAACCAACCAGCAAGAAATGTCAATAAGAAAAAAACAACACACCGCACCAGAGAGGAATGAAGGAAACATTGAGCTTTTTCATTTGAGGCTTTTGGCTCAACACACACACAAACCCATCTCTGCTAATTTATTATTATTAATAGTTTTTTGGTGTTTTTGTGGTGTTTTTTTTTAAAAAAAGGACCTGTTGGAAAACCAAAACAAAATAATTAAAAAAACCCCAAACATCAGGCCACCCATCCTGTCACAAGCTCTGGAACTCTTGCAAAATCCAGCGTCTGGAGCTGCATTATGCAAAAGAGTTTTCAAGTTTGACATTAGCCCAAATACAGTATACATACGCTTCCCCCACCCTGTGCGGCAGCAGCGTACCAGGAAAAAAATAAACCCCCACCCCCCCCAAGTACCAAAAAAAAGCTACAGGAATATGCACTCCTCACAACAACAAGCAATCATAACTTTGGTGGTTATACATAAATATGAAAGGGTGGATGGATACAGTGCACTAACACTGACGATTCGATACCAGCACCAGCTTCTGAAAGCTGAAAGCACCTTGGACTTGTTGATAAGGTAGTCTTGTGTGTCACCAGAGTGAATTTAGCACCTTTCTTTCCTGTGATGGTGCACAGGGTTGATGCAGCACTGAGAAGAGATTCATGCAAAACTAGGAAATGGCATTGCAGAGACCAGCTGTGTGAAGAACACTCTTGAGGGAGGAAGAAAAGCCCACCTGGACAGAATGATCTGGACAGGCTACTTGAGGCAGCAGGGAGACCTCCATTCACTTAATTAATATTTTCCAGACTCTTTTTAGTGCATTTTGTTTGTCTGCATTAACCAGAGACTGCCCGTCTTGGTTGTCACTTTGGACTGACCAAGATGTATGTGACAACCAGAGGGGAGCAACTTGCAGCCCCTGTTTTCAGAAGTGCTCCTGACTGCAGGGGGATCTGGCCATAAGCACTGGAGTCACACAGATGGGGTGGCTCAGAGTCAAGGACTGTTTGCAAAATGAAGCTCTGGCTGTCCCTGCCTCTTTCTTCCTGCCATGCTGCAGAGATCGTGTCCCCACCATGGCCCCATCCCCAATCTTGCTCCTGCTGGTGGGAAACTTTTCACAGGATTTTCAAACACTCAGGTCGGTGGTGGCCAGGAAATCTGCCCCTGCAGCATGCCACACACCTCCTGCCAAGCCCTCCATCCCCTCTGGCATGGGAAGCATCCAGGTGCTCTCTACCAGATTCATGACAATTTTTCTGCCAGTTTAGTTTGTCCAACCACATTCAACAATGCAATTATTTGCCTTTCCCCAGAGCTCCTCCTCAGTTGTAGAAGGACGCCTTAACCCCTGGACTTGCTGGAGCTCTGGAAAAGCCCTTCCAGCTCCAATCTTTGGAGGGCGTGCACGTGTTTAGCAAACCACGGTGTGAAAACCCTAGGTTCCCTACAGAAGCCTGTGGTCCTGTGGCCTGGCTGCTTCGTGATGTGGGGTTAGCAACCTGAACTGCCCCTTCACTCAGAGGTGACCTTTTCTGTTTGACAGAGGAGCCCAAAAGGACCAGAGAACATGGAGAGGACAGAGAGACAGAGCACAGCCAGGGTAGGTAGGGGATGGTTTCTGCAGCACCATCATGACAATGCAGAAGTGAAGGAGGAACAAGAGCTGTTGGGAAATGCACTAATACCACACCATGCCACAGCTCCTTCCAAAGCTGCCCCCAGCCCCCCTCACAGCTCCTGGGCTGTGGGGCGATTTATGGCCTGTGACCATGAAGGACAGGCAGCTTCCCCATGGTACTGCCCTTGTCAGCTCAGACTAACAGTATCTTGGTTAAAGGCAGGAGCTGAGCAGAGGGAGGGAGACCCTGCTAACAAGGTTTGAACCTTTGGCAAAGCTTTCATGAGCTCTTATGCAGTGTGGCTTGGTTTTGACTCAAGCACCCCATGAAGCGGAGTATCCCTGCATGGCCAAGGTGAGTGCTGAGCCCAGAGGGCCATTTCCCATCAGTTGTTCAGTGCAGTGGGGGAGGTGGCAGCAAGGGGGTGCAGCGAGAGGAGAGGCAGTTGTTTCCAGGTGTGGATGGCAAGGCTAAGGACTGTACTGTCGGTTGGGTGGGTGGATCTCATGGATGTTAGTAGAGCTGGAGCTGGAGCTTCATCCTCAGTGCTTGGCCCAGCTCCCCTGCTAAGTAGTTGAGGTGGTTCTTGGCCTCTAGTTTCTGCAGTTCCCTCTTGCGGTACAGGGGCACGCTCACAATTTCCAGCAGGTAGGTGCCAGGCACTATTTTCTTGTGGCCGAGGTGCAGGTAGCTGAGCCCTTCTTTTTGGTGGATGCGGAAGTAGCCATCCTCATTCCCGTGGGAGATGAGGTACCGCACATGGTTCTCCAGGGGCTCCACAGCTGGCAGGAGCTCCAGGATGTGCTCCTTGTGAGCCAGGTCAGAGAGGTTCAGCATCATGGACAGAGGAGCATCCACATCTATGCTGGCCAAGTTCACAGTGTGATCCTTCAAAAGGAACCAGGCATGTTACTTACAGATACCAAGAAAAGCTCATGGCCAGGTGAAGGAGGACTTGTTTTAGAGGAGTTCTGCCCCATGGGCCACCCCAAAGCAGCTCTGAGAAGTGACTGACTTCTATGGTCCTTGCTTTCCTTCAAGCATTTCTTGGTACCCTGTTTGTGTTGCTCAGACAGAACCATCCAGTACACAGCCCTCATCTTCAGGTAAAGAACCAATAACTTCAGAGGAATTTTCCTCCCAAGACCTGAAGGGCCCATGATGACCTCCCAGTCCAATCTGTCCTGCCCAGGCCTGTGAACTTTGGGGGGAGCCTTGGACAGAGGCCAGAACTTCCCCCCAAGGAAGAACCTGAATTTAGAGTGACAGGTCCAGTCTGGAGTCAGACAGTAAGTGCTGACAGTCCTCTATGGCCCTATGGGAACCGCTCCCCTGTCAGCTCCCCTTGCAAGGAAACACGTGTGCTTTATTTCTTAGTTGCATGTATCTCCAGACATTTGTGGCCAAAACACACAAGTGTGTGTCACTTAAGAGTGTCCTGACCTCCTCTAATGCATTGTGAAAGACTTCCCATTTCTGCGGGACTTCTGCACTCAGTGGCATCCACAAACACCCAAGTGCCCAGCATGGGCAGGTACAAAGTGAGCTGCCATCTCTGTCTGGAATGCACGATGGCCAGGAGTGGGCACACTGCATGGGATCCACTCCAGACAGCTATCCCCCAAGTGACCCAGCTCTTGCCTTGCTCCACCCCATCCAGGATGTCACAGATTTCTTACCTGGTGCTTCTCAGTGCCATTGACACTGCGTCGCTGCCGACCCCTCTTGGGGTAGCCATTTATCTTGCACTCATAGCAGGTTTCAGGGGAGAGCAGGTTGTCTTCATCCTCTTCTTGGGGGGCAGGAAGGTAGGCACCTTTCCCAAAACCCAAGCCAGAAATACAGTGTCTGGTGGCAGAAGAGCAGAGACCCACCTCAGAGTCATGCTTCAAGAAGGAAATCTTACCATTGCCCTCACAGGTTCTCCATGCGGCACCCAGAAACACATGGAGGATCATGCCTGAGTGTAGGACATGGCTTGTACAGGACATGCCTGAGGGACATCAGGCCACATCTTGCTTAGATGTGGCCAAAAGGTGTAACCTGTCTGCACCCTGGACTAGATAGATCTGCAGAGCATCTGCTACAGTGCTAGCAGTTGCACTAACTGTTGGATTAGTGAAATGGAAGAGGGGATGGGCGTTAGCGTGAGGATCTCGTGATGGATGAGGAACAGACCAACACTGAGAAGCTGAGGACTCGGGTGGGAAAGGGAGCTCACTGGCTCCTGGGGCTCTTTCAAACTGTGTTGGTGGCAGAGAGAAGCGGGGTGCTGGAGCATGCCTGGGGGCACCATGCACATGGCAGCCTGCATAGCCCCAGGAACATGGAGGTGCCTGTGGGGACTACAGGAAGAGATACATGGGTGAGATTCAGCAGTGCAAAGAGCACATCATGCACCTCTGGCCCAAGGGAGCTGTGTTCAGCTGCCAGTCTGCGCTACAAATTGTGGTGGAGTTGGGGCACAACTTCCTGGTATCTGGCTACCTACCTACCCTAGAGAAAGCAGCAGAAACCTCTTTCAAGAGACTCAGAAGTGTTAAATCTCTCTCCTCTGGCAGTGGAGAGCACTCAGGCACCCTGCAGGGAGTACTGCTTCTGCGGCTGGACAGGGCACGCACAGAGACAATGTGAGACACAGGCTGGACTGGACAGCACCTGATACACAGCTGCACTCGAGGATTCAGCGTGCTCAAGGCTGATCTCTCACAGACACAGTGAAGTTGGGGAAGGAAATGCAATTGCCTAGTGGCTAGGGTCCATGCTAGAAAGCAGTCCCAGGCTCTGAGTCCATATGAGTCTAAAGGCATCTAAGGCTACAGAAATTGTCCAAGGACCAGACTGGAGATCAGATGAGCTGAGTTGAGAAATAGTTTCTACTTTTGCTGGCCAAACTGGGGCATAGTGGGTGAGTCCTAGGCTCTGACAGTCACTCTAGATATGCTTTTAAAATGTGCTTTAACCAGGGATGCTTAAACAGAAGTCTCAGAAGTCCCTGTAGCAGAGAGGTAGCCCTGGAGCCTCACTCTCAGAGAAGTGACACAATGGAGCAGAGGCAGAGCTCTCTCCTGTTTGCTTTCCACATTTGCAATTACCCTCAAGTGAGGTGTGGCTGGCCAGGCCAGTCTGTGTACTAGACTGGGAGTACTTGTGAAGGTGCCTGAGCATGTGTACTCAGCTCTGTAGGAGTAGTAAGCCCTGTGGGGACCTGGTGTGTGTGGAAAGTTAGGCATAAAGGTGCAAATTAGGCTTGGTGCTGCCACTGGGCAAGCAGGAGTGGGTATGTTCCTGTGTTACATGCCTTCAGAAGTGTGCCTGGCATCTGCCTGATGGAAAAAAAGGCACCAGGTCCCTTGGCAGAGACCTGCTGGTTACTCTCTTACCCTTGTCCTGCTCGGAAGTAGCCTCCAGGACAGCCGCAAAGATAGCCACCGTCTGTGTTGGAACAGCCGTAACTGCAGGGGCTGCTGCCTGCTGAGCATTCATCCACATCCTGGCACCCACCAAAGGCTTGGTCAAAATCAAAGCCAGATGGGCAGACACACTTGAAACTTCCCAGGGTGTTGTAGCAGGAGGCAGAGCCGCAGGCAGTGGGGCTGGAGCACTCGTTTTCATCTGCACCCAAAGACAGCAGAACTAGTCAGAAACTAGTGGAAGGGAGTTCCTGTGCTGCTAGTGCTCCTCACCCTGCATGGCCAAGGAAATCTGCCGACGGCCATCGCTGAGCTGGTAGCAGGCTCCCTTCTCCTGGCTGCCCTGTGAGACCTCATCCCATGCAGGTCCCTGAAGGACTGCCTTATTTTTTTTTATCCTCCTGCAACACAGGGAGCTGCTGACATCAGGAGCACTGGAAACTCAGCACTCTGCAGAGCAGCTTCCTGATGGTCCCTGTCACAGAGAGAACCTGGGACAGTGCAGGTCAGGGCAGGGGCACCATCTCTGGGCACAGGCACGGTCTGTCTCTGGGGCAGGGCAGAAAGCTCAGTGCAGGGTTTGCAGAGATGAACCCAGAATCCAGTGTCAGAGACAGCCAGGGGTGGCTGGAGAGGGACTCGGGGCTTAGCCACCCTCTATCCCCCATCCCACAGCTACAGGATACAAAAGCCCCCATCCCACACTCACCCACACACTGATTCCACTGGTAGTGCTGCACGTAGCCCTGCGGACAGCCACAACGGTAGCCTCCGAGCACGTTCTGGCAGCCATGCTGGCACCGATGGTTTCCATCACACTCATCCACATCTGCAGCAATGTAACAGAGAGGGTGGTGGGACTTCTCCCTGTCCTATAGGCAGCACTGGGTGCAAAGGGACCATGTGCACATGGCACATGCCTGGGAGCCAGTGTCCTTGAGGAGGTTCATGTGGGTGGGCGGTTCTTCTCACTAATTATGTCTCTGCAGCTTGGACTTGAATAACACCCTCAGCCCCAAGGTCCACTTACATCCCCTTGCGGCCCCTGCCTGCATGTTTTTTGACTTAAGTCTGGCCTGGACTGTTACCACATCTGCTTCAGGCTTCCTGTGCTGAACATACATAGGCTTTCCTTTAGCATAGCATGTGGTGGGTTTTGGCCGGCATGAGATCTCCCATGATGAGATACAGGCCCATTCCCTTCCCACCTTTGGCTGCTATGGTTGCAGCACCAAGACCTTCATCTACTTGTCCAGGAGCCAGTGTTTCTCCAGGCAGGTCAGGCATCGACCTCTCCTTTGCACCACAGCTTCCCGTGTGCAGTCAGGAGTAGTCCCTTCTTGGCTGGACTGAGTTGTCTTAGAGACTGTGAGTGAACTAGGAACTCCTCCAAGTGGAGCACATGCCTGTCAAAGGCCCAGAAACACAGACCCACCTTCACAGTTGACACCAGAGCTGTCCAGGGAAAATCCTTTCTGACACTCGCAGTTGTAGCTGCCTGGCGTGTTCAGACACTGTCCTTTGGCTCCACACAGAGAGGGTTGAGCTGTGCACTCATTATTGTCTGCAAAACAATGGCGACTGCTTGTAAGTCAATCCCCAACGGCGTGAAGCTTTGCAGACAGCTACCTTGCATCGTGGAGCTCAGCCCAGTCTGAGTAGCAGGCAAACAAGCCAGATGCACAACCCCAGGCTGACTGGAGACGGGCAGTGCTCTAGAGCCAGAGCTGGGGGAGTGAAAAGACTCTCCTGGGCTTAAAGCTAACCCATGGGGACCTTGCTGGTGCCATATAGCAGAGCAGCAAATGCCTCTACTCACCGATGCAGGATGAGTGGTGCTGAGTGAAGCCTGGGGGGCATTTGCAGTTGAATCCTCCGATAATGTTCACACAGAGGAACTGGCAGTTGTGCTGCTTGGTGGAACATTCATCCAAGTCTAGAACAACAAGCACAAGAACATGTGCCTCAGTTTATCTTACTGAGATATCGTATCTTTCTGGTCTGAGTCTGTGACACCTGCATGTACATGGTGATACACAGTGGTCCTGGGCAGACCAGGACCTGTCATGGACCAGCCTCAGGAACAGCACGTGCAAAATTCTTACATGAGAATCACAAGTCCAGGGAGCCTCTTCCCACCTCCACTGCTGATCATACACAGACACATTTGGAAGATGCAGAGGTTTTTTCTCTGCCTCTCCTGTAACCCATAAATCCCAGACTCTCCCAGACTCTTCAGACACTTTCCTTGCAGCTTGTGAGAGCCATCAGCACCATGAGAGGTGGGCAAAGCCAGTACTAGGAGGAGCCCTGACAGTGCCCAACCCACTGGTAGGAGACAGGCTGGTTCAAGGAGCTCAGGACAGCTTGGGATATGCTGTGCAGTTTGTAGGAAAGGGCAAGGAATATTTTTTTTTCCTAATGAGACAGGTCTAGAGTGTCTGTAGAGAGATGAAACCCTGATGCATCAGTCCACGAGGGTCCAGCATGGCACCTTTTTCCATGTCTGGCCTTGTTCTGTGGCTGAACAGAAAGACTTGACCGTTCTGGCACATGTTAATCAGCTCTTGCCACCCCCCCTGCTGCCAGAGATGAGGCAGGGTCTCTGCTGCCTTCCCCTGGGTGAATACCTTTGCAGATCTTCCCATCTTCTTGCAGAATGTACCCTCGGGGGCAGGAGCACTGGTAGCTGCCTTCTGTGTTCTTGCAGATGAAGTTACATGGCTTAGGGGACTGGTTACACTCATCCAAATCTAGACTCAAGAGACAAGACACATCAGTATTCGGAGGTTGTGCTGCTGGACTGGGTCCCCACCACCCGTTGGACCATGCACTCTACCAAGGGGCTCCTGAATACAAGGTGATCCTAGGTTTCATGGGTCCAAATAACTAAGTGGTCAGATGGCCCTATGGAACCTGGCACTCCCTGCCCCAGATAAATGCATCTTTTCCACTCTCCAGGAAGCAGGTGAGCAGAGACAGAGGCTTTGAGGGAGCACCTTGGTTTGAGCCAGCACAATGAATCTAGATCTCCTGCAGGAAAAGAGCTGAATCACCTCCATATGTATGGGACACCCCACAATATGGGATGTTGTGTGACCTGGTGGATCTGAGTGACATTTTTCCCAGACCCTTCCTAGCTGAAGAGATGGGTAGATGCTCCTCCTGAGTAACTGGAAACATCAGGGAGGGGTCAGCCTTGTACTTCTGGAGCTTTGACACTGCTGCCCAGCAGGGAGTAGCAGCCATGGCTCTGACAAAGCAAATAACTTTGAGCCAGGCTGGAGGATACAAAGCTGGAGAAAGGGCAAGGATGTTTAGAGAGGAATCTTGTCCTGGTGCTCAAGGTCATATCTGCTCTACTCCTAGGCACAGAGCTTGGCTTCTGGGAGCCAAGGCCTCTTTTCAACTCTGTGTCTAGGACACACAGCTGCTGGTGTGGTCCTGAACACCATTTCAGTACTGGAAGTACAGCACAACCTCAACTCCTTCAGTGCTTCCCCAGATGCCTGCAGCTGTGATTCTAGGGGTGCCTTTTATGTCAACATCTGGACCCCCAATGTGGCACTCAGGCTGGCTAGAACCAGCTGTCCTGCCAACGAAAGGTTTGGCTGTGCACAGACTTTCATCCCTGGATCACACTCCCTGCCAGTCCCTGTGACTGCTGGGGTCAGATGGAGAAGACAAAGAGCCTTGTTTTTAAGGAATTAAACAACATGGAGTGGTGACTTTGATGTATAGTAGACCATGCAATAGGGCAAAGTGTCCAGAGCCCTGCTACGGACATGCAGGACAGTATGGCCAGAGGCACGGGCAGGTCCCAGGTGGGGGTTACAGGACCCTCTCTTTGCATGCTGCAAAGTAGGGGTGGAAGCCTGCCAAGGCCAAGGGATGTCCAGAGACATGGGTTTCCTTCTCCTGACTCACCCACACAGGCTGTGCCTGTGATATCTGCAGTGTAGCCCAGCCTGCAGTGACAGCGGAAGGAGCCGATGCTGTTGATGCACTGGCCGTTCTTGCAGAGGTTGGGCAGTACCTTGCACTCGTCGATGTCTGCAGGAGGGAGAAAAGGACCTGTTGGTGCCAATGCTGCCTCTGTCCCCATGCTCCTGTGCCAGCACTGTGCCAGGGCAGCTCAGACTCTCCCTGGGAGCCAGAGACTTCATTCAGGGAGTTGTAAAATAATGTTGCAGAGGCATCTTGTCTGCTCCAGGCACTGTGTAGGTCTGTTCCAGCCAGTTCCCAGGGGAATTCTGCCTGTACCCACATCTCTGCTTTCTCCCCTTTGCATTGAAGGTGATTTGGGCCCCAGCTCACCTCTGCCATCAGTAGAGTATCCTGGCCCATGAGGACACATTTTCTTGTACTGGGCTGTTCCAGGAAGGGGGCAGAGCTCACACTGGGGGCCCCAGCTGCGCCCACTGTTGCAGCAGCACTCAGATTTGGTGACCAGGTTGCGGTTGGTGGAGGACATCTGGCACATGGTTTGCAGTACTTCAGTGAAGCAGAATCCCTGGCGGGTGTCTGGACAGAGAGAGTAGGGATACAAGGTCAGGATCTGAGTTGGTGTCAGCACCGGGGATAACCGAGCAGCCTGTCCAGCCTATGCCAGTTCCAGCATGGAGGATAATGCTAAAGGTAAAGGTGCTGCCCCAACAACCTTTCCACTCAGAAACCCTGAAACACCTGAAAAGCATCATCTGCTACTAAAAAGAGGCTGCTCAAGACCCACAGGGACTTGGTAATTACCAATACACTCTGTGCCAGAGGGGCTGACTTCAAAACCTTCATTGCAGTCACAGCGGTAACTTCCCACTGTGTTGATGCAGCGGCCGTTGGGGCAGATTCCAGGTTTGGTACGACACTCGTTCTCATCTAGGAAGGAAGGAATCACGAAGAGCTGTGGTGAGGCATCGGACAAATTTCAGCTTTCCATGAGTCCTCACGCTACCACTCAGTTTGAAACGCCCTCACATAGTCCTTGAGGACCACTTCCACATCCTTAGGCAGCTGAGAAACACATCCACCTGCCCTGGACCTCTCCCAAAGAAGGGTGGATGTCCTGGTTTCAGCTGGGATAGAGTTAAATTTCTTCATAGTAGCTAGTATGGGGCTATGTTTTGGATTTTTGCTGGAAACAGTGGTGATAATGTGGAGATGTTTTAGTTGTTGCTAAGTAGCACTTACACTGGTCAAGGACTTTTTCAGCTCCCCGTGCTCTGCCAGGTGCACAAGAAGCTGCGAGGGGACACAGCCAGGACAGCTGACCCAAACTGACCAAAGGGATATTCCATACCATATGACGTCATGCTCAGTATATAAAGCTGGGGAAGAAGAAGGAAGGGGGGGACGTTTGGAGTGATGGCATTTGTCTTCCCAAGTAACCGTTACACGTGATGGAGCCCTGCTTTCCTGGAGATGGCTGAACGCCTGCCTGCCCATGGGAAGTGGTGAATGAATTCCTTGTTTTGCTTTGCTTCCGCGCGCAGCTTTTGCTTTACCTATTGAACTGTCTTTATCTCAAACCATGAGTTTCCTCTCTTTTACTCTTCTGATTCTCTCCCCCGTCCCACCAGGGGGGAGCGAGCGAGCGGCTGTGTGGTGCTTGGTTGCTGACTGCAGCTAAGCCACAACAGTGGCTGAGTACCCGCTTCCCTGGTTTGCACATTCTCCACCTGCAAGCGGCCAAGCTGCTGGGCTAGGAGTGGAGCTGGGCTCACTCTGCATTCCTGCTGTGCTCTCCAGTGCTGGCCCTTCCAAAAGCAGCTCAGTGCAAAGAAGCTTGATACTGACGTGGAAAGACTGAACAGAAAAGACACATGATGTAATGCTGTGACATCCTGTGCTGGAACTGTGTAGACCCATGGGTCCAGAGATGATCGGGGTTTTGTGTGTGTGGGCATCTAGTAGGACATACGGGGAGTTCTGACACATGGGAAACCCTGGGGTGAAGCTGCTTGAAAGGACATAAAATAAAGCTACATGGACAATGCATGGAAAAGGATGGCCTCCAGCCCCACTGGGAATCCTTCCCAGGCTTGTCCTTGGTACCTGTGCAGCCCTCTCCATCAGGCCTGCGTTGCATTCCTGGTGGGCAGATGCACATGAAGGTGCCAATGAGATTCTTGCACAACATCCCTCGAGACTCGCAGTCGTGCAGTCCCTCTGTGCACTCATCCAGATCTGCAACCGAGAACCTCATGAGACCATGTTCAACCTGCCAGATCTGCAGCACTGTGGGGGCAACTAGGAACTGAGCACTCACATCTGCACTGCTCCACCAGTCCCAGCCTTGGTCCATGCTGGCTGGCACACAGCATAGACACCAAGGCAGGTGAGAGTGAGCACAAGCCCAGAGATGCCAGCTCAGAAGTATTGCCTTCTCTCTGTGCAGCACCACTGGCTGGCTCAGTGCAGAGGGGGGTGGGGGGAGTGTGGGAGCTCCCCTGATGGGTGCAGAAGGGGATTTTACCTCTGCACATTCTTCCGTCTTCTCGGAGGGTGTATCCAGATGGGCAGGTGCACTCATAGGAGCCAAAGGTGTTGATGCAGCGGAAGGCACAGAGCAGGGGATTCAGTGAGCATTCGTTGATATCTGGGAGGCAGGAGAGAAGAGAGAGCTCGACTCCGTGCTCTCAGCAGAGTCAGCTGGGCAGTAACAGGGGTGGACCTCCCCAGGACAGACGTCTCCCCTCCCCATGCATTCATCTCATGAGAACTTCATTCCACCAAGGTTTCCTGTCATGGTCTTCAGCTGCAGAGGGACAGACACCTGGTGTCCCAGCAGCTTTGATGGGGACAGGGTCCTGGCTCTTTGGTGAGGCAGCTCCTGCATTTAGGCAGGTCTCCAGACCTCCTCCTGGGCTCCAGCCTCAGAGGAAGCTGAAGGGGACCAGCGCTGATGTACACACTCATGTGGAGATGAGCCCCAGCCAGCTTTTCTGCACTGTCTGTTGGAGGCTGACCTGACTGCTGCTCACCCAGGCAGCGACCCAGAGGGGTCACACACATGGCCCAGTATGCAATGGGGGTAAAGGGGTTGCCCAACAGCAGCATTACCTTCGCATGTCATCATGGGACCTGGCTCAAAGCCCTCATCACAGGCGCACTCGAAGCCTCCCACCACGTTGGTGCAGGTGCCGTTCCCACAAGGGTTGCCAATGGAGCACTCATCGGTATCTGGAGGAAGCCAGGACCATGGTAGGTGGATGAGTTAGGAAAGATGCAGCCTGGTGTCTTCTTGCAGCCAGAGCATTCAAACAAGCCCAGCAAAGCCAGGAGCCGGGGTAAAAAGCAAAGGAGCAGGGGAGAAGCAAGTTCCTTCTCTCCCCACATACACACACGCACGCACATGCTCATAGCCTCTGATGTAAGGAGGATAAAAGCAAGAGGGAGCAGGTGCTCCCCATGCAGACCCTTACCCACGCAGTTGACTCCTGTGTAGTCCAGGTTGTACCCGAAGGGGCATTCACAGCGGAAGGACCCATCAGTGTTAATGCAGGCTCCATTTATGCAGACACCCAGGTTCTCTGAGCATTCGTTAACATCTAGAAGGGTAACCAAGGTAATGAAACCTCACATGAGCACGTAACCAGAAACATATCCAGATACTCCCTCTCCAGAGCTGGGGGCTGAACCTTTGGTGAGCAGTCAGAGACCATAACCTTGGGAGAGCACCCAGTCCTACGTCCCTCCCCTCCTGCTATGGGGATTCAACCCTACTCTCCAGGTAGCCTAAGTTTGGTTGCTTCTAGGCACCCACTACCCCCACAAAACAAATTTCTTCTCATCCTTAGATCAGACCTTACCTTCTCTGGTGTCACCAGGGCCTGGGATGGCTCCATGGCCATATGGACACAGCTCCTGGAAGGCGACTGAAAGAAAGCAGAAAAGTGAGATACGCTTACAAGTGCTTCTACTCACAGAAGCTGAAATGTGCTTTGGAGGCTTCTAGAGCATGACTGAGAGCTTGACAACTCACTGCCCATGGGAGGCTGCAAAACCCTGGCTGGTTGGAGAACACCTGTGCTTGCCTTGGATCTGGAGGCACTGAGATGCCTTTTGCCTTATCTAAAGTCCTGCAAAGCACTGAGAGCAGATCCAAAGCAGAAATAAGCCTGAATGTGGTTGCTGAAGACCCAGGGAATGCTGCAGTCCAGTAAGGGATCCTAGGTTTCAAGGCAGTACTCTCCAGATGAAGGTGCCTGCTTTGCTGGATGGCTTACATTGCTGGTTGTCTTGCCTGACCTGCACACCTTCCCCACTCTGTGCATGTTGGAGTCACAAGCAGCCATCTCTCCCGTGGAGCTCGGTCCCAGCACACCTACCGTTTCCTTCCTGCGGGCACAGCTCACAGGGGTCTCCCCAGCCTTCTCCTGGCATCTTGCTGCAGCAGCACCGAGCCTTAGTGGTGTTGAAGGCCTTGGGGACAGAGCACTTTCCGTTGTCAAAGCGAGTGAAGCAGAAGCTCTGGCGAGTATCTGTAGGAGGATGGGGAAATGCAGAGGTCATTGCAGACATGCAGGATGGTTATGGTCCCCTCCTCACCATGATGAGCTGCACTCACCAAAGCACCGTCGGCCGTTATCAGACAGAACAAAGCCTGGGGGGCAAACACACTGGAAGCTGCCAGGAGTATTGGTGCATGTCCCGAAAAGGCAGATGTTGGGCTCCTCTTCACACTCGTTGATATCTGGGAGCACCAGGGACATACTACTTAAAGAGCAGCCAAAGGTCACTCCTCATTGCATTAAAACCAGCTGAAGTTGTGATGTCTGGGGAGCTCTGATGCCTGCAGGACATCACCCCGGCCCTAACCCTTAACCCACCCTCAGGACAAATGGGACAATATAGAGGTCAGGGCACAGCAAAACCACCGAGCCTTCGCTGTCATGGGAGCAGGCCTTGCCTTGCCCTGTGTCCAACTGCTTTCAAGAAGATATTTGGGGGTGGTGATGCCCCAGCCCACTCAGGGACAATATGGTTGTTCTGGGAATAGTCCAAGGTGACCATACGCTGTGCTGGAAATGAAGGAGGTAGAGAGCCAACATTACCGATGCAGTTGTCGTTCTGCACCTCGTACCCAGGGGGGCAGATACAGCGGAAGGAGCCCTCCAGGTTCTGGCAGGTGCCTGGGGAGCAGGTCCCAGGCAGGCTCACGCACTCATTGATGTCTGCAGAGGAGGGGAAATAACCAGTGATAGTATCTGTGCTCAGCTCGGAGGACTTGGGTGCAGGGAACCTTGCTGCACCCAGGCCCCACCTGCAGCTATACCCTGCTTTGCCCAAAAAGTGCAAGGGAAGCAGATAAGACATTTTCCAGGATGCTCTGCCTTGTGTACCCTAGGAACATGGACTCAGCCCTGCAGGGCCTGGTGCTGCAGGAGGCAGAGTGGTGGACACAGGTAACCAGAGCACAACATGCCTCTCTGCCCCCACAGCCCCTGCCTGCAGGGTAGTTCCCAAGGTATCCCTGGTACAACTCTGCATGCTTTAGGGGCATGGACAGCACAGCATTTCTCCTTGCTGCCTGCAGGTCTCAGCACATGGAAGGGGACTGGCTTGACTGTCCCCTGCACTGCTGGAAGGGAGATGAAGGGGGGCCAAGTCCAGTTCTCCATGGGCAACCAAATGACCAGGCTTTGGCTCCAGAGGTCTTGGGGCCTTGTGAGCAGTTCTGGAGAGTCCACTGCTCAGCTGCCTCTGATGGGACCAGCTTGGGGACCACGTCTCATAGCACCGCACAGTGCCAGCCATGCCAACACAGAGCTCAGCCCACTGAGAAGGGCCAGCCTGCTGCCCAGACACTCACCTACACAGTTCTTCCCATCAGGGGTCCGGTCATACCCCTCCTGGCACAGGCACTGGAAGGAGCCGATGCTGTTGATGCACTGGCCATTTCGACACACCTGCCCCACCAGGGATGAACACTCATCAATGTCTGTGGGAGGGAGATGATAAGCACAACGGGAAGAGATACGCACAGCACGATGAGCGTCAGTGTGCCGCCTTGACCAGCCCTACACCTCTAACACATACAACCACCCCTACGGTCACTGCCAGATGACACCCAGAGCTGACCCCCTACATGCCACTGTGTGACACTCCATGCCACACAGCTGTTGCCACATTGACCTCAATCCACATGGTCAGGATTTCATGCAACTCACCCATGCAGTCATTATTGTGTGTTAGCTCAAAGCCAGGGAAGCAGAGGCAGTTGTAGGAGCCAACTGTGTTCTTGCAGGTCCCATTTCCACAGGGCTGCCGGTCACACTCATCAATATCTGCAGAGAGAAGGTCACAGCTGATTCAGGGGCTGAGTGAGCTGACAGGCACCGTCTTGGGTGTGCAGACAGGGTCCAGGCAGCTGCATAACACTGCTGTGGCTTGCAGGGACAGCCTGGGATCAAGAGGACACAGTGGCCCTTGGCTGTCCTCGGCACAACCCAGCAGGTGCTGGAGAGAGCTCAAGTCCATCCTGATATCTGATGCACGTGGCAGGGCTGTGGCAGTCACACTGACCCATGCACATGGTCTGCTCCCCCGTGGCCTTGAAGCCATTGTGGCAGATGCAGACATAGCTGCCCTCGGTATCAACGCAGTCCCCATGGCTGCAGACATTGGGGATCTCCTGGCATTCGTTGCGACCTAAAACAAAGGAAAGTAGGCACTAGTGAGCAGAAGGGATGGACCAAGTGGGAAAAGCTGAGGCACTGGCCTTCTGCAGACCCCTGGCTGCTGGTGGGAAGCTGTGTCTGTGAGCAGCAACACAGCAGAATGGGGCTTTGGTTTTCTGAGAGGTGGCTTCACAGAGAACAAGATTTGTGCACTGCCCAAAATTTTTCTCTGGCCCAAATTTTACATTTGCCTAAACAACAAGGTTTTGTGCACTGCACAAAAATAAATTTAATTGGAGAAAATGGCTTGTGCTGCCAGACTAAAGCTGCACTTCAGTGACCTTTTCTCATCCCTCAGGAGCCCACAGTCCCTGGGAATTGTTTCAAAAGTACAGGAACACCATAATCACAGCACATCCGGGTCATAGTCCCCAGGCTTGACAAAAGACAAGGAACCCATGCATGGGACTGGCACGTCCTTCATTCTGTCCTTCCTTGGGTCCACACACGGTGGTCTGCAAAACCATCTGAAGAGCCTAGGCAGGGGTGTCAGCACCTCACACGTGTCTCTGGAATAGGTAGCAAAGAGCTCCCATCTTACCCACACAGGCTCCGCTAGGCGACAGCTTGTATCCAGTTGAGCATTCGCACCTGTAACTGCCCGGGATGTTGATGCAGTCGGCGTTGCGCTGGCAGAGGTTCTCCCCGCTGCTGCATTCATCAATGTCTGTGGGAGGAGAGCAATGCAAACATTGACTCTGCAGAGTGCCATGTGCTCACCAGGCACCGTTATCCTGGTAGGTTTGGAGTGGCTCAGTGGAGTCAACTGAATGTAACCCTTTGTTTGCTCCAACCAGCGTCAATTTTCCACCTTTTTTCTATTGCTTTGCAATAAAATAATGAATTTTAGTTACAACTCAAAACTTTGAAACACTCACATTTGCAAACTTTTTGTAAAAAAACACCTGAAGAAACAGAGGAGAGGAAAACCAGACAGGAACATGAATAAAAATCAGCAATTTTTGTCCAACCACTGATGTGGGAAATGAAGATTTCAAGAAGGCTGAGAACATGTAGACTCTGTCCACGTCTTTTGACAGCCCTCGCCCTGGTGCCCCATGAGGTGGGGAGATGCTAGTGCCACGCTGAGAACCCCCTCCCTCCTGGGCACCCTTGGCAGCCCTGTTACCTTCGCAGATGAGCAGGATGTTGTTGTAGCTGAATCCAATGGGACACTCGCACCTGAAGCTGCCAATTTGGTTGATGCAGACACCATTCGTGCAGATAGCAGGGATCTCACTGCACTCATCAATATCTGCACACAGACAACATCTCTCAGCATCCTGGGAAGGCAGCAGGGTGGAAAGCAACCCCCATAGCTGGGAGACTGCTGCCCTTGTTCATTCTAAAAAGAAGACTAGCACGAAAGGGCCGCCAACAAACAGTGGAGCAACTCTTGGAGGATTGATACTGGATCCTGCCAAGCTAGGGCCGTTCTGCGGAGGTCTGGGTACACAACAGAGCCACACGAGACTCCAAGTCGTAGGAGCCATGGGATTTCTGGCAGAGCCTGAGCAGCACATGTTGGGATGGATCCTACCCAGGACATCCACCTTGTTTTCTCCAAGTGCGTCTCTGCAGTAATATGGGCACTTGCTCAGGCTCTGGGACCAGGCTGCAAATGGGAAGTCCAGGGGGCACTGAAGTACTGAGATGGGTCCCAGGTCCCTGATTCTGTTGCTGTGCTCAGCACAATCCACCACCAGCCCTTCCAGCCCTGCACTGATACCCTCTGTTGCACTTTCTTCCTGGGAGCAGATGATTAACTCATCTCCCTCTTATAGGCCCCTGGCTGGCACTGCCAAGGCCAGGTGAAGCCATTATTAAACTCATCTGTTTGTCTCACAAACTACCAGCGAGTCCATCCTTCAAGACTGCAAAACATCTGTAGACAGCCCACAAATCTTTCAACAGCTCCTCTGGCTTTCCATCTATCAAAACACAAACCCGAAACCTTGACTCTCAGTGCAGCCCTGCTGCTGTAGGGTCAGTGCTGCTGACAGTGTGAGCACCAGAGCTATCACGGGTCTAGATCTACCTGGCCACTGGCCACTGTCTGTGGTCACTGGCCACTGTCTGTGGTCACTGGCCACTTGTCTCCCCAGGTGGGACAGAAACCAAGGCACAACTGCAAATGTGGGGAGGTCTGAGCAGCCCAGCCACTCAGGACATAGGCTTGAAGGCTTGGCCAGCTGCTTGCAGCCATGTCTGCCACCTCTTTTCCTCTCCTCTACTCAGGGCTTAATTTACTAAGGGGGGGGGGAAGGGAACAAGCTCACAGGCACTGTGGGAAGAAAGCAGAGGGGCAGAGAGCAGACCTGGCTCCGCAGGGCATGGGGGCTCTACTCACCGATCGGCTTTCCTGTGTGGATGTCGATGATAAACCCAGGGGCCTGGTTCCCACACAGGATCTGGTACTCGGCTGGAAGGGGAACACTGAGGTCATGGCCATGCCTGGCAGGCAGAGCGGGGTGCAGCGAGGGACAAGAGGGACAAGGGCCATCGATGGCTGGAGTGAGCGGAGCAGGGCTCTGATAGGCAGGAGGGGATCTGCATGGTGCTCGGCCAGGAGTCGCAGGGGCCAGCACATGGGGAACCCCAAGAACACGTATGGCACCAGGCAAAGGCCTTACACACACATGCACTACAGGGCACGTACACACAGAATAAAAGGCATATCTGTGCGCCTCACCTGCAGGAACAGACTCACTACTCCACGCAGTGCATGGCCAGCACTCCCCACCGCAACGCTGCCACCCACGGCCAGCCTGCCCACGGCAGCCCACACATCATCTCCTCTCACAGATACTGTCCCAGTCCCGTGTCTTTCTAGTGCAATGCATGTCCCCAGGGCGCTTACCCACAGGCGCTGCCTGCCAGGCGTGATACTCTCCCTTCTCCTCCTCTATTTTGTTAGTGTCTGTACCCCAAAGTGCACAGGACTGCCATAAAAGCAAGGGGGCAGCCATGGTATCAAGATGCCTTTCCAGAAAGGTCGACTTACGGCTGGCTGGTGTAGGGCAGGGCTCGCATGGCTTGTTCCAGGCCTTGCCAATGTTGTAGGAGCAGCAGCACATCTTCTTGGTCATGTTGAAGGAGAGTTCGTTCTCACACGTGTCATTGTAGTTGCGATAGCACACGCTCTTCCTCATGTCTGCAAAGGTAGCCCAGACAGCATCTTGTGCCAGCCCCAGGAATGGGTGCTGCCAGCCCCAGGGCACCCATTGCTGGGGACATGCCACCCTGTCCTGTCCTGGTGTTCAGGGACTGCAGGTGACATGCAGGGGAGCCCAGGAAAGTGGCTGCAGTGATGGGCTGAAGCCCTGCTCCACTGAGAGCATTGGGTCCTGCCCCATAGCAGGCAGCAGCAATGCTGTGCTAATTCTCTCACCGCCCCGTGCCAGCCACTCTCCCCATAACTGCTTGCAGGGCAAGCATCAGCCCCTCCGGCATGGGCAACGTGTGTGGCATAGGGGCAGGGATGTGGTGAGGCACTGGTAAACTCAGGCATCCCGAGTCCCAGCCCCTGCTCCCAGCACTTCTGCTCCATCTGCCCAGCCACATTGCCCACCCTGTGCTGCCCACAGCACAGCTCAGGGGTTGCGCACAGGCAGGACACTGCCAGGCCCCTTCCCACAGATTCGGACCATACCATACCCATGCAGTTATTTCCTCCGTTGACTTGCATGTACTCAGGGGGGCACACGCAGGTGTAGTTGCCGAGGGTGTTGTAGCAGGTCCCAGGGCCGCAGATCCCAATGTGAGCAGAGCACTCATCAATATCTGCCAAATAAAGGAGATTGGAGGTCAAAGCTCTGGGCACAGGTAGAGAAGGGCCTGACAAGGGGTCGGGGGTAGGCTTGGCACAAAGTATGGATGGGCCTGACACAGGGGCCAGGCTGGCCTGGCACTGGGGAAGGGGGTTTGTGGTAAGGATGGGAAGCCTGTAAGAGAAAGGGCAAGGGATTCTGCCAACCACTCCTAGGGCAGCCCAGACACACACACAACTCTTGCACATGCATGCACACATGCATGCACACACACATGTGCCATACACGCCAGGCACACAGACAAGCACAGGCACCATGGTGCAGCTACCTTCACAGATGCGTGTGTCCTCATTGAGGTAGTAGCCAAGGGGGCACTCACACTGGAAGCTGCCAAAAGTGTTCACGCAGTTGCCGCCCTGGCAGAGGCCCGGCAGCTCCTGGCACTCGTCGATATCTGAGGAGGAAGAGCAGCCGGGAGGTGTTCACTGCCTGCCAGCCCAGCCCAGGCAGTGCCTTCACCCCAGGATCCCTGGCGGGTTCATCTCACCACCTCCAGCCCCTGCTGGTGCCCGAATGGCTTGGCCAGGTGGCTGGAGCACATCCAAGGAGAGCACACACTTGCTGTTTATCAGTCGGTGGTCAGAGGCTCGGTGGGCACCCAGCCAGACCAGTGCCATGGCAGAGAGTGCCCATATGGGGCTGGGGTCCCCCAGCACCCAAGCCCCTGGTGAGAGGGCATGGGGGCTGGGTCAACTTACCTTCCAGGATGACAGTGATGGGGTTGGGCCGGAAACCTTCTCCTCCAGGGCACAAGGTCTTGTACTCGGCTGCAGAAAAAGTCAGTCAGGGGGATCCTGAGCTGAGCGGGCTCCCATAAAACAGGAAGGGTAGGGAGAACCGGGAGAAACCCAGGAGAAATAGGCCATGAGGATGGTGAGAGTGGTCCAGATAGAGCAGCCTGACTCCCATCACATGCCAAGCCAACCTAGCTGCCCTGTCCCTGCCTTCCCACTCTTGAAAGGGGTTATTCCACATCCACTGCCCTCCCCCAGCCCACTTGATTAGGAATGAAGGATCCCAACCTGGATCCCCCAGGCACAACCAGCCTTGTCTCCCCCACCCCACTTCACCCCTCCCCTGCCCTGGTCTATCTGTCTAGCCCTGCACTAACACAACAGGGTGTCGTGGTTCAGCCTCAGCTGGCAACTGAACACCACGCAGCCGCTCGCTCACCCCCCCCCACCCCTGTGGGATGGGGAAGAGAATCGGATGAGCAAAAGAACTTGTGGGTTGAGATAAGCACAGTTTAATAACTACAATAGAATGATGATGATAAATGATTATGATAATAATGACAGTAATGTTAATATAATAAAAGGGAAAAGGAAGGAAAGGGAAAACAGGGAAAAAACGCAGAAACACAAATGATACAACCGCTCACCACCCGCCGACCGACGCTGCCCGTCCCCGAGCCGCGATTGCTCCCCCCCTCCCCCGGCCAGCCCCTCCCAGGTAGCATACTGGGCATGACGTTACATGATATGGAATATCCCTTTGGTCAGTTTGAATCCGCTCTCTTAGCTGTGCCCCCTCCCCTCCCGGCTTCTTGTGCACCCAGCAGAGCATGGGAGGCTAGACATGTCCTTGACTAGTACAAGCGCTGCCCAGCAACAGCCTAAACATCTGTGTGTTATCTCAACAGGTTTTTTTCCATGCTAATTTCAAAGCACAGCACTATACCAGCTAGAGTGAAGAAAATTAACTCTATCCCAGCTGAAACCATGACACAGGGTTGCCTTCTTCTCCCTCAGCTTCCCTTGCTCTATCGTGATGATAGCATATCCTGGACCCAGGATCCCCAGCCTGAGTTGAGAAGCTGTAGGGAAGCGGCCCCATATCTCTTCTCTGCTCTATGTTCCCCATCGGCTCATGCCCAAGTTCACCCCAGACATTTTCCCAACTCACTTGTGTTGGCTGGAGGACAAAGCTCGCAGGGGTTTCCCCATGCACGACCCAGCGAGCAGCAGCAGGATGCCCGAGTGACCCCAACTCCAATTTCTGCGCTGCAGGAGATCCCGCCATCTCCTCGATCCTGGGTGTCCAGGAAACAGTTCCCAACACGGGTATCTGCAAAAAGACAGTAGTGGGTGAGCAAAGCCTCTCCAGTAAAGACAGGAGGAATGAATGGCACTATTGCCTCCAGAAACAGGGAGAGGGATAAAGCCCCAGTCCTGTCCCAGATGTCCACACTGTCAGCTACCTGTGTTGTAGTAAATCACATCCAGACTGTCCTTGCAGCTCATGACTTTGGAACCCTTCAAGAATAAAGTGTGCCCAGCTTGTCTGTTAAAAGCCACACTATATCATACAGAGGTCGTGGCATGGTGGCCTGTCTTCAGGATAGCTAGGGAGCATGACCCAAATAATGCTATCAGTAACCCAGGGCCTTTCAAGAAACAAACACTTAAGAATAGCTCCAGAGCTGCCCAGGCCACTGTTACTGGTGCCATCTCCACTGGCAAGTTCTCCCTCCTTACAGCGTCAATTTGCACTGGCGCTTTGCTGCCTCTATGGCTCAGGCTGAAGGAATAACATTGCTTCAACCAGGAGAGCACCCACACCAGTGAGACAAGCTGGGCCATGCTTAACAGGAGGTAGGTATTCTAGTGTTGCAAAGTTAAGCCCATCTTGGACAGCCAGGTATTTAGCAGGGCAGATCGTGGTCTGGATCGTGGAGTGGCCAGCTCTAGCTACGTGGGATCAACAAGGACCACCAAGGTCTTGGATGGAAGGCATGCTCTCCACACAGGTCCCCACTCACCCACACAGCCCACACCAGTGGGGTTCAGCTCAAAGTCCTGTGGACAGTTGCACAGGTAGCTGCCAGGGGTGTTGACACACAGGCCATTGATACAGTTCACAGGGTCTGCACATTCATTGATGTCTGAAAAGATGAAAAGATGAAGACTGAAAAGAAAGATGATGACTGCCACAGAAACCACAGCCCCAGCCCTAAGCTCTGCACTGTGTGTTCAGGGTATATCCCTGTGACCATGGTGTTTCTAAGGCTCTTCATGGGATGGTAGGCAAAGCCCTTCTAGAAACAGACCTTGTCTTGCCCTATCTCACACCACCCTTCCCAGAGTCAGAAGAAAGGAGCAGAGCTATACAGAGCTTTTCCTCCTATCCACTGAAGGCCCACCTCCCAGCAGCATTGAGGCCTTGCCAAGAGCAGAGACACATCACCACATCACCCAGGGACGCTTAGCTGGCTTTAGGCTGCTAGTGCCACTGGTTGGGGCGAGTTCACACCAGCAGATCACAGAGCAGTGATCCTCATCCAACAGCCCTGTGAAAGTCCTATACCTGTGCAGTTGCCTCCACTCCTGTCCAGTTCATAGCCATCATCACAGGCGCAGCGGAACATCCCGGGCAGGTTCTGGCAGGTCCCAAAGACACAGATATTCTGGAAGGTGCATTCATCAATGTCTGCAAAACAGGGAGAGCTGGGTACTCAGGATCTGGCAGGGCGAGAGCCAGGACAGGCCTCTCCTGCTCCCATCTCAAAGCAGAGCCACCACCCAGCTGTGGGTAGCCCATCTCAGGATGGTTCTAGTGCCATGGGATACCATCTCCTGGGTGTGCAGGACCAGGCACGCTGTGTGTATGCCCTCTCCACTCACCCCTGTTTTGCTGATTGTCTACATCTTGCACGGATCCTTGGCTCAGCCCAGCCTCTCTGCAGGCTGGGGACCAACTCCTCTAAGTGCAAAAGCTAGCACCCGAGGAGCCTTGCACCACCAGGTGATGGTGGGTCTTGCTTAGGTGGGCCTTGCTTAGTAATGGATCAGGTGGTGACAGTGCAGTGGACAGACCAAGGCCAGAAAGGAGGTGAACACTGGATCTCCTGGAGCAGCAGTCAAAACTCTGGGCACTTACCCTGGCAGGCCTTGCTGTCCTCTGTGGGATTGAAGCCCATCTCGCACTCGCAGCGGTAACCCCCAGGTGCATTCAGACACTGTCCATTCTCACACAGGTTCACGTTGTCCGCACACTCGTCCACATCTAGAGAGTCAAGCATGAGACTGACATGGTGCCCACCCGAAGATGGGAGCTTCCCTCAGCTTGCCCAGAAAATTCCCACAAGCTTTTTCCCACCCCTCTGCTGTGAGGCTGTGAGGAGGGGGCTGCAATACTTCTCATTGCCTTCATCCTCCCCAAACACCTGCTGAGAAGACACTGGATCTCTGCTGAAGGTATCCTGAGCAGGCTGTGGTACAGGGCAGGCTGCAGTGGCTTTTGGGGGACATCTGGTTTGGGGAACCCCAGACACAGGCAGCCAGGCACTGAGCCAGGGCTGGGGGTTAAGAGGAGGTGACTCCACGTCCCAGCAGGATGCCCAAGCCACGTTCCTGCTGCAAATTGAGTCTACGGGCCTCACCTGAGCAGGAGAAGCCATCCCCGTTGAAGCCTTCTTGGCAGGCACAGCGGTAGGAGCCTGGTGTGTTGATGCAGTTGGCGTTCAGGTTGCACTTGTGCTCTTCAGTTGCACACTCGTCCAGATCTGGGCAGGGAGAACACCCTTGTCAGTGTTTTGCCTCTGGCCTTTCCTCTAAGTCTGGGCAGATGGTGTAGGGGCCAGGGGGGCATGCAAATGGCCCAGGAGGCTGCATCCTCCAGGCACTTGGAGCACTCATGAGGCTCCAACACATCTCTGTGAGCCTCTGTGGCCATGAGACACTCCCCTGACAGACAATATGGCAGCAAGATGCTTTTACACACACACCGCCATCCCCAGTACCTCCCCAGTTCAGACACACATATCCATACCCTTACATCCCTTCATACACACCACACACATGCCAGTAAGTCCCTGCACTCATATACACACACCAGCACATCCCTACACACCTCCCACACCCATGTATCCCCGCACACATACCACACCATGCCCCAACACATCACCACACAGCCAATCTGATGATGACATTCATCCACACTCAATACCATGCCCACACAATCCACACCCCACAAATACATGCCCTCACTCCCACATTCATGGCTTCACAGACACGGTTGCAGAGCCTGACAGCGCAACACCCATATGCCCGCACCTACAGTCCCCCTCTATCACACACCCACATCTCTCCATACTTCCATAAAACCTCATGCAGGGCTCCTGGGGCTCAAGAGCATTTTAAGTGCCAGTGTCAGCTCAGCCCAGCCTTCACAGGTCCGCAGAGAGCACTGGGACACACAAACATCCTCCCCTGGGATGAGAACTCACCATTGCACTTCAGCCCATCTCCAAGCCAGCCTGTGCGACACTTGCATTTGAAGCTCCCGGGCACATTGATGCAGGAGGCATGCATGTCACAGTTGTGAGCCCCGATCTCACATTCATCAATGTCTGCAGGAAAGAAGAACATCAGAGCTGACACAGCTCAGCTCCCCCAGGACATGAGGGAACAGCTGGGTACAGTCCTGCTAACGGCTCTGGGTACCAGTGGCTCCTGGCAGTCTGAACCCCAGGGGATGGGAACAAGGTGCTTTGGGAAACAGGCTGTCTGGAGCTGTACCCTTGAGTTGAAGAGCTGCTCTGTGCTCACCCCTAGAAGATGAAGACAGAAGGAAGGGCAGGCCTCTGGCTTGGCTATAACCTAGGGAAGTGTCAACTCCTGCCTGTCTTCCTGGCAATCTCTGCCTACCCAGGAGGGGCTCCCAGCACACAACCACATCCCTAGGTGTCCACAGCATCCCCCAGTACAGGGATGGTGGTGTCTCCATGGCAGCTGCAGGAGGTGTTTGTGAGGGCTCCCACCAGCACTCCTAGATCCAGGTCTAATGAGTTCTCACCTGTGCAGCCTGTGGTTCCCTTCTTGACGAAGTAGCCCAGCTGGCAGTGACAGATGAAGGAGCCCTTCGTGTTTTCACACTCGCCGTGCAGGCAGATGTTAAGGTTGAGATCACATTCATTCACATCTGCAGGAGAAAAAGGACTTGCTTGGAACACCACAAGAACCATGACGTGACTCGGGGGCAACCCTCTGTATCCCTTCCTCGATCCAACAGCAGCCTCGTGATGTAGTGCTGCCACGTGCCAAGGGCACAGCCTTGTCCTCACCAATACAGGTCTTCATGTCCAGGGATGCCATGAAGCCATCAAAGCAGAGGCAGCGGTACTCCCCAGGGATGTTAGTGCACTGCCCACCATCACAGATGTCTGGATTATCCTCACATTCATCGATATCTAGAGAGAGGAGACCATTGCCAAAGTAAAGACATTAAAGCCAGTGAAAGGGTATTGTGGGAGCAGGCTGGAGTCACAGGAGGGGCTTTGCTCCAAATCATGTAGTTACAGGACCTTGGAGCCTGTAATGAGGGGCTGGACATTGCAGTGCAAAGCAAAAACATCTGTCCAGGGAAATCGCTTCTCTGGAAGTGACTTAAAAATGAGACCCCCTCACCCTGAAGCCAACACCATGGCTGTCTAGCAATGGATACAGAGGTCCCTGGGGCATCACCTATGAGAGCCAAGCTGACTGCTCACCTGCACACAATCTCTTGTCTGGCATCAATGCATAGCCTTCACTGCAGCTGCATTCATAGCTACCCTCCGAGTTGGAGCAGTGTGTGTCGCAGCCACCGTTGGTTATGGTGCACTCATCAATGTCTGGGGGAGAAGGGAGAGGTCAGGCAGCTGCTTGGGTCACGGGCTGGGATAGGTGCCTTGCAGCAGAGCTGTCTCAGACACAGAGCCAGTACCAGAGACAAGGTGGGAGAGGTGCTGAAGAGAAAACAAAGCTCCCCCAGCCAGAAGAAAGCACCTCCTGCCTCTCTGCCAACCACTTGCAGCTCACAGTAGTTTCACAGCTGATGACAGCCCCTTACCAGCAGTGCCAACCTGGCTGTAGCTCAGCCAGGAGGTTCCCCCCTTTCTTTACCCTCAGACACCCCACTGAGCATTATAAGAGGTATGAGGCCAGGAGGGTTCTGGATGCGTATGGGGGTCTTGGCACGGCTACTTGGCAAAGGGGAGCACTCACCGACACAGCCCTGCCTGTCCAGCGTGGCCTGGAAGCCAGAATCACATGCGCACTGGTAGGTACCAATGACGTTGACGCAGTGTCCGTTGTGACACAGGTTGTCACTAAGGGAGCATTCATTGATATCTGTGGTGGGAAGAACAGTTTGAGCAGCCAGCCATGCTGATGTCATGTTGAGCATCATTTGGTACCCTTCCCTGGGTACCCCCCACCTACTGCTGTCTCCAAGATGAATTTGTCATTGCCCCTTTGGTCATTCTTCAGTGAACAGCCGGTAGAACAATGTCATAAATGCAATTAAACCCTGGGAGTGACCTCGGTCCCTCCTGGATGAGTGCGTTCTACCCACATATGGGATTGAAAGGAGAGATTCATGTGCCCAGCATGAGAGCCAAGTCTCCCTGTATCATTACCCTTGAACAGGCTCTGGTCATAACATAGCTTTCTACATCTCACCTATGCAAGTGTTCCCTTCAGAAGTCAGCTCATGTCCCGGGGGGCAGATGCACTGAAAGCTGCCATCTGTGTTCATGCAGATCCCACCTCGGCACAGCAGTGGGTCCCGCTCACATTCATTGATATCTGCAGAATGAAATGTGGTGGATTGTCCCCTTCAGCTGGGTTTTCCAGATAATGGGGTGGTGCTGGTGCCATGCACCACAGTCCCATCACCAGACATACATCCCAAAACAGAGGGACATCACAAAATTAACAGGGCTTGGGCGAGTCCAGTGGACTTATGGTTGAAATATGCATTTTGGGAAATTGCAGCTTTTGCCTTGACTTCAGTAGAACATAAAGTGTAACGTCAGGAGGAAAGAAATTATTATCTTTGTGCAGATTAGCCAGCAAGGACTAGAAGGTTAGCTCCTAGCTCGTATCCCACCTATCTTAGTACATTTTCACAAGTCCCATCAGCAGAGGGAGAGTTCCTCAGAAAATGTGTAGTTTGTTTGATAGAAGACTAACAGACAGGCTTTCTTGGAAACAGCCTTCAGAGTAGTTCCAGTATCACATACAGGGCTAGGAAATAGTCTGTACATTTCTGAAAAAATCACATATGGACAAAGGGATTGAATTTACTAGGATCTGGAGAAATTCCTGAAACAGATTAAACTGCTGTGAGAGAGATGTGATCCAGCCAAAGATGAAACCGGGCTGCTGGCATTAAAAATGAACAAGAACAAGAACAACAACAAAGTAATAGAACAGTTTATGAATGCCAGACTAAAAAACCCAAACGAGGGAAACTACTGGAAGGGTGCACTGGTGATGGTTGGAAACAAAACCCAACAGAACTGCAAGTATCAAAACTAGGAAGCCTTGTTATTGATCCATTATCCGTGGCCCCTGGAGAAAGCTCTTTGTGATCTACTATGACACTGTACAGGTCTTTGTGATACTTGTGGTGTTGCACAGTGCAAGTTACGCTCTTTGGAAGGGCAAGTGCTGGATGAATCTGATCCTCTAACTTTGGAAAGGGGAATCTGAGAATGAGGTTCCTGTTTTGGTCCCAGAATACATTCAAAAGAGTTTGCATTCTTGCACGCCCTTAGAATTGACTCAAGATGTCCTGCACTGACAGTAAGAGAGCAAAAAAAGGGAAGCCTCCCTGGAACTGCTCAGAGGATTCATCTGTCCAGAGTTGTACTCTGAGAAATGTGCATTCAGAATACAAAGCCATTGGGTGTAACATAAATGAGCTGAGGGAGCTAAAAAAACAGCCCCCAAGAGCCCCTTAGTGACAACAGACAAAGGGAGTGATGTCAGATGTATTTAAAGAACCCATTTTCTTCTCATATGTTTATTTTTCTGATTCCAGCCTTGTAATTAAGAATGGAATCTTTCACCTTTACTTGAATAAGGTTTTCAGTTGAGGTTTTCAGCTTATCTATAGCTAAAGTGAACTGGACTACATCTGACAATAGGGGTGGCGGGCCCCTATTAAACAGTCCCACAGGACCCGTCCCTCTGGTTCTCCATGGTGGGAGACTGTTCCTAATGAACCACAGAATGCAGGTTCAGTGCTGATATTGTTTATTGCCAGGGGCTGGCAAGAATTCCTTCCTCGTGAGGCTGAAGCCAAGTTTTTCTGCCGAACACAGACGGGAAGAAGTTAATCCTTGACCATGGGAAATGCCATAGTGTCACAACACCCTTTGGGGTGAAATGACTCAATCCCTTGTCACCTAGAAAAAAGGATAAGGTGGAAATGTGCAGATAATAGTGAGCATTAAAATAAAAAACAATGAAACACAACATCCTTGTATAAAGATATCAGAAATCTCATTACTGAAAGAAGTTAGCAGGCCTCCAGTGGGGACTGGGACATTCTCAGTATCTCAGAAATGGAAGAGGAGAAGGAGGAAGATGATCAGCGTGAGCTGTGGTAATCCATGCTACAAATTGTATGGAGAAGACAGAAAACTATGCTAGTGGCAGGGCGGTGATATATTTTAAAGAACCCAGAGAATCAAATATGAAAAATAAATAAATGATATCAAATTATGCCACAGATTGATGTGGTTTGAAAGTCCAAGCCAAAACAGAAAGAGCAGAATATTAAGACTAGGTCAGTCAGACGAGTTAGTCTGGCTAGACAGACAAGAAGAGGAACATGGTATGCTAGGAATTAGAGGACAGCAACAATCTGGCTGACTTGTTGGAGATGAACCGAGGTACTGAGGTCATTGATGGGATTTTTTTAAGCTAAAACCAAAAATTATTAAATTGAAAACAGATGAGAATCTGACAGAATAAAAACAAGCATTGGCCAGATGGGAGGAGCTGTAAAGAATTATCTGAGGATAAAGGACGAGTAAATAGGTAGGTGAAAGGGAGCCCTTACAATTATAACTGGAAATGGGAGTGGGGTAGAAGAATGCAGACGGTCTACCATAACTTCTCATAAAGGACTTGGTCTGTGCAAATGTTTGGGGAACTGGACAGGGGCCCGATTAACGGTTGAAGCTGGTATGAAATTGCTGCAGATTCAAATCCCAAGGAAAGGTCCAGAAACAGCAATACTTGATTAGATATCACATGTAAGTGAGACCAGGTTGAGAGATGTTTTAGAAAAGATTCAGTGGAAAGCAGCCTGAGAAAATTTGGATGAATCAGCAAGATTCAGGGCTAGAGAAGACACACGTTATCAAATGGCAAACCTCTTGCTTGGCGAGGTATGAGCTACTTCCATGTTCTCATGCCAATGAAGGCACATGCAATGACAGCAGGAGGCCAAGCAGTGTTATAAAGACCAAAGCTTAATATGTCTCCTAATATAGGAGTGGAAATAATAGATCTAATAATCTCAGCAGTGATCTAATGATGATATAACTGACAGCTACTTGCAAGGAACATATATTATCTAGATTAACTATATCTATATTAACTGGATTAAAATGACGATGTGGTATGTGAGACAGCATTTAGGGCAGGTAGACGTACCAGGTTAAGAAGATAACTGTAGCGGCATGGATAGGGCACTACACAAAAAGATCTACAAGTTGAGAAACATTCTGCAATGGTGTTTGAAAATACATGGTTTAACATAATCATTGAACATATGATATTAATAATGTCTGGAGCCAGGTGTATGTTTAGAATGTGACTATGTAAATAATCAGTGGCAGAATAAATAATAGATGGGTAACATAAGGCTGAAAAGAAGTAGGAGATGAGACGTCACACGAAGGAAACAGCCAAGTGTGTATGAGAATTGGAGCTCACAGCCATTGGTTTCAAGCTGCTGGCCTGGCAGGGCTCCACTGTGTACTAGCCAAACCCCAGTATAAAGGTTGCCATCTCCCTGCATAGCAGGAATGAAAATACCAGGCGTGGATCCTGTCCCAGCTCAGTGGCAATGCCAGGCTCTTTGCCTCTGTCTCTTTGCCCTCCTCCTCTGTGGGGGTCCGGGGCTAAAGCCAAGCCTTGCTGGGGACACAGCCTCTCCCTTTATGTCCTCCAGCTTAGAGAGCCTGTGCTGTGTCTCATGAACTCCTGAGTTCACTTTGCATATACTTTGCTGTCCTCCCAGGGTTACATCTATGGTGGTCTCAGCTACACACAGCGCGTTCCTCCCCCTACATGTGCTGCCCTTCAGCCCAGCTCTGCCTTTGCAATCAAAGCAAGGCAGAAGGTTCACTACCATGGGGAGAGCAGAGGCTTCCAGGGCTTTCTGCAGGACAGGGACTCCCACAGCTCCCCTGGAGGGCAATGAAGAGATTTGGCTTGATATCAGGGAACAGAGAGCCAGACAGACAGGTAGCTGGACAGCCAGACACACAGAGGGCAGCTTGGCATGAAGCCCTTTGTCAGATCTGGCACCAGCTACTTTCTTCCCTGCTGCAAGAGAGTAAAGGTGGTGCCCTGCCGCAGGGCCAAGTCCTTACCCATGCAGTTCTTCATCATCATGAAGCCACTCTCATAGCCTTCGAAGCACTCACACTCGAAGCTGCCTGGTGTGTTGACACAGGTGCCATGGCCACACAGGTCTGGTGAGATGCGGCACTCATCGATGTCTGTGGGGATGAAGACCAGCTAGTGGAGGCAGGACAGACTACAAGCACCACTACAGCTGGCACTGGGCTGCCTGTACTGCACATCAAATGCAATGAACAAGGACTGGCAAGTCTGACCCAGCAGACCAAGGAACTCCTTTTCCTGATGGGAGAGACAGCAGTTAAGCTTCCTCTCTGGTGCAGGACTAATCCTTCACCCCACGAGCAGGAGGAACCATGGTCCTGCCCTTGGCTTCTGAGCATGTCCCTAAGACAACTGCCATGACTCCTCTGGGTACCACCATCATGCTAAGCATCCCACAAGGCAGGCAAGGCAGAAGGATGGGCAAGAGTGGTCTGGAGGGTGGCTACTCTTCCCTTACCTGTGCAGTTCCTTTCCTCAGCATCCAAAGCAAAGCCATTGCCACAGAGACACCTGAAGCTGCCAATGGTGTTTCGACAGGTCCCATGAGTGCACAGGCCAGAGAAGACCTTACATTCGTTCACATCTGTGGGTGAGGGCAGAATGGCAGTGTTTCAGGGAAGGGACGTCTGCAATGAACCTAGGGTCCCAGGGCAGCAGCAGGTTTCTTGGGCTGCAGCTGAGATGGGCTGAGCACAGCCCATGATCAGCAGCTCCCCTGTTTCTTCTCACCTTTGTAGAAGGGCCTTCCTGAAAGCACATCTCCTCGGTTGGCAAAGCCAGGTCCCCTCGGGCAGATGGCCTTGTACTCGCTGGAGCCAACCTTGGGACATTCTTCACAATCGATGCCCCAGGCTGAGCCCACAGAACAGCAGCACATGTCGATCCGGTACTTGCCTGGCAGAGGCTCCGTGCACTCATCTTCATCCCACTTCATGTAGCACTGTTTGACACGCACGTCTGGTGAGAGAGCAGAGCTGAGCCCTTGCCTGCAACACCTAACCTTTGGTAAAACCAGAGATGATATTTTCTGTGACACAGTTAGCAAGGTTTCTGGAACAGCTTTGGCTGGGACGTCCTCCAAACAATGCCCAGGTATGGGCCATTTGGATGAGGCCACCTTGTATGGGATGCTACGAGAGACATAACAGTATGGACACAGCCAGCCTGTGACTGTTGGCAACAGGGCCAGAGAAGGGACCCTCCATGGTGTAGTTAGCAGTGCAGATGGCCCCTATGAAGGGCAAAGGTTTGTCACCGTGCGCCCAGAAAGCAGCCAGGAGTTGTTTTAGGGCTGAACAGAGGCCACGGTCTGGGTGAGATGAGGTGTCCTTACCCACACATGTCCTAGCAGTGCCGTCAAGGGTCAGTCCTTCTGGACACTCGCACCGAAAGGAGCCAGCTGTGTTCACACAGCGTCCATTTGGGCAGGCGCCAGGGAAGACCTCGCACTCATTCACATCTGTTGGCACAAAAGCAAGAGACAGGCATGAGAGTGGCACATGGCCAAGCCCAGAATGGCCTTGAGGGGCTCCTGGAGGAGGTGGAAGGTGCACAGAGCTGCCCACCAGACTAAAACTGGCAACTTGTTGCAATGAAAAACATGCTCCATGCACAGCCACAGCCATGCCCAGGCACTTTTGCAAGGAGGCTGCGTTACAAAGCCTTGTCAGAGACAGGCAGACAGACAGGGTGGTCCTGTTGCACATGTCCATAGTTGGCACAGCACTGACAGCGCGGCACCAGGACTCACAAACATGAGCACTGCTGATGGAGCAGCTCAGCCTAGAAACCCATTTCCAGGCACGTGAATGACAAGATCATCAGTATTAGTCAGCATGGATTGACCAAGGGAAGTCATGCCTGACGAGCGTGATAAAATTCTATGATGCAATGACTACCTGGTAGATGAGGGAAGAGTGGTGGATATTGTCTACCTAGCCTTCAGTAAGGCCTTTGACACTGTCTCCCAAAAGATCCTCATAGACAAGCTGTTGATGTATGGGCTGGATGAGCAGACAGTGAGGTAGACTGAAAACTGGCTGAATGGCTGGGCCCAGAGTGTGGTGTTCAGTGGTATAAAGTCTAGTTGGAGGCCAGCAACTAGTGGTGTACACCAAGGGTCAATACTGGGTCTGATCCTGTTTAACATCTTCATTAGTTATCTGGATGATGGGGTAAAGTGTGTCTTCAGCAAATTTGCTGATGATACAAAGCTCAGAGGAGCGGCTGATATACCAGAGGTCATGCTGCCATCCAGAGGGACCTTGGCAGGCTGGAGAAATAGGCTGCCAGGAACCACATGCAGTTCAACAAGGAGAAGTGCAAAGTCCTGGACCCGGGGAGGATCAACCCCATGCACCAACATATGTGGGGGGTCACCCAGCTGGAAAGCAGCTTGGCAGAAAAGGACGTGGGGGTCCTGGTGGACACCAGGTTGAACATGAGTTAGCACTGTGCCCTTGCTGCAAAGGTGGCTAATGATGTCCTGGGCTGCATTAGGAGAAATGCTGTCAGCAGGCTGGGGGAGGTAATCCTTCCCCTCTACTCAGCTCTGGTGAGGCCACACCTGGAGTGCTGTGTCCAGTTCAGGGCTCCTCAGCACGAGAGAGAGATGGACATACTGGAGAGAGTTCAACAAAGGGCCAGACTCAAGGATGCAGGATAGCAACAAATAAACAATGACCATGTTCCCAATAAAAAAAGTCTTCTGCATCCTGCAGCACTTTACCTTCACACGTGACCCCCTTCATCCTAGCATATCCGCGGGGACAGGCAGTATCTGCAAGAAAATAGAGGAATGTCAGCAAAGAAATGGGCTGCATCCTGTCTTCCTGATCTCTGTGCCAAGCAGAGCCTTACCGATCTCACAGCGCTCACAAGGGCTGCCCCACGCTGCCCCCAGAGTAGCACAGCACTCTGATTTCAGCGTGGCCCCGTTGATGTTCACCTCGCAGCGCCCATCCTGGATGTTCAGCCAGCACGTCCCTTTCATGCTGTCTGCAGGGGCAAAGACAAGGCCTGAGTAAAGAGCTGCTCCTTGGTGGAGGTTCCCAGCTTCATGGCAGCCAGGCTGCCATGAGAAGCAGCCAGGACAAGCTATCCCTGAGCTACAACATGACTATTGCTCTCTGGTGTCACGTTATCTTTTAGGCTGTGGGGCCAAGCACTTTGCAGTATGGACACAAACTGTGTTGGGCCTCAGAGCCCTGTCCCAGTGCTGTGGAGCAGCATTTCTGTGCTGTGTATCAGGATACAACTGATACTGCATCAGTTCTGTGTTCCCTCTCCTAGTCCCAGCCTGCTCTTCTTCTGGGTAGAAATAGTCCCTTCTCTCCAGTTGCCCCATTTGGTGAATGAGAACCCACCATCCTGATGCCCTGCAGGATCCCCTGGGACCCCATGTCTGTGCTTTATCTTGCAGCAGCACAGTTGGGTATTTCTGTGTCTGCCGCACACTGCTCAGAGCACTGCCTGAGGTTGCAGCTTTTCACACTCCCTGGATGCATGAGAGATGTTAATTGTTAATGGCAACCAAGGAAACACTAGTGAGAAAGAGAGGCCTCAAAGGAACCCCATCCCTAAGGCAGGAGCATGGGACTTGGGGTGCTGATGGGTGCTGCTGATATCAGAGCTGCCCCTAGAAAGCCACATCCTTACCCACGCAGATGGTGCCACTGGGGTCCAGCTTGCTGCCTGGGGAGCACTCGCAAGCAAAGGATCCAGCATTGTTCCGGCAGACACCATTCACACAGGGGTTAGAGGTGCACTCATTGATATCTGTGGGAAGAAAGGGACTGTCACTGTAGTGAGTGCCACAGGACCCACTTTTCTGAGCCAGAGACTGGGGGAGACAAGAAGCAAAGAACATGAAAAAAGTAGTTTTTCGACTATTCAGAGGATCACGAGTCCAGGCCATGGTGGTGGTTGGTGCAACTACTGGGGAATGATGGACTTGCTCACCCAGGGCTGCTCCTGGCTGAGATGGGAGCAGCCGCAGCACTGAACATGGCCTTCACGTACCTGTCTGAGCCAGCTGTGAGGCTACACAGCATTTGCCATTTTTCACCTTTACAGAAAATAATTTTTTTTCTCTAAACAGACACTGATGTCCAAAGTGCCAGTTCTCAAATGTTTGAGGACTTTGTGGTCAGGAAACAATTTCCCTCACTCCAAACTGTAAGCTTTCAATCAAGTCCCCAAAACTTGCAATTTTGGTCAATCTAAAGCTAAAATTTTGGGGGCCTAGAGGACATTGTTCCAGTTTTCAGTCACTGAAAAGCCCAGATATTCTGGGTTTGGATGTCCACTATTTTGAATGAAGTGTGAAATTTCCCCCTAGGAAAGAAAAAACAAATCCACAAACCCAAGGCCTGGACCTGCTCCAGTTCAAACCACTGCGGACAAACAGGAACCAAAGACATGTTAGACCTCGAGCTCCCTTTCAGTCAGGACCTCAGGTCATAACTCTTTACAGATTATGAAGATGTTCTCCGTTGCCTTCAGAGTCACATTACCTTCACAGGTGTCTGTCTCCGTCCTGAAGACAAAGCCCTTGGGGCAGGTGCAGGTGTAGCTGCCGGGTGCGTTGCGGCACAGTCCATTGTCACACAGTAAACGATTGACAGTGCATTCATCAACGTCTGTGGGCAGAGAGATGGGGTTTCTGAGCTACAGCACCAGTGTCCACTCTTCTACTCTGCCATCCCTACAGAGTTCTGGCAGCCTGAGAGGCACAGAAATGCAGTACCGCCCTCAAAATAATACAATGTGGAAAGTATGTTAAATCACATATATGTAGTTTCTCGCATAGCACTTTGTGCTCTTCCATTCAGGACAAGGCAGCCCTGAATGGTGACAGCGCTCGAGGGCATCAGCTGCTGTATCAACTCAGGCTCCTGTGCAGCTGGAGGTCTGCATCTGGCTCCCAGCCCCATACACTGAGTGCCTGCCACCCTCTCCCCACCAGCACTGAGCTTGTGGTTCCCTGTGCCCCACGGAGCTTGCGCTGCCCTGAACTCACCCACACAGTTCTTGCCCGTGGGATCAGACTCGTAGCCCAGGTTGCAGATACAGCGGTAGCTTCCACGCAGATTCTCGCACATGCCGTTGGGGCAGATGTCTGGGTTGAGGGCACATTCATTGATGTCTGCACAGGGAAAGAAGTCATATTAGATAGGCCACAGCAAATGCAAATACAGAAAACCTCTACCCCCTAATTCTTCATTGCTCCTTGGTGTCAATAGCCAGCTGGGGCACCCATCTGCAGGAATCCCTCCTTCCTGTCCTACCTACCCTCCTGGTTTGATCCAGTAGGCCCTCGGGAGCCTTGTTCCTCTCCTCTTGGTGCTCTGGAGCTGGGCATCTTTGTGCTGGGGATACACAGCTGATCCAGCACAGGGCTCTGAGCTCAGGAGGAGAGAACTGGATAAGAGCTTGAGATAAGCCCAGACTCAGTTCCATATCAAGGGCTCTCAGGTCTTTCTGTTATGTTCCTGAGTCTCCTTAGAGTATCTCTATCTACCATTTATCTACAGTATCTACCTTTTAACCCTCCTACTGGAAAAGGTGGGAGGATGAAGCTGTTTGTAAGGTGCTGTGAGCAGGACACGGGGCCAACTGGGGTGAGGGCAGAGCACGATGGACAGCCTGCCTGTGCCTACACAGCCCCCGCCAGGGGACCATTGCTGGGGGCAGAACAGGGCAAGGAGTGCTCAGGCATGTTGGAGAGCGTGCTGTGGGCAGCTGGGCTGGCAGAGGGTCACGTCCAGCTCTGGTGCCCAGGAAAGAGATTTTACCCTGGTGAGAACCAGCCTCCACAGAGACCAGGGCAGGTTCGTGTTTGTACAGCAGTGTCCTTGCAGCGCCATAGTGCCAGATGGCAAGAAGCCCAGGCCAGGGCTTCCCAGACACTGCTGGCCTTTGTCTCCGCACAGTTGGGGTTCAGTTACATCCCCAGGGAAATGCAACCCTGGAGAGTGCTGAGTGCATATAGTCCTGGCTGCAGGCAGCAATGGGCTGACCAGAGCATGTCTGACATTAGCTTCTTGCTAGAAAGTGTCTTATTGTTAGCCTGAGGCTGACTTCGGCCAAGACACGGTGCCCTGGAAGGAAGCCCAAGAAGCCACCAGGGTTTTGCCTCTGGCTCTTTCCCTTTTGGAAAGTTTTGAAAGGCTGTAGCTATCTGGCTGCTTTATGCTCTTCCTGCTGATCCAAGAACTGCCCAGGGCTGGCAGTGCAGCCACCTGCCTGACCTCTTGCACAGCTGTCTAATTCAAAGCAGCCCCTTGGCAACACATCCCAGCACATGCTTATCACCTCCCTTGCCCTGGGAGACTGTGAACCCTCTTCTCCTTCGCCCAAGGAGCTGTAGGGCAGAGGAGGGGAACGAGCAAGAGGATGCAATTGGTCACACTCTTCATTCCCATCAAAGCAGAGAGTAAAGCCAAACTCTGTGTGTGCATCCCCAGAAATGTAGTTCCCACAGGGTGCCAGGAATCAACCACTTGATTCAATACACATTCCTCAGGGATGCTTGCTCAACATTAACTCGTGGTGCTTTAGGGAGGAGAAAAGACACATAGCACCCCTCTCCCCCTCTGCCCAAGCTCACATCCCACCCACAGACACTCGCTAACACAGAGATAGGCTCTTTCATGCACCGATACCCACCCAGGCTATGCAAGCTACCCTGCGCTTACTCACAAACAGCTCTTGCATACATGGGCGTAACGTGCTAACTCTCCAGCACTCCCTCCACAGTGCCAAGTCTCTTATGGCACATGCTCCCACAGTCACACAGATGCATGCGCACTCTGTTAAAAGCAGCTGAAAGAAAGAGCTGAGTGTGATATTAGATGTGCCTGTCTAGGTTATGGTACATGGGATGCACATACCTCTGCCATCAGCTGTTATTCCAATGCCGCTGCTGCACAGTGCCTGGAATTCAGCTGTGTAGAAAACACAACAGAGCCATTAGCTTTTCTAGACAGTTCACGCACCATGACATTAATTTTGGGTAACATTGGATTTATTGTTTGTTTGTTAGAACATCATCTGTGGGCTTCCAATCAGTGTCTGGTTTATACTTATGCAATATATATTAATTAGTAGTCCAACATTGTGAGAGTCTCTGCAATGAGATCAGCATCAGATTCATAGATCCAACCTAAATTTATTGACTATGTGGCATCCCTTTCCCCCTGCCTATGGCCTTCCCATGCCACTGCCAAGCTGCCTAGGCCATCTCAGGGACCTGTCAGGGACCCAGAATGTCTCTGAGAACCTTCCTGGCTTTTTGCAAACTCAGATGGAAGAGGAGCTCACCAGAGTTTTTGGCCGGACAGGGTTGACAGGGCTCTCCAAAACCATGGTCTGGGTTAGCACAGCAGCACTCAGACTTGGTGACTGCTCCTGGAAAGGGTCGAGCACACGTGCCCTTTTTAATGCCTCCATAGCAGGTGCTGCGCATGTGAGTGTCTACGCAGACTCGTCCATCCACCCCAATAGCCAGGCCCCCGAGGCACTCGCAGCGGAAGGAGCCCTCTGTGTTAATGCACCAGCCATTCATACAGATTCCTGGCGTCTCACACTCATCGATGTCTGAAAGAGGAAGCACAAACTGGCTGTTACTGACCCACAGGCAGCAGGACACACAGACAGGGGCTTTGGGCTATTTTGCAGAGAGACTTGGAGACTAAGAGGGAACTAGAGGTGCAGTTTAGATCGCCACATCCCCTGCATGCTCTGCTGGCTGTCCCTGATGGTTCAAGGGAAGGAAAATGGATCTGGGCTTCTTCAGTCTCCTGAGACACAGACCTTTCTCAGAGTAGCGGGCTCTGGTCTCTGCTCTGTTAAGGGGACAGCGACCCAGAGAATTCACCCTGTGTCACAGCAGCACATCAAAGAAATGTTCTCCTCCTCCTCCTTTCTCCACCCTGCCTTCACATCCTAACCTTCTTGGCTTTGGAAGGTGGCACACAAACTGCAGTGGAAAATGCTGTAGAGGTTGGGGAAGCTGTGAAGATGACTGCTGCCAGCTCACACTGGCCATACAGAGCTTCACAGCCCTGCTTAACCTCCTTCAGAAAGAGGATTTAAGCTCCAATTTGCACTGAAGTAGTGGAGGTGCAAGAACATTTTCCCTTGTGCCCATTCTGCTGAAAGGGGGTAGTTTCTGGTGGCAGAAGAGGAGATGCCTGGCAACAGCCTTAAATTTTCTCAGCTCCCATTGGCCTCAGACACATTGCAAGTCCCCAGGAACATGGACGGCAGGCTGGGAAGAGGGCAGAGACCAAGCTTGGGGACCTACGCACCGACGCAGTACCGCCCGTTGGGAGCCAGCACAAAACCAGGCTTGCAGATACACTTGAAGCTACCGTCCTCGTTGATACACATCCCGTTGAGGCACATGTTCGTTGTGGCACATTCGTCATGATCTGGGGAAGACAAACAGAGAACATGAGCTGAGCCTGAGAGCTGCAGCAAGACTCTCCTGGGCTCAAAAACTCTCTGCCCCACATCTCATGGTTAAATTGCTTTTTACAGCAGTGGGTGCTAATCCTCACAGCAGAGCTCCCACTGCTACTCCTGGTCAGAGCTGTCCTGCTGTGTTGCTGCCACTCTCGGTACCCTGGTTAGCCGTCACAGCTCGCAGCAGGACTTGCACACTGGCTGCTGGAGGCAACCTTTAGGGCGATGGAAAATGCCCTGTAAAACTTACAGGAGCACTCCAGGAGCACTAGCACCCTTATAAAAATGCCTTCCTATTTCAGTGCAACTGTATCCTCGCCTCTCATGTTAAGGTGTACTCTGCCCTAGCAGCATCTACCCGAGATAAAGGGAGTACAGCACAGATTAAAGTAACCACCAATCCCCCAGGAGAACATAGTATCAGCTCAGTCCCAGCCTCCCCAGGGCCATAGATGACAGCACATCAGGAGATAGCTTACCAACACAGTTCTTGCCATCGGGGGTGATTTCAAAGCCAGCGTTGCAGATACACTGGAAGCTGCCATCAGTGTTAACACAGCGGCCGTTCCTACACATCACTCCATTCATGATGCACTCATCAATATCTGGCAGGGAAATAAACATAAGAAAGTAGCAGCAGGTGGAGTAAGAAGCAGTTCCAGCTTAATCTGCTCATGAGAAAACCAGGAAAGTGCTCGCAGACACTCAGAGTGTGCCCTGCTCCAGGATCTTCCCCTCTGTAAAAACTGCAGAAGATGGAAAAGATGTGGAGAAAGCTTTCTGCATGCTCTGGACGCATCACTACATTTGTAAGGTTACAGTTCCAGGATATCAGGCCCTCCATGATGTCTTTGTCAACCTCCTGCCTCAGGGTCCCCTTTGCAACTCAGACTATCCTAGGCCTGTTCAAGTCCATAACAGGCAACAAAAGCCCTCAGATCAAACCACAACTCAGGCCTGCTACTAAGTGCCACAGAGATGTGGTCCCAGGGCCTCAGCAAAATGAATTCCAGGGCAGAAGTTGGGTACAACGTGGCTGACTGCAGGGGAGGTGCTGTGTTGCATATCAAGAACATGATGTCTGCTTGCTCTAGGAGACAGGCCACTGAACGCCTCTGGGTAAAGATGAAAGATTAAAGGAAGAGGGCTATCTCAGGCAGGGAGTTGTTACTGACCCTTATCCAGAGCTGGGGAAGACAGGATGAGCTATTTTAGGAGCAAATTATAGAAAACCAGTAGTCTGTCCCCAGCAGCAATGGATTATCCAGACACTTTGTAGGCTTCGTCTAACATGGAGAAGTTCACTTGAGAGCAGCCTGGCAGAAAAGGGTCTGAATCACAGATGAAATGGGGTGACCCTGCACAGAAGGAAACCTCCTTTCGGGCTATATCAGCTGAAGAGCTGTGTGTAAGCCACATGGGACAGCTTCTTGTCCTGACAGCTAGAGAGGTCACAGCTGAAGAATGACATCCAATTTTGGCACCACACATTTGAAAAGATAAAGACAAAATGGAGGAAGTTGAGAAGATAAAAACAAGGACAATGAGAAGCTTAGAAACATTATCAATGAGAGGAGATTGAGAGACTTGCATTTGTTTAGTCTAGAAGGAAGATGACGGGGGGTTACAAGTTGCAGTTTCCCAACATGTAAAAAAGTGTTGTAAAGGAGACAGTGTTGAACTAATTTTCACGGCCAGAAAGAGAATCACCAGAAGAATTCAGCCTAAAAGATTTAGTTTGGAAATTAGGAGAAACCTTTCACAGTGTCAGGCAACTGGGGGGTCCTTTGGAAGCCACCTCATCAGAAGCCACTTGACAGCAAAATAAACAAACCCAAAGGTCAGGCACTGACAGGGAAATTTGCCTTTGCTTCTTGTTCACATGGGACATTACCTTCCCATAACTCTTTTACAGCAGTCCCTCACCCAGAGCACCATCTTGCTGCAAGACTTTGACAGAACAACTTTGCTAGAAATCACAAGCCCTTCACTGTTACAAAAATTCTTCAAAATCCTGTCTTTTGTCAAAACAAAATGTTGTCATCTTTAGAGTTCTGCTCTTCAGAAGGATTCTAAGTTCCTTGATTGCCACTAGCAAATTTTAAGGTAGATAAAGGTAGGGGAAACTTCTCCTAGACAGATTCAGGAGACTGCTGGCAACTCAGCGAAGTTGTTCTGAAATCCTGTCACACACCTAGCTCGGAGGTTGTTTGGTGCCGGGGACTCCCCACTCTGTTTCCACTTTACAACCATTTTCCTTTGGTACCTAAGTCTCTGATAACCCTGTTGACACTTGCAGCCTGTGTCCTCCCAAAAGGAGAGACAGAAAATACTTACCAATGCAAGCCTGCTTTGTGGGGGTGCTCTGGAAACCTTCGTGGCACTTGCAGTGGTAGGAGCCAGGTGTGTTCACACAGTCACCGTGCACGCAGGGGCTGCTGGAGCACTCATCCACATCTGCAAGAAGAAAAGCCTAAGCCTGTGAGTCACCATCATGCTGGGAATGCACAGCAAGATACCAGGACAGGCAACAAAGGCTGCCTCCTGTGAGCTGCTGGGCCCGTCCTGGAGAAGAGGAGGCTGAGGGGAGACCTTATTGCTCTCTACAGCTACCTGAAATGAGGCTGTAGTGAGGTGGGGGTTGGTCTCTTCTCCCAAGTTGCTAGTGACAGGACAAGAGGAAACGGCCTCAAGCTGCATCAGGGGAGGTTTAGATTGGATATTAGGGAAAATGTCTTCACTGCAAGAGTGGTCCAGCATTGGAACAGGCTGCCCAGAGAGGTGGGGGAGTCACCATCCCTGGGGGTATTTAAAAGACGTGTAGATGTGGCAGTTCAGGGCATGGTTTAGGAGACATGGTATTGTTGGGTTGATGGTTGGACTTGATGATCCTAGAGGTCTTTTCCAACCTTAATGATTCTATGATTCTAACTCCAGTGCTCAGCATCCTGACAGCATGGCCAGCAAGGTCACTCTGGATGGCATCTCTTCCCTCAAGTGAATCAACTGCACCACTCAGCTTGGTGCCATCTGGAAGCTTGCTGAGGGTGCACTCAATCCCACTGTCTATGTCATTAAGACATTTAAATAGCATTGGTCCTAGTACAGACCCTTGAGGGACACCACTTGTTACTGGCTTCCACTTGGACACTGAGCCATTGACTGTAACTCTTTGCACACAGTCCTCCAGCCAATTCCTTATCGATCCAACAGTCCAGCTGCCAAACCCATATCACTCCAATTTAGAGGTAAGAATGTTGTGAGGAAGTATATCAAAGGCCTTACAGACATTCACATACATGACATCTGTAGCTCTTCTCTTTTTCACTGATGCAGTTACTCTATTGTCAAAGGCCACTAGACCAGGCAGGCACAATTTGCTCTTGGTGAAGCCATGTTGGCTATCTCCAATCACCTCCATCTTCCATGAGTTTCAACATATCTTCCCTTCTGAACAGTTTATAGCCATCAATTGCAGTGCTCCAGTCGTGTGATTAGTCCCACCACATTTCAGTGTAGCTTTCTAGCTGCACAGGGGCTTCCAACTCCTGTTTGTTACCCATGCTACATGCATTGGTGTAGAGGCACTTCAGCTGGGCTATCAACCCTCTCGCCTTTTTAGAGGAACATGCCCTAATTCTTTACAGGCATTTCACAGGTGTTCCCCTGTTGATTCCTAATACATCAGCAGCCCCTGGCTCTTCTCTGTTGCTCAAAACTTCATCCCCTTCTGCCACTAAGTCTAGTTTAAAGCTCTCCTTATAAGTATGGCAACCTTTTTGGCAAAGACCTTCTTGCTCCACTTGATCAGGTGAGTCCCATCAGCTCCCAACGCACCTGGCTTCTCAAAGGCTGAGCCATGATCACAGAAGCCAAAACCTTGAGTATGGGACCAGGCATGCAGCCAGGCATTCACCTGTTCAATTCCTCTCCTCCTTCCTGAACGCCTTCCTCTGACTGGGATGATAGAGAACACCACCTGTGCTCCAGATTCTTTTAATGTTGCACTCCGTGACATATAGTCTCTTTTGGTGGTTCTAAGTTGCCTTGTCACAGTATCATTAGACCCTGCATGGAATAGTAGGAGTGGATGATAACCTGGAGGGTTCATCAGTCTCAGCAGCAAACTTCCGTAGAGAAACTGGATGGATGGCAATTGCGTGCTTCAGTACCTCTCAGTAAGGAATCTCCAATTACTAATACTTGACGTGCTTTTCTGGTGGCACTAATGCATGTGGGGGGTTGGATCAAGGTCACAAGGTTGGCTTTTCCTGGAGCTTGTCCATTACGTGCTCTTTGTTCTCCAAACTCAGAGCATTGTATCTCATACATAGGGGCACTTTGGAGGAAGGTTATTCCTTCTGCCCTGAGCAGAGACAAGGGTCCAGTCTCCTTCATCTTATGAGTTACTTGTGTCAGTCAGCTCAAGGTTGAAATTCAGGCTTACCTTCCCCTTGCACAGCCTTAAGGTAAGGCTGTCACTCAGCCTGGGACAGCATGCAATACTACGTATCAATCTCTCACATTCCTGGATACTGCGCTGCCCGTTGAGCTCCTCTTATAACATATCTACCTGTTTGAAGAGTTCTTCTAGCTGGGCGTACTTCCAGCTATGACATCCACCACTGCCTTCAGGTGCTAGGGCATCTTCCAGGTGCTGGATTTCTGTACAACCTAAGGTCTGGACAGTTATTTCAGCCCTTGGGAGGTCTGCTTGCGTGGAGATGTCACCATATGAAGGCTGTTCTTTGCAGATGCAGTGGGTGGACACCGTTTTCTTTCAAGCAGGACACAGTCTCCTTATAGTTCTCAGAAAAAATAGCCCACTTACTTATAAAATGATAATTCTTTTGAAAGATGCCATACTTCTAATTCTAATTCCCTGGAGACCTCAAGCTTCTGAGTAGGCTTGCACAGCCACCATCTAGCTGGGGTGACCATCAGGGCTGCAGCCTAAGCCTGCGGGGTAAGCAGAGCAGGCAGCAGCCCAATAACTGGCAGAGTGCCCTGCCCAGGGGCCAGTTATATGGGGCTTCCCGCAGTGCAAACTGGCTACTGCTAAGCCAATGGCAATGTTGTGGCTACCAGAATTGTCACCCTGGATGTTCCCCAGGGGCGGACACATCCTTTCCATCATGCTGCTTCGTTACCCGACACAAGCCCTCTATCTCCAGCCTCTCGTGGGGAGCTCTGACTGGGATGGGGGCCTTCGGGGCAGCAGCTTAAGGTGCCATTAGGAGCAGGCGTGGGGCGCAGCTGGAGCTGACCTGTGTGCGTGTCGAGCAGAGCCTACTCACCAATGCACTCTCCGCGCACGTCCTGCTTGTACCCCATGTTGCACTCACAGCGGTAGCTGGATGGGGTGGGGATGCAGCGTCCATTCAGGCAGAGGTTAGTGAAATGCTTGCAGATGTCAATGGTCTGATTCAAAGTGGCAGTTCCTGGAAAGCACAGAGACAGCATCAGGTAGGGGATTACAGCTCCCTTCCTCTGATTGTCCCCAGGAAGTGGGGTCGGTCAGTCCAAACACTGATGGATCAGCGGTCCTCCTGGGCCCTGAACAACCATGGGGCCGCAGACACAAACTCAGCTGCCTCAGAAATCTCTGCAGGCTGCTGCGGTACCTGGCATGCTCCTACCCCACTGACATGCACAAGATGGCACAGCCTCTCAGAAGCAAGGTGTGAATCAATATTTATTGACATCCAGTGCATTCTCACAGGCTTCAGCCCTTAGCAAGGAGCTATATGGGGATGCACTGAGAGAGGTGTCCAAGGTGGTGGGAAAAACACTTTTGGGGAGGCAGAGAGTGAGGCGGTGACGTGAAAGTTTCATTCCTATTTGGTAATTTGAAAGATATTCTGTACTGGAGCCAGCCTTGGCTCCCTTGCTCTGCCAGCAGACGCTGTTTGATCTGCTTCTGGGCTCAGCATCCTGCTCAGCATTAGTGTCACATCCCATCACTCCCCCTGTGTCAAAATAAACCTTGTAGCTGGCTAAGAGCACGGGTGCTTTGCTCATGTGTACACGGCTCAGAGAAGCGGGCCGGCACGCAGGCAGACACGCTGCCTGTGTTCTGAGACAGGCAGCCAAATTGGGTCAGCATAGTAAGAAAGTAATTTTAATTACCAATGCTTGAACTTCCTGGGCCCATTCCAGGCAGACCTGGGATCCCGCCTTGTCCATTTGCCCCATTTGGTCCAATGCCTCCAGGCCCGTTGAGTCCCGGCCCAACACCATTGGGCCCGAATCCAGGAATTCCTGGAAAGCTCCCAGGGAACCCTGGCACGACTGGGAGTCCTTCGATGCAAAGCCTGCGGTACTCATCTGAAACAAAACAGCTGCCTTAGTGCTTTTCCAAGAGTGCCTGAATTCCCCTCCTGCCTCTGCCAGAGTGCAGAGAACAGAGGGATGGAGATGGACCGGCAGGGAGCAAGGAGGGTGGGTGCTGATGGGAACAGGGGAGATGGGTGAGGAGGGCTTTAACACCCTCCACTCCAGAGCAGATGATGAGACACAGCTTGCCAGAGCGTGTGGCAACAGCTTCTTGGGGTGTGTGGGACAGCTGGCACTGTGGGCTCCCTTCAGGCAGGAGAGGACAGGACACAGGAGGGTGCCAGGCACTGCAAAGCTCTGCCCTGCTCAGAGCTGGTGATGAGAGGCAGAAAGATAGAACTACAGTGCTGTGCCTTCTCAAGGCCTCCTGCTGTGTGGGCTCACCCTCATTTGGCCTCAAATTCAACTATGGTGGAAGCCAAAGAGAGCTGAAGAGGTAGGAGGAAAGGGATAAACTCTTGCCTTGGCTGAACTCATCTGGCTCAACTTCAGACAAGACCCAGGCAGGGGAGCCAGCATCCCCCTGTGACCTTTCTCTGGGTGTTATGTTGATGATTCTCCACATCAAGCCTGGGGTACCATGAGGGCCATCAGAGCAATGAGCTGGCCCAGCAGCAGGCAGAGGTCCTCTGTGTTGTACTTACCAGAGCCCCGGACGGGGCACATCTCTGGAGTCTGACCAATGGCCCAGCAACGCCCTGAGTCACAGCAGCACTGCATCTTGGTGTACTGGCCAGGGAGGTCCCCAGCACAGCGGCCCCCGATCAGAGCAGAGAAACACGTCCCAATCCGCTGGTCTGCAGAAAGGGAGAGAAGGAGATGCATTCACAGCGTGTCATCACCATACTCTCGGTCAGGTCCTGAGTGCCTGTTGCTAACAGCATCTCCTCCGGCTTTCCAATGTTCCAATCTGACCTGTTCTGCCTCATCCTCCCAGATCATGAGGTTCTCCAGAACATCCACCTGGAGCACATCAAGACTGTAGGGCCAGGCCTTATTCCCCAGTATAGATCTCACATTCCCATTTATGCTCCTAAATACTATAAGAAGCCTGACCAAGAGCCAGAAACAGGCAGAAGGTGGGCTGTCCCTCTCCATTGGATTCTCCATTGGGAGCTGCCTTCCTTGCCCTGCACGAAGGACAAGCTGACCCAGCAGATTCTGGCTGAACTCACAGAGCAGAAAACAGATGAGATCACCCACTTCATCCCATGTTTCCTCACCTTCCCAAAGAAATGGCATTATTTACAGGTGACTCCTTCCTCTCACTAGTGTTTTTGCACTGATGAGAGATGTCAGGGACAGATTCCCCCACTGACCCAACACACCAGTGGGAGAGGGAATGGGCTGAGGGGAGGTGGTCTGTATGAGGTCACTGCAAATGTTGACACTTCCACTACTAGACAGCCTGACCATCCCCTCAGTGGGAAGAGATAAACTGCTCTGGACTAAATATATTCAACAAAATTGCATCCTGGGGCTGAGATCTCCATTCTCTAGGTTCCTCCTCTGATGTTAGCGTCTGTCTTGCTTATTTATACTACATTTGTGACCGAGAGTTGGCCATCAGTGCGAATATAACAGCACAACAGGCCCTGAACTTGGCCATGTGGAGTAACAGTGTCCTCTCTTGGGCTGTTGGATCCAGCATGATATATTTTCCTCTAACTTCTGCCATTAAAAACACTTCCCTGTGATAAAAACAATCCAGTGGTGCCTGCTACTATTTTGAGGGTTCCCAGACAGTGAGCAGGCATTCCCCAGCCATTCCTGCTCTAGGCTGAAGCTTTGGCTGCAACAGTCCTTTCCCTTGTTCTCACTTGTTGCAGGACAGAGCTGGCAGCCCAAGGTGGTCAGCCATCTCCTACGCCACTTTGGTCAGGCTGGGGATCCAGGTACAACCCTTCCAGTGTTAGTCAGTGATCCCCGATGCTGTGCTAAGCAAGGACCTTACCACAGCCAGTGCTGTCCAGCGTGATCCTGCACACCTCAGGCTTGGCAAGGACCTACCTCTCCTTCTCAGAACTGATTTCATGGCAAATGTCCCACATCCCAGGCTTCTCATGAGGAAGCATTCCCTGCCAGGTCCCAGTGGTCCCAGCATCCCTCGCTAAGCAAATGGAGCTGTTCCCAATTCCACATCCCTCCAGCCTGACCACTCCCATTCTCAGTGGATGCTTGTTTCAGGTCACGGGTTAGTTCCCACAGCCTGGACTGAGCTGGGAGGAGAATGAGCCCTGGATGGTGGTCAAAGTCCGTGAGCCTGGCCAAAGCCACAGACACCAGGCCTGGCACTGGTGTTTGGTGTGTGTGGCTTCTGGACAAGGCCCAGGAGACTGAGGGCCTTTCACATGTCTAGCAGGCTCCATCTGGCACCAAGTCCTCTAGGAAAACCTGGAATCTTCCACTCATTCATCTCCCCTCCTTGTTTCTCAAGTAAATTAATGAGGGGGGAAAGTCTAGTCTGATTTGTCATCTGTGCCTCTAGACTGACATTAGCCAGCAGGCTGACACTTTCCTGAAATATAATTGAAATTAATTGCATGGAGCTGTTTGATCTGTGGGCCATGGTTACATTTCTTCTCTAATCACAGCTCAGTGACTTGCAGAGGACAGTGATCCCATTTAAAGCCAGGGTGACTAAACCAGCAGATCTTTTCTCCGATACATCCTTTCCGCCATTCTGCAGCACCGAGTTCAATGTGAACTATTCCCTTTTAGGAAACTTTATACACCAAAGAGACTTGCAGAAAGAAAGACAGACTAGGAGAAGGGAAATTTAAGTGAGGGGATTGAATGCAACACCAGATTAGCTCCTAATCCTAATGGAGGGAAGTCCTAGCCACATGGGTGTTGGGTCATCCCAAGCCCTTGATCTCTGGCAAATGGCAAAAATGCAAGAGCAATGCCCACATCTTTGCAGGTTTCAGCAGCTGCTGGACTGTAGAAGAGGGCTCTGTTTCCACAGCACGTTGACAGGTGGATGTTGCTTAGCATCAGCATGTAGCCCACACCAACCCAGAAAGAAGCTGCTCTCCGAACAAGCCAGGGCAGGATAGCGGGGCCATTGGGAAAAGCTGCACCTTAAACCACTGATGGGAATTTAGCTAAGTGGGGGCTTTGGGCTGAGCTTAAATGAACTTCTAGATGTGAGGGTGGTAGTTTGGAATAAGCCTTCCAGGCATTAGAGAGGACAGAACCCATCCGGCTCCTTCTGCTCTTCTATGGGATGCTGTCCCAAAAGCTGTGATACATGGTGACAGCCAGCCAGTTAATGGGCAAGGAGCGATTTGGAGAACACAACATCCTTCCCCACAGACAGACATGTGCTGACAAGTCTGACAAGCCAGGGAGGTCACAGCAGTTTGTGTAACGGAGGGAATGGTCCAGCCCTTATTCATCTGGACAAATGTTTATTAAATTCAGCTGTCTTTGCTGCAGTTTGTAATAATATCTCTCAGAAATGAAGGTCAGAACTAATTGAAAACTCATCTGGAGCTGCCTTGGACAGAGAGAGGGGTGGATGGAAAGAACAGTGGGTCCCTGCAGTCCCTCTGTGCCCTCCTGCAGGACCACCCACACGCTGGTGGTACGAGCACAAAGCTGTTGTGGTTTTGTTCTGCCTCCCTCTGCAGCTGTTAAGGGAATAGGTTTGCACAATAACCTCAGTAAATCAGATAATGCTGCAGGCGAGAAAGGAGGTAAAATTCCACATGCGATTAGACAGTGCACAGAGGTGGGGGATGGAGCCGCAGGTCTGTCAGAGGTCTCTGATTCAGAGAGGCTGTGGATGCTTTACAAGGTCCAGCCAGGAGCGGCAGAGCAGGAGACAGAGTTTTGCCTGTTTATCATAATGGGACAGAAGCAACTCCAAGCTGGACCTGCCTGCTGGGGTCTGGCAGAGTCTGCACCCATCTGCTGGGCCATGATGCCCTGGTGTGCGTGTCCTGATGCCCAGGAGAAGCCCCACACCAGGAGCTGCACCCTCTGAGTGACTATCCAGCACGGTTAACCTCTACCTTCCCTTTCAATGTGGACATCCTCTTTGGGGTCTGCACAAGGTGTCTAAGATCTGTTGTGCACCTGCAAAGGATTTTACAATTTTCATCCTGATGCAAAGCTGGTTTGTTTCTTTGGTGGTGGGGCAGGGGCAGGGAGATGCCGAGGAATAGAAAATACTGGTACTGCTTCCCAGGAGAGAACTTAAAAGGGTGAGTATTTCTCTCACTTTGTGTCGTCATGTACAGAAACTGAGAAGCTCAAGTGACCAAATCCAAACAAACTAGTGGTTGCAAAAGGCAGTTGGCTCTGACTACAAAGGACCTGAGGGCTATTAGCTCAGATGGGAGCTGCAACACAGCAGCACGTAGCCAAAGGTCTCCCACTCAAGACATCCAATGGTGCTTGGTTTACAAGGAAGAAGGATGCAAAAAGGAGCCTCATACTGTGGTGAGAACAGTCAGTCTGGACCAATGATGCCATCATATGCCCTCTGCTTCTGGAAAACTGACCAATTTCAGCCTTGTCTGGGTAAGATTAGATGGTGGTGTCTGTCTCAGTGAAGAGTCATGCCAGAACAAAGGCACAAAGCATCGCTCTGTGCACAGCTCCCACCAAAATGCAATATCCATGGCACACCTTGGCCACCAACGCTTCTGCTGTCTCACTGCAGGAGGGCTGCAGCGCAACCAGCGAGGCTCTGGGTGTTACTGCAGGACAGTCTCTTTGCTGGCAAGTGCTATAATAAATTCACTCCCTCCCTGGTTGTTCACTCTTCTCCAAATTCACCTCCCAGTTCAATGGTTACAAGGTTGACGTATAAATACATCCCTGAAATGATCTGATAAAAATTATCCTTTCTAGGGGGAAATGCTTTACAAATATGGACTGAATGACACAGTTTTCAGCCCAGGTTCCTGCACAGGTTCAGATTAGGGAGCAACTACAGAGCTTTCCTATACCCTCTGGTCCCTGCAGATTTCCAGGCAGACCTCTGCTTGGCAGCATCGCCAGCTCCCTCAGTGCCTTGGGAGATGCTGGGGGGGGCTCTGCTTAGGGTCCCTCCCCAGCTCTTTATCTGTTTTGAACCTGTGACCCTCACACCACTTCCCTTTTGTCATTTCTTGCCCTCATAAATATCTCCTCATATTTCCATTTTTCTCTTGCACTTTCCTTTCCTGGATAATGACCAAAGTGGGCAAAAAGGATCCTCCAGGCAGGTGAAGACCTCAGTAACACCCTCACAACCTTCTCTGAGTCCAGGACTTTGCAATGATAAGCAAGATCTGGCCCTACCTGGAACTTTAGGCAGTAAATCTGCCAATGTTGCCCTAGAAGAGATAAGACCCAAATCTCTCAGAGCTGTGCTATCAGGGAAAAAGAGCAAAGAAAGCAATGTTCAGGAGTGTTCACTCGTGCCAGACAAGGGAACACCATGCACATGTCTGGAAATGCATCTGAAATGCCATTTTTCTCATTTGAAAATTACTCTTTTAAGCTGTTCTTGAAAAGCAACCCGCTGCACGGAAAAAAAAAAACAAACCACCTCACAGCCTGCTGGAGCAGATCCTTCTACTGCCTGCAAAACACCGAGCCTGTCTTTTACAAGCATAAATGAATGAAACTGTTATGAACATGTGTGGAACTGGATTCTCTGTGTCAAGCACAGGTGGTTGAATCATTCAATAAATTACAAAATCCCAGGTTGGAAGGGACCTCAGGGATCATCTAGTCCAACCTTTCTGGGAAGAGCACAGTCTAGACAAGATGGCCCAGCATCCTGCCCAGATGGCTCTCGAAGGTGTCCAACGTGGCCAAGTCAACCACTTCCCTGGGGAGATTATTCCAATGGGTGACTGTCCTCAGCGTGAAAAATTTCCCTCTGCTGTCCAATCGGAATCTCCCCAAGAGCAACTTGTGTCCATTCCCCCTTGCCCTCTCCATGTGACTCCTTGTAAAAAGGGAGTCTCCATCTTCTTTGTAGCTACCCCTTAAGTACTGGTACACGGTGATGAGATCCCCTCTGAGCCTCCTTTTCTCAAGGCTGAACAAGCCCAGTTCTCCCAGCCTGCCCTCATATGGCAGCTTCCCAGTCCTTTGATCATCTTGGTGGCCCTTCTCTGGACCCCTTCCAGCCCGTCCACATCCTTTTTGTATAGGGGGGACCAGAACTGTACACAGTACTCCAGGTGTGGCCTGACAAGCACTCAGTAGAGCGGGATGATGACTTCTTTCTCTCTGCTGGCGATGCCCTTTTTGATGCAACCCAGCATCCTGTTGGCCTTCTTGGCCGCAGCAGCACACTATTGACTCATGTTGAGCTTTCTGTCCACCAGGACCCCCAGGTCCCTTTCCACAGAGCTGCTCTCCAGCCAGGTGGATCCCAGTCTGTGCTGCACTCCCGGATTATGTTTTCCCAGGTGCATGACCATATACTTCTTGTTGAACTTCATAAGGTTCTTGCTGGCCCACTCCTCCAGCCTATCCAGATCTCCCTGCAGAGCAGCTCTCCCTTCTGGAGTGTCTGCTTCCCCACTCAACTTGCTGTCATCCGCAAACTTCATCAGGCTACACTTGATGCCGTTATCCAGATCACTTATAAAGATATTGAATAACATTGGGCCCGATAGCGATCCCTGGGGGACTCCACTAGTGACAGGTTGCCACTTGGAAAAGGAGCTATTTATCACCACCCTTTGGGTGCGGCCTGTCAGCCAGTTCCCCACCCACTGCACAGACCACTTGTCTAGGCCATAACGCATCAGTTTCTCCAGGAGGAGACTGTGGGGGACCATATCAAAGGCCTTGGAGACGTCCATGTAGACAATATCCACTGCCCGCCCCATGTCAACCAGGCAAGTCACTTTGTCATAGAAGGCCACCAGGTTTGTCAAGCACGATCTGCCTTTAGTGAAGCCATGTTGGCTTTTCCCAATCACGTGCTTCATTTGACTTGTGATGGCCCCCAGGAGGATTCGTTCCATAACTTTCCCAGGGATTGAAGTAAGGCTGATGGGCCTATAGTTACCCGGATCCTCCCTCGAGCCCTTCTTGTAGATAGGGGTAACATTTGCCTTCCTCCAGTCCTCTGGGACATCCCCCGGTCTCCATGACTTCTCGAAGATTATGGAGAGTGGCCTTGCGATGATGTCAGCCATCTCTCCCAGCACCCTCGGGTGGATGGCATCAGGGCCCATTGATTTGTAGGGGTCAAGCTCCTGTAGTAATTCACGTACTAACTCTTCCTTCACTGTTGGTGGGTCGGTGTTTGGATCAATCGGCAATTTTGTTCCCAAAGCCTGGGACCCAACAGTGTTGGTAAAGACAGAGGTGAAGAAGGTGTTGAGGACCTCTGCCTTTTCTGCATCATTGGTGATTGACTCTCCTTTTCTGTTTAACAGTGGGCCTATGTTTTCCTTCTTTTTCTGCTTATGGTTGACGTGTCTGAAGAAACCTTTCTTGTTATTTTTCACGTCTACAGCCAGTTTCAATTCGAGCTGGGCTTTTGCTTTTCTAACTGCATCTCTGCACACTCTGGCTATGCCCTTGTAGTTCTCGGCGGATAATCCTCCACTTCTCCATCTCTGGTGTGCTTCCCTTTTGGATTTGAGTAGACCCAGGAGGTCATGGTTGAGCCATGGGGGCCTCTTGCTCCGCTTACTTCCTTCTCCTTTGTAGGGGATAAATTGGCTTTGTGCTTCCAATAGAGAGTTCTTGAAGAATTCCCAGCACTCACTAGCTCCTTGGTCTTCCATGGAAGCTTCCCATCGAATCCCTCCCAACTGAGCCCTGAGTGCACTGAGGTTTGCTCTTCTAAAATTCAGAACCCTTGTCTTAGAACTGACCTTCAGCGCACTCAGCAGGATCCCAAACTCCACAACATTGTGGTCACTGCAGCCAAGGCTATCACTAACCGAGATATTACAAAGCAGGCTTTCTCGGTTTGTGAATAGCAAGTCCAGCAGCGCCTCCTTCCTGGTTGGCACGTCTATCATTTGTATCAGGAAACAGTCCTCTATGCATTCCTATACATTCTATAAATGTTCATTTCAAACTATGATGGACTTTCTCCAGCTACACTGCTGTTTACGTTTTACTGAGGAAGGCAGTGAAAGCAGCTAATGAGATTTGGGATCAACTCAAGCTCAGTGTCTTGCTGTTTCAGCTGCAAAAACTACAGGAGATTATTCAAATGCAATTTAAAAAGTGTTTACTTTACTAAAAAGGGAGGGGAAAGGGATGGGAATATATCAAGGCTGCCACCATAAAGTCACCACATAGCCAGTGCTGGTGCCCCGTGATATGAGAGACACTGCGGTCACTTCCAGTCTAAACATCTGAGAGGTGGCAGCATGACAATCTCTTCTGCTCTCTCCTGATGCTGTCTGGGCTTTAAGGGTAGCCACACTATTTATTAATTTTCAATTTTACAAAGTATTTTATTTATTTAATAGGATGTAAATTGTGGGCTTAAACTACCATAAACTCTCAAAAGGAGTACTAAAACTCCCTCAAACGAGAGAAGCGGGGTTTGCAAAACATGGATCCCAAGTCAACAACACCCCAATAGTAACTATGCGTTTTGCCAGAAAAAATATTGTCTGTCCCAAAATGGGACAGCACACTAGCAGCATATATTAGCTCAGATAAATGGCTAGAGCATGATGTATTGAGTTCAGATGCAGTCATAGTCCACTGCAGCTAACTAAGCTTTGGACTATTTTTAAATTTGGGCTTTCTGATTTTATTTAGTTTTCATTTCTCGAAGCACTTGGTTTCAAGGAAAGTGGGGAAATGTCCATATGACTCATCTGACAGCCATCACACCCCTGGGCTTGTGGCAGGGTCTGGGAAGCAGGGAGGAAAAGCATTTCATTCTCATTAAAATCTATCAGATTCCCAAACACGGTGACTTGTACGTTATACTTTACAACATTTTTCTTCCCGGAACTAGAACATGATTAATTTTTACTCCAGGTTCTCTATATAAAAGAATTTTGAAAATTTTTTTTCTGTATTAATTTCCAGGACTTTCGACAGAAAGCTGTACCTGACATTTCCCATTGCACTAACAATGATCTTTGCCTTTTCTACAACTGTTCCTCCAACAAATCATTGCATCCTTACTTTTCTAAAGGCAAATGAACTTTCTGAACAGAACAGCGAGACAAACCCTGGGATTCATTTTGACTAAAATAAGTGCCCCTAGTGAGAGCAAGTAAACAGAGAACCGGTCTATTTATCATAGAAACTGTTGTCTTTTACAAAGAGAAATGGACCATCAAATATTTACAAGGCTTGGAAAGGAATTTTGATCTGTTAAATATGCGAGATTCATTCCAGGCTCTGCTGTCTGAGGCAGGACAGCTCATCAGTCTGGGGGAAGCTTGCCTGGACTCACACCAGTTCTGGGAGGCTTTGAAATACAGACACCTTGAGCCAAACTGAGGCAGGGGCCAACAGGTACATCAGAGCCGGTGGAGCAGCACACACCAGCCCCACCAAGCCCTCCATGCAGTCTGCAGGACGGGGACTGCAAGGTTGTGATTTCCATAAATGCCTGGGAGTAATTTTGTTGCCAGAAATCAGATACCATGGGAGGAAGGTAGGCTACAAGGTAACATGCAAGAGCTTATATGGCAGCCTTGTAAACCTGCAGGTTCAGCACACGTGCAGGAACAGGTGTCTGCAGTGCCCTGTGCTGTGCTTGGGAAGCACCTCTGTTGCTCCACTGGGTACAGAGGGGATCCAGACAACCAGCTCAGTGCAAAGCAACTCACTCCTGAAAGGTTGAGTTCAGTGAGATGAAGCCAATTGAGTCCACAGCCCTACTAATTATTAGCGTGGGGCAGTAGGGATCATGGCCAAGCAGGAAGGAGGAGGAGATGATAAAAGTCACCGTTTATTTGCATTGGTTATGCAAACACTTGGAGTGAAACTTTCTTCCCTTCACCTCTGCAAAGCAAGCGGATGAATGTGCAGCTGGGAGATGTTCTCCATCACTGGGTCCCTCTTTGCTCCAGGACAGCTTGCAAACCTTCCCTTGGACTTAAACAATCTACAACCCACGCTGTGCCTGCGGTTCAGTTGTAGGGGGAGTACTGGGGTCTCTCCCCAGCTGATACCCAATGCAGGAGAAAAGGGGGAGTGTCTAAGATTCTTCCACTAGCGGGTGCAGCTCTGTGAGAAGGAGCACAAGGATCCTTCCTCAAACAGATCACTATCCCAGCCAGACACCTTCCACCCCAGTCCTCCTCCTAGTGTCCTCAGCAATCCCCTGTCAAACATTTCAAGCACTGAGACACCTGCAGTCCAAGTTATGGAGATGGAGAAAAAGCCCTGGTCTGCAACAGCATCAAAACCTGTGACCAGGACAGACCATGTCAGCCATGGCACATGCAAGGACAGCACATGAAAAAGAGCATTTTCCAGCTATTGCAGAAACAACATGCCCTTTGATTTGCAAATCTGGTGATCACCAGATAGTGATTTGCAAAACACCAAGTCTGGGTTTCAGAACGTGATCTCTCCCTGTATCCGTGGTCCTGAGATCTATGTAGGATCTTACCAATACAGCGTGATCCATCAGGGCTGGTCATGAAACCGCGGGGACACGTGCACACATAGCTGCCTGCTGTGTTGGTGCACTCGCCGCCATCACACACGCCAGAGATTGCGCTGCACTCATCCACATCTAGAAAAGAACAAACCAACAGTGATTATGTTTCACTTCAAGCCATCTCCTTTCATATCTACAGTGTGGCTCCAGGATCAGAGCTGGGATCACAGAGGACAGCAGCTGGTGTTACCGGTTGTTGTCGGGTGCTTGAGACCGTAAGTGGCCTCCTAGCAGTGGATCAGTACGGAAAACAAGACTCCCCCAGAGGGTAATACAGAGGGCTTCGTGGAGTCCTCTGCTTGCCTCTACTGACAGTGTGGGTCTTTGGGTAGGCTACTGTAAAATGTTGAGCTCCCTGGAGTATAAAGGAAGCTTCAGGATGGAAACCTGTCTGTGCAGGTGCATGACTGGCTGGATGGCAGGGCCCTCCATGTGACTTGGAGACCCCTCTGAAAGCAGAAGTGCAACATCAGAGACAACATCAAGTTTTTAAAAAGCATTGGGTTTGTGCATTATTCACCAAATTTCCCCATACAGGAGGGATCTGGTTCAATTGTAAGCATTTTTAGGCATCTAAACCCAAGTGAAAAGGCCTCTGTACTATCAGTTCGGCAAGGAGGGTCTGGACATATCACTCCATTGATTCAGCTCCTCAATCAGCAGTCCTTTTTTAGTGTGAACTCATTTGCATAACAATGCCACGAGCATGCCATAGTCTGAACTATTTATCTTGTCACGGGGAAGATTAGTGAGGTAGAGATATATATTGAGTCCTCGGAGAGATCACACCTAATTATCCACGGCAATCAAAGAAACACCATCCATGTTAGCAAGCCCTGCCACACACTGCTTCTCCAGCAGCCCGCTGCCATGTGTGTGACAATATACCATATCAGTGGGATACACCTCTCTGGATTTAAGAGCATGGAAAATAAGGACATTGCAACAAGATTTTGTCAAGGTGCAACATCTGGACTCGGACATCAGAGGAAACAGGCAGCCCCAGTGCCCAGACGATGGGAGTAAATGCAGAAAGGTTACGAAAGTACCAAAATTCAGAGACAATCACCCCAGTCATGTAGCTTCTGCCATTTGAACTTATGATGTGCTCTACAAGCATCTGTCTAGTGTGGAGATATGGCAGACCCTCACCACAGGCTGAACGTGGAGACTAGTTGCCAAGGTCCTGGATGCCTGGGTCTGGATCTTGAAACAGAGCATCTCTATTTGAAGTCTTGCTCAGAATTAGATTTTAATCCACACTGGAAGAACTGAGCTGGAAAGATGAGACACTGTAGGGTTTGCTTGAGAACTGTAGAGTTCTCCAAACTTTCCAGGACATTTATATTACAACCTTGAAAAAACTCTGGAGTTAATTATTTCTTTGGCTCTTTTTATGCTGAGTATTTGAAGAACTTCATTTCCTTGTGAAAGTTTTAGTTAACAACAGATGGGAAACCACACAGAAAGCTTGAAAGCTGCAGCTTAACAGAAGTCAAACTGCAGCAGAAAAGGGTGAGGACAGAGCAGAAAATTCAACAGGACTTATACAGATGATACAGAGAAAGACAGCCTATAACTTCTGTGTGTGGCAACCACTTGGGACCTGAAACTTGGAAAATCACAGGGAACAGAGCAGCAAATCAGCTATTTTAAAAAGTGCAATCTGTTTTCAACAAATTTGACCAAAATGTCAATATAATTAAATGTACAGGGCCCAGCCAAGCTTGCGGGGCACTTGACTCTAAGGACTTGTCTGGGAGCAGGGTTGTAGATTTTTTTTCTGTTGCCAACTGAAATCTGTTTCAGAAGCTGAGATGGGATTAGATCCAACCTCTAATTAATCCACCCAAAGGAGGTGGTTGGTGGTCATGGTCCAGGTGGTGGTAAAAGACAGAGAAAATATTTGCCCAATAGTTTTTACAATGGCAAAAATAATGTGTCTTAGCAATAGGCAAAATAAATTTTTTCTGCTAAGCAATTTTATTTATTGTGTTTTAAATCTATCATACTGTTGTGAATGGATAAGGGGATTTTTATATGCAATTCAGATGTTGCCTGGGGCTGGCAGGAAAGTAATGAAAAGGAACTTGTCAAAGTCTGCTCCTTCGAGGGGATTTTTTCTGATGTGAACAGCCTGATGGCATTAGCATGTGTGGAGGTTAGAGCTGCTGCAGGGCAAAGACTAATCTGCAAAGAAGAAGGGAGAACAGCAGAGACCTCTCATCTGGGAGTGGGGATGGAAGATGTCTTTGGAAGAGCTCATCTAGCAGACTTCAGTGATGAAGGCAGCATACACACGTGGGAAAGAGTTACCTGAACCCACCCCATCAGGGCAAGGGAGGGACCAGAAGAAATCTGTGCTGGGAGCCAGAAGACCTGGCTGTGATGATGGACATGAGCCATAGTGAGAAATCTGAGAAATGGGCAAGACATTTCTGTAAGAAATGGGTGTGGGCTACCCAGAGGGGTGGTGAGCTGTGTCCTGTCTGGTGTGGAACTGAGGAAAATGTGAGATAGGAAGGAAACATCTGACTGCAATCTCACAGTGCCATGCAGTGGCTAGCGATGCTAGTGCAGCCCTGGAGATGTATGGGAGAAACACTGAGCAGAAGCAGGTAAGCGATGTTACTTCTTAACCAGGATCATTCCTGGACACCACAGCTCTGCGTGGTCCCAGCTCTAACAAGAGAGTGCTAACAAAACAGAGGGGTTCAGAGTCTAGGGGGATGACTCAAGGTCTGGAAAAACCTGCCTGACAGTAAGGGACTAGCAGGACTCAATTACATTTGTCAAAGAAACTGTGAGGATGTCATGGGATCACAGAAGAGACACACAAAGATGACGAGAGCACAGTGCTCTGCAGCCTCAAGAAGAGAAGATGAAAACTGAAGCCAAGACATAAATTCACACTGGAATGAAGCAGACAGATTTACACCAATGGTAAATAATCTTTGGCCTACGTACCCAGGGAAAGGGCTAGTTCTCCAAGGCTCATGATGGATTCAACTCACCTTACAATACCTGTACTCCCTAGGATTCCCTAGCAAAGGCACAAATCCAAGGGAGGGCAAGGGGGCATGAAAGCTGGCTGCACAGAGGTGACTCTCAAGGACTAAGTGTTGTCAGTCCTCCAGAAACATTCTCAAACTTCATCCTTCTCTCTAAAATTAGAGAGGCTTCCAGGAACCTTCTGCCACTGCATCCCAGGCACTGACCCCACTACACCAGCCTCTGGCTGCAGGGTGGGACAGCCATGGGCATCTGATGTTGACAGTTAATTTGCATCACCACAAAGCCCCCACTTTTCTCCGAGGGAAAAGACGTATAAGAGGGTCTACACTGTTAGACCTCTAGAGGGAAAGGCTGCAGAAATGGTCTCGACAGAGGTGCACATGGAGTTGTGGTCAGATGTGTCAGATGGTTACAGAGCAGGCACCTCCATCAGAGATTTTTCTAGATGCCATTTACACTCAGCAGAAAGAGAGAATCTCATCCAGGCAGTAATTCATCATATCTGAATGGAAATGTCTAAACAGAGCAGAAGAGCTGTGCCCTAACAGCAATGATTTTTCCCTGCAAAGTGAGACATAGTGAAAATTCATCCCACTCGGCTCCGTGACAGGCACTGGCAACATATGTGTTTAAGATGACCCAAGCTGCCTTTTGAAGTGAGGCATATGGTATGGAGAGAGACCCCCCATGGATGCTTCATGTGGTCAAAGAAATAATCTTCAATTTCTGCTCCTTGCTCACACAACCTGTTACGAACACAATTAGCTCCTGTTTTACTTTGGCTGCAACTGTGAGTCCTGAGGAATCAAGTGAAACCTTGATTTCAACATGCACAAAATTAAGCCCAAGCGCACAGAGCAGGTTATACATCCATACACCAAGAGGTGAAGGTGCATTCCTGTTTGGCTTCTTAGGAACCCTATAATTATGCTTTCAGCTAGCCAAATATTTCAGCCACCTTTTGCAAGCAGCAGAGATATCGTCTCTGTCCTTGCAGTACTCCTTTAGCTCTTTGATGCTCAGAGCCCCTTCAAGAGACATGACTTGAAACCTCGAAGGCAGCAATGCAAATCGACAGAAAACACTTCCCCCACCTGGGCCTCTGCAGCGAAAGAGATTTTATCACTACAGCCTGCCCTGTCATTTAATTACAGGCCTGTGTTTGGTTACAATTTGCAGAACGCTGGAAGGGAAAGAGCTTTATGAAGCAAAAGCTGGTTGTACTATTAGAAATAACTGCTTAAAACTCCTGCATATCTCTCCTGAAGTTTGCTGTATCAGAGGTCTGGAGGCCAGCTGACAGGCAAGCATCTTATTAGCTCAATACTTATGACATAGTGTCAGTCATCCAAGAAAAAGTATATATGTTTGTGGGGCAGCAACTGCATTCCATTCTTAAGGAAAAACAGAGGTAAATTAAAAGGTTAGATCAAACTGCAACATTTTTTTTCCCCTTGAAAATCATAGCTCAGATGAGAGCAGCGTTAGCAACCCAAGAAGCAGAAAAAAAGCCGGAGCCTCAAGCCTACTTGCACATCCTGTACTTTGAGAAACTGAGCTCTGTTTTTTGTTGTTGTTTCAGTTCTTCCCCACCACATTTGCCTTCTTTATTTTCTCTTTGTAAAGTGTCTCATAGTTTTGATTCACTCAGAGCTGAAAGTCCATGGAGAGCTTGACACAGTGGGACGGATATGTACACCTCTCATTAACACCCAGCTGCCAGCTCTGGGTAGGGAGTTCTTCCAAATCCAACCTGGATACTTCATGACTTTTCCAACTCTCTGTTAAAAATTAAAGCAATATTCTGTGTGCTCTGCTCTTCAGACAATGGCAGAATTCAATGTGGACGTTGATTTTGGTTCTGGTCTCCAACTCACTGGGTTGGAGTTGATCTGATCATTAAGGCTGAAAATGCTAGAAGCCAAAGGCTACAGAACATCAGAAAGAGAGTTGCAGTCTGCAAAGCCCATCCAGCACAGGTGCCCACAGACATGTTGAAATGCCAACCTTTCCACCTGCTAAAAAAAAACAGGACTTGATGAAGAAAACATCTGTGTCACATAGCAGAGGTCATGCCTCATCAGCTCTGTCTCTCATGCAGCGCATAGAACTCTTAGACCTTCCCTTCCAGAAAGCACAAAGAAACCACAGAGAGGAGTAATGGAACCCTCAAAACCACACCAAATCCATGGAAATTAGCTTTTAATGGATCCAAACAATGAGCTCTCCTATAGACATTTTGTAAGAAAATTGAAAACACTCTAATAAAATGGCTATCGTGTTCCATTCGTGAGGAAAATGGGCCAGCCTACCCGCTCTGCTCATGGAAAATGCAGGAAAGCTCCCTCCAATTCAGAAACATGAATGAGATTCAACTGGGTAAAGAAGAGAGCCTTGTCTTCTTTAGAAAAATTTGGAATGTTGGAATGTTGCATGGTGGTGACAAAAGACTAGCCCATAGGGACATAAGTAGCATCTAACATGTCACCCTACAAATGCTAAACAGAAAGGAGTGAGTAAAGAGAGGTGAGATTTGTAATTAAAGGATTTGTTCTCTCTTGGCAGAATCTGTTTCCTGGAGATGCTGAAGACAGTCAAGAATGACCTACCCTGGACAGATTCGAACAGAGCTTGTTGCACAAAGCACACAGTGCCTTTCACTCCCTTGCCTGCTGTTACTCTATGTACTTTCTTGTATCTTGTACGCTATCATTCTGGAACAATTTTGCATGAGAGACACACATTTCTTTTGGGGCATTGGAAAGCGTCCTGGGTGAGGTACCGGCATTGCATACTTCACTGAAAATGGAGCTGGCTTAGCATTTTGTTATGCAGTAGATAAAGGGCTGTTAAGAAAAGAAGTTAAATTATTGGCAGAAAACCACTAAAAATTATTCAGTCACCCATAAGAACACGCCATGGAATTATTCCCTTAAGTGTAACTTTTATGGCTGCTTCCAGGATAATTTAAAAATGTCACTCTGCGTAACAACCCCCTACTTCCCTACGATTTATTGATAAAGGTCTTTGTAGCAGGAAGATGTGTCTGGTTTCAAGCTTTGATGTTTCCTTTCTTCATTTTGCACCATTACTGCCAGGAGTACTTTGTTGTGTCCTCCTCAACAATTCTTTTCTTCCAGCAGGGTTAAGAATTCAGCTGGATACAAGCATGCCATTCTCTCAGCGCTCACACTTCTCGTTCCCCTTGCAAACCTCAACAGATCCTGCTTTTTTCCCCAGCTTCCCCATAAGGTAAGCATAGTATCTGTCAATTTAGCCACAAGCTAAATCTGCCCTCCTTGCTCATCTTTTCATACAAATAAAAATATAAATGCAATCATTTGGCACTTGCAAAGCTGGCCTTGTCCCCAGTGTTGGTTAAAGAGCAGCCTTCCCCTTCCCCACCCTCGGTCCACTCCCCCTCCACTGCTGTGTTTCATAGACTGCTTCTATCTTTCAGAAAGTGAGCAGGCAACTCCCTCTGCCAGAAATTTCTCATTATACATTGCATAGCCCCAAGCTCAGGAACTCTTGATCCCTTGAGCTCCCTCAGAATACAATGAACAAAGGCATAAAATAAGCCACTATTTGAAAGTGTCACATTCATTAGATATGAGCTGCAGAAATAACTCTGGAGCTGAGCAACCCTGAACTTGGAGGATATTTCAGTTCAAATCCAAACTTGATGTTGTATGCACATTCTCACGTTTTGCAGATTGAAAAAGGACATCATTTTCTTTCAGAGGTTGACCAAAATTCATCCAGTGTATCCAGCTGCATGCTTGGGAGATCAGGGCCCAAGTTGGCCTCTGTTATCAGCATTGAAGATCTTGCATAAGAAAAGCATCTTTATTCTTCAGGGATTCAGGGACTGAAAATGGATCCTAGATTCCAGGTGCCATTTGTGTTAAGAGATAAGTATCACCATGGGAAACTAACAACATCATCTCTACTCCTGCCTATTCCCACCAATAAACAGCCCAAAGATGATTATTGGTACATGCTGCTGCGTTAATGAGGGAGACATTAATCAGCAGGCACAGTGACACAGGCTCTGACCTTTGGCTCAAACACAATCCCATCTGCTGACTTCACTCCCCAGGAGGAATCTTCTAAGCAGAAAATACAAGCTCCTGGGAACTAGGGAAGAATTTAACATAGACTTTTAATCTAGTTTTAATATTTCCTGGATGCTAGGCTTGGATAAGGAATCTGAAAACAAGAGGAAACTAATCTCCTCTTCCTAAAGCAAGATGGTCTCAGTGCAAGCTGAGAAATCACTCCTTTCACCATCTAAAGTAACTGCAAACAGACTCAGCAAGTGAGCTCCTGCAGCTTTGAGATTTTAGGCTTGGAGCACACCTGGATAAAGCAAATATCCACTTATGGTTGTGGTCATTATTTTGATTAAAACACTTGGCCCGGTGTGCAGGTTGCTTGGACTGACACAACTACTTTGGCAGTACAGACATTTCAGCAAATCAGGAATTAGGTGCTCTATCAGCTGTAACTAACTGTTCACTCCTGACGTATCAAAGCATGCAGCAAGCTCTGAGACAGGGCCCAGGTCTTTCTATATTTAAAGTGCTAGCATCAGATGAACCCCTTACAAGATGCTGGCTCTCTACTCCCCTGTTCACATAGTTTTAGTAACTCATATAGGGTACATGTCCTAGATGGGAGCAGTGATAACCCAAACAAAGGTATCCTCTTCACCTTCTGACTGCCTGGCAGGGACACACTGGTGACTCATGGCTGGGAAACAAACCCTCAAAAACAATCTCAACCCTGTCCATTTAGAGCATCCCTCATGTTTATGTCATTCTCACAGAACTCCTCCTAGGTCAGTAAATCATACCAAAGGAAAGCATCCTCTTTTGGTGGTCTCCTTAGCAATTGAGGTAAGATAAGTGATGGAACAGACTCTGTAGATGCTGGAGATGTCTCTTTTTACGGCCATCCAGGAAGGAGAGTGAAAGGAAGCTGTTTATGACCACATCATGCTGCTTTTGCAGGCGTTATGGGAAGTGGGGACCCACGCAGAGGCCCCTCGCATCTGGATGACAGATTCAGACAATGGATTGTTTTTAATCTTGGTATATAGGAGATTCCAGCTAAACTGATTTCATATGTGCTTTGCCTGGTCCCCAGCCAGCACAGGTGAGGCAGACCGAGGCAAGAAAAATTTTTTGTGTGTCCCAAGGTTGGGCCCATGGTTCTAGTCCAGTTCAACCTTCACCCATAGGCCAGCCAAACTGCATGGGACATCACTGGATTTGGGGAACTGGTTCTCCACCTGAGATGCACATAAAAGGGCTGTTTTGGATTCTACCGGTTCCAAGTCCCTGGATGCCAGAGCACTGCAAGAAACCCTGCTGTTAAAAGTTTAGAAAGCCTCATGGCATCCTGCCAAGGAAGATCCACAGACACAGATGTCTTCTCAACATAAAAGAACATCCAACCCCCACCAAAGGATTAACCTCTGTAGCTGGTGTCTCACTTCAGAAAAGTTTTTCAGAAGGGCTGAACCCAGGTCACACTGCATGCACTGACACAGAGACTACTAGAGTTATACTGCATGGAAACTGTCTGGATTGCAGGAGGGCGGGGGTATGGGAAGAGTCACCTGGAAGCAGCAATGCTCTTTTCCCCGAGAGCTGACTGTTGGGAGAAACCCCATGGGACAACATATGCTGTCAAACCCACAGTGCCATGGAGGTGCTTTAATGCTTATATGGTGACTGCTTAAGTTACCATGCTTGTACAGTGGCTGCTTTAAGTGCTCTCCCTGTGTAATAGTTAGCTGCCTATGGTTCTGTCACTGTAAATAACTTTGCCACCTGGAAACAAAATCCAGGTTAAATGTCTGGACTCTGGTGAATTCATCATCCCTTGTCTTGGTTACAACAGAGCCTTGGAGAGGAATGAAAGGGAGGTAGAGTTCCTGAAGCCCAGCTAGGTAAGATGCAGTCACACCAGCACAACCAACACATTTCATCCCTAAAATAGCAAACACAGGCCAGCAGGGTTTCATTAGGGTATGTGGGAAAGAGCTTTAACAACCAAGGCAGGAAAAGTTTAATGCTGTTTTCGTTTGCCAGATGTTTGGCAAATACAAATATTTCTTTCCCTACTTCTGAGGTGCAGCTTGCCTGGCAAGGTATGCGTCTGGCCCACGAGAACTGCTGCAAGATGCTTGGGGAAAGCGTATTCTCCCTATAGAGGTCTGCACGCCTCTCAGAGACACGCCGAGCAGTGACAGAGGAGCTCCTGAGCCAGGCTCATATTGGTGGCACTGTGAACATTAATATACTGATCGCGCCTAATCCTTGCCTGTGCTCCACACTTTACTACAGAAGTACATGCCTTACGGCAGGGACCAAGACATTGCCTCTCACTGCCTAGGTGAGACCTGAATTTAACTAAGGAATACAGTGGACTAACTTATCCCAAGTCCAAGAGAAAAGAGCAGTGCCAGGGGCTTCTAGAACCAGGCAGAGTTCTGCCTTAACTACCACAACTGATCTTAACATTGTTAAATGTTCACACCCCAAATTAAATTAGTCCTCTGGTCTGAGGATCAGGTATTTGGCCATTTCTAAGCAACTCCACTAACTGCCTGGAAGGTATTTCCCTTGAAAATGGTAGAGTTCTCTGCACCATCTTACCAAACCCTGCTGAGCTGTTGAGACTGGTCCTTTCTGTTTCCCACAGCCTGACCTCCAGACATGGAGATCTGACTGCCAATGCTGCAGATCAGCTTGTCCACATGTTCAGAGCAGATTTGCACATACACATCTGGGCAAAGCATCTGGGTCCTCCACTGAAGTGTTTTTAGAAGGTAATTAATACTTAAGCTCCTCCAACTTCTGTGCTGAAGAAGAAGCAAAGAGAAGTTTCTGCAAAGTTCCCTTCCATCAGGTCAGGAACTTCTCCAGAGAGTTTGAAAGTTGGCTGTACTCCCCCAGGCTTCCCACAGCACCAGGCTAAAGCTGATGCTGAGAAGAGGCAGACTGCATTCCCCACTGCTTGGCTTCAAGCTACAGCAGCTCTGTAATGCTGTAGAGCATCCCTAACTGTAAGCACAAACCATGCCTCTGAAGCACTGTAGCATTTGCAAGAGAGATACTGAGGCTGAAAAGGTCGCTCCCATTTACAACTCAAATGAAGATGAGCAAGGTGCATCCCACAAAGTAACCAGAAAGACAGGAAAACCAGGCACAGCAGGCAGCCTGCCTGCAGACAGCCCTGGGTTGGCAGGGAGGTATGCTTCCCCTGTGGGGCTGCGACAGTATCAGGCCACTGGCCTGGGAACACAGCTCCTTTGAGCGCGATGCTGACTGGCATTTCTCATCTCTAATACCAAATTTTCATTTGTGCCTGCTTTGTACTCAAGGACAAAGTTCAGGCTCTGGCCAACAAGTCAGTGTGGAATAATAGAATCAAGACAGTGAAGTAACACTGCATTTACTTGCTCCGTACCTTCATCTCATGGAATCAGGTCTTCTGATCACTGAGAGCCATGATATTATTTCTGGTTGTCCTATTCCATCACCATCCCAGCTAATCAGACTCTACCTTCTTTGCCTTCCTTCCAGTTACTCTGCTGAACTAGAGGCAACAAGTTGCAAAAAGATAAATACCAAGTGGTTGTAAGGAACATATTCCTCACCATGACAGTGGTGCAACCCTGGGACAACAGCCCCAAAAGAAAAGGCTTTGAGTTTTCAAAACTCGATCAAACTGAGCAACAGAAGCAACCTGATCTAGCTTTGAAGCCAGCCCTTACTAAGCTGTTCAATGAGTCTGTGCTGCCATTAAAATATCTTTCAGAAAAAGCCTGCATGAAATAAAAAAAACTTTTTCCTAGTTTAAGAGAAGATCAGACAAGCTCTATTCCTTATTTCCTTGTCTTTTACTGTGGGAAACAGATAAACAGATCAGAAATTAATGTTGCAGTACATTTTCTAACATGCCTCAATGCTTGCAGTGCTCCCTCCTACCTGGAAGCTAGGATCAAGGCTGGCATAGGAGCTCTTTCACATCTCGGCTTTGCCAGCCCTGGAAATGCCTTATGAGCAGAGAGATTCTCAAGTTTTTTAAATGCCCTCAGAGTGTATCTGGGAACCCAGTGCTGAGCAGTCTGGTGAAGCCCTGCAATCTTACCTTCACATCTGTGGCTGGTCTCACTTTGCCTGTGTCCCACAGGGCATTTGCACTCATAAGAACCCACTGTGTTGATGCAGTTACCACCTTGACAGAGGCCAGGAATGGCTTGACATTCATCCACATCTACAGGAATAAGGACAAAGATGTTAGAAAGTCCAACCATTGCTACAGACAAATGTTCTATCCCAGCATGGTGGGAGTACTATGAGAAAGCATCAGCTTTGCTCCAAGTAGGTGGATTTACACTTCCTAATGCAAATACCTGTCAAATTACATTAGAGATGAGGTGAAGGACAGAAAATAGACATAAAGATGTTGCTGGCTTATCTATACAATCTAGAGGGAGACAAAAGTAGAGTAATGTTTTCCAAAGCAAACATCAATGTGTCTACCCCCTCCTGGTCCATTCCAGGTGGGTAGCTGAGTTGAGGATGAGAGTTGGTTTGGTGGGTAGCCCCTCCTGCAGCCTTCAGAGAGGGACATCTGCTGCAAGGCAGAGAGGGGAACCTACGGACTGTAAGCTTTTGCTCCTCAGCCCCGACCCAGGAAGACTCATCCTGGAGCCATGGTCTCTTCATCTGAGGGGACGTTGTGCTTTCCAAAGCACCTCAGGAAGGCCTCAGTACTTGCTGTTAAAACCAGCATGCTCATATGCTGCAGATATTATTTATGCTCCTGTTCTGCTTGTGGTAAAAGTTCGTGACAAATCCATTAAATAGGCCAAGCTCCCCTGAAGAGAGAGAGGCCATAAAATGCAGATTACAGTAGACAGCAAGAGACTTTTCCTCTTCAGGCTTCCCAATTTTATCCTACAGACACTGGCTAATGAGGGATTTGGACTGTAATTTTGGCTTTTGATTGTGGTAGGTAAAGGCTGAAATTAGTTGCAGATACGTAAAAGAATTCAGGCAACTCTATGTTGAGACCCCTGCAAGCCATCAGTGGGGAGAAGCAACAGCAGCCCCAGAGAGGCTGCCAACAGGATCTGCTGATGGGAACTCAGTGGACCATTCTGCTATTTTTGCCTGGACATCCTAGACATTGAATGCAACCTCTAAGCATGTGATTTATGTACATTTTAATTCCTCATGTGATCTCAAAGGAGTTATGGCTTCTGTTTTGAACCAATAATACCATTTACAGGGCACTAGTCACGTGATACAAGTGCTGATCATGTTCCAGTGCTGGGGCAGAAGCTCCAACAATAGCAGCACTGCAGAGTGAGGGTATATGGAAGGCTGTAACTTAGTTTTAAACCTGGAGAAACACTAGCCTGATTCACTACATCTCGTGGGATGGAGGAACATCACCCGAGAACCAGAGTGTGGCCAGAATCTTTAAGTGAGCTCAGATGACCTTAGGTGATCCCATGAAAGACCCAAGGTCCATGGCGATGCTCTGGGACATACAATTTAGCAAAGTTTACAGAGAGACCTGTTCTCTGTATCAGGCTCCTGGCGATCATTCATCACTCATCCTTTCAGTTCACATCAGAATGGATAAGGGAACATCCTTTAGTTATTCATGGCATTTACCTTGGCAGGCTCCAGTACGGATGTTGGGAATGAAACCTCGGCGGCACGGGTGAGGTTGGGCAGGGCACATCTCACATGGGTGACCCCAGGCCCGTCCAATGGTGGCACAACACATGGTCTTGGTGCAGACAATCCCGCTGAGTTGGCCCTGGCACATCTGGTTATTTACTTGGCTAAAGCAGGGACCAGTTCGATAGTCTGAGGGAGAACAAGAACATCCACAGGTTGGATCAAGACACCAACACAAGGTTATCTAACACACAGAGTGTCTCTTCCCCTTCCTACCAACACAGCCACTCAGGTGCAAAGTCAACAAGTTCTAGAAAAAAAAATCTGCAGTCATGAAAAGAACAAAAATTTAAGGCCAAGCTGGAGACCAGTACTGGACGTGGTGACCCTCTTTCTGCTGCATGTTTCACATGATCATCTAGAATTCCTCTAAGCCAGCTCTTTCTGGTCTCCCTCAGGCTCATCCCATGAATTATGTTTACTCTATATGCCTTGAGTCACTCCCTTTAAGTACTGGCCCTAGAACAAACTCAAAATACGAAGTCAGACAAAGAGGCAATTTCAGGGCTGCATGTTCACCTGTTCTGTGGAACTGCTGGCATCAGCAGAGCAATCAAACTTCATTTTAGTTAGGGGCAAAGGTGCATATGGAGATGACGTGGTAGAAGCATCTCATGGACAACCTTAGGGCCTGAGAGTCCACGTAACATAAACATAGTATGACAGAGTTATCTTCCTGCCAGATCACTTCTGCTTGGCTTGCAGAGGAGTCCTAGATCTCACCCACAAAGCGTTCTGGGAGAGGATTTCCAAACCTTTCCTTGTGATGTCTACTGTAAATCCCACAAAGGGATTTCTACACTCTCTGTAAAGGCAACCTCCAGCAGTAATACACGTTATTGTGATTAATTTCTTCCGCTTAACTCCTAAATGTCCCCTGGCAATTTTAACTAAATCTTTAAAACCCAGATGCTGCAGAAACAACCAGGTTGTTGCTCATTCCCAACAAGGATCCTCCTATCCCTTAAAACCAAAAAGATTTGGAAGGGCTTGTTTGCACTAAGGAACATGGTTTTACTACTGTCTGAGCTCTCATGACCCTTGATTAGGGATATTAGCACAGCAGGCATTCATCAGGAAACAAAATTCTTAAACAAGAGGGTTTTTTTTCCTGCTACTGGGAATAGATGATTGCATGCAAGTGTTTGATCTTTAACCATGTTATTGTCAGACCAGAAAATTCCACATTAACTGTCCAGGAAGTTAGGTGTTGGTCAAATAGCCATTATTTCAGATAGCCTGGCTGAGATTTGCCAAGTTGCTCATGGAATTCTGACATTGGAGTGCCCAGTAATTAGTAATTGACTGTGAATTCAAGTCCCTGCATCCATACCCCGATTAGCCCACAGCTGTCTTTGCAGTGAAACATTTGGATTTGACATGTGAAACAACAAAAAACTTGTCTGGAAAGTGGTTATACCTAAATCACGAGCCACGGGCAGTGCTGGCAGCCACATCTAAAGACTACTAGTTCTGCTTCCAGAAATGTCTTAGGATAACATAGACACTCAAAGCAAAGCTCATTGTCCATACTCCATTTCTTGGCCTGCAAGTTCTCAGATACAAGTCTTTCCACACATGATCTTTGCAATCAGCTCCCTTCTTTTTAAATCCTGACACACATGTGCAAAGAATAAAAACCAAGAAAAAAATCATTTGAGACAGAAAGCTTTCTCCCATAGGGTATGTTTGCATGACAGCCACACTGGCAGAACCTACAATTGCATGAAACCATGACAAAGTGCCTTTATCCTGGGCTGTAAAAGATCATCCGGAAATGCTGGTAATTACTGCAGGCTCTAAACCTGCACTGATCAGTGCCTGCACTGATGTGCTTTCCTCACCCCTGTGGCTTGTGCTGAGTAAAAACTGTGAGAGGTTCATCTGTGTTATAATTATCCCACCTGGCATCAGGTTAAATATCAGCTACATGGAAACCACACAAAAAGTCCTCCTATATCTCTGGGAAAGAATCAATTAGCACAATAATTGTTTATTTCCAGCTTATTGCTCCCTCTGATTTGTAATTCTTGAGCAGCTGGGAGTACAGTCATACTTGAAAAGTGAAAGTGTCAAAAGAAGCTTGGTCCATGGATGTCACTGGGAAGTAAACAGCAAGAGGGATTTGAGGGAAAAAGAAAAAAAATGTAATGATTTTGGAACTATGTTGGCATAAAGGTGACATGACCTCATAAAAATGCCTTTGTTTGGAAATCAGAACAGAAATACACACTATGTTTGCAATGGTGAGCTACCAAATAATCATCTTTTCATTTTTGACCCAAATTTTAACAAGACACCAAATCACATGGTCCTCATGACTGACTCCTGCCATGCCAAGTTCAATGCTTCAGTTTGTTCTAGTTTATTCCTAGAAAAGTAATCAACAAAATTCAAGTTGTTTTCTCACCGTTGTCTTTTTTTTTTTTTTTTTTAACTGAGAGGCTCTTGCTCAAGTTTTCAACCTTGAGGGAAAGACCAAGGAGAGCTCTTTATAACCACACCAGGGAACAACTTAAATCTTCTCAATGATCATACCCAAAGAACTATGAAAGGAGTTGCTTTGTGATCCTATTTCACTGGAGAAATCAGCTCAGTAACAGACAAAAAGGCTAACAGACTGTATTAAAGTATTAGGAGAGAACCAAAGAACAAAAGAGAGCATCATCGCTAAACTCACAGTTTGCTTCCATCCTGAGGGATGCTTGAGGTTCCAGCCCCCAGCTAGCAGAATTGGGGAAGAATCAGAAAAGAGCAACAAGACTAAGCAAAAGTGTGGAAGGGCTTATGTATGAGGCACAGCTGCACTGGTTAGCAGTCCTCAGTCTGAAAAAGAAACACCTGGAGGAAGAACTGATAGTAGGGTATAAAGTCATGAGTGGCCTAAGGAGGAATAGGCTTGTAGAGCCAGAATCAGGAGGTATCATAGAAAGATAAGAAGGGAGTCTGGCTCAAGATAAATTGAGGAAAGTGGTTCTTCAGGCAATATATAAGTTAAGGGGAATTCTTCTAATACAGGATGTTGTAAATTGTCAACAATTGTGAGCTACAGGTGTACTAGAGCCCAGGAGTGTCTTACAGAGGAGGATCATGTAGGGTTGCTCTGTTCCTCTGCTGTTCCCCAGACATTAGCTTATGCACACTGCCAGAGCTTTAAGGCACAAACTCGTTTCAGCTGAGAACCCTCAATCCCCTCTCATACCATGTAAGCCATCTGGGCAGTTACATTTTTAGAGTTGGTTTTGGCTCAGCATTGTGCTGCAGCATCAGTGCAGGTGGAGCCTCTGTTAGATAACTGCAGACAGGTGGGCTGCAGTTCTGAATGTGGCAGTGCCTATGGGCTCACAGTGAAGTATCAGATATTTTAGGAGCTATTCTGAAGCCTTGTTAATGCTAGGACGATGCTAAAACACCTGGTAAAGATGGCTTGCTTTCCCCCTTTCCTAGTCAAAAGGAGCATGGAGAAGAACGTGTGGCTGATATCATTGTGGTGGGTACCTACAAAGGGCCCTGACTTAGAAAGTTAGATCACATAAATGTATAACCCAAAATTGACGCTGTATGGAGAGGAAAGAGGTAAACTTGCACCTCCCACGTCATCTCGCTGAGGCATGGCTGGATGCACTGCAGCAAGGATTCCTTGAGACTGATAATGAAAGCGTGATTGTAAGGAGAACACCCCCTTTTAAACAAATAATTGACAAAAAGAGATTTTCATATGTAGATTACTTCTTTGGAGGGAATGAAGCCAAGGAAATTTCAGTCTGGAGTCCAGAAAGGCTGGCTGCATTCCAGCTCCCATCTGTTGCTAATTTTAATGGTCAGATTATTAAATTTTTAATGAGGCACCAATCAAATTTTATTAAGGAAATATGCATGCTTAGGAGATGTCTAAAGCCCTTTTACAGATCCCATCTTCCAGGAACCCTGTCGCAGGTAGTTGTCCTTCAGAAGTTTGGTCTTTACTGGAATGTTTCTTAGAAAAACAGAGATGAGGTGCCTTCCTCACTGAAAGCAGAGATATCTTCCTGTTCCCTCTTTCAAGCTCACTCAGCCTTACAATAACAGCGCCCAGTGGTAGGATATGGATGAGTTCCACCCTGCCATCTGCAGGTAAAGTTCTCATTAAAGAGACTGCAAGAAATACTGGATCAGGGTTTATTTTGGGAATCAGTCAGAATCTCTTCACCTCTACAGAAGAGACTTCTAACACAGCAGGGCCATGCATACCTGGGCCTTTACCAATCACGTGTAGCTGCAAAACTCAATGTGCCAGCTCACTGCCTGACTTTACCTCTCCAAATCCAGTTTTGCAAACAGTAAACACACAGCATAGGACTGACATCAGCTTCTCTCCCAGCATCTATCATCAGCCTCATCCATGCACTGATCTCATTTAACTTTCTTGCCCTATTAATTCTAAAGTAGACCATGCTCAGCACATTCAGTCTGTGGATTTCTTATCACCGTCGAGTTCAATTAGGTTACTATTCATGCCTACTTGTCTTGAGCAGCCAGCAAGGAGGGAGAGCGCTCAAATTGCAAAAGGCACCTTGGAATCAGAGTTGAAGCGTCAATGTGTTTGCATTAACCACAAGAAATCTGACTCCTTGCTATGATCTTTGTTTTCAAACCCTCGCCACCCCCACCCCACCGAGGCACTATGGCTTTGAAGCACCACGTAGCCTGGACTAGGGACTTTTGCAGATCAGGTTGGGGCTACACTGAGTCTTACCTACCCAATCCTGCAGCCAGCACAGGCCCAAGAGGTGCTCAGAAGAGGAAGCGTAACAGGAATAGACCTCATTCCCAGTTTCCATGTTTGGCTGGTTGTCATGGAGATCGTTAGGAACCCCTATAGCTAATGAATGGTCATTCCTGACAATTCCAAGCTGCAAAGCCTTGGGGAGTTAATGGGTGGGATCTCTGCCATTACACATGCTCTTACACTGAGCCACACTATTCTGCTTGCAGAGAGCTTCCTGAAAATATCCCTGTAGACATTTTTAACTTTCCTAATCAGTGCACCTAGGATGTAAGTGGAGGACCAATTCACGGTTGCTGTGGACATCTGCCTTCACCCATGTGCTGCATGGAGTCCTGCTGGAAGGGGTGGGACATTGAAGAGCAGGAAGTGGGTTCAAGTACTTCTGGTTCAGCCGACCCAGCACACAAAACCTCACAGTTTCCCTGTTTCCAGCACTTGGGGTGTGGTGCTGACCAGGGATGCTGCCCTGGCTTTGCCTACCCTACTGAAGCCAAGTTCACCTTGCCAGAACCTGTCTCACCTCCTACAAGAGGTAATAAAGAACAACACACTACTCTTTGCCAACTGTGGCTATAATTTATGCCAGAAATGCAGCTTGGTCTTGTTAAAAAAGAATAATCAGTTTCAGACTATTTAAAATTACCACTCTGAGGCTATCAAACATTTATGCACAGCAGTTGGAAGGCACCTTCTCTATTGCTCAGTTTCCCCAATGCTAAATGAAGACAATGGAAATCTTCCGTAGGGAATGTGTCCCTGGGATATACAGCATAACTCAACGCCATTATTTTGCAAGGAAATGTTAATTTCAGCAACTCAGACTGATTTCCTTGAAGGAGATCTCAGACTGAACACTTCCATAAACACAGGCATGTCTTAAATGTTTTGTAACACCTGAATTGAAACAGTATCCAAGCCTGAAATATTTACTTCATTTCATATCCAATCTGAAGTACTGCTTTGTGGGGGGGGAGGCATTTAAAATGAACATTCTACTCCATTTTAACTGGTTCTTACTATCCCTTTGGGGAAATTGGCAGTTTTTGACAAAGCACTTTTGAAGAGAAGCATTTTGTTTTAAAATATTCACAAGAAAAAGGATAGCTTTCCCCACTTCTATAACATCCCTCTACCCAGCAGGGTGTCACCGAGTAAATTAATGCTTGCAATAGGAATTTAGATTCCTGGGTAAAGATGCAAAAGCAGGAACAATTGCAGTACTCTCATTGCTATTTAAAACAGTCCCAGAAACACAAATACTCCTGACCCCAGCCGTGTAAGCAGATCTGCAGAGTCCAGACTAAAGGGAAGGTGGAGAGCACTCTCACCCCATCTTTCAGCCTGTCCTTTCTCTGGCACCATTTGGCTGGAATCCCCTTGTGAGGCAAGCCATGGGCTGGGTGAATTCCTTCTTTACAAAATAAATAAATAGAGCAGCAAGGAAGAAGGGATTTTTCTTTGCTAAAAATCAAATTCCTTCTCATAAGAAACAATGCTTTCACTGAAGGCTTTTTCTTAAAACAGTAAGGACAAACGTTGCATGTAAGTAACCCCTGGGGAGCTACAGACCTTGCTGGGATGAGGTCACTACAACACATGCCCCAAGCTTTGGCAGGCTTCCACGTTGCTTTCTAAAAGCTCCAGCAACCAAGTACAGGAGAGCAAGGGGAGTGGATATCAAGCCCCATATCTATTTTTCTCTTTTCAATGAATGATTTCCATCAGCAGGAGGCTTGGTCCCCCAGGCCATGGGAGTACAGCCTTGCAATTCTTTCTGTCTGTAACTTTCTGGGCTTTTGGAGCAAGATAGACAGCTCTGGGAGTGAGCAAGAGCCAATGTAACCAAGGCAAGGCACTGATCTGGCAGATCCCTCGGCAAACTTCTACCCAGAAAGATTCCCACACAAGCTCTGGCTGCTTGTGATGGGGTGTTCCCTAGAGAGCCCATGGAGATGGCTGGCTGTTCCCTTTGGGACCTGCCAGGAGAGCAGATAACTTACAAATTAAATGCTTAATGGAGCAATTCATGCCCTGCTCATAGAGGCACCATGAATGTATGGGAAAGTACACAGAGGAAGAGCATCCAAAAGCCACCAGCCAACCAACCAACTGAAAGGAGCCAAGCAAAAATCCTGCGATTATTTTTGTTGCACTAAAAGTGAACGCAGAGATTTTACGACATTGATCATAGGTCTCGGCACACAATGCAGCTCTCTATCTGCTAAGCCTCTCAGGCTGTGTCGATACGTGACAGCTTTGGTGGGAGGAGGGATGGTGGATGCAGGGAGAACAGTGCGAGGGTCTCCGTAAAGGGCTCCTTTCTCATGGAATACTTTCTCCACCTAGTCATTTCCTTACCTCATACAAACACAGCCACATTCCTGATGTTTAACTGTTTGGACTTTTGCAGAAAAGAAAAAGCTGGCTGAGGCAGTTTATAAGGCCAGACATTCCAAGTGCTGAAAAAACATATTCAAAGGAAATAGTAAAGGGAGAACTTTTTTAAGTTTTCCTGTCCTATTTTTGCAGTTTCCTGTCAAAGTCTTAGCCTGATGAAACCTGAGATAGCGCTCCATGCACAACCCTCCTCCCTCTCCACTGGAGCAGCATCCGAGGCACAAAGCACATACACGGCAACGTGGGGCCGGTAGTTCCAGCAGTTGTGGAAATATCTGGGAGGGTTGGAGCAGGGGGCTGGCATTGCCATGCTGCGTCCTCCGTCTTGGAAGACACCACGGGCTCAGAACGCCGTGGGCTGTTGAATCGCTGCCTGGTCAGTTAGTGCAGAGATGGAGGTGCTGGTGGTAGCATGGAGGTTTGATAGCTCCAGTCTCTTCCACACACACACACTTGCCCCACGTGGAAGCCTTGCACCTCTCAGATTCCGTTGGCGGAGATCATGGCCATGGGCAGGCTCCTGGATATCAAGGGAAAGAGTATATGGGGATGGTGGCTGGGCTGGGCTGAGCTGTGGCTGAATTTGGGGGGATTCCTCCTCAGCTGGCTGTGTGTTCCTGATAGGACTGAGTAAGAGAAGGAGAAATTTGTGTCTGCCAGGTGGGAAGCATTTTTGGGCAGAGGGTTTGTGAATTTTGCCTAACTTCCTTCTGGGATAATGAGCTGGGAGGAAGTGAGGGCAAGGACACTACTGAGAAAGGACTTCCAAACAATGTGGATGGTTTTTCAGGTCTTGCCTGATTGTATTAATGCTACCGTGCATGAGGAGAGCTGGCATTCAACATAGATTTTGTATTTCAAAAGTGGCAATGCAATGCTTGTGCTAGGGAGGGCAAGGTCAAGGTATTCTTTGGAAGAGGCTTATCCACAGCTAAAGTATCTTGAAATAGAAGGAAGAAGTCTCAGAAATGACCAAGCAGACACAAAGAGCATGTTATTAGATTCTTCTCAGACTGAATTAATGGAAGCGGAAACATTGCACTCTCTTTAGCATCTTCTTATCCCAGTACACTCTAGCAGGCTTTGTCTTTGCATTTGATGGGAGGCGTTCCAGTTCCCTGCCACAAATAGGGTGTGTGGACCCTGCTTGGTTGGACCAGGCCTGGAGCTGCTATCCCACTGTGTGCTGAGTGCCCATTCGCAGAACTGCCCCAGGGCCTTGAGTAGATGTGGACCAAATAATGCCTCTCCTGCATTCCTCCTCATCCATCTTCATGGGTTTGCAAAGAACAGAGTTGATGCACAGCCTTGGCTTGATATCAGTGCACCAGAACTGCAGACATTCATGCATCTACCTCCAAACGTGCTGCACCAAGCCTGTGACTGTGACGTGATGCTGCATTGTGCTCCTCACGGGCAGAGGGCTGCTTACAGCCCTTGCAGAGAGTCTCCAGATTTGGGTGAAATGTGAAACCAGGAATTTACCTTCCTGCCACTTTTCTCCCACAAGGATCAGCAGGTTTAAGAACATCAGGAGACTCATCATCATGGACACCCCTCTCCACAGTGAGAATGAGAGAGAGAAAGCCACATGTCACTGCATCCAAGAGCGATGAAGTGCCAGAAGACAAGACAGTCACCTTCCTGCCCAACCCAGAGCAGGTAATGAGGTGCTAGCTGCAGAGACAAGAAGGTCCCAACCCATGCTGGCCCAGCTTTCTCGGCTCACTCAGCTACAGCCGACTCAAATGCCCCTGTGTTTCTTAGTGGCAATGCAAATGGCTTGCCTATGGGCGAGGTCAACTCCTGCATCTCTTTGCAAAGACCTTCTTCACTATTACTTGTACCTCTGCCAAATTTTACTTATTGAGGCTGAAACAGTTTTGTACCCAGGCTAAGCAGTTTTGGAAAATTCCAGTCAAAACATTCCTGTCAGATTTTAAGACAAATCTTGAGAATGCTGTTTCCATTAAGATCTCTGGAGGAAATTAATTCTGATTCCAGAAGCTGGTTCCCGTTGTGCACAGTGAACTGGCCTCTGAGCCACATGCTGAACACCAAGCACCAAACAAAGGTATTAAGTAGCTGCACTTTGGGAGTGCTGCCCACCCTCTGGCAGGGGGAAACGTAGTATGTGATTGTCTCATTAAAGATTGTACCATAAAGCCCATGGGCATGCAGGAAAATTATATGTGCAAGATGCGTCTACATCCCACCAGTACTCCCAGCACACTGTGACTGGCTTTCTGCAGAGATCAGAGGCAAATGTGGTTTCACAGAACTATAATTATTTTATCAAGTAAACCTGTATGCAGGAGGAAAACAGCAACCTACAATTGAGTACAGAGTTGAACTCCACTCATGGTGAAGTTTCTGCCAGACCTTTCTGCAGAAATGCAAGTTATAGCAGTAGATGTCAGAGCAACCTCTGCTCTTTGGACTGCAGTTGGTTAGCAAAACGCTTTTTCTACCAAAATGTACAGAAATGGGAGCTTATGCCTTACCTTTGAAGGCAGGCTGAGGAGGAGGAACTCCATCACATATCTCAGCTATGAGTTCTGCTTTCTGTCTTAACATCTGGATTAGCAGAGCACTAGGAAAAATCAGCTGAACGCCTGGTTTCTAAGGAGGATGAGAAATCTCTTTGTAAACACAGTTTTATTATAAAGCTCATCTGGGGGAAGAAAAAATCTTAACCACTGCCAATAGCATTCCTCCATAAGATTTTTCATTGAAGTAATGTCAAGCTTAATCTGGAACTGATAGGAAGAAGGGCTTGCCGAGTGTCAGGCAAACTCATGCCTCAGCTGCATACTATACTCACACTGCTCAGACAGCTTTGAGTGGACGTGACAGAAAGGAGCCACCACGGCCAGTGCTTTCCCTTGTCTTGTTCCTACCCCAGAGAACCGAAACCCAAGAAATGAGTAAGAGCGCATGACACCCTGGAGCAGCCTTGCAGCTCAGGGGATGCATGTGGAGGCCCAGGTGAAGTGAAATTCGGTTTGGTCTCAGGAGCCACATCCCGGTCCATGTTTCTGGGATGCCTCCATTCCTCTGGGATTGTTGCTGTGTGTTGCTTTTCTTTCAGGAGAGCAGCTGGACTGGGGCTCAGTTCACAATGTGCAGGGACCTCAGGCACAGCCAGAGGTTGTACGGAGGAGATATTTTTGCCAACTTGACATTTATTCCCAGAACAAAAATTCTACCGAGCAGCTCAAATTAATTAATTTGATGTATCTTCCTCTGAAATGCAAAAGCTGAGATTAAAGACCTTTCCGAGTTACCTCAGATATCACTGAATTTCCAAGAACTATTTGCAGTCCCTTTCTTGATACGTATGATGTACGTTCTTCCGTGCCTGGGCTCTGGCGGATTTTCCAGCTAAAGATATGAAATACATACATCCCTAATGAATATTTCACTAGAAACAGCATCTGGGAAGTTCAGGACTGTGACCTGAATTAGACAGGAGTGGGCAAAGGGACCATGTTTACTGTTAGCTGCTTCCTGCTGCGGCCCTTGCATGCATGCACGGGGATCAGACGCATCCTGTGTGGCTGCTTCATTTCTCCTAAGCCTCCAAATAAGGCTGAAAATTTAGAAATAAAAATCATTATGAAGAGGAAACAAAGGCAAAGCCACTCTTAACTCCTCTCAGGAGGGGGGTTGGAGAAGCCTTACAAGCAAGAATAATGGGGTATTCTGCAATATTCCCACCATCTGGAAATTTGAGTGGATTAAAGTGCAGTTTGTGCTGAGACACGCACTAGCATCCATCTGTATGTTACAGGATGGTGTTTTGGATCATGTATTCTGTTTATATATGGTCTGGGCTGTCTGTCACTAGAAAAGCTACAGCTGGAGGGAATGCTAGGGATGATTTTGGATTTCTCTTTCCCTTAGACGACTATCAGAATTAGACCTAACCAATGTTTGTATAAGCTGCTCTTAAACACTTACAGATATGAAAATCCACAGCCTCCACAGGCATTTCTTCTAGTGCTTAAATATTTCAGGACAATGGGTGAGTTAGACTAACAGAACTCAAATGAAATTATGAAGATGAGAGGAACTGCTATCCTATATAGTAAGGATCTTTGAGAAATTGATATAGCATATAGAAATATGCTAATCTGAGGACTTGCATTAGCCTGACTTATTGTTAATGGAGATTTCTTCTGGGGCTGGAATTGTGTCAGTACAAGGAACCCCTGAGTTCACTAGCACCCCCCTCCCAAAAGACATCAAGAATCTTTTGAAATTTTGGAAAATCTACAGACACAGCCACGTTATGGAGATGCAGAAATTCTCCCTGAGTGCACATTAAAGGAGATTCTCATGTTATGTATGTGCTAAAATATATAAGCAGAATAATGGAGATTCAGGAAGAAAACAGGAGCAGATTAGCAATAGCTTTGACCTGCTTTTGCCCACTCTGGTTACATCCCAAGGTCCTGATACTCTATGGTGCTTTTGGAGAAGCACTGGACATGCAGAACATGACATGTTCTTCACTGAGTGCTCTGTGGCTTCATCTGGAGACCTGCCACAAAGAGACCAACCAAGGTCCTGCCATGGGATGGGATCAAGCCCCAGACACAGACTCTCAGGCTTCCTCTTTATGTTTTTAACCCCTCTAAGAATGGCAATTTTTGAAAGCCCATGTCCTCCTCATGCAATGGTTGCCAGTCCTTCTTGAGGTATTTGGAAAGAAATAGGAGAAATAAAATCTCTTGAAAACAGCAATGAAATGTTGAAAGCCATGGATTCTGTTGGTGAGAAGCTGCTGTTTGGGAACATTTTCACTTCAGTCCAACCCAGTCCTAGTTATGGTTTTGGAAAGAGAGCAGTCCTGCAGTGAGGACTATGGAAGAACAGGAGATAGTCACTGCCTTTTCCATAGACATTGCACATCTAGGACATGCTTTGGCTCTAATCTTTGCTTTTTTTTTTTCCATGTTCAAAACACTGTGTGCAACAATAGGGCCTTGTTTTCTTGCACTGCCTAATGAAGAGCCATAACTCAGACACTGGAGGCCAGTTTTAAGTTTGTTATTATCTTTACATGGACACAATCCCTTCCAAGGCTCTTCATGGGATACAGGACTTGGGAACAACCATTGAAGGCTTCAAGAGCACAGCTGGCTTTCAGCTCAGCCCAGAGTGTTTGCACTGAAGAACAAACCCCTACAAGTCTGTTGGTTAAGCTTCTGGAAATCTTGCACCATTAAAAGGGGAGGACATGCAGACCCAGCAGACTTAGCAAGGGCCTTCTGAACTGGGCGAATCATAGGAACCACAGTCTCCACAAAGATCAAGAATGCTACTCTAAAAATCTTTTTTTCCAAAGTCAAAGAATACGTTCTTTCGTGAGAGGTAGCAACTGGCATCCACAGTGAAGACTTCAGCATTCAGATGGAAAAAAAACCCAAATTAAACCTCATCCTTGGAACACAGGAGGAGCTTCCACACCTTCACCTCAGTCAAATGTTGTCACTTTTTACAACAATTTTTTCCTACTCGAAGGAGGGTGAAATCAAAGACGTGATATCAAAATGTTTCATTTTTCTGTAAAACTATGAAAAAAAATTGGCCTCTCTTCCCACAGATTCATTTTTTCTGTACTGCAGCTTTTCCTCCAACACTGATGTAATGCGAGTTCATGTTACCAAAGGCGGCTGGGGTTATACAATATATTCACTAGTTCTTCATCCCTGGAGATGTCAAGTAAAGGGAGGAAATGATGCTAAGATTATCTGAGTACATAGCTATTAAGGTATTTACCTATGAAATGGAGTATTTCCTGAATGAAGTGTGAAGGTAGTTAGATCGCTTCCATTACAAAGCAGCCTCTTACTGGAGCCCTAAGGTGTTGAACATGCAGCTTGTTGAGTGTACAGCAGGAGAAGGAACTCAGTTTATTACAGTTTAAAAAATAAAATTATATCTTTTTATGATTTTAGAAAATTAATTCAAAATAAAGTAAAATTAAAACTCGAAATAAATTTGTAATCTTATAGATTTGTGGGGGTTGAATGCCTTCTTTTCATCAGCACAGATGGGCACATTTTTCAGTGCTTGCCTATCTAAATTGATAGCCCAAACCATCTAGGAAAGCACAATTCCAGAGAGCAAGGGAACAGCTAATGGCTGCACTAGAAACAACAGCAATTGTACAAAGCTAATGAGCCTTTCTGACGACCCTGACTGCTCAGCAAAGGTATTAGCTGAACTAATGTGTTCTTTGAAACAAGTTCATATCTTTGCACGGTATTACCTTCTGTGCATATAACAGTCTGAGATCGTGGCACCACACTGTGCCTTGCAGCAGAGACAAGCCTACAGACAACTATCTTTATACCGTTCAGGTGTTTACAGATTATAAATCTGTAAGGATGAATTGGTCTGAAGTCCAACATCAACCAAGCCAGCACATGACAACCCGAGACTCTTGCCTAAACCCTACTACATATGGATTAGCCACAACACATCCTCAGAAATCCCTTCCCTCTTGAGCTGAAGACTCCAGAGGTGGGACTCACTTCTTGAATGCAGAGAAGTCCGTAGTCCATATGTGTGTGGCAGAACTGATCACCCCTCTGTATACGCTCATCCTAAAGGCAATGTCTGCATTTGGTCGGTGAATCCTGCCCCTCAGTGCCATTATCACTCCATCATCTACAAGGTTCCATGGCATGCTGTGCTCAGCTGGCCACATCTACCCCACAGTGTAAAGTGAAGCTGTGTAGTGCAGCAGGGTCCAGCACATTCCTGTGGAAGACAGCCAGTCGAAACCGACCCCCTTGTTAAAAACACAATCTGTTTTTTCCAGTTTGAACTTGTTTTCCTTCAGCTTTCAGTCCCTTTGCCTTGCTTCAGCAGAAGGACCTGGGTCAGCCCCTGCTTCCACAGGTTGTCACACACTACAAGGAAGACTTCTCTGCTAAGGGACATCCCACCCCGCTGTGACGCTGTCAACTAGCCACTTCTGCCAGTGCATGCACTGCTGATGAGGGTACAGCCCTCGGGATATAAAGTACAAAGACTCCTCCTGAAGTAATGGCACCATTTTATCCAGGTGTCCTTGGGAAGAAATGTCCCTGAGGAAGACTGGCACTTCAGCTTGAAAAAAACCACTTAGTCATTTCTCCTGGGTGAAAGAAATCCCTTGGGACTATTGGTAATGCCTGTGCTGAGCTCAAGGGGCTTCTCCTACAGAGATCTTTGGTAAGGGAGCAGGTGAGTGGCAGAGGAGCAGACAGATGAGGTCCCCAAATATAATAGCAAGTTGCAAGCCCAAAGAGTCAGCAGTTCAGTGTCATCTGTGTGCTGGTATCATCTGCCCTGCTCCTGCTACACTTGAAACACAGATACTGGTGAGTTTTGATAATGAAGGGCTCTTTAAAAGCCACATTTCCTGGAATTTATGCCAGGCTGAAAATAGTCTGTGTCTTTTCTTAGGTTGAAGTAACATCTCCACCTGTAAAAGCACATCATCAAATATCCAGGGTGTCTACGCTGGCTGGAGGCGAACCAGCTCTTGGTCCAGAACCAGCCAGCCACAGCAGTATGAGCTGGAGCGAGTCCATCCTTCCTAACAGACTGGTCTCTTAACACAACTTTTCAGTCTGAGGCATCTTATGGTTTATTTAACGCTGTGGCTCCAGCCTGGAGATGACTTATTTGGGAACATCATCAGGAGCAAACCCACACCTGACTGTATCTCAACACACAGTCCTGCCTCAATTGTGCTCTTCTCACTGTTAGCAGTCGATTTACCAGCCTTTCTGCAACCCTTTGGTGACTCCTCACAGTCCTCATGCTGCAGCAAAACAGCTATTATTTTACAGAGAAACGTAACAGGGTAATGTAATGAGCTGCTCAAACAAGCGCAAGCAGTGGGCCAGACTCAGGACACAGCAGCAGAGCTCATACTGCTTTGTCCTGTGCTCAGAATGTAACATCTCCACATTACCCAGCTACAATTCAAACCAACTGCCCCATTTCAGCAATGGGGCTGGGAGAGATGGGGAGAAGTATCCTACAACACGTCCTCTCTTCTGCAGGCTGAGCGTGGTCTGATCTGCCAGCCCAGCTGGTTCTGATCAGTAGACATCTCTCAGCACAGAACTGAGGGCAATGACTCTATGTATCACATTATCTCTGCTTTCTTTCCTAAAAGGCAGTGAAAGCCAGCTTAAACTACCTGTCATTTTCTTTGTACTCTGTAGCCAGGAGCCTCGTTTGTGCTCTCGAAGTCGCAGACGCAAGGATGCTAGAGCGCAAGAGCACATTCTTACTGCCTAATGCCAGCATGCCACATTTAGTAGTTAGCAATGGTTCCCCCATGAGAAACATCACAGTAGCTACTCTGTGCAGGAAGGAGGAAGGTGAATGATGCCTCGCTAGACAGTAACTGGCATTAGTGGAAGCTCTCTGCCTGCAGAGATGCAGGAAGGAATCTGAGGAATTTCCAGAGTACTCAACCACATACCCAGCTGTGCTGTAAGAGCATCACCACAGAGCCTTGGGCTGAAACCAGTACTTCTTACATATGAAGTCAGTGGGTTTCAGGCTCTGCTTCGAATTAATCTTTATTCAGAAAAATCTTTAGGAATGAGACTCAGAGCTAAACTGAGAGCTATAGATGACCCTTGTTGTTTCCAAGCCTGCTACTTGAGCCTCCTCTTACTGGAAAATCCCAAGGATGCTTGTAAACATGTCAAATACCATGGCTGCTTTCAATGGAGAAACTGAATAGAAATCCAACAGCAGTCACATCTCCAGCATGTCTGGTGCTTAGGGACTTGTCGTGGTTTAGCCGGAAGTCAGCCCCACACAGTCGCTCGCTCACTCCCCCACCAGTGGGATGGGGGAGAGAATCAGAAGGTTAACACTCATGGCTTGAGATAAGAACAGTTTAATAATTAAAATTAAAAAAAAAAAACCCAACAAAAATGCAATGGAAAAGAAAACAATGAGAGGCGCGAAACCTGGGGGGGGGGGTAAGGAGGGGGATGAACCAACGAAACAAACCGCACACGACGCAGCCGCTCACCGCCCGCCGACAAGATGCCGCGTGTCCCCGAGCTGCAAACTGCCCCCCTTAATATACTGCTCATGGTGTCACATGGTACGGAATGAACATGCCATTGGCCAGTCGGGGTCAGCTGCCCCCACCATGGCCCTGCCCCTCCCAGACCCCCCGCCACACAGCAGAGCGCAGGAAGTTGGAAAGGTACCCGACCACTTCAGTGAAGAGAATTAACCCCTTCTCAGCCAAAACCAGCACAGTCTCCACCCCTTATTCCATACCATTTACACCATGCCCAGGTCCCATACCATCCAATACAACCTTACCAACCACCACCCCTCCCCTTCCCATCCTTTAACATAATACACAGACATCATTCCCTTAGTTCATGGACCTTCCCTGTAAAATGTCCATTAAAATATCCATTGAGTTCACCCAGTCCATGACTCTGGGCTCCATCTGCCATATCAGTCTTTCAGGGTGGGAGAGATGGTGTGTGGCGTTGGGTTGCTGCATACCGAGTCAGTCATCGTTCTATCACTGCTGCGCTTTGCTTGTTTCACAGTTTATCTTCCATGGGTTGGGAGGCTCGTACTCTGATATCATTGATACAACACAGAGGTGACACACAATATTATAGAGCAGTTCACATTGTACCATTGAGTTCACTGGCTGTTTTCGCCCAAAATCAAATCCCCTTGAGGCACACATCGGATTTCTCCATCTTCCCGCATCACCCACCAAGTGCACCCAGGTCCTCGAGCAAAAGCAATCCCACGAATGGGTTTGCCTTTGCCGGAGGCAGGAAGAACCCAGACTGTTTTGCCCAGCATACTTTTTGCGTGCACTACAGGGACTCTATCCCCTTCCACAGTATGTAGGATTTCTGACTGGGCAGGGCCAGCTCGGTTGGCAGATCCCCTCGTGTTGACTAACCATGTGGCTTTTGCTAAATGTGTATCCCAGTGCTTGAATGTCCCACCCCCCCATTGCTCTCAGTGTAGTTTTTAACAATCCATTGTACCGTTCAATTTTCCCAGAGGCTGGTGCATGATGTGGGTGTATCACATCCCCTTCAATACCATGCTCTTTGGCCCAGGTGTCTATGAGGCTATTTCGGAAATGAGTCCCACTGTCTGACTCAATCCTCTCTGGGGTGCCATGTCGCCACAGGACTTGTTTTTTGAGACCCAGGATAGCGTTCCGGGCAGTGGCGTGGGGGACAGGATATGTTTCCAGCCAGCCAGTCATTGCTTCCACCATTGTAAGCACATGGCACTTGCCTTGGCGGGTCTGTGGGAGTGTGATAGAGTCAATTTGCCAGGCCTCCCCATATTTATATTTCAGCCATCGTCCCCCATACCACAGAGGCTTTACCCGCTTCGCTTGCTTGATTGCAGCGCATGTGTCACATACGTGGATAACCTGTGCAATAACATCCATGGTCAAGTCCACCCCTCGATCACGAGCCCACCTGTATGTTGCATCTCTCCCTTGATGGCCTGAGGTGTCATGGGCCCACCGAGCTAGAAATAGTTCACCCTTATGCTGCCAGTCCAGATCCACCTCAGCCACTTCAATCTTGGCAGCCTGATCTACCTGCTGGTTGTTTCGATGTTCTTCAGCGGCCCGACTCTTGGGGACGTGAGCATCCACATGCCGTACCTTTACAGCCAGTTTCTCTACCCAGGCAGCAATATCTTGCCACAGTGTGGCAGCCCAGATGGGTTTGCCTCTGCGCTGCCAGTTGCTTTGCTTCCACTGCTGCAGCCAGCCCCACAGGGCATTTGCCACCATCCAGGAGTCAGTACAGAGACAGAGCACTGGCCACTTTTCCCGTTCAGCGATGTCTAAGGCCAGCTGGATGGCCTTTACCTCTGCAAACTGGCTTGATTCACCTTCTCCTTCAGCAGTTTCTGCTACTTGTCGTGTAGGACTCCATACAGCCGCCTTCCATCTCCGGTGCTTTCCCACAAGGCGACAGGACCCATCGGTGAACAGGGCATACTGCTTCTCATCTTCTGACAGTTTGTTATAGAGTGGGGCTTCTTCAGCACGTGTCACCTCCTCCTCTTGTGATAATCCAAAGTCTTTGCCTTCTGGCCACTCCATAATCACTTCCAAGATTCCTGGGCGACTGGGGTTTCCTACTCGAGCCCGCTGGGTGATCAGTGCAACCCATTTACTCCACGTAGCATCAGTTGCATGGTGTGTAGAGGGGACGTTTCCTTTGAACATCCAGCCCAGCACTGGCAGTCGGGGTGCCAGGAGCAACTGTGCCTCAGTACCAACCACTTCTGAAGCAGCTCGGACCCCTTCATATGCTGCCAATATCTCTTTTTCAGTTGGAGTAGAGCGGGCTTCGGACCCTCTGTATCCCCGACTCCAAAACCCTAGGGGTCGACCCCGGGTCTCCCCATGTGCTTTCTGCCAGAGGCTCCAGGTAGGGCCATTCTCCCCGGCTGCAGTGTAGAGCACATTTTTTACATCTTGTCCTGCCCGGACTGGCCCAAGAGCTACTGCGTGAACTATTTCTCGTTTAATCTGTTCAAAGGCTTGTCGTTGCTCAGGGCCCCATTTGAAATCATTCTTCTTCCGGGTCACTTGATAGAGAGGGCTTACGATCAGACTGTAATTGGGAATATACATTCTCCAAAAACCCACAACGCCCAAGAAAGCTTGTGTTTCCTTTTTGCTAGTTGGTGGAGACATGGCTGCTATTTTGTTGATCACATCCATTGGGATCTGTCGACGTCCATCTTGCCATTTGATTCCTAAGAACTGGATCTCTTGCGCGGGTCCCTTCACCTTACTTGGTTTTATGGCAAAACCAGCCTTCAGAAGGATTGGGACAATTTTCTCTCCTTTCTCAAAAAATTCTTACGCTGTGTTGCCCCACACAATGATGTCATCAATGTATTGAAGGTGTTCTGGAGCTTCTCCCTGTTCCAGTACAGTCTGAATCAGTCCATGGCAAATGGTAGGACTGTGTTTCCACCCCTGGGGCAGTCGATTCCAGGTGTACTGGACGCCCCTCCATGTGAAAGCAAACTGTGGCCTGCACTCTGCTGCCAGAGGGACTGAGAAGAATGCATTAGCAATATCAGTTGTGGCATACCGCTTGGCTGCCTTGGACTCCAGATCGTATTGAAGTTCTAGCATGTCTGGCACAGCAGCACTCAACGGTGGAGTGACTTCATTCAGGCCACGATAGTCTACTGTTAGTCTCCACTCTCCATTAGACTTCCGCACTGGCCATATGGGACTGTTAAAGGGTGAGTGGGTCTTACTGATGACTCCTTGGCTCCTCAGTTGGTGAATGAGTTCATAGATGGGGATCAGAGGGTCTCTGCTGGTGCGATACTGCCTCCGGTGCACTGTTGTGGTGGCGATTGGCACCTGTTGTTCTTTGACCCTCAGCAACCCCACAACAGAAGGGTCCTTTGAGAGACCGGGCAAGGTAGACAGCTGTTTAATTTCCGACGTCTCCAAGGCAGCTACACCAAAAGCCCACTTGTAACCTTTTGGGTCCTTGAAATACCCTCTCCTGAGGTAGTCGATGCCAGGGATGCACGGAGCCTCTGGGCCAGTCACAATGGGGTGCTTCTGCCACTCATTGCCAGTGAGGCTCACTTCGGCCTCCAATACAGTTAGCTCTTGGGATCCCCCTGTCACTCCAGCAATGCTGATGGGTGCTGCCCCTATATAGTTTGATGGCATTAAGGTGCACTGTGCACCGGTGTCCACTAAAGCTTTATACTCCTGTGGGTCGGACATGCCAGGCCATTGGATTCACGCAGTCCTGTAAGCCCGGTTATCCCTTTCCTCCACCTGGCTGGAGGCAGGGCCCCTCTAGTCCTGATCATGGCAGTCACAACTCACTTCCTGTAAATGTGAATCAGGAGTCCCTCTATTAAGCTCAGAAATAAAATCAGCGCTTCTACTCCTCTGTCTGGGGACTTGCTCGCTGGAAACTGGAGCAGCAGCTTTCCTGGAAGAGCCTCCCTGAGTGACTGTTCTTCCTTGCAGTTCTCGCACTCGTGCCTGTAGGGTCGAAGTAGGCTTGCCATCCCACCTCCTCATGTCCTCTCCGTGGTCACGCAGATAGAACCATAGGGTGGCCCGTGGTGTGTATCCCCTCCTTTGAGCCAAAGGACGCTTATTCCTAACAGCTGAGACACTGCCCTGTCGAGGTGGGGAGTAGGACAGATCTTTGAGTTGCTGGACCTCTTGGGATAGTTTCTCCACAGCAGAGATGAGCGAGGAAGAGAGATTTGCTTCGTAATCCTGGAGTCTATCTATCACTTCTGCCACCGTTGGTGTCTCATCATCTTTCCAGGACATCACTGCCACTGAGTTTGCATGCGAAGATGGTGCGCTCCATACAAACTTCCACCACATGGGTCGTGTGCACTCGGCTTCATCTGGATCTTTGGATCGTCCAGGTCACCATAAATCACCTCAAGCACAGCTAATACCCTTAGATACTGGATGCCTTTCTCCATAGTTGTCGATTTTCCTGGGCGATATGTAACATCTTCTTTAAAGGGATACCTTTCCTTCACTCCAGGCAGGAGTCGCCTCCAGAGGCTGAGGGCTTGTGTTCTTTTTCCAATTGCTTTGTCAACGCCCCCTTCCCCAGAAAGGGATCCCAGTTGTTTGGCTTCTTTTCCCTCTAATTCCAGGCTACTGGCCCCATTATCCCAGCATCGGAGCAGCCAGGTGACAATGTGCTCACCTGAAGGAGGGCTGAAATCTTTTCGCATATCTCGCAACACACTCAAGGACAGGGATCGGGTGGTCTCTATTTCATTTATGACTTCTTCCTCCTCTCCTTGTGATGGCCCTGCTTTTTCATCATCCCGTTCTAAACGAGTTGATGTCCGTTTCCAGTATTTCATCTTGTGTATGGGGGCGACTGATACTGGCACGGATTGACTCTCTGAGTAAGCTCCAGCACTTGTCGTGGTGGTTTGAGTAGCCACAGTGTTTGTCCTGGGGGTTTGAGTGGCAGCAGTGCCTGTCCTCAGGGCTGGAGTGACTACAGTGCCAGTCACTGCATTTCAATCCAGAGACCTTCTCTTCCCCTTGGGGGCACTGAATACTGTTGAGCAGGGCTCGGTATGCATGGGCCAGACCCCAGCACGTTGCAATTATCTGTGTCTCTCTGGAGTTCCCAGCGTAACAACATACTTTCTCCAAATATTCTACTAGTTTTTTAGGATTCTGCACTTGTTTGGGGGTGAAACTCCAAACACTGGGGGTGCCCACTGCCCTAGGTATTTGCCCATGCTATCCCACATGCCCTGCCACTCATAACTATCAAGCCTCAGGGCAGATTTCTGTGTAATATTCTTAAGTTGCTTAGTCAAAACCAAAACAACATGTCCAAAAACTAACAATAAGTGCACCTTAACCACCCAAGGATGTTCAAGATACAAAAAGGTTGTTGTAATAGAGGCAGAGACATCATAGAACAAAGTTGCAAAGGTACCATTCTGTATTTCCTCCATATAAAATCTCTCAGAGGAGGAGGTATAATTGTTAATTGCCTCAACAAGGTGGTATCCAAAGTACAGTAACGGTTTCAGCAAAAACCCCAAATACCAGATAAAGCTGAAAACGAGTGTTTGTATAACCAATCTCATAGGCAAAACGTTACTAATCACAGCAGAACGCAGCAGACTCAACAAACCAACACCAATCTTTAACACCAACTGCAAAAAGGACAACATGGTGCTGTGACCAGCAGCTGTTATTATCTCCAACCCTTGAGCCCCACGTTGGGCGCCAAAATGACTGTCATGGTTTAGCGGCAGCTCAGCCCCACACAGTCGCTCTCTCACTCCCCACCGGTAGATGGGGGAGAGAATCAGAAGGGTAACGCTCGTGGGTTGGGATAAGAACAGTTTAATAATTAAAATTTAAAAAAAAAAAAATGCAATGTAAAGGAGAACAACGAGAGGCGCAAAGCCCCGGGGGGGGATGAACCAATGAAACAAACCACACACGACGCAGCCACTCACCACCCGCCGACCCAACACCACAACTCCCCCAGCCGCAAACTGCCTCCCTTAATATACTGGTCATGGTGTCACATGGTATGGAATGAGCATCCCATTGGCCAGTCGGGGTCAGCCGCCCCAGCTGTGGCCCTGCCCCTCCCAGCCTCCCACCGACATGGCAGAGCACAGGAAGCTGGAAAGGTACTCGACCACTACAGTGAAGATAATTAACCCCTTCTCAGCCAAAACCAGCACAGGACTTCATCTTAACAGGCCCGGTGATGGAGCAGGAATTCATTCTCTCCTTGGAAGGGTTAAGTTCTTTGCTGTCACGCTAATTATTCTCGGTAGGTCAGTCACAACCACCTCACCTGGCTGCAAACTCACAGACTTCCCAGCCAGGAGCCTCTTTTTAAAGTGTAACTTTTAACATCTCTTAGCAAAGCAAGCACTCTGTTTGTCTTGGCAGGGAAGACCTGTGTATAACCAGCTTGAGAGCTTGTTTTGTCTCTTAGTACAAGTCTGGACTAAACCAAATCTCTAAAGGCTTTGTAAAAATGCTTTCTTTATTTAAATAATTGTATACATTACAAGATGTCTCCAAAGCCTGCCCCTGCTCAGACACCTTCTTTCCCTGCCTCTTCTCTCTCTCCTACCCCCTCCACTATCACGCAGAGTCAGGACAGTTGGATTTTTCAGTCCCTCCTGGCATTGCTGTATCCAGAAGTTTCTTTAAGAAATTTCCAGCTTTCTTTTCAAACGCAGCCAATGTCCATATCGGTTTATGAATCTCAATACTTCAGATCCCCGTGAGCCAGAAAAAAAGAAAGCAGCTCTACAAGCATAGTTCTGGAGCTCGGGTTTAGGGCTTTAGGGGAAGGAATCCTGCAAGGCAGAGCCTTCAAAAGAGAAAGGCTGTTATCATAATACCTTTCCATACCTAAAGCAATGCATAGCTGCACGTGCATATGTGTGTGTTAGAAAAAGGCAGGGAGAGGGCTTAGAGACTAGATAACTGCAGTGCTCAACTGATATCTGTGTTTGCAGGAGAGTACAAAGAAGGAGACTGGAACAATGAACGGTTACTTCAGTAAATGTGTGTGGAGGCTTTTAAAGAGCTTTCCAGTCTCTGCATCCAATAAATGTGAGGCTCAAACCACAGCAGAGGCCTTTTATGGGGCACCTGCACCATTAGGTTCAGTAGATACTTTCGTAACCCAGGGAACATTGCACAGCTATGTTGAGCTCTGCCTATTTCTGCTGGCCGCTGTTCAGTCAGAGCTGACTGATGCCTGGGCTACCGGAAACCAACTGTTATTCCTATCTCACCCTCTAAATCACGTTGCCAAGAATCCCCAACTTGGAAAAGAAAACATTAAAGGCAAGAATAGTCCAACCCTTGGACATGGAGTTAAACAGAATTAACCCAATCTCAGGAAAATGAGAGGCTAGAAAAGCAGAATATTTCCAGGGTGCTTTGATCTTAATCCTGGGAGTTTGCACATTAGAATCATGCTTCAGTTTCATTTCTGCTCTGTGCCACTCTGACTCTTGCCAAAAATCATATCAGAGCAGTGTCGTGAGATGTCCATCTAAGCCAACAGGAAAGGGAGAAATTTTGTGTCTCAGCCAAAATCTCAGCCATACCCACACTGCCCAGATGTAAATCTGATCTGGCCGCTCAGCACATGCTGGCTGGATGAAATACAGCAAAGCCACATGTCACCAAAAGCCATATTCTTAGCTGGTGAAAACTGTGGTTCTTAGTGGCCCTGTTTCAATTCATACTGGATGAGCAGCTGGCATCGAACCGTGTGAGGTTTACAGTAAACCAGAGTTGGCTTATGTTTCCCTTCAAAACATTCTTACTAAAATAAGGTTCTTTCATGGAAAACCTTAAGTTCTGGTCATATTTTTCAAGTAAATATAGTACTAAACCATCAAAATAGTTTTGCAAATGTTGGAATATTGACTTCTGGGGTTTCAGGTCCATGTTCATTTGAAAATTATTGGCTGTTAGCGTTGGTGACATCATTAGTTTTAATTTTTGATGGTACATGGTACTGACCTCCTTCACCCAAAAGTAACTGTCTCCCAAAGCACACAGGACAGGTCAAATTCAGGCAATAGAGTTGCTGCAGGCATTTGATTCTATATAGTGAGAGAGACAGGAGGTTACAGAAATGGTCTAACTGATAGAGGAGCTGCGTGCTCGCCCGGTGAATTGCTGTCTACCCATGTCTGACAGAGTTCCTGTGTGAGCTGGTCAAGTCCTTAAACCAGTGTTTTGCATGTGATCCCTAACTGCGTGTGGTCCCTCACTCCTTAGACATCGCTCCTCTGCGAGAGCTGCAGTGAGCCGCACTTGTGGTGCTGAGCAGGATCAGTGAACGCTGAGAGTTCTGCAAGTCCAGCTCAGGGTAACTCAAGATGGGCACCAAAACTACCTGGCTGTATTGGGTCTAACTGGGATGGAGTTAACTTCCCTCATCGTGGTGCCGTGTTTTGCTTTTGGAGCTAAAGCAGTGTGGATAACACCCCAGGGTTTTGGCTGTTGCTGAATAGTGCTTGCACAGCACCAAGTCTTGCTCTCCAGTTCCAGTCCAGTAGTCTGGGGATGGGCAAGAGGCTGGGAGGGGACAGAGCCAGGGCAAGTGACCCCAACTGACCAAAGGGTTATTCCACACCATATGATGCCATGCTCAGCAATAAAACCTCAGGGAAAGAAGCAGGAAGAGGGGATATAAGATGGTTATGGTGTTTGTCTTCCCAAGCCACCATTACAGGTGCTGAGGTCCTTTTTCCCAGGAACTGCCTGGACATCTGCCCGCCGATGGGAAGGGGTGAATCCATTCCTTATTTTGCTTTGCTACCACACACAGCTTTTGCTTTCCTTATTAAACTGACATTATCTCAACCCATGAGTCTTTTTGCCTTCCTTCTACCTTCTACCCATCCCAAAGGAGAGGGGAGTGAGGCAGACACAGGATGGGTGTTTGGCTGCTGGCTCAGGTCAACCCACCACACTAGCACATTTGAAAATTTTGGTTTACGTTTTTCCCTTCTCTCTTAGAGTTTAGGAAGGGACTGATGGTGTCACCTTCCCTTCATGAGGGTGCTGTGCTAAGGGGCTTCCTGGAATTTCTAAGCCACTTCCAGGTTATCAAGACAAGAAACAGGGAAATGCCCAAGAGAAAAATACCCTTTTCGTACTCAGCACAGGGGCTTATTGATGTTTAACAAACAGCTACAAGGGGCCACATGTGGAGGGAGGAGGATCCAGAGACATCGAACAGCTGTGCGGTGAGTAGGCACTTCATATCCTGTACATGTAATGCCCAGGGATGTCAGAGAGTGCTTTGGGCATGGGGTTGTCATAAGGCTGTATTATCAGGCAGCAGAATCGAGCAGAAATTCACATAAAATTGTGTATCATGTGTTTAAACATACAACTCCTCATCCGGTGCTCTGTCAGTGATAATATCATGAAAATGCGTTCCTTACCTCTCTCACACTGGGGACCGGTGAATCCATAGACACAAGCACAACGGTTTGGTCCAATGCATCGACCTCCATTCTGACAGCTGTTTTCACAGACAGCTGTTTTGAAATAGAAAGAGAAACCAGTGATTTCTGCCCTTAGTGAAACCACAGCGAGAGACATGTGTTGCTGGCAGGACTTGGAATATCACCTACTTCATGTTGTTCACCCATCAGGAGTCTCCTCCGCGCAGTGAACATATAGAGAAAAGTCTGATATTTTTTCCTGGAAAAATTACTTCCTGTTTATGAATGAAGCCTTTTATAAAAAGGCCATAACCTCTTATTTCACTTGAGAGGACTTCCTGCACTCTGGAATCTCAGTTCATTCAAGTCAGCATTGGGATTTAAATGTCAAGGTCAAGACGAACTGATACAAATGAGAAACTGCATAAAGGCAAATGTTTAACATATGACAATGGTGAAATGTGAGGAGAGATTTGTTTGCCATTTAATCCCACATACCTAAAGCAAAGAAGAAGCAGTCTGATCAGCACACAAGTATTCATTGACTTAAAATTATTCCTGCTACCCATAGTTGAAAACCTGCAGTCAATATTCTAGGGCTGAATTCAAAGGAGTAGGTTGTTGGTTACTCCCTGGGCCGAGGCTAAGCTAATTGAGCAGGACATAGGAACACTTCTGCACATGACATGAGCAACTGCTGGTTGTGAAAGATGCTGTTGACCTATTAGAATCTCAGCAGCTGACTAATGAGAGGAGTAGTTATGACACTTCCTACAGTTCCTATACAGAGCTTCACTCTCTGAGCTACCCAATCGCCCAGCAACACCAGCGCACTGAAGATGAGAATATAATCTCCTGAAAGGTGAGGTGCACGGCAATCTCGTATGATACCTCAGCGTGGCCCTCACTGGTCTAGCACCAAGCTCTGAGCTGCAGAGGGCAGGTACTGCTGCGTTCCACAGCTTTCAAAGGCTACACCCACCTTAGGGCCGAGGAAGCTGAAATCTGCTCTGCTGGGATGCTGCCAGTGGGACTCTCTATTGTTCCCCACCCTGTCAGTGATGTCTTGCCAATATCTGAACCATTATGAAAACTCTACTGAGGATATTATAGGTGGACCTGGTAGCAGCACATAATTAAGGTTGCCTAGCACAGTCCATTATAAGCCCTGGTTTGCTGTTACTTATACTTTTCCCAAGTTTTAGCTGTTCAGAATGAAATTTTCCATATGGCATGTCTGCCTTTAGTTGAACTTTTTGGAAAGTTTCAGCAAAAATGAATCAGTCATAGCTGAGGATAAGTTTAGGGGAAACATGGTGTTTTGCCCATCTTTAAAAAAAAACTTCTCATAGATTTCACTGAGAACTTTAGTGATTCTCACATTGATACAGGGATTTGAAATTTGCCTGGAAAGTTCCATTTGATCAGAGATTCTTTCAAAACCATTGTGCATACTTGCTTACTTATTAAAGATGGCACCTAAGTTGTTTGGTTGTTAATTCTACAATGGGCATGAGCAATGATTTCAAATTGCCAAATATAATTCATGGGAAATTGGGGGGGGTGGAAATTAACTTTCTCCCTATGAAAGGTATAGGTGCTTTGACAGAATAGAAAACCGAGTCATAGAACATTGTAAAATTTTTTTTTCAATTACTATATTGAGGTTTCCCTATAGAAAGTCAGTGTTGTCAAATAAACAGAACTAAAAACTGAACTCGCCAGGCATAATTTATAATCAATGTTGGTTTGTTTGGGGTTTTTTTGTTTTTCTTCTTCTAATTGAAAGACGACTTCATTTGAGAAAAATGAAGGTTTCCCACAAAAAGCCCATTCACCGGGAATATGCTGTTTATCTAAAACTATTTACAGAGAAATTATATCTAATATACATATATATTTATATATATATTTACAGTCAAATTATAGCTATAGATATACATATAGATACAGATATAGATCTGTACCCCCTAAGGAGAGCAGGCTGAGATTCCAATGGAGAGGAGAATAAAGCCTGACATCAAAGAGCACATCAGCATGTGCAAGGGGGCCTCTCTTGTTGTGAGGCTGCATGAACCTGGCCTTGCCCTGCAGCTCCCCATGTGTACGGCAGGCGTTGCAGGTACTTACGCTGCCCGCAGTATGTTCCAGTATAGCCCTTCTGGCAGAGGCAGGACTCCTCGTTGCAGCTCCCCCCATTCATGCATCTCACACTGCAGGTTTGGACTGTGGAGAAGAGCAGGGAAATATTACACGCTGATGCAACGAATTGTGAACATCTCACAGGTAACGGATGTTCAAAACTTTCTTGTCAGTGCAGAATCTAAGGGTGATGTCAAGTTAAATGGAGACACTGCTGACTTCCCATGGTAGGAGAGGAACACATGGAGCAGTTAAATGCTTGCACTTCTGCTGAGGTATAATTACCCCGGAGTTGCCTACAAAAGTAAATACCATAGTCTGTTCTTTATTCCCTAGATGTAAGACATTTTTATTGTTCCTGGTAGTATTGAACTGTTCAGCCAGGGGAAAGCCATAAACACGACGGGCGCTGCGAGACCAGGGGCAATTTAGGGGATGTAATTTTTCAAGTCCATCTCACACAGGGCAAGGTATAATTGTTCTCTTGTGGCAAACAGTTTTTAGAGTAATATCAATAGCCCTTATTCCACAGAAACCAAAGACACTCATCATTTTACTTCATTAAGGAATCTACCCCGATTAAACATCTGCAGCTTTGTCCTTTCGACAGGACGTCCTGCAGTAGCTCATGCGACTGTGAGCAAAGGCAGATTGCCCGATACCTCCCTTTGATAACTCTGTCATTCTAAACAACCCTTTCTTTTGGGATACTACACTTTTCAAATATTTTCATAACCTTTTTATTATTCTTTTAGGTTATTGCTCCATTTTAAAACCACACTTTTCACATTCTGGGCTGTCTAATCTTTAAAAAGCCTTCATATTAAAAGACCTATGAGATGTTTGGGGGATAGAATTTCTTTGATGGAGGAAACCCATCAACTTTTGAGATATTGCTTTTCCTTTTACAATTACTATGTGGCCTTATTGACGATATTCATTTAATACAAGAGGGGGGTTTTTTAAGAAATCTGAAAAGAAAAGCACGTATCATCTATTCTTCTTTCCATGTTCAGCTTTCACACTAGATTATGACACACTGAATGTGACTAGTGCACTGTAGGGAAATAGCAATAAATAAGAGTTGGGGAGTTTTATACTAATGTAGACACAAAGCCAGTATTGGCTTTAACTCTTTCATCACTATTCAATGTTTAAGGAATGTGGTATTAAAGTAGAAGAGCCCAAAAGGGGAGGTTTACTGCTAAACACTGAGTTACAAATACAGGTCAAACAGCTTTTATTCTTTACTGAAACGCCTGGAACAATGCATTCTCCCTTTGTAAAATGTGACAACTCACATTGCAAGTGCCTGAGGTTATATAGCGAGTTATGTGAAAACTGTTTTTCAGCATGTACACCACAGTACATGTCTGCCAGGGATAGGCGGGGCCATGACTTGGCAGCCTGAAGAAGGTGGGGCTGGAGAGTGCATACGTGAGTGGATGCTCAGCTGTGGCTTGTGTCTCTTCTGTGCATGCAACATCAGTTCCAAGCAAGGAAGAGTTGGGGCCAGTGCAAGTGAAATGTCTGTCCAAAAGGTAGTAGGACTCACAAGTGTCCAATAGGGATAATTATATGGTTGACGCCTTGTTCATAGGAAGCCTGAAAGGAAGGAGGAGTGGAACAGGAAGTCTCAGAGCTTTGCATTCAAAATGCTTGGCACATGTGCTGTACATTTAATCCATGCATTGCTAGTGTGGTTTGAGTTAGTCATGATGTCTACTATTCTTCCTATTGCTCTATGGCCAGAGATCAGGCCAAATTTAGATGAAAGTTTAATCATTAAGGAAACTAAGCTTGAGGCTTCAAAGCATTGCTCAGATTGTCAGACATGAGACTGGTGTCTCTGGGAAAAGGCACTGCTTCCAACACATGCTTACCCTACACCCCTCGCTATAATTAATCAGCCCTGGGAAAGCAATTACATACAGCAAATCTGGGAGGGCTGCCCAGAGACAGAGGTAGCTAGGAAGTGTCTGTCTGTCAGAGCTGGCCATCTGTCAGAGCTCTTCCCTACACGGCATCCTGAGCCCTCGCATTCGATGCATTCAGCAAGGGGCAAGGGTTAGTGAAGCTGAGAAATTTTGGGAGTTCAGGGTCTGGACGTAAGAAAAGCCCTGACACTCATCCAGAAACTTTCCAGCTAATTGGCAAAGACTATTCCTGGAGCTGCACAGAGCAGGCCCCATTTCTTCGCCCATGATCCCAAAAGCCCTGAGGTCCCATCCCCATCTGACTTATCTCCAAGGCTGGCACTGTTAGAACCCCCTGCAGACTTGAAGTGCAGAAGAACATCTTTCAACCAAGAATTTAAAGGCCTGTTACACTTTGTCAGGATTTTCCAGGGTAGCAGCGACCAAAGTTCCAGGAAAAAGAGAATGACAGCTCGCCCTAGTTAAGTTTTCCCATGATTGGCTTGGATTGGATTAGTTCTACAGCTTATTTTAAAGGATCAGTGGCTGCAGCTGTTCTGTCAGCCATCAGTAGTGGAGTTTGCAGGCAGGTTTTCTGTCTGCTTACTGCCTGCTACTATCTAAACAGTCACTTGCAAATTACTCCTAAAAAATCTTTACTCCCCCAAGTAGGAAACCAAGTTTTTTGTTATGACAGAGAGAGGCAGAGTGGCTTTTATTGCCTCTGGAATGCACAATTTGTCTGCTTTACCTCCCTGAAGCATTCGTGATAAATGCAGATCCAAACATCCCCACAATGAATGCCAGATTTGATGAAGCCCCTGCAGAGGAACCTACCTTCCTCAAGTGCACGCTGAAATCCACCCCAGGCTCAGGGGAATGCCAGATCTGTGCCCAAATGTATATACTGCTTACAACATTCCTTGCATTCCTCCGTGATTGCTAACATATGGACCCTCACTCCAGAAACCTTTGTCTCTCCAGCACCTTCCTCTCAGCAAAGCCCAGGGAAGGTCTGCAGAGCCGTGCACACGTAGGCGCTGGTGCTGAGCACTTGCTGGGGACATCTGCAGGGCTGTAGCACAATGTGGCACTTTGGAATCAGATGCTGGGAATTATCTTCTTTGAGTCACACCCTGAATGTGGTTTTGGGGTTCGGGGGGGCTAGTTCTCTGGCCTTCAATCAGATGCCTGCAAGTCACTTTATTAACAATAGTTTGCCCATGGATGGGCAATAATAGAAAATAAATTTCTGGTTGTCTCTAGCAATGGCCATCTGAGACCTTAAAAGATTATAAAATCGCATTAATTTCTGCATTTTACATAGGGCACTAGCAAAATCAGCCTCCTTAAAACAATGCCATGCCACAGCTCTGTTTCTTTGCTTGCAGGATTGTTTTTCGGCTGGTGTGTTTGAGCAGTGTCGTCATGTATGGGTGGACTGCTTATATAGTCAGGTACAAATGGTCACCCAGTATCATTGCCCACATTTGGAGATCTAGAGTGCAGGCCAGCCCCCGTTCACACCCTGTTCTTGCTTTAGAAACAACTGAAGCCCTCTCGGGCAGACCTGTTGGCTCACGCGTAGTCTACGCTGACCCAGGTGGGTCTCGTGCTGGTTTACAGGACCGTGGTTGGAAGGGCTTGCTGGACGTCTCCATCCAGCCTCCCCACAGATTAAGCAGACTAAGAATTTGTCTAGCTAAGTCTTCAAACCCCCCACGGAGGGCGATCCCCCCCAGCTCTTGTTACCTGTCCCAGCACCGCACCACCTTCCAGTGTAAGAAAATTTTCTTCATGCCTGAAGATCTCAAGCTTCAACATCCCAAGTAGCAACTTGTGGCCATCGAGCTCTGTTACATGACTCATATCCAGCCTCATGTCTACCATAACTCCCAGGTCCTTTCCAGCAATACAACCCAGGGGAAAAGGGGGCACAGAGGAGCAATAATTCCCTTCCAGAAAGTACACAAGGCAGTACACAAGCCTGCCATATGAGGACAGGCTGGGAGAACTAGGCTTGTTCAGCCGTGAGAAAAGGAGGCTCAGAGGGGATCTCATCACCATGTACCAGTACTTAAGGGGTAGCTACAAAGAAGATGGAGACTCCTTTTTTACAAGGAGTCACATGGAGAGGACAAGGGGGAATGGATACAAGTTGCTCTTGGGGAGATTCCGATTGGACACCAGAGGGAAATTTTTCACAGTGAGGACAGTCACCATCGGAATAATCTCCCCAGGGAAGTGGTTGACTCGGCCACGTTGGACACTTTCAAGAGTCGTCTGGACAGGATGCTGGGCCATCTTGTCTAGACTGTGCTCTTCCCAGAAAGGTTGGACTAGATGATCCCTGAGGTCCCTTCCAACCTGGGATTCTGTGATTCTGTGATTAGCTATCAGGGTTTAGACTCAAGCAAGAGGAGTGTTTTCTGTGCAGAGCCATGTGCTGCAGGGTAACAGAGTGGTTGCAAGCAGGATCTGGTCTTGAATACATCCTGCAGGGATTACAGAGGGATAGAGGAATTGCTTTCTGGATATGTGACTGTCACACTGCTGAGTCCTCCACAGCCTGTTTTTCAGAAACCTCAGCCACCCAGTCCTCCTCCCAGAGCTGTTCCAATTTTTGTCCTGAATGTCTGAGATGGGAGAACAAAGCAGAAAAAGTGGCAATGTAGGTTCTGCACTCCCAGCTCTGCCAGCACGCAACTTCATCGTGTCACTGCAGTTTGCTAAAAATGCTGGGCAATTCTCCATGACAGCCAAATCACAGCCTAAGAAAAACTTAATAAATTTTTCCACTGGAAAAAAATATTTATTTGGTTAACAAAAGCAGTGACAGATTTAATTCCACTTCAAAGCACAACCAGGGGTGGATGGACTCTTTGGAAGCCGTGCTGCTATTTGCTGCTGTGAGATGTGGTTTCTGAGCTGCATCCTGTAGGATTTCTCATACCAAAGTAGCAGAAATTGCAAGCAGGTTGCCAGTTTTCTCCAGGTATCAGGGGCAGTGAGGACCCTTCCTAAAAGTGCCACAAGAAATGAAAGATTTCATTACTACTGCCCAATTCAGATCAGAACCTGGCTGCCAAAACAAAATATTTCAGAGATTTCCTTTCACTGCAACTGGGAAATTTTTAAGAGAGTGCATAACTACTGCAGAGGGAGGAGGATCACCAGAAATGTTCTCTTACCTCCAGCTGAGCCACAGTTGGGAGAAAGTTGTCCATTGGAGCACGTACACATGTTTGGCCGTGAACAAAATCCATCACCACAAGAATTCCTGCAAATTGCTGGAGGAAGAGAAGGACACAGTGATTAGCACAACATGCTGTGAACCTGCTTGCAGATGTGTTTTTGGCTGCTGAAAGGGTGTGAACTCATCTCTTTTAAGAATAATAACCTGGGGAGGAAGCTGGGGCACCTACTGAGGACCCTGCAAAAGTGGAAAGAACCCACTTGTTCACAGGGAGTTCCTGGAGACACCTTCCTTTTATCACAGGCTGTGGCTGGTCCTGCTACCACATTGCTTTTTCAGCAGCAGAGGATGGGGAACATACATTTCACTACTTTTGCCTGCTGAAAACTGTTCTCAGCAGAGACAAGTGACATCCATGACGAGCCAGCCTATTCTTTTCCTTAAAATTTTTGTGTTTCCATGAAGCATTTTGCAGCCCACGGTCTGGCATTGAGGAAACCGGCTGTTACCAAGATGGATCTCCTGTTGAATGAGGGGCTGAGCCTGAGTCAGCCAGAGATGCATCAGCAGGATGCCTTCATATCAGTCCCCATCCTTTCTTGCCTGGGACCCCTGCTAATCTCTTCCCCTTCCTGTGCCATGGGAGCTAACAGCATAGCTGGCAGTATTGTTCCACCTGTGTAAGCACAGATTTTATTGGAGCCCCATGAAAGTATCTCATCTTTGTGTGTTTTATAAATACAATTACAACACACAGTCCCCTGAGGACCTCCAGCCCAGATGGCATGTTTTACAGTTATGAGAAAAGTCAGCAGACAACCCTGAATGTCGCTAACCCCGCATGCCGCTGAGCAGCTACTTGGCTGTGAGTTCCTTAACCCTTCGCTGCAGCCAGCATTAAACTCAAGCCTTGTATCCTTGGTGGGGCAGCTGCTGTCCACGGGATGGTGAGGAGGATTTTGTGAGTTTGCCTGTCTCTCCTCATGGGGAAAGGAGAGGGCACAGAACTCCATGTCTTACCATCAACCTGGGGTGAAATCAGATGCATTTAACTCTTGAGTCATCACACCTCTTTATTGCCTTTCTAGGTGCGTAAAATGCTCTGGCACTGCTTACTCATTGTGTGCAAGGACACACCAACTCGCCCCATCACTCATAATACAATAGGCACGTTTCCTTTGAGAGGAGAATATTTGCAGCTCTGGGCTCAGATTTGTACATTCAAGGTCTCAGACAGCTCTATATTAGGAAGCATGAGGTGTTTCTCACAAAGGTGGCTGAGTTTTACACTCTGAAGGTGGAATTACTTCTGAAATATGTGAGAGATCCCGCTAGAGAGGCCTATTGTTTTCCTCAACTTTAAACCTCCCACTGTCAATTATTTTCAGGAAGTTTTAGAAAAGGGCATTCACATACAATTCCAAGTGGTCTCTAATGCAGCTGATTTATTCAGAAAGCTAAAATACTGGGAGATAGAAGCATCCCATAGTGCTGCCTGCTATTTTGCACATCCAGGGTATGGTTAATATCTCCAGGACACCATGTATTGACCATGTTTCAGTATGAAGCATGACCAAATGCAGGTGTGATTACTCCTATTGTCTCCAATGAGAATCTCATTCATTACTCCTGAGCTGGCTTTCACTTCCCATGGGAGCGGCCTCCAAAGGGCAGGCTCCTTCATCTCCCTATAGCTCATGCCTTTAACCTACAGAAATGCAAAACATCAGCACCTTAATGGATTTTATAGGTGTATATCAGCACTTGAGAGCATAGTAATGCTCTGCTCCAAATAGGACAGCTACCTGCAAACACAGAGGTGTGATTTATCTAAATCAGCATCCTGCTTTGGGTGGCCACTCAAAGAGATATGCAAATTCCTGCTCAGAGACAGTGTCTCATGACATCACGTTTGCAACATCAGCATCTAGCTGTTGCGCTAGCAACTAACTAAATTATTTCATCTAAACAAGCAGCTCCAACATAACTTTCTCAGGAGTCACTAATAGCTTTCCTTTGAAGCTAATCTTCTAAAGCAGGCACACAAACTGTCAAGCAACAAGGACCACAGTGGCAATTTGGCAGAAGATAAAAGGCCATGCACTAAATGGGACCAACTGCAACCACCCTGCTCTAACCAAGACTAGCAGAGATGAGAACTCCCAGCAATTGCTGCTCCTGTCCCAGTGGATTATGAAATGGTCTGGCATCTGCTGAAGTGTGAGATATGCATTCCCTCCCACGTGGCAGTTAGTTCCCTTGGTGCCCTTAACAGGAAAATGGATACTCACGGACAATGCACTGGTTCCCTCCGGGCAGCGTTTTCCAGCCGGGGCAGCAGTAGGAGTGGAACCTCGAGCCACAGACATTGGGTCTGAAAATTAAAAATAATTTTTTCCCTCTGTTTCTGTGCAGTGCCATTGGATAAATTCAGCATGTATCAGTGCTGTAGGAGAGCACTTGAATAACCTCTTGTGTGACAGTTCTCTGCCAAACTCCATTCCCTCACTGTGAGTTTGAACAAGCCATGTTTAAATCCCACCAAAAGGAGCCACCATACATTATTTT